>NC_085140.1:185421929-186029872 GCF_024139115.2 Armigeres subalbatus | reverse complement strand
TTTCTCGACAGTCTCCCAGACACGTCTGTGGTATTGCAAACCACAAACCATTTTCCAGCCGTCTCCCACGCTTTGTGATTTTTCAAACCATTTTCTTGAATTCTTTACGAGTACATACAAAATGATACGCATTTCCATAGCAAAATAGACCTCTATTCTTGCATATAATTGAAGTAGAACTTCGAGAAATTGGTTATACGATCCTCTAATGTGAACGTGTACTATACACATGTGGAAGTGTTGGCTTGACTAATGGATTGTGAGTGATTTGACTATGCGTTCAATTTGAGAATCTCGAGCTCATTTAGTAGCCTCTAGGTTGCGAAAGCCGACGGAGGTCCTTCGTAGCTTAGTTGGTTAAAGCACCAATCTAGCGTACTGTAGGGTCGTTGGTTCGAGTCCCACCGAAAGGAAAGTGGTTACCTCCAATACATCTTTCAATTCATTATCTTCCACATATATGCACATATGAGTTTTCATAACATTGTAAATTAATGTCCAAGTCGGGTGGTTTAATCCCTGGAATATAGGCAATTCACTTTGATTGAACCGAAATTGGTTATGTTTGAAACACTTTCGTAAAATGTTCAATTTCGTTTTTCTCGGAATGAGTGAATTGTTACTTAGGACCTTTTGAAAAGTTAAGCGAAATTTTCTGGGAAAGTTGATCAGATTTTCCGGGGAAATTCAAAAGATTCTTCCTTTAGTGTCTAGAAAATATCCAAAATGAACAATTCACTTTCCGCCGTTCAACCGAAAGTCCATTTCGGCCAAATGGCACTTTCTACCAAACGAGCATTTCAGCAAAATGTAATATTCGGCCAATTGAGCTATATGACCAACCGATTTTTTAAGCCAAATGAACTGTTCAACCAAATGACATTTGCGGCCGAATATCTTTAGGCTAGATAGTCCACCAAATCAATACCAAATTTAAAAAAACGTCTTATCTGCTTTTGTAAACAAAGATCAAACCAACACCACCAACAGGTAGTTCAAGCCTTCACCTGTCCATTGATGGTGTTGGTTTGCATGGGAGTGCAATCAGATTGGTCAGATCGACGTTTGAATCTTTGTTTACGAAAGCAGATAAGTCGTTTTAACATTTGATATTGAAATGGTCTATTCGGTCAAACGACATATTCGGCCTTTCAGCCTTGTGGTCTTCGGCCAAATGGCTTTCTGCCGAACGCCCCTTTTCCGTTCAAAAGTTCAATTTCAACGAGAAATTCTTTAAATTTCAACGGGAAATTCTTTCCACACGAAATTTTTTTTAGTTTTTACCGAGATTTTTTCAAAACTTCAAAAAAAAATTGTATGGAGTTTTCAAAAAAATCATTGGCAGCTTCACAAAAAAAAATCTATGGAGTTTCAACGTGGTGCTGTAGGGATCAATAAGGAACTTCTACAGAAATTCCCCTGAATCTTTTTAATTTCCACTGAAAATTCTGCGGACTTCTTCAAATTTGAATCGGCGTGGAAAATTATAAATATGTGATGTAGTAATATTTTATTGTATTACTTATTACATTGTATTTGTGAATAACATGAAAATAACAAAACCTGATTTCTCAGCTCAATTTGTTATTAGTTTGTAATTCATCTCTATCCGGGTTTCTATCATCTAGCTTGACTTGTGCTGCTCTCGTTGCCGCACCGATAGCGATTAATATTAAAAAGTTTTGGAAAAAGCAGAGTAGTAGTAGACTTAGTTAATGGAGTTGAGTTCTCAATAATATTATACAAACAAATTATTTCAATTGCAGATCGACCCATCATCAATCAGACTCGTTCTATACGAGTGAACGTGAACGATTTCAACATAAAAACCCTTATTGGAAAAGGATACTTCGGGGAAGTTCATGTAAGTTCATTTTACTTTTACACATACAAAATCGCAATAATTATTTACCAATAAACATCCTCCAGCTCGTATCGGAAACCAGCACCGGTGAAGTGTACGCAATGAAGAAAATGTGCAAAGCGATAGTGACCTCCAGTCAGATCCGCGAAGAGCGCGACATCATGGCCTCGAGACAGTCAGACTGGATCACTGCGTTGCAGTATGCGTTTCAGGTGAGTCTTTCTAATTTTCTTGCCATGTGAATATTCGTTATGCTTCCTTGCTTTTTTGTTTAGTCCTTTTTGTGCGGGTCAAATCCTGTTTGTTGTGTAACTGTTTTAGTTGTGACGCATATGAGCAGGGGGACATCTGCTGTTGCAGATGTAATTCCTTTACACGTTTGTCTTTTGTGTTTACAGAACGTTTGTATTCATATTCAGTGTCGTTTGAAACATCAGAGTGCAAGTCCATATTTTGTGAGTAGCGTTTAGTAAATGCAGCTACGTTGAAAAGATAATGGGGTGATACACAACAGTATGGTCATTGGCAATCAATTCCTTCTAGTGTTCAGTTTAAATACTATCCCCTTCTTTAACAACAAGTATTAAATATACTTACTGCATTTCTGATTAGGTTCTAAAACTCATTACGTTTGATGAATAGGCACGTGTTCTAGAGATATCATGTTATTCATAGTTGGCAACTCTAAACGTGAAAGGTTTATACTGCCGTGAATCGCATATCTGTCCTATCTTTGCTGGGTTTCCTATTCGTATGGGACAAATATGCGATTCACGGCAGTATAACTAAGTATAATACTTTTTAAAAACGAGTCTATGCTATTTTTCAATCATATTACAAGTACCAAATTATGTCTTAATTTCAATTGATCTTTGCTGGAGTTTTTGAAAATTAACAGTGAAATTTGTATCTTTCCATAACTTTTCAGGATCAAGAGTGTCTCTACTTGGTAATGGAGTACTTACCTGGAGGCGACCTGCTTAGCCTTATGATTCGCATTGGGCTGTTCGACGAAGAGCTGGCTCAGTTTTATCTGGCTGAGCTTACTGAAGCACTCCACTCTCTGCACAGCATCGGATACGTCCACCGTGACATAAAGCCGGAAAACATCCTTCTCGACAGGTTTGGTCACCTGAAGTTGGCCGACTTCGGGAATGCCACGGCCATCAACAAGGATGGTAGTGTAACGAGCATGACACCGGTAGGAACTCCGGACTATATTGCACCAGAATTGTTACAAACACTTTCCACCACAATCAAGACATCCCGCGGGAACCATGATGTGACATGCGACTTCTGGTCCATGGGCATAATCGGCTATGAATTCGTAACGGAAACAACGCCGTTTCACGACGAAAATGTGAACGAAACCTACTCTCGAATTTTGTCCCATTGCGAAGGTCGTTTCGCGAGGAAGCTTGAATATCCGGCGCACGTTGCTATTTCATCGCATTATAGAGATCTTCTGGACCGTTTGGTAACGAAAGTTTCCAATCGAATCGGGTACAAAGATATCAGAAAACATCCATTTTTTAGTGACGTTAATTGGGAAAAGTTAAGGTATAAGATTCCACCAATAATTCCGAATGTGAGTAGTGATGATGATGTTTCAAATTTTGAAGATGTCGATAAATCACTAAAAAGAAATGCTTTTGTCAACAAGCCGACCTATCCGATTTCCAGGGTGCATGATTTTAGTGGTCAAAATTTGCCCTTCCTCGGGTACACATATGTGTACGAGGAAGCCGATCCTGCCGGTAAGTACCGTGATACGGATGAGCATATGGCAACGGCTCGATTATCGCAGAAGATCAAGGAACAGGATAAACTGCTCAAAGATTATAAAAACGAAATTCATCAATTGCAGAGAGATCTACTGGAGAAAGATCGCAAAATTGCGACAGTCACTGCACACAACAAAATCTTTGGCGAAACTAAAAAAGAGCTAGAGAATCTCCAGGAACTGTTGAAGATAAAAACGGCCGAACTGGCGGCGGCGAAGACTGATATCAAAACATTGAAGAATCGATTGAAAATCGAAGAAGAGCAGCGCTCGAAAAATGACGCGACTATTGCTGATCTGCTCAAACAGACTTACAAAAAGTGGGAACGGGCTAAGCAGAATTCCGATCAGAACTATGAAAAACAGATAGCCGAACGACGAACGGAGATAAGTGCGCTGAATGAAAAGTTCCGAACACAGACAGGAGAATTGCGTTCGAAAGTAGAGGAATGCTCTCAGCTGCAGACAATGATCGAGAATTATAAAGATCTGCTGAAGAAATCCAAGGATCAATTGATGGTGGATAAGGAAGAATATGACAAGAACCATCGAAACCTGGTGGCTGCCTATGAAGCAAAACATGTGGAAATGAAACAAAGGTGCAAAGCAGAAAAAGAGCTACGAGGTAAGACGGAGGAAGAAGTCCGAGCACTGCGTACTCGCTTGCAGGAGTATGAAAACAACGTAAAGAACACAGAACATTCGCACAAGAAGTTTGTGGACAACATCAAACGGAGAATGACCGTGCAGATGGAGGAAGCGAAGCAAGTGTCGGACAAAATGAGCGAAGAAATGCAGCGGAAGTGCGAAGATTTGCGGAAGGAAATTTCAAAGCTGCAGGAGCAAAGTGTGTCAAGCAGTGCCAACAGCAGTAAGCGCAGTTCACTGCAGGAGCAGGAGTTCCGCAGTGCCCATTCCAGCATTCAATCGTTGAATGTGCACGTGGAAGAGCAACTGCGAAATGATTTGATTCGCGCAAGGTAGGTGCTGGTGTTGATTTGAATTGGATTCATAATAATTAATATATGCAAATATGGAAATTCAAATGCTGCAGAAACGATAATCAATTTCCATTCATTGCGTTTGGGTTTAGTGCACATTTCGGATAGAATGTGGAAGGGAGGTATCACATTGGCGCTCTTGCACTTGAGCGTTTCAACTGTCAGGTAACTACAGCATTGAAGTCATTTTGCCTTTCTCGTACAACAAGGCTATCGTTTCACTCTGAAGGCAAACTTTTTATAGAAGGCTCGTAGATCCGTAATGTTATATACCAATCGACTCAGCTCGACAAACAGAGCAAATGTCGTCCGTCCGTGCGTGTGTCTGTGTATGTATGTGTACAAAAGTTAAAAACAAATTATCACCAACTTTTTATATAGTACCGTGACATGCCCTATTACCGTGGGGTTAAGGACGGGCCCACAATAAATTCGCTATATAAAATTCAATTTGTAACAATCACCCTTGAAAACTATGACGCTTTAATCAATATTAAATACATTTGAAGGGAAAAATATGTTTTGTACTTCAACTCATAAAAAAATGAAGAAAATAGTGTTCGACATTTGACTTATGAATATGCCTAATACCGCGTACATTTCAAAGAAGATTCCAAATACCGCGCATAAAATTGCCTAATACCGTGCCCTATCAAACAAGCTCAAATGATGAACTTAAGACCACATTTACAATAAAATATGTAAGTAATCGAATCATATACAAATTTCAATTAAATTATTAGGTCTTACTAAAAAACGTCATAAAAAAATACTATTTTACACAGATACCTACTGGAAAAATAATCATTTCCTTGGGAAGTTAGCAACTTCTCAATATTGACGGTTTAAAAGCGTTTATTAATTTTTCAAATAATTTACTTCACATTAATTTAGATTTTAGATAGGTGATATCCAATCGAGTGTCTAAGTAGATTTGAAGACAATGGGAGGATTAGTATTCAGATGAAAAATAATCTATCTACATTTCTAATGGAAACTGTACAGGAAAAATATTTACGTCTATAGTCTGTGGTAAATATCGCATAAATGATATCGTATTCGCATGTGCTGAATGACACAATAAAGACGATTTGTATGTTCATTAGATGTATATCATCTTCAAGTCTTCCAACAGAAGTTTCTCTTTGGGGAAGTACTGGAATAATACATATCGCAATGTGTAATTCATCTGAATTATGCTCCCCTAGTAATCCTACGCATAAAATGTCGTAGATATCTAACATGAATGTTTCAATACCTATATTATACTGTCTACTGGTCTATGTATCCAATGTGAGGGTTTTGTTTTATTTTTATGAGTATCAACTTCACGGTATAGCCTAGTCACGGTATTAGGCACTACTGGCGAAGAAGATGGCCTAATACCGCGACAATGGTTTTGATCAATAAAAATGCAAAAACAAGAATATTAAATACCATTTCAGTATCCAGCTCATATATTATAGCTGTAAAAATGGGCTCAATGAGATATTGGAAGTAAATATCATTAAAAAATTAGGTTACAAGACTTAGAAATATAACCATAATTTTAAGCGTTTTGCTAAGCGGATGAAAATTTTGACTGGTCGAGCCATACATTTTCCCATTTATTTTTTAGCGCCTAATTTACGTCACAAATACCCACAATAATAATTTGCTAACATTTTCTGATATATATTTGTGCATTTCACCAAATAATGTGATGTGTATGACAGACAGTACCTCTATATTCATCAATTTGGATAAAATCCACGGTATTAGGCAATGCGCGGAATTAGGGCAGGTCACGGTAATTCTAAACCGATTTTTTCGCAACAAGCTGCATTCGAGAGGGGGCATAAATCCAATTATCCTAAGCAATTATCATTAAGCATATTTATGGCTTTGTCTTAGTCTTCTTATGGATCCTGTACACCTCCGGTGGTGCAAAGGGCCGACTTGAAAGATCTCCATCCTGAGCGTTGCCCGGCTATCGCTTTAACCTGTTGCCAGGTTAGATTTCGGTCGACTTCTTTTATTTCTTTATTGAGGCTTCGCCGCCATGAGCCTCTGGGTCTGCTGCGATGTCCCGCTGGGTTCCAGTCTAATGCTTGTTTACAGATTTCGTTTCCGCCCCTACGTAGAGTGTGGCCGACCCAGCCCCACTTCCGATCCCGAATTTCTATTGCTATCGGCCTCTGGTGACAACGACGATGGAGCTCGTTGTTTGAGACCCAATTGTGAGGCCACCAGGCCCGAATTATATACCGCAGGCATCTTTGGCTTTGTGCTGTGAAAAAATGAAAGTATTTGGTCATTGTTATGAAAAATTATTCAAATTTTACGTGGCCACAGAGGGTGCTCAAGTCTCCCCGGGGATCAAGTCTCCTCACCTTCCCCTATACCTTCCGAACGGAAAGTTGGCAAACTTAGAAAAACAACTAGACGAGGCCCCTGACCAGATTCCAGAGCCAATAATCCTTCTTGGGGATGTCAACAGTCACCATCAAGCATGGTGTAGCCGGACCAACAACGCGTGAGGCATCATCATTGCTAACCTTGCCAGCCGGCGAAACTTGACTATTCTGAATAACGGCTCACCTACATTCTTTCGGGGGGTACGCCGTTTGGCATAAAGCCGTTTGGCATAAAGTCGTTTGGCATAAACTAATTTGGCATAATAGTCGTTTGGCATAATAGCCGTTTGGCATAATGGTCGTTTGGCATAATTGATTAAAAACAATAGATGTATACTTAGGGTCGATTTCTTCACTTTCGCTTAGGCGCTAAACCAGGTTTAAACGTATGGGTAAGCATCGCTTAACAGTTAAGCGGAGGTGAAGAAATTGGCCCTTAGAAAAATTACAATTCTTTCAGAAAAGTTGTAATTGGCATTTATGTAAGTTATAATTACAATATGATTTTTCCCTTCATTTGCACATAGGCTGTTCTTTCAGTTTAGATGACTACACTTTAATAATTGATGTTCTTATCAAAGATTTAGGTTCTTTACAATTTCCCAGAAAACTGTCTGTCGAAAACCGTACCATTTGAATCTTTTTCCCAGAATATATTTACTAATTCCGAGGATATTTACCATTCCTCAGAACGTATTATTCCCCAAAAAGTGTAAGTAAAGGCAATTCTATTTTATTGGTTTTTGTTCGCATCATTTTTTTTTTTTAATCAAACGGTTGCTCGAGATAGACGAAACACGTGACATGGCCTTTCTTTTATATCACACGTTTGCTCGGTGCAATGCGAAATGGGAGGATACTCCTTTTAAATTGCGCAATAGCTCGGGATAATGAAAAAGAGCTGATGAAGCCTTCTTTTAAAGCACACAAGTTTGTTCGGAGCAATGCAAAAAAGATCATTCCTTCTTTTAAATTACGCGATTGTTCGCGATAATGCCAAAAAAAATTGATGCTGCCTTCTTTTAAAGCTCGCATTTGCTCGGTGCAATGCAAAAAGGGAGGTCATCCTTTCTTTTATATTACGCGATTGCTCGGGATAATGCGAAAGTGTTGATGATGCCTTCTTTTGAAGCACGCGTTTGCTTGATGCAATGCGAAATAAGAGATAATTCCTTTTTTATATTACGCGATTGCTCAGGATGATGAAAAGAGTTGATGATGCCTTCTTTTAAAGCACGCGTTTGTTTGGAGCAATGCAAAGGGGGGATGATTCCTTCTTTTAATATACGCGATTGCTCAGGATAATCCAGGGGCAGCAGGGACTATGTCCAAGGGCTTGACGATCCCTCCCCAGGCCATCTGCGAGTTGTGGCGCCTGCCTAGGATGTGGTGGGGTTTGACAGTGGGCCCTGTTAAACCTTTATAAAAAGCTGCATGAATCCGCAAGTAGGCTCCGCCAAAGCGACCGTGTGCCGCTCAAAGCGCACAAGCCCAAGTCCTGGTGTTAGGTGGGACGCTAAACAGCCCTGACACGACGGCCCTCCGACGAGACAGGAGGTTTGCGCAGGCCCAATAAGCCGCCTTTAAAAACAACCATTACGAACGACATAGAAGATAATACGACTCGATACAATCGGCAACGAACTAGGCGACGAATAAAGGATCACGATTGGAAGCTTGGAACATGGAACTGCAAGTCGCTAGGCTTCGCAGGTTGCGACAGGATAATCTACGATGAATTACATCCTCGCAACTTCGATGTCGTAGCGCTGCAGGAAATCTGCTGGACAGGACAGAAAGTGTGGAAAAGCGGGCATCGAGCGGCTACCTTCTACCAAAGCTGTGGCACCACCAACGAGCTGGGAACCGGCTTCATAGTGCTGGGAAAGATGCGCCAACGCGTGATTGGGTGGCAGCCAAGGATGCAAGCTGAGGATAAAAGGCCGTTTCTTCAACTATAGCATCATCAACGTGCACTGCCCACACGAAGGGAGATCCGACGACGAGAAAGAAGCGTTCTATGCGCAGCTGGAGCAGACATACGATGGATGCCCACTGCGGGACGTCAAAATCGTCATCGGTGACATGAACGCTCAGGTAGGAAGGGAGGAAATGTATAGACCGGTCATCGGACCGGATAGTCTGCATACCGTATCGAACGACAACGGCCAACGATGCAGCCTCCCGCGGAATGGTAGTCCGAAGCACTTTCTTCCCCCGCAAGAATATCCACAAGGCCACATGGAAATCACCTAATCAAGTAACGGAAAACCAAATCGACCACGTTCTAATCGACGGTAAATTCTTCTCCGACATCACGAACGTACGCACTTACCGCAGTGCGAATATTGAATCCGACCACTACCTCGTCGCAGTATGTCTGCGCTCAAAACTCTCGACGGTGATCAACACGCGTCGGAGTCGTCCGCCGCGGCTTAACATTGGGCGGCTACAAGACGGTAGATTAGCCCAAGACTACGCGCAGCAGCTGGAAGTGGCACTCCCAACGGAAGAGCAGCTAGGCGCAGCATCTCTTGAAGATGGCTGGAGAGATATTCGATCCGCCATTGGAAGCACCGCAACCGCTGCACTAGGCACGGTGGCTCCGGATCAGAAAAACGACTGGTATGACGGCGAATGTGAGCAGTTAGTTGAGGAGAAGAATGCAGCATGGGCGAGATTGCTGCAACACCGCACGAGGGCGAACGAGGCACGATACAAACGGGCGCGGAACAGACAAAACTCGATTTTCCTGAGGAAAAGCGCCAGCAGGAAGATCGAGACCGTGAAGAGACGGAGGAACTGTACCGCGCTAATAACGCACGAAAGTTCTATGAGAAGTTGAACCGTTCACGTAAGGGCCACGTGCCACAGCCCGATATGTGTAAGGACATAAACGGGAACCTTCTTACGAACGAGCGTGAGGTGATCCAAAGGTGGCGGCAGCACTACGAAGAGCACCTGAATGGCGATATGGCAGACAACGGTGGCGGTATGGTAATGAACCTAGGAGCACGCGCGCAGGACATGCGACTTCCGGCTCCGAATCTCCAGGAAATCCAGGAGGAGATCGGCCGTCTGAAAAACAAAAAAAGCCCCTGGAGTTGAATAACTACCAGGAGAGCTGTTTAAACACGGTGGTGAGGCACTGGCTAGAGCGCTGCACTGGGTGATTATCAAGATTTTTGAGGATGAGGTTCTGCCACAGGAGTGGATGGAAGGTGTCGTGTGTCCCATCTACAAAAGCTGGATTGTAGCAACTACCGCGCAATCACATTGCTGAACGCCGCCTACAAGGTACTCTCCCAAATTTTATGCCGTCGACTAACACCAATTGCAAGAGAGTTCGTGGGGCAGTACCAGGCGGGATTTATGGGTGAACGCTCTACCACAGACCAGGTGTTCGCCATACGTCAGGTATTGCAGAAATGCCGCGAATACAACGTGCCCACACATCATCTATTTATCGACTTCAAAGCCGCATATGATACAATCGATCGGGACCAGCTATGGCAGCTAATGCACGAAAACGGATTTCCGGATAAACTGATACGGTTGATCAAGGCGACGATGGATCGGGTGATGTGCGTAGTTCGAGTTTCAGGGGCATTCTCGAGTCCCTTCGAAACCCGTAGAGGGTTACGGCAAGGTGATGGTCTTTCGTGTCTGCTATTCAACATCGCTTTGGAGGAGTAATACGAAGGGCAGGGATTGACACGAGTGGTACGATTTTCACGAAGTCCGTCCAGTTATTTGGTTTCGCCGACGACATTGATATCATGGCACGTAACTTTGAGAGGATGGAGGAAGCCTACATCAGACTGAAAAGCGAAGCTAAACGGATTGGACTAGTCATCAACACGTCGAAGACGAAGTACATGATAGGAATAGGCTCAAAATAGGTCAATGTGGACCACCCACCACGAATTTCTATCGGTGGTGACGAAATCGAGGTGGTTGAAGAATTCGTGTACTTGGGCTCACTGGTGACCGCCGATAACGATACCAGCAGAGAAATTCGGAGACGCATAGTGGCTGGAAATCGTACGTACTTTGGACTCCGCAAGACGCTCCGATCGAATAGAGTTCGCCGCCGTACCAAACTGAGTATCTACAAAACGCTTATAAGACCGGTAGTTCTCTACGGACACGAGACCTGGACGATGCTCGTGGAGGACCAACGCGCACTGGGAGTTTTCGAAAGGAAAGTGTTGCGTACCATCTATGGTGGGGTGCAGATGGCGGACGGTACGTGGAGGAGGCGAATGAACCACGAATTGCATCAGCTGTTGGGAGAACCATCCATCGTTCACACCGCGAAAATCGGAAGACTGCGGTGGGCCGGGCACGTAGCCAGAATGTCGGACAGTAATCCGGTGAAAATGGTTCTCGACAACGATCCGACGGGAACAAGAAGGCGAGGTGCACAGCGGGCAAGGTGGATCGATCAGGTGGAGGACGACTTGCGGACCCTCCGCAGACTGCGTGGTTGGCGAAGTGCAGCCTTGAACCGAGCTGAATGAAGAAGTCTTTTATGTGCAGCACAGGCCACTCCGGCCTTAGTCTGATGATAAATAAATAAATCAGGATAATCCAAAACAGTTGATGATGCCTTCCTTTGAAGGGAGCATTTGCTCGGTGCAATGCAAAAAGGGAGATCATCCTTTCTTTTATATTACGCGATTGCTCGGAATAATGCAAAAGAGTTGATGATGCCTTTTTTGAAAGCATGTGCCTTCTTTATTGTCAATATCAAGAAGTCTATGTTGAAGTCCAGCTTTAAGTTGCGTAAAGAATATGATTATTGAAAATAAGATCATTTTCATTGCGTTATGCCAAACGACCATTATGCCAAACGACTATTATGCCAAATGACCATTATGCCAAACGACTTTATGCCAAACGGCTTTATGCCAAATGACTTTATGCCATACGGGGTAGCCCCATTCTTTCGCGGCCAAGTAGAATCTGCGATCTATATTTCGCTCGTATCGGCTCTCATCACCAACTGTTTTCTTAGGTCCGTGGACGCCGATTTCAGAGGAAGCGACCACATCCCAATCTGTATCACACTGGAAAACAGGGCTGCACCTAGAGATGTCGTAAAATCCCGATTAATCGATTAGTAACTAATCGATTATTCTCGATTCTTGTCGATAATCGATTGATCGTTGGGAAGTAATCGATTCAAAATTAATCGATTATCACATCGACCTCAAGAAGACCCCGGTGGCCCTACAACCAAGCTGATTGGACGAGCTTCCAAACCACACTCGAAGCCGAACTGGACACCGATGCTCCAATGTCAATCTCGGACTTTATCGCACCAATCAACATTCCAGTTTCGTTCAATATCCCGAAAACCAGTACAAAACCTGGACGCCGTGGTGGATCGAGGACGTTAAAAAAGCAGTCAAATTGCGAAGAAAACTATTACGAGCAATCAAACGAACAAGAAGAAACCTACCTGAAGACCACCCCGATACCATACGCACCCTGGAGGAGTATCAACCTGCCCGTAATAGCTGCAGGCAGGTGATAGGGGCAGCCAAAGACAAAGTTTAGGACTGAGTTTCTCGACTCCATGAATAAAAACCAGTCCTCATCAGAGATTTGGATGCGAATAAATAGTATACAAGGAAAGAGACGGTATAAAGGAATGACTATCAAAGTGAAAGGTACAACCACAAGAGATCCGAAGATCATCGCTGATGCTCTAGCGGAATATTTCCACGAGCAATCTTCACTACACCGCTATTCGGACCCATTTTTAAAACGACACCCACTTCCCGAATCAGCAGTACTCAAATTTCCAGTTCCACCAGATAAAGGTAAGAATTTCAACTTGACAATGTCAGAGTTGGATTATGCCCTTCAAAAGGCCTCTGGGAAATCGGTGGGTCCAGACGACATAGGATACCCGATGCTGAAGAATCTTCCGTTCAGAGGAAATACCACTTTTCTCTCCACCATAAACCAAGAGTGGACTGCCGGAACGCTTTCGAGCAGCTGGAGTCATAGCTTCGTCATACCTATATCTAAGATGTCAGCAGCTACCGGCCAATCGCTCTGACCAGCTGCATCTCTAAAATCATGGAGCGAA
Source organism: Armigeres subalbatus (assembly GCF_024139115.2). Classification (NCBI taxonomy): domain Eukaryota; kingdom Metazoa; phylum Arthropoda; class Insecta; order Diptera; family Culicidae; genus Armigeres; species Armigeres subalbatus. The sequence goes on along the minus strand of NC_085140.1, from coordinate 186,016,725 downwards.
TGGTTAATCGACGGCTGATCGAGTTTCTGGCAGAAAACCGGAGACTAGACTATCGACAGCACGCCTTCCGGAACCAGCACTTATCTGGCATCTCTTGGACAGATCGTTGATGACGCAACAAAAAAGGGCTCCACATTGAGATGGCGTCCTTGGATGTTGCCAAGGCTTACAATAGAGAGTGGTGTCCTGGTATCCTAGATAAGTTGGCGAGTTGGGGAATTACTGGAAACTTACTTACTTTCATTAAGAACTTTTTGAGTGGATGTACCTTCCAGGTTCTTGTGGGCAATTGTGAATCAAATATATTTAAAGAAGAAACAGGCGTTCCACAGGGTTCGGTAATTGCGGTCACTCTATTTCTTGTGGCCATGAGCGGTATCTTCTCCGTCCTCCCCAGTGGAATATATATACTCGTTTACGCTGATGATATCCTTGTCATCGTGACCGGCGTACACCCGAGAAGTGTCAGGCGAAAGTTGCAGGCAGCAGTTACCGCGGTCGCCAAATGGGCACAGGAAGCCGATTTTGACATCTCAGTGGAAAAATGCGTCAGATCACACGCTTGTGAATCACACCACGTTCCACCATTGAAACCCATCCTAATCAACAAACAGCCGATAACAATTAAGCGTAACCTTAAAATCCTAGGCATTAACATCGATAGGCACCTGACTTTTCGCAACCACTTTCTCAAGCTGAAGGAGGCTTGCAAAAATCTCCCCCGTAACGCTGGGTAGACACCTTTGCGTGGTGTATTACGGTGTAAGATCTACCACGGTCGCATTGTCAGCTACAGGCAAATCCTGACCCAACGAATACCTTCCCCAATATCCAACTCCGTGGTATACTTATGAGGGTGTCGCTGAGTCTGGGGCCTCTCGTTAAGTAAGTACTACACCAACACTTCCTTCCCCTCCCAAGTTACGGTGAAGATGGGCGTGGCCAGAAGTAGTAATCGTCATGCTTTTGTGATTTTTATCCTAGATTGAAATCAAGGACCACACCCACCTTGATTTCTGATAGCAATCTGAATAAGGATTTCAAAAGAAAAACATGAGTATCTCTAGTGTCCAATCTACGAAGTACACCGTAACTATTCTATGCTATGCTATGAAGGAGGCTTGCAAAAATCGAGTTTGTCTAATCAAAACAAACGCACCAGGAGTGACCGAGTCGTGTTGCCGATGCTATTGTTCATAGCCGACTCTTTTGTGGCATTGAAATCACCTGCCGCGCTATGGAACTCATGATCAGTGTTGTAAAATGTCATTTGCATTCGCTTGTATATTTTTCCCAGAACTTTTTTCAGAAGCTTGCTATAGATTCTTGATGTATGACGAACTTATAGCGCTCAAATATGCCTACAACTCTGTCTAACAAGACATTGCTGTTAATATATCTGAGGCGTGGGAGCAGTGTTGTAAAATGTCATTTGCATTCGTTTGTATAATTTTCCCAGAACTTTTTACAGTAGTTAGCTATCAACTATCAAGTATGACGAACTTATAGCGCTTAAATGTGGCTACAACTTTGTCTAACAAGACATTGCTGTAAATATGTAATCTGGGGCGTGGGAGGCAAAATGTCATTCAAATGACATTATGTCAAATGACACGTGACATTTTGGAGAGATTTCATTCTCTAGCCACAGATGTTATATTTAGAGCAATGTACCCTTGGACAAAAATATAGCACTACTCAAGCGTTATGCGTACATCTAAAATTTTGAAGTAAATTTGGCTTCTGAAGAAAGTTATGAACAAATTAGTCAAATGACATGCAGATGACATTTTACAAGCCTGCGTGGGAGGCAAAATGTCATTCAAATGACATTATGTCAAATGACACGTGACATTTTGGAGAGTTTTCACTCTCCAGCCTTAGATGTTATATTTAGAGCAATGTACCCTTGAACAAAAATATAGCCCTACTCAAGCGTTATGAGTACATCTAAAATTATGACGTGAATTTTACTTCTGAAGAAAGTTATTAACAAATTAGTCAAATGACATGCAGATGACATTTTACAAGCCTGCTCATGATCATCACTCTGTCTCCGATCTACAAAATCACTATTAGAGCGCTGTCAGGTTTACTCCCTGCCACTCCCGCCCACTCAGCCTGTGTCGAAGCTGGCACTCTGCCGTTCCATCATAAGACTGCACTGACAATATGCTGCAGGGCAATAGGATATTTGAAAAAAAAAACCAAAGACGACGGGTAGATTTGCCTCCTCGAAGAGCAGACTAACCGCGCTTTAAATAACGTGGCCGGATCCACGCTTCCCCCGGTGGAAGGGCTCCACCGTATTGGGCCGCGAAGCTGGATGGCCAGAAAAATCATAACCAGAAGTTATTAATTGTTTATTCGTCTTCGATTTGATCGTACAGACTATCCCGACTAGAAGAGCTTAACAAAAATTTAACACAATTTTAACATATTGTGATATTTATAACTTATTTTGATACAATTTAGTTCTCAGTAGCCATTATCTCATCGGCGAAATACGCCTGCGCATTGCGCGGATTCGTCGGCAGGAGGAAAGAGTTGGACGACGATTCAACACACGCCGACTGGAAGATGCCACGGTGAAACGGTCCTTCGTTGAAGAACTGGAGACGCGTGCTGCAGATATTCCGGAAGGTGGCAGCGTGGAAGACCAATGGACCGCCGTCAAGAATGCCTTCATCGCCACCAGCGAGAACAATCTGGGCGAACTACGCACCCAGAGAAAACAATGGATTACCGATGAGACCTGGAGGAAGATAGAGGAGCGAAGAGAAGCCAAAGCCGCGATAGAGCGATCGAAAACCAGAGGAGCCAAAGTCTTAGCCCGTCAACGATACACGGCTCTTGAGAAGGAAGTAAAACGCTCATGTCGACGGGACAAGCGCGCGTGGGCAGACTCTCTGGCCGACGAAGGAGAGAGCCGCCGCAACCGGGGACATTCGCCTCCTCTACGATATCTCACGACGCTTAAGCGGGGCGAAGATGAATGCAACGATGCCTGTGAAAGACGCGAATGATCAGTTATTGACCGACCCAACTGACCAGCTGAAACGCTGGTTCGAGCACTTCGAACAACTTTTCAAGTGCCAACCAGGCCATCACCACCTCGGCATGATCTGCCTAGGATCCGACGTATAACACGTGTCAATACCGAAGCTCCATCACTGCTAGAGATTCAAACAGCCATCCAAAGCATGAAATCGAATAAAGCCCCAGGGGTCGACCGCATATCAGCCGAGATGCTCAAAGCTGACCCCATGACATCCGCTCAACTACTGCATCGTTTATTTCGTAATATCTGGGACACCGCAACTTTCCCGGTCGACTGGATGCAAGGTATCTTAGTGAAGGTGCCCAAAAGGGTGACCTGACTGTATGCGATAACTGGCGAGGCATTATGTTGCTGTGTACCGTTCTCAAAGTTCTGTGCAAAATTATCCTAGCCCGGATTCAGGAGAAGATCGATGCGACTCTCCGGCGGCAGCAAGCCGGATTCCGTGCCGGAAGATCCTGTGTGGACCATATTGTCACGCTCCGCATCATTTTGGAGCAGGTCAAAGAGTCCCTTTACTTGGTATTCATTGACTACGAAAAAGCTTTCGACCGTCTCAATCACGAGAATATGTGGGGCGCCCTGAGACGCAAGGGGTTCCTGAGAAAATCATCGGCCTCATCGAAGCACAGTACGAGGCCTTTTCGTGTAGAGAGTGCTGCACAATGGGGTCCTGTCCGACCCTATCTGGGTCGTAGCTGGTGTGAGGGAAAGGATGTATTCTATCACCGTTACTGTTCCTCATCGTAATCGATGAGATTCTGGTAGATGCGATTGACCGTGAACCAAACCGCGGGCTGTTATGGCAGCCTATAACCATGGAGCACCTAAACGACTTCGAATTGGCGGACGACGTTGCACTACTCGCGCAACGGCGCTCTGATATGCAGAGTAAGCTCAACGACCTTGCCGATCGCTCCTCCTCGGCAGGTTTAGTCATCAACGTCAACAAAACCAAATCGTTGGATGTAAACACGGTGACTCCTTCCAGTTTCACAGTAGCCGGGCAACCAGTGGAGAATGTTGAAAGCTTCCAATATCTTGGTAGCCAAATGGCGTCAGACGGCGGTACCAAGATCGACATAGGCGCACGGATCAAGAAAGCAAGGGCTGCCTTTGCGTGTTTAAGAAATATCTGGAAAAACAGGCAGATAAGTGAACGCACCAAAATACGAATTTTCAACTCTAACGTGAAATCTGTGCTGTTATACGCTAGCGAAACATGGTGTGTATCAGTGGAGAACACTCAACGGCTGCAGGTGTTCATTAACAGATGCCTGCGGTATATAATTCGGGCCTGGTGGCCTCACAACTGGATCTCAAACAACGAGCTCCATCGTCGTTGTCACCAGAGGCCGATAACAACAGAAATTCGGGATCGGAAGTGGGGCTGGGTCGGCCACACTCTACGTAGGGGCGGAAACGAAATCTGTAAGCAAGCATTAGACTGGAACCCAGCGGGACATCGCAGCAGAGGCAGACCCAGAGGCTCATGGCGGAGAAGCCTCAATAAAGAAATAAAAGAAGTCGACCGAAATCTAACCTGGCAACAGGTTAAAGCCATACCCGGGCATCGCTCAGGATGGAGATCTTCCAAGTCGGCCCTTTGCACCACCGGAGGTGTACAGGATCCATAAGTAAGTAAGTAAATTATCTTTCAAATGTTGTAACAGGATTATATCATAATATGATTTGAAAAATGTTTAACACCGAATTGCCCAACAGTAGGCAATTAAAATAGATGTAGCAAAGTCTCCCAGCCATAGATATCACAACGCTGATATAATTTGAGAAGGTTGCCTTATTTGTAATGTTGGTAATTTCATGTTCTCGAAAAATATTCTTGTTCACAAAAACAAAAAATTATGATTGTTGATCGCAATCTGTAGCCCTATCACGACCTGTAAAAATTCCAACTGGACAGAAACAATATATTTTGTATCTGATTCTGTTATAAATTTCTAACAAAATATGTTATTTTTATGATAATATTGTAACAAAATTTGATAGTTTTTGTTTCCAGTCGTACGGTTTTGATAGAAATTTAGATATTTTAACAACATCCTGCACCATGTTTCTAACACATTTTGTTATAAAATTTAGTATAACATAATAACATAGGATGATATAATTTTGATATGACCTTCTAGTCGGGATACTCTTATTCTAAGTTCCTTATTCTAGATTTGAAACAATACTTGGACACATTAAAATCAAACGAATTACAAACATTATTAAAAGCTCTAAGGCAGGAGCTAAAGGGGTTATTGTATCCGTACGTTGTTCGGTGGGTTGGGACAGCGAGTAAATCAGCGTGACGCAGGCTATATGCTCAACTGTACATCCACGAGCAAGTCCGGACAGTCTATGTTACTGCTGATGATGTCATACACTACAAGTCTTCTGAAGGTGAGTCGTCTAGTTGAGAGTAGTTCCAGGTTAATTAGCTGACATCGGGCTCTATAGTCAGGTAAGTGCATTGGATCGTTCCACGGTAGGTGTCGAAGTGCAAAACGGATGAACTGCTTTTGAACTCGTTCAATGCGAATCACTTGGGTCGTATGGTACGGCGTCCAAATAGGGGCAGCATATTCTAAAATACTCCTCACAAGTGCACAGTACAGAGCTTTTAAGGTGTAAACATCGGTGAAATGAGCTGCATTCCTACGAATAAATTCAAAAACTGCGAATGCCTTCGCCGCCGTTATTGCAGAAATATGTTCGTTGAACCGCAATTTCGAGTCCATTGTAACGCCCAAGTCACGAATCGACGAAACACGCTCTAGTGCAGCATTGGCAAAAGTATAGCTGTACATTATTGGGGATACGATTCCGTTTTCATCGCACCAACGTCGGAGTACGTCAATATCAGTTTGAAGAGCAACACAATCCAGCAAAGAGTGTATTACTCTGAAAATTTTAAGGTCGTCAGCGTACAGAAGCTTTGCAGAGGTAAGGCAGTTGGTCAAGTCATTGATATACAGGATAAACAGTAAAGGTCCCAGCACGCTGCCCTGGGGCACACCCGAGGTAATGCTGAAAGTCCTAGATCGTGAGGCATCAACACGAACGAAAGCCTTTCTGCCAGTCAGGTATGACATTATCCAATCTGCTATCCATTCAGGGAAACCCAAGTGGCGTAACTTTGCAACGGCATATTGGTGAGGCACGGTGTCGAAAGCTTTCGAAAAATCTACGTATACGGATTCCACCTGATTGCGTTTCTCGACTTCACGGAAGAGCGCATTAGAATAGCATAGCAGATTCGTTGTACTAGAGCGTTGAGGAAGAAAACGGTGCTGATGAATCGAAATGAGTGGTTTAACAGCAGATAACAAAACTTTATGAACTAATGATTCAAGAAGTTTTCCAACACACCAAAGAATGGAAACTCCACGGTAGTTATTAACTTTGCGCAAACTTCCAGATTTGTGAATTGGAATCATCGTTGCTGTTTTCCATAGTCCAGGAAACGTTTTTTCACTCAACGATCTGTTGAAAAGTAGTGTTAGTGGAGCCACTAGTGATTCAGCACAGGCTTTCAGCAGGAAAGGTGTTAGGCCATCCACTCCGGCACCTTTTGAAGCATCTAAATCGCGAAGAGCTTTCAACACTTCTAGGTCGGAGAACAGGAAGGGCGCGAGGTCAATATCGTGCGGTAGAACATTCGAAAAACTACCTGGGTGAGTTTGCGGAGGGTTCACACTGAACACACTCTGAAAAAAGTCGGCGAAAAGGTTCGCAGCTTCATCAGATGTGGTAGCTGTAGTGTCGCCATAAACAACATTGTTCGGAACTTGATTAGCCGTCTTTTGCGATTTGATAAATCTCCAAAACCTGGACGGATTATTTTTAAGATTTGATTGGAGGTCGTCCATATATCTTCGGTAACTGGCATCGAGGAGGTCGTTGTAAGAGGTTTCTACCTGATGGAGGGAAACTCTGTCCCGTCAGTTTTGTTAGCGATGTACTGTTTGCGTAGCTTCCTCAATCTGTTTCGCAGGTTTTTGAGTTGAGCATTCCACCAAGGCTTGTTATTAACACCTCGATTAATGCGACGACGGCGAGGAGCTATAAGGTGCAATATTTCGTACAGCTTGTCGTAAAACAGCAGTACGCTAGCATCTACTGAGTGCCCATGGAAATGATGACTCCAATCAACCGCAGAAAGCTCTGTATTAAGTGAAGTAAAATCGCACCGCCGAAAGTCGTAATCCATGGGATCCGGTTCCTGGTCAGAATAACGTGGTATTAGGCAGCAGGTGTCGATATGTAACACTACCGGTGGATGGTGCTCATCGATTGGTATGAGCGGCAGAACGGGCTGAGAGATGTCCATGTTGTCAGAAGCATTTGTGAAAACCAAGTCGAGCAGCCTATTGTTACGGTTAACGAAGGGGTTGATTTGCACCAAACCACATGTCGAGATGGCTTCGCTAAGGGAAATTTCTTGCTCGCTAGATGCGTTAGTTGCCAGATAGCCGTTGATGCAGAGGCGTCGCGTCCGCATGTGCAACCTGTGCACTGCACATGTTGCAATTTTATCCCCAACATTCAAACTCTAGATAGATTTCTTGTCTTTCTAATCCAAGCATGTATTTGAATTGTGTGCATATGAAAGATGTTTCATGCAAATTTGACTAATAGATACATAAACGGAAAATATGCTTTTTTTTATAGGCGGCATGTTATGTGAGGCAACCAAATGCTGCGATGGGGACGCGTTATATTTTTCTCTACAATACCGAACCGACCCACCGACACCACATGTTGTATCAACACGGAACTTTCAGCCGAGAACGTTTTGTCATGCATCATACACGCATTATTTTGTATGTGTGGATCATCTGCTCTAATCGCAATCGGCGATGTATAGGTAGTCAAAGCGTTCCTCGCAGGCAGTGCACGGTATGGTGCCTATCGAGAACCGCTTAGAACAGCGCATGCGCGATTCGGTGAAGAGAGCGCTATCGGGCGAACAAAATCGAAAGAGAAGAGTAAAGCGCGAACATTTCTGCTTCCTCAAAGCGTTCCATGACGAAAGTTCCGCTTTGCATAAGCAACGCGAAGCAAAAGCGCTTTGATATTTTTTTTTTATGTTAAATGGGATGGCCCGTTTACACATCCACTAATCCTGACGACATTGTACTGTCCGATAATACTAAAGCGACATTAGCTCAATTTAAACAGAAATTTTCATCTGCTAATAAGCTCAATAAAACCTGTTTACAAATACGCCTATTATATTAGACATTGAAGTATCCGACAATATTAACATATTGTAAACAGACATTTCATTTTCTGATGAAAATCTATATTGTCGCAGAATTAGTAAATATGAAACGGGTCAACATTTTTGAAGAAATTTATTTTTAAAGGTTTTTTTTTCGAGAAATCCAATATATTTAGTTAGGGAGGGAGTAAGTCAAATATCAATGGTCCACACGAATTTTGAAATTTTTATGAGCAAATTTCCATGCTGATGTACGGAAAACTTCTCGACATCTCTCCAATCCAGAATATTGATCAAATATATAAATTGTAAATAGATAATTTCCGAATAGATGTATTGCTTATTTTACACATTTCAAACGATTCTGATGATAGTAATTTTACTTAAATCACTTTGAAGCTTAGTTAAGTTTGAGTTAATTCAGAAAATAAGAAGAAGCTAAGAACCAGTTAGATGCAACAAAATAAGCAAACATATTGAGAAACGCGCTGGAAAATTATTTGTTTATCATTTCAGGTCCCTTTTATGTGTTTATCTCGAAATATTAAAATAGTGCACAGGTTGAAGAATTGATCACGCGACGCCTCTGCGTTGATGTCGTCATCGAAGATCCATTGAAGATGAGGGAGATTATAATCCCCAAGCAGCAGGAAAACGTCATTAACGGATGATTTATCAATTAAGCTTTGCACTGCCGTACAGTAAGTAGCATAAAGCTCGCAATCGGAATTCGGGCGAAGATAGATACCGAAAATATGCAGAGAGTTATGAGGGAGTTTCAATGTGACTGCGACTTGTTCAAGCGCACAGCAATCAGATAGGGACACTTCAGTACATTGCAATTCACGTTTGACTGCAACCAATACGCCACCGCCTCTAGAAAGACCACTGGTAAACTCGTTACGGTCGCAACGAAAAATGGAGTAGTCCGATGAAAGCTCCGAATTACAAATATCGGATTTGAGCCAAGTTTCTGATAGCACAACAACATCGTAATCGCAGGATGAGAGTCGTAACTTCAAAACGGTTGTCTTAGTACGCAGACCCCTGACGTTTTGGTAGTAGACGCTCAGGTAGCGGGAATCACTCATATTCGACCGAACGATGAATACCCATCTTCAAAGAGGGCAAAAGCGCTTTTTGCTGAAATGATCAATCATAAATACTTCACATTATGAGATTCTAGGATAGATCAAAGGTGGCCGATACCGTTGGTGTGGGAAGTTGGTGTCTTCTCGGCGAAAGCAGCGGCCATCTATGTTGCTGCCTCTAAACAGAGCGCCATACTGGCCTTGGAATCGCCGAAAGCTAAACATCCTTGGATTCAGGCAATTCAGTCGCTCCTGGACGAAGAAGAGCGCAATATTACTTTCACCTGGGTCCCGGGACACTGCGGAATCATCGGAAACGAAGAAGCCGTTTCCCTTGCTAACATCGGCCGAACTGGACGCCGCCTCACAAATTGTGAAATCGAAGTGAGCGAAAAATGGTTATCACTCTCCGGGCTGTTTTTCTTTCCCGAAAAGCGATTTCTCCCCGAAAGTTTTCGTGAGGGAGCATCCTGTGCTCCTGAGATTGAGTGAGCGATACGAACCCTGGTTCTGGTCAAGATTTTTTTATGTACAGGTTATCCGACTTCGTCAGTTGATGGGAATAACCAGCGGGGGGGGGGAACATACATTTTCAGTGCAAAACGTAAACAAACGAGCATAAATTCCATTCAAAAATCCAAGATGGCTGAGTTGGGGATATTGACAAGTCGGATAACCTGTATACATAAAAAAATCTTGGTTCTGGTCATATTTTGCCCAGGATTGTCTCTCCCTATGTCGATATATTCATTTTTCTAGGCTACTAGACGATTTTTGGACAATAACAAACACATGAACAACAAGAGATGACATGGTTTTGTTGTTGTTTTTCATAGCAACGAGTTTTTTTTACAATCTAGCACCCTTTTCAATTTTCCTTCCATTCCTCGATCTCTCCTTATCTCGATGGTCCCTTGAATATCGAGATGTAGAGAGGCGACTGTATGTTACTTTTGAGACGAAGATATGGCAAAGCTACCCGTTTTCCTAAAAAACGTAAAAATGTAAAAATGATTTCAAAAAGTTCAAGAAAATAAAAAAAAATCAATCTAGGTACTCAAGTGCACTCTAGTGACTTTCATGAAGTATCAAAAAGCATCACAACAGATCACAGTTATACTAATTATACTTATTGTTTGCATAAAATATATGAACAGAAAAGTTGATCTCATATTGTAAAATCATCTTTTAAAATGATTTTTTCACTTACCCGATAAGTGGGGCAAGTGAAAAATTCAAACAGATTTTTTGGTTTTCCGTATATTTTGTATCCTAAAAGTATTTTTCAAAGATCTTGTTCGCAGGCATATAAATGGATGATGATTCGTTATGTCATAAAAATATGATCAATTTCAATATTATGTTCAGCTTTTATGACTTGATGAACATGAACTATATGATTTCCTTTACCCACTTGCCCCACTGTACCTTACGCATACGTATATGTATATGTATATTGTTACTATCCAAATAAATTTAGATATAGCCTATCGGAATGGTGATCAAAAGAGCATTTCGTGCAAAACGCACTTGTTTCTCTAAAGCCGGACTGCATCCGATGCTAGCTACCTGATATAAATATCGATTGTTTTATTAGGTACCTTGTGTAACATGCTATCGAATTTCTATCTACTTTTATAGAACAAAAAGCGTGTGAAATATGCTTGTCGATTGATCTACTATTCATATCGTGATTGTTCATCTATAACACTCAAGTTCAAGTGCAGTGCGAATCATTAGCAGTAATCTATACACAACACGCGCGCCAGCAGCAGCTGATAGATATAGATTACATACGTTCACACGACCACCCCCTTTCATCGAGTGGGATCGAATTATTGACGTTTGTTTAATACACCTGGTACCTAAGTCGAGAAAATCTCGAAGCGTATTTTTTTGCAGACGAGATGAAATGAATGAAAATGAGTAGGGGATGATGTTCCAAAATGCTCAACACAATAAATATTATTACCATAAAATTGATCGCATTTATGCTACTATATACTTACTAGGGCACCTTAGGTTCTGCTTTTTTCTGGGGAAAAAAGAAACGGCAACAAATTTTTACTCAGTCACTGAAATGAAAAATCAAAGATAGAGTTTAAGAGAGTTCGTTTTTTGCCCAAGTTTCCCCACAGGGGCTAAGATAATCGCCAGAGATGTGAGCGCAAAAACAAAGTCTTGTTCGAATTGGCCGCCTACGTTTTTCATTTTTCTCCTGTACTGGGCAGCGTCGCGATCGGGTGTTTTTATAATTGCGGCGTTTTCAAAATCAGACGTGGTAATTAAAAAGAAGACGAAAAGTCCCACATATGGTCGGGTGTGTGCAATAATTGATTGAAGTCGAGCGCAAAGAGCTCCCCGAAATGCATTATTCAATTAGAAACAAGATCGAAAGTGTTTTCGCTGTGTTGCTTTAGCATCGTTGAGAGAGGAGAGAGGAGAAAAAAAAGCGATCGACGAGTGACGATCGAAAACACGTGCGCGCGATATGATAGCCGATTTTTTGCAATTGAATTGAGAAGCAAACAGTGAATTTATTTACAGGGGCGTGTGCCAGGAGTGATTTCTCGTTTTCGTTAGAAAAGCGATGTTCAATGCCATATCTAAATGATATTTTATATACGCCGCCTCTATTTGTGCAAATATGAGTTTCTAAATGTATAAATGTAACGACAATTTGATTGTACCAATTATTGAAGTAAGTATTCTCAAGATTCTTCATGCCCCTTTCTTATTTTTAAACAGATTACATGCACTATTATAAAATATGTCACTTTAAAGGTAAGAACTTCAAATCGGCTATCTTGGAAACCCATTTCAAAAAAATATTTTTTCAAGAGCAAGATTTAAGAGAAACATAAATAAAGCGCTTTGGGGTGAATCAATGGTAGATTATTTACCTACTTCTTCTGAACAATCGAATGAAATTTCAGTACTGTACGAAAACTGTATAATCACCTTCAATTTTACGATAGTAGACGTACTTTTAAATAAAACGTAGTCGATTCGCCCATATCCGTTTTGGTTCGATTCACTAATTTTGCCATAACTTTCTGACGCAATAACCGATCGTGATCGATTTTAATAGTGATGATGAACAAGAGTTTGTCCCATGTCGAATGCAACCTATTTCGAGAAAATCGGTTGAGAATGAGTAGATGAAAAGTTGTGCATTTTTTTCCTTATCTTTTATGCACATCAGGTATCAGAACGTCGGCTCCAAGGGTTCACCTCAATTTGTGAGATTTGTGCCATCGCCTTCACAGCCTTTTTCATCACACACCTGACGGAAAACGAAGTGACCAAAAAGAAAAAAGGAATGTGGATGGGAGAAAAAAGAAAAAGTTGGGAAAAGGGCCCATGAAGAGGGCATACAACGCATAAGCGTACAAGAGCTTATAGCTCCTTACCACAACGGGTTATGAACAAGAAATACTCTGAAGGTTCATGTTTCTGAAGTCAATTTTACTAAGTAAGTGTTTACCAAATATTTGGAAACGCAATTGCGCATAGACTGGGCAGTTACATATCAGATGATAAGAAGTTCCATAATCGGATGCACAACTATCACAAACAGATGATTCAACGCGCTGAATATTTGCCAGGTGAAAGTTCAGTCTTCCTTAGCCGTGCGGCTACAAAACAAGACCATGCTGAGGGTGGCTGGGTTCGATTCCCGGTGCCGGTCTAGGCAATTTTCGGATTGGAAATTGTCTCGACTTCCCTTGGCATAAAAGTATCATCGTGCTAGTCTCATGATATACGAATGCAAAAATGATAACCTGGCTTAGAAACCTCGCAGTTAACAACTGTGGAAGTGCTTAATGAACACTAAGCTGCGAGGCGGCTCTGTCCCAGTGTGGGGATGTAATGCCAATATCAAGAAGAAGATAGTTCAGTCGGCAGTGACCTGTCTAGGCCTTGACTATGACACTGCCTAAACAGAATTTTTAGACAGATTAGCTAAATAGCTTGCTACTGCCGGAGATGGCTCCCGGATGTACAATTTTGTTTGATGACATGAATCCAGACTACTCCAATGCCATTTGTGCTGAGTGACAGCCCAAGAGTTGATCAAACGCTTCACCCAACACTTGGATATTGGAATAGCTGGCTCAGGACCATTACGTGCTAAATCGTTTCCAGCTATGGAAGATTGTCCAGGAACCCTTTAAGGTGTAAAGTATTAACTGAATTCAGTTCCTCAATTTGAGTTCGATATGGGATTACTAACTTCGACCTTGAGTTGGCCGAAACGAAAGCTTTAATAGCTGCTTGGCTATCTGAACAGAAGTATATTACTTTGCCCATAAAGCGCTGCTCCAGTGCAGATTGCACTCCACACATGATGGCAAATATTTCCGCTTGAAAAACAGTGCAGTGTTTGGGTCTGTTTAAACATTACGTAACGCGAAAAACGTTGTTTTTAAGAACCCCCCACCCCCTCGTTACATTCTGTAACAAAACTTAGAACTACCCTCACCCCCATGCGTAACGCGTAACAAATACAAATTTTTGAATAAAATCTTGTTTGTCGTAGAATTTGAAACACGATACAATAAATTATTATTCAGGGGCTGTCCACAAACCACGTAGACAGATATTTTACTTTTTCAAATCCCCCCGTCCCCCCTAGTAGACTTTCGTAGACTTTTTCAAAACCCCTCCCTCCCCCTCATGATGTCTACGTAGACATCAAAATCAACCACGTTTTAAGCAATTCAGCTATTGAATTCCATTTCCATGTAAACATTACAACAAAATTCGAATTTTAAACTTAACAAAATCACATTGAACAAAATCCAATAAAACAAAAATCAAATTTAATCCACTGTCCATAACTCCTGAAATCAAATCTCAAAGCCAAATAATTTAATTACTGTTGAATTCAATTCCTCCTAGAGGTGTGCTGTGCACCACCATCGCCGACATTTTTGCATCGGAGCGCCACTGATAAAATCTGTCACGCATCTGACCTATAATTTTCGACGCCGGGTCAAAATTGTAAAAATCGTGAATTTTCAGAATTTAGAAAAATTTCGAGAATGTCAAGTCTACATTCCAATAAGTTTTGCGTGGAAATTTCGTAAAATTTCCCAATTGATACCCTGGAATACTCCAAAGAACTCTCCGTGATAATTCCGATGCTTTTCTTGAAAATTCCATGCAATATCCCGCTGAATAATCATCTGTTGAAATCCCAAGATTTTTCTTCTAAATTCCAAATTCCCGTTAAAAAACCCGAGAATTATTTCCCGAAGTAATTTTTTGTTTAAACGGACATTCCAATATATTTCCCGTGGAAATTTAGAATGGTTTTCTAAGATATTTTTTAACTTTTCTTGCAAATTTGGAGCAATTTCTCGAGGAAATTTAAATAAATCTTATGGGCATTCCAAAAAATATTTTCTGAATAATTTTCGGTGGAAATTATGGAGAATTTTTAGTTGAACTTTTTGTGAACTTCTCGTAAAAAATTCGAATAAATTTTCATAAAAATTAGAAAGCCTTTTTTTTACAAAAATTGCAAATATTTTTTTTTGTGGAAACTCAAACTGTTTTTGGTGGGAAATTCAAATAATTTCTCGTGGAAATTTTCAACAATTTATTTTAAAATTTCGAAAATTTTCCATCGATAATTCCAAAGAATTTACATTTGAACTGCCGAAGAACGGAAGAGAATTTACCACGGGCATTTCGAATAATTTTGCTTATATTTGCATAGAGTTCCTCGCGAAAATTCCGAAGAATTTCCAAAATTCAGCAAAAAATTTCGGGGACTTCCCAGAAATCTCCAGTGAATATTCTGAACGGTTTCCGGCGGAAATTTCGGAGAATTCCCTTTACAAGTTCCAAAGAATATCTTTTGGGCTTTCAAAGACTTTTTCTTGGATATTCCAAAATGCTTTCTTTGTAAATTCCAAAAAAATCCGTTAAAGTAGGAAATAATTTCCATAGTTTGCAAAGAAGTTCCTGCCGGAAATCAAACGAAATTCTAATAGAATCTGCAGTAAAATCCAAGTGAAGATTAAAAAAAATCGAATGTTCTATAGAATACTCTGGAGAATTTTCCTGCTCAACACAGAAGAATTACCTGGTGAAATCCATGATAGTTTTAAGCCTTAGCTCAGACTTTTACTTTAGTGAAATTCATTAAATTTTTAAGAAGAAGTGCAAGAGATTATATCGATAAAGTCTTACAAAAAAACCGGAACATCCTAAAAAAAATCAAACAAGTGAGCTTCGCACAAAGCTGCTGTATAAATCGCTTTAAAAAAACATAAAATCAAAAAGTCTACGTAGACTTTTGGTATACCCCCCGTTCCCCTTCGTAGACTATCGTAGACTTTTTCGAAACCCCTTTCCCCCTCAAGAATCTACGTGGTTTATGGACATCCCCTCATTGTAGATTTTATGCTATTTTGATGATAATAACTTTTTTTTTTCATTTTAAATATTTTTTCTCTGTGCAATTAATTTGTTATGCGTAACAATATCTCGAAGGACCCCCACCCCCTATATTTTGTGTAACAAATCGTAACAAAAATTGGACAACCCCCCACCCCCTACTGCGTTACGTAATATTTGAACAGACCCTTTACCCAGTGGGTCTGAATGTTCCAATCTCAGCTCACGCGAATAGACGCACGTACCTGCTCTACCTTCGAGGAGGGAGCCGTCAGTGTAACAAACAATGCTGTCCGACATACTTCTCTCCAAATAGCCAGATGTCCACTCATCCCGCGAGGGGATTTGTGTTGAAAATGTCCTATAAGGAAAACTACTAACATGTGTGAGATCACTTGGAGAAAGGAAAATTTTGTCTCAATTAACCATAAGCGGTTACAACGAAGTGTGTGCAGAACTGCGATTTACAGGATTCTCTCCCATAAAACCGAGCATCCATAAAATTATTTCTTCCTTTTTTCTTTTTCCAATTTTCTTCTTTCTTCTTCCATCTTTCATATTTCTTCTTTCTTCTTTTTCTCTTATTCTTTCCTCCATCTTTCTCCCTTTTCCTTTTTCCTTCTTATATCTTTCTTCTTTCTTCCTTTTTCGTTCTGTCTTCCTGTCTTTTTCCTTCCTTCTTTCTGTTTCCTTCTTTCTTGTTCCTTCTTTTCTCTTCATTTTTCTTTCTTCCTTCTTCCTTTTTCTTCTACCTTTCTTGTTCCAATTATCTATCCTTCCTTCTTTCTTCCTTCTTTATTTTTCTTCCTTTATCCGTCTTTCTTCTTCATTCTTTTTTCATCCTATTTCCTACTTCTTTTTTTTCTTCTTTATTCTTCAATCTTTATTTTTTATTCTTTGTTCTTATTTTTTTTTATTTTCAATTCCTTATTCTTTATGCCTAATTTTTTATTTTTTACTTTATTCAACGGTTGAGATTAATTGCATTGCAAATTGGTGAATTTCAGCCTTCTGATACTTCACAGCCTTTTGGGACTTTCAGCCTTTCGAGATTTCAGCCTTTCGAGTTCAGCCTTATGAGTATTCAGCCTTTGTAGAACACCTAATATTTTTTTAATAAACAAACTAACGCCATTATGTTCGAAGATAACCTCAAAATGATCAAATTGGCTCCATTTACTAGTTAGAATGTCTAATTTTGAATCAAATTCATTTATTTGAAAGCAGTCAGTACAACATCATATAATACTTTCAATATATTACTAAAATGTTTAAAATTTACATTGTTCAACTGTGTTTCGCATAAGAAACATAGCTGAAAAAGATTTTACCTTATCATTTTACCAAAATAAAATTTTATTCTCAAATCGAGTGACAATAAATTAGAACCAATTTTTTTTTCTTACAAAGGCATAACCTCTGCTTTATAGTGTACCTTCTTCTTCTTTGTTGGCATTACATCCCTCACTGGGACAGAGCCGCCTCGCAGCTTAGTGTTCATTAAGCACTTCCACAGTTATTAACTGCGAGGTTTCTAATCCAAGTTACCATTTCTGCATTCGTATATCATGAGGCTAACACGATGATACTTTTATGCCCAGGGAAGTCGAGACAATTTCCAATCCGAAAATTGTCTAAACCGGCACCGGGAATCGAACCCAGCCACCCTCAACATGGTCTTGCTTTGTAGCCGCGCGTCTTACCGTACGGCTAAGGAGGGTCCCCCCTTAAAATGTATACCATGTTCAAAAACGGCATTGACACTTTGCCCCACCTTACCCAACAAGAAATACAAATTTTGAACAACATTTGAAAATTTACTTTCTATCCTGTAGTACCTAGATCTCTAAAAATTTTAAAAAAAATGAGCGATTTGGGGTAAAAACATAGATGTCATTATTTAACACACTTCAAGGAAGGCACATAAGTTTCGAATACAATATATTTTTTAGGACGAGTATAAAACTTTAACATAATATTTCCCTCACTACGCCTTTGGTCGACAGGCCAAGTTAACTGATTTTTGCTTTTTTTTTCTCCATTTGAATCTTCCCCCCAGAGAAAGCGAAGATCTGCAACGCAAACGGGCAGACGGGTTGGAGGAGGTTGTCTCGCGTTTAGAGAAGCTTATCGATCAGTTCAAGACAGGCCACCCGGTGGTCGTTAGTGGGACCGCAGACGGTACGACGTCGCTTCTAGAACGGCAAAACGAACGACTAGAGGACAAGCTGAGTGCCATTCGGGAGCAATCGATTTTAGATAAGCAATCAGCTCGTTCGGCCAACCTGTCGCTGTGGAAGCTGGAAAAGGAACTGGAACGGGCAAAGTTGGACAACTCGATTCTGGGCCGCCGGGTGGAACAGGCCGATGAAAGAGTGAACAGGGTGCGGAAGGAGAAGGAGGAAGTCGCTTTCAAAATAAAGCAGCTGGAGGAGACAATTGGCGGGAAGGAGAAGCAAATTGAGGATCTAAAGGAAGACATCCGGTTGTTGAAGGATGAATTGAGGAAGGAACGTTACTCAAGGGATTCGACCGAGAAGGGACGATTAGCCGAAAAGGCAGAGTTGATAACTGCTGCTGCTAAGATTCAGAGCTTGGAGGAGAAGTTGGACGAGGCGAAGAAGAAGGTGATCGAAGCAAACGACAAGCTCAGAATAATGACGTCAGAAAATTCCAGGCTAATGAGAGAAGTCGATGAAAACCAAGATGAGTTGGTGGACGCCCATGGATCTGTCAAAGAGTTGGAAGAGAAGCTAGCGGTTGTAACGAGGAATTTTAATATGTTGAAGGGAGCTTGTAGTATTACGGAGACCCAGCTTACCGAACTGGAGATTTTACTGGAAAAAGAACAGAAGAAAAATAGTGAATGTGAGAAAACAGTCGCTGCTTTGTACATACAAATGAAGGAAAAGGACGTTATACTGGCCAAACTGAGACAGGATCTGAATCAGGAGAAATCGTCCAAGACACTGAGTGAATCGAAAACATCTCAACTTGCTTCGGAATACGATGAGTTGCGCAAGAAGTTTGAAGAGCTTCAAAATCAGATGGTTGATCAACAGAAAGACCTTATTGAGAAGACCACTAGTTTGTTCGAGGTCCAAGAACGCATAGAGATGCTAAATCTGGATGCATCTAACTTACAAAAGGTCGTGTCAAATTACGAACATGAGCACCTCATTCTCAAGGAAGAAAACTCCAAAATTCTTACCGATTTGTTCTTGGCAAAGGAGCATATTACAAAACAGTACAATGAGATCAAAGATTACAAGAATCAAATAAATCAGTTGAACAATGAGCTTGATCACGTCAAGACGGTTCTCACGGAGCAAAAGACGTTCTACACCGAGCGTGATATCAAATCGGAAACCACGCTTGCTCAACACAAGAAGCTCATCGATCATCTACAAGCCCGCGTAGAAGAAGGTTCTCACAAGAAGAAAAAAACATTTGCCGATATTCTTTTTGGAAGCGGCAATCAGGAAAAGAAAGAAAATGTTGCGCCGAATCCTATCATGGTGGAAAACACCACCAGCTACAAAAAGCTTCAGGATGAATTGCAAAAGGAGCGCCAACGAACCAATCAGCTCAAAGAACAACTTTTACGAGCAAAAACTGATATGATTGCTATGCAGGGAACCCTCAAGAAGGCCCAAAAGGATGAGGAAAATCAACAACTCGAATCTAAGGATAAACAACTTCCAGCCAAAACTCCTCCCAAGCCTCACAAATCTTCATTCCGACAGGAACCAGCACCCACCGTATCTAAAACCGGACAGCCCAGCGGAAAATCTCACACTTTTGACATGACCTTGGAGACCTCCTCTTCCAAAAACCCGATTCAGCTGTGCAGTGTTTGCGATCGCCACATCATGGCCGGTCACCCCTACTGGAAGTGCACAGGTTGTGCGAAAAATGTCCATCGGAAGTGTCGGTCCGGAGCCGCGAACGATTGTCGAGGGGACGGAGACTTGGACTCGCTGGCCAATGAGCTGGTGGCGGAAGGAGCCAGTGATACCGAGTCGCTGCGAGATCAAATCAGTTTAGCACCCGGACCGGATGAGGAATCGGGCGGCGAAAGTGGTGGTGTGGTTAGCAGCGTGGAGGAGAAAGCCGATGACGGAGAGGACAAGTATGTGGGTGATTTGTTGTTCAAAACGAAGCGTTTGGAGCCAAAGCTGGCGATCAACGATGTGTATGACGTGAGTGAGAACGTGGTGCTGTTGGGTAAGTGTCGAAGAAATTTTTTGTTGATTGCATTTTTTATCGTTTCACTTTCTTACATCCGATAATTGCTGGAATTGTGTTGTGGATTGATTATTGGGGATCAAAACAAAGAAAGCGATAATTATGGTATTGCTGAACAAAGCCCATTTATTAGGGTGAATACAGATTTTTCCAATACGAATATTATATTTTTTTGTATCGATTTACGGTTAGTTTAAAAAATAGCAATCTTGGGGAACTAACCGTATTAAGCATCATAGAAAATTAAAAATGCAAAAATTGTGAAAAGTCGTGGTTTTAAAATTCAGTTTTTACACATGGTGAATTTGAAAAGATAGGAATCTCCCGATTAATGATGCTGTTAAGGTGATTCGCGTTGGAATACAATTTAAAAACTACATAGTGCTTTCAGGGGCACATAACTCGAAAAGTAAACGACAAACAAAAGCGAAAAGTAGTTTTTTACCTTTGTTCACTTGTAGCATACACGAAAAAAATGGTTTCCAGATGTGCTAACCGCCTAAAAATTTACATTTGTGCGACCGAAAACGCGAGGTGAGGACTAGTCATTTTTGGACTCTGTCGTAGTTCACCTTAAAGGATGTTAGAAATTAGGAAGATAAAAAATTAGGAATAAAGAAATCTATTTAAAAAAAATAGAAGTTGAAGAATCTTGAAGTTGCCAATTTTAAAATTTATATTATGACAACTAATTTGGAATTTATTTAAAATTTCGGAATTCATGTACGAAATTTTTGAATTTACTAATTTAAAAGTTTTGTCCAGTTGGAATTGGATAATTTATGTAAATAAATAATAGGAAAGTAAGAAATAAACGATTTTAGAATTTAAGCAACTGTTGAACAAAGTTGTGGGAGAAATACAATGCTGCAAGTCCACCAACCCTTTCCGAAATTCAGCTTCTGAATTGAGTTGCATAATACTACATATTCGGAAATCATTCAAACTCCAAGAAGGCAATAAGAAAGTGGAACGTTATTTATTGAATCTCCTGAACAGGACATTTTTCGTGTTTCGTATGCATAATGCCGTTTGGCACACCATTTGGCCAAAAGTGGATTGGCCGTGCGACTTGTTTGAACAAGTGCCGTTTGGCCGAATAGTTGATTTTTTTCAGGTTTTGAGTAGCGAAAAGTGAGAACTCTCTCACTGAGAAGTAAGTAGTGAGGATCTTACTTTACTTATTATCTTTCCTCTTTTCTTTCTTATTACTTATTATCTTTTCTTTTTTCTTCCTTCTTATTTACTATTTCCTTCTTCTTTCTTTTTCATTTCTTCCTTTATTTTTCGTTTTCTTTTCTTCCTTCTTCTTTCGCTCTTTCTATTTCTTTGTTTTTCCTTCTATCTTCAACTTTTTCTCTTTTTTATTTTTATTCCTTCCTTCTTCTTTAGTTATCAATATTTATATCTTCTTCCTTCTTCTTTTTCGTTCCTTCTTTCTTCATTCTTTCTTCTTCATTCTTCTTTCTCTCTTTCTTCTGTTTTCTTCCTACTTCGCTCTTTCTTTTTTCTGTTTTCTTTCCATTTTACTCTTCCCGTTTACTTCTTTCTTCTCTTTCCTCTTGTTACTTTCTTTTCCCATCTTCCTTCTTTTATTTCTTCTTCTTTCTTTTAACTTTTTTTTCTTTTTTTCTTAAGCCTACTTCTTTTTTCATTTTGACTTCTTACTTCTTCATTTTTTTCTTTTTCTTCTTTATTCCTACTTTATTCTTTTATCTTCCTTCTTTCTTTTTCATCATTTTTTTCCTAGGGAGCATCCATAAATTACGTAACGCTCAGAGGGGGAGGGGGGTTGACCGAAGTGTGACAATCCATACAAAAATTTCAATGATTCATACAAAAAGTGTGACATAGGGGAGAGGGGGGTTGAAAATGGCCAATTTTTGGGTTACGTAATTAATGGATCTTCCACTACTTCCTTCTTCTCTTATCCTTTTTTCTGGTCCCTTCTTCCTTCTTTTGTCTTATTCTTCTGTTTCACCATTTACTTATTACTTTTCAAGTCTCGTATCTTATTTGTCACTACACTACACATTTGTCTCACTTCTTGCTTCGTAGGGGAACGGTTCGCCACTTCATCTCATAGCTCCTATTTCCATCTCATCAAAAACAAAGCAATGGAAAGGAATTTGGTTTGTTTATTATTTTTATGGTTTTTTTCAGCAGTGCGCGTGTTGACAAAAAGAAGCGACGAATTTGGTGCCGTAATTCTTTGTTTAGCGATGAGATGGATATATGTGCAGTGAGATGGAGATCGGAACAGTTCCCCTACTTCTCTTTTCTCACTAGCGAACGTAATATGGAATTGGATACATATTTCAACTATTTGGACAAATGGCATTTTGCCAATTGGCGTTCGGCCAAATAATCCTTTTGGCTAAAAGACATTTGATCTAATGAAAATATTCTACGAATGTGTCTTAAAGTTGATCTAAAGTTTTTTTTATATATGCGTTTGACTCCAATTCACAGGTTGCGATAGTGGTCTTTTCTCCTACAACACCGATTCGTCCGAATTGGTACAAATCCGTGGCATATCGAACGTGAAATCGTTCACCATCTCTCAGCATATACCCAAGGCCATCATTATTGGAAACGACGGTGAATATCTGTACCAGTGTGACCTGCGGCACCTGCACAGCCGTGCACAGGCCTCCTCTTGCCTCACTCCCAAGCTGGAAACATTCGTCCTGGATTTGTCCATCGCCAACCGAACCCACAGCGAACGGTGGCATCTGGTACGCATGATGGACGATCCGTCCTTTGAACAGTTATCCGATATAATAGCAATTGCCGCAACGTCGTCGAGAATAGTCATTCTCAAGTTTGACACCAACTTGGGACGGTTCAAACCGGTACGAGGACTGGACACCGTTCTCCCAGTCACATCCGTTCTCTTCACGAAACATACTGCCATTGTAAGTTCCGACAAGTTTTTCGAAATCGATCTAGGAAATTACGGGGCGGAAGAGTTCCTCGACATGTCTGATACAAGCCTACGGGATGTTCGTTCTTGCACTCCAATGGCGGCCTTCAAAGTGAATAGTCAGGAGTTCCTACTGTGCTTCAAGGAGGTAGGAATCTTTGTGGACGAGTACGGGTGTCGATCGCGACCAGACAACATCAATTGGCTGCAGGAACCATTGGATTTCCGGTATCGCGAATCTTGCCTCTTTATCGCGCATTCCGATTGCGTTCAAGTTTTGTACGTTAGTAAATCGTACACCAAAGAGATGGAACGTAAAGAGACATCGGATGACCGGCGCGCATTTGTCAATCTGAACTCTCCACAGTTGATGGCATTTTTGGATTTTGCTCGCACTAGTATTTACGTGGCCTGTGAGTGTGGTCCGGAAAAGGAACAGGAAATCATCATGTTGGATGGATACAAGGCACTGCAGACGACGTCGCCGTGCTTCAGCAATTCCATGGAAACCTTATCCAGTCTAGCGAGCTATCCGACGACGGTGACCCAAAGCAACGAAACTCTATCGTTGGGACATGCGGTTTAGGTACGCTTTAAATGTGGTTACATACAAAAAAAAACTTATAATTTTAGTATTTAATGAACAAGATCCGCATGCGATTTGTGAGATTTATGTGACAAGAAATTGTTTTGCCTACCTAATAAATATTTGATGATTTCAAGACAGTTAATTTACGTCTTATCTATAGGATCCGAAACACCCTTTAGATTCCAGAATCCAGGTTATGGAGGTCGCTGAGCCTCTCATCACATTGGAGATCTTCCTGCCGGTCTCGTGTTTGTGATCGGCGTAAAGGGCTTCGAATATCTACACGCAGGCAAGTACTAAACTCATCTGAATCGTGGATGCTCTCAAAAACATATGTTAGCGTATCCATATCGGGACTTCTCGGGATTTAGGCAAATTCAGGATTTTTTTTATGAAATCCCGAAAATTATTTTTTCTCATTAAAATTTATTATTTTTGAAGTCCCGAAAATCCCGGGATACACGGGACAAAAATCATTAGGCCAACATAGCTAATGAACCCATTAATTTTTTACTACCTTGTACAGTGACCTGCCCTAATTCCGCGCATCGTCTAATACCGTGGTTTTCATAAAAAATCAAAACCTTTCTATCATGGATATCACATTATTTGGTGAAATTTTCAAACATAATATGTTTAAACATTTCACCAAATAAAACGATGTCCATGATAGCCAGGTTCTGATTTTTGATGAAAACCACGGTATTAGGCGATGCGCGGAATTAGGGCAGGTCACGGTACTAGTCATGAAAATATTGAAGATAAGAGAGCACTCTCACAATGAAAACACAATACTAGTGTTCACTTTGCTCCGTGTCGATCTTTTGACTAAATACATCTTCCAGCCGCTGCATCTCTCTTCTATTTAAATAATAACGCACTGGCGGAGTTAAACTGGGGCACGATGGGGCACGTGACCCACCAAATCAGATATTTTCCTGAAATTTATATACGCCAAAATTGTCTTGAGAAAAAAACTGATTTTCCGCCAATTTTTATTACGAAGACGAGACGAAAACTTCCCCCGAAATTCTTGGAGTTATTTTCGAAAGATTTTTTTCGGATAAATCTAGGAATTTCTTTAGAAATTTCAATAGGTATTTGTCCTGAACTTATATTGGAAATCATCGTAAATTCCAGTAAGAATTCCTTTGCAAAATCTATTTCAGGGTTTCCTTCTGAGAATTTCATCGAGAATTCATTCTGAAGTTTCTGCAGGAATTTCTTAGAAACATGATTCTGATTATTCTTCAAAAACTCTTTTCACTCTAGAAATTTCCTCTGGAAATAATTTATGCCATTTATGCCTTTTGACATTACCTTCGGAATATTCTATGGAAAAACGTTTGTGAATTCCTTCGGAAATTCCATTCCATGGCTTTTAGTAAAACCATACGACATTCCTGCCGGAATAATCCCGACAATTTTGTTGGGAAATTCCCTTGGACATTTATTAAAGAATGGACTAGGAAATTCTAAAGGAATTTTCGGAATGGTTTCTTACGGAAATATGGAAGGATTTTATTGATAAATTTTTTGAATGAACTCTTGAAGTAATTTCCGAATAATTCCTAAAAGTATTTCTGAATGAATTTCTAAATTAATTTCGGAAAAAAAATCAAAGAATTTCTTCCCAGAGTATTGAAAAGGATTTCTTGTGGAATTAATAGAAGCATTTGTTTGAGGAAATCCTTTACACATGAATTTCTAAAGCAGTTTTCGAAGAATTTATAAAGAAATTCTTACAAGGAATTCTCCTAAAAGAATTTAAGAATGTTTTCCTGAAACATTTTTTTTAAGAAAGGAAGGTATTTTCTGAAGGGTTTCCTGTAAAAATTCCAAACAAATTTCGAAGGAATTTCTAAAAGTATTTCCGAAGAAATTCCTAAAAGAATTTGTAAAGGAATTCTCGAAGGAATCCCTGAAGGAATTTTCGCGGAAATTTCAAAAGGTATTTCCGAGAATAAATTGGAATTCCAAAAACAAATTGGAAGATTCCTTGAAAATTCCTCATACTATTGCTTCGAAAATCCAAAGAAAGAATTATAATAAACTTTTGAATACTTATTCGGAAATCCCTTTACGAATTCTTTCAGGAATTTCCTTATAATTTCTTTAGAAAATCCTTCAGTAATTCTTTTATGAGAAATCCAAAATTTCTTTAGAAATACCTTTGGAAATTGCTTTAGGAATTTCTTCGGAAATTGATTCAGGATTTTCTTCGGAATTTATTTTAGGAATTTTGCCAGTACTTTCTTCACAAATCCTTTCGGAAACTTTAGGAAGACATTTTTGGAATTCTTTCTAAAATTCTTATAGGGATTCCATCGTGGTCATTCCTCCAGATCTTTTTAAGCAACTCTTCTAGAAATTCTTTTAGACTTTCGGAGATTCCTTTATAATTTCGCATGGAAGCTGAGCATTCTTTCGGGAATCTCTTCAGAAAATCCTGTAGGAATTCTTTTAGAAATCCTTCGTAAATTTCATTAGCAAATTCAGATGGGAATTCCTTCGAGATTTCTTTAGAAATTCTTTTCAAGAAATCCTTATGAATTTCCTTCGGAAATTTCTTCGAAAATTTCATTATGATTCCCTATTTAAATTTTTATAGTTTCTGGAAGATTTATGATTCATGGATCCCTATTTCATCCTTCAATAATTTTCCGGAAGAATTCTTTCAACAAAATCTCTAGAATAATTCCTGCAGGAATTTTGCCTTGTTTTACTAAAGAAATTTACAAAGGCTTTTCGGGAGGTTTTACGCAAGAATACCTGGAGGAGTTCCCAAAAGAATTAATAAAAGATTTACTCGAGAAATTTTAGAAGAAATTCCTGGAGGAAGGAGGCTTTCTTTTGTCGATATTTGAATAACATGTTATTCAAGTCGTAGTGCGAACGTAGTATTAGACGTTTGCAGAACAAACATTTTTGCACACGCGCACTGTACATTGGTATGAAGCTCCTCCTGTACTACTGATGAACACCTTTTGAATGTTTTGGCGCAAAGCTCATCTTAGGCTCCTGCTAACCAGCTAGCAACCTACCGAACGTTTCAACTTTTTCATAGATTCCGAACTTTCGCAGCCAAACCATGACCTCCTTAGATATTACGTGACATCAACACTGAGTTGTAGATCTTGAGCTGTTCTTTGACCCATAACCTGTTGAAGATAAGAAAGAGCTGCAGCTGCTGACAGAAGTATTAGTCAGTATACAGTATACTATAGCCTGCCACGGAGTGACGGGGTTTCCTTATCTCCAATTTGATGAGAGTCAGTAAAAGACGTCTGCTTCGATTGAACGTTAGACAAAGAATGATTAGTTCATTATACTCCATTAATAACTACTAATTAATATCATGGCATGCTACTTCCGTTTCTTCCCTCTCCTCCTCAACGTGAAGTCCGAGCTTACTCCGAAAATACTCAAATTTTACACGCCCAAGTGGTTTGGTAAGGATGTCAGTAACCATTTTGTTCATTGGAATATATACAACATTTTGGTGTAGATCCTTGATTAAGTGATATTTAGTATCTACATGCTCAGACCGTTGCCTAATAGAATCTTGTGTGAACTGTTTGATGCAACTTTAATTGTCTTCTCCTATTACCACCGGGTATTTCACTTCTTGATAAATTGATTTAAAAAGTTTCAAAATCCAGAGTAGCTCCTGTCCACTTTCCACAAGAGAAATGTATTGTAGCTTCTGTACTTGAAAGTGCTACACATGACTGCTTTCTCGCTGCCCAAGTAATTGGTGCTCCACCAAACAGGAAAATAAAGCCGGTATTAGACTTTCTGTCGTCTGCATTGCCTGCCCAATCTGCATCGGCGAAACCAGTCAGTTTGTCATTGGTACTTTCAAGTCGTAGCTTCAGCTTGCATGTCGTATTTAAATAGCGCAACGTACGCTTAGCTTCATTCCAATCCGCAATAGTTGGACTACTTACTTTTCTTCCAAGAATCGATGCAGAAATAGCTATATCTGGTCGAGTATTGACTGCGATGTACAGCAGACCACCAATCAAACTTTGGTATTTGTCTTTGGATGGTAATTGTTCGCTCTCCTCCTTCTGCTGAATAAAGCCAGGTTCCATCGGCACTTTCGAAGGTTTCGCATCATTTAAGCCGAAACGATTAGTTATTTTCTTTATATAGTTCTCCTGGCTCAACGAAAAACCTCTTGCAGTGCGCTCGATTTGTATCCCAAGAAAAAGTTTCACATCTCCAAGCACCGTCAGAGCGAATTGTTGTTCGAGGTATGATAGTAGAGACCGTATATGCTTTTCTTGAGGCAGCAAACTTGTCCAGTGTTAGTTTCAAAACCTGGAGGCTCCTGCATGAAAATCGTCTCATCTAATTCACCATAGAGATACGCTGTCTTGACATCTACGTGCTTCACCAATAAGTTCTGTCTTCCAGCAACTGTTAATAGTAGCCTGAGAGTAACTTGCTTTGCAACAGGTGCAAACACTCCATCATAATCACAGCCGTATTTATGAGTATATCCTTGTGCCACTAAGCGCGCCTTATAACGTACAACTTCACCTAGATCATTTTCCTTTGTTTTGAAAATCCATTTGCACCCTACGACTCGTTTTCCAGCTGGCAGGTTCATCATACTCCAAGTCTTGTTACTTCTTAGAGAGTTCATTTCATCCTCCATTGCAGCTCTCCACTCCCTCCAATGTGGACTGTTCTTAGCTTCCGCGATGGTACGTGGATCTTTTAAATGTGCTGCTAATGCCGCGTCACGGTATCGAGATGGCAGAATACCTTTGTTGCTTCTCAACGAACGCCTCAAACCGCTTTCCGGATTTTCTATTACATCCTCCTGCTCCTCCTGAATATCTCTCTGGACAGCAGTATCTTCTTCATCTGTTGTATCCTCCATTGTTATTGTATTGTTTCCACTGGAAAGATCGAAATACTCTTCATCTAGATCTGATATAACACTCTGAGATTCTTCTTCAGTATTATCCACATAATTATAATCATTTTGCTCAGGATTTGGTGATTCTTGAAACTGGTTTTCGACAACGACCTCATCTTCTTCTGTACATATCGTTTAATCCGGAACAAATCTCACATCACCACTTACTACCAATTTATGAGACTTTGCATCAATTAAACGGTATCCCTTGTGACAGTCCGAGTATCCAACAAAAATCATTTTTACTGCATTGGGCTGCAACTTCGTCCTTTTCTCTTTGTGAACAAGAACAAAAGCTGTAGTTCCAAATATTTCCAAATGCGCCAAATCGGGTTTCCTGTTGTTCCAGAGTTCATATGGTGTTTGACTTACAACAGCTGTAGGAAGCAGATTTTGCAAATAGTTGGCCGTATTCACTGCTTCTGCCCAGAACGTATATGATAGCTTAGCATCCAGGATTATACATCTTGCCATTTCAACCAACGATCGATTTTTCCGTTCCGCGACTCCGTTCTGTTGAGGAGTGTATGTAGTCGTAAACTGTTGTTGTATGCCTTCAGATTTGCAAAACGATTCCATTTCAAAGCTCTTGAATTCTCCCCCTTGATCGGATCGCAGAATTTTCGGTTTCCTTCCTAAACGATTCTCCACAGCGCGGACGAATTGCTTGAAATAATCAATTACCTCTGATTTCTGCTTCAAAAAATATACCGTCGTGTATCTACTGAAATCATCTATCAGCGTTAAGAAATACCGGCATCCTCCAGAAGTTTGAGTATTCATTGGGCCACATACATCGCTGTGTATTAAGTCCAAATTAGCCTTCGATTTACGCTTTGCTTTCACTGGAAACGGCAATCTCGTCATCTTTCCTTCAATACAACATTCGCACGTACTTCTGCTTGAATTATAATCACGGATTCTGATACCAGATGCAAGTTCGTACTTTTCCAGTTTCAGTATGGCCTTGTTGTCTCGATGTCCTAATTGAGATTATAACGTCCGAATGTGTGAGTGGCGATGAAAGGAAAACACACTCCTAGATGGTGCTACTCAGCAAAGTTTGGGTAAAAATGAGTATATTTCCATATATTTTTTGACTCATTCGCAACCATTGTGATGACTCGATCAATTTTGAGGTTATGAGCAGAAGGAAAACAAACATGTATTTACACATGCCGAATTGCACATCAGTGTGCGAGCGTTAAACGTCACTCATCTCTATGGAGATCGAAGTAGGCTCTGCGCGCGGCCGGTCGTGTTTTGTTTTCTGGCAGCATATTTTTTCTGTCTTGTTTCGCTGATATTTTTGGTTTCGGCTGGTGCTATGCCGCCGGGACACGTGTCTCGTTGGAATTAGTGATCGAGCTTCCTAGGAGTGCGCGGGTGCTTAATATTGCTAATTGTCGATTCTGTCCCATTGTTCCATTACTTTGGATTAACGTCAAACCACTGTATTGCCCGTACCGTTAACAGTTTTAAGATACAATGCTTGGTTCGTCATTGTAAATATGGCGTTCAAATCCAGATTGAGTCTACGAAGTGTGCAGATAAGTATTTTTCCTATATTATTCAGTTCAAATTATACGGTGGGTTTCCGTTAATCTTGACACTTGATTACGAACCGATTCACAGACAGTGACGGGAGTTTTAACTGAGCTGTTTCAGTTTAGAGCGGAGAGGATTTGGTGTCGGTTTTCTCTTTGATAAAAATTTAATTGCCTTTTTTTCATCATCCTTTTTTTTTGTCCTTAAATCAGTTCGCCAAAAACAATCATGCTCCTGTACGGCTACTGGTAACCGCGGGTACAATTGCTATCGAGCTGTTAGAATTCAAGTAACCATTCACAGAGTGTGAGTGTGAGGAAAGAGTGGTTCCATTTATCTTATTTGAACCTTCACGTCCTAAGTCACATATTGCTAAACATAAGTGAAATTTTATTTCTCCTATTTGCGTTTAGATCATACGAAAACTAATCGAAGTGACGATATCTTACAAGCAATAAAACTCTTTTACCGTTGGAAGATGTTTTTCTTAATATTTACCAAGTTTAGTCAGTTAGATGAATTTTGAATTGTGTTTTTGACTTTAGACAAGAGGGCAGGCACATTTTCTTTTCACCATTATATCCAGAAAATGTATTCATAAAATCAAATATTGGTGTGTGACTTAAAAGCTTTCGATGACACCATCGGAAATATATCCCTATTAAACACTGCTTTACTTGAGCTTGTCTGGATATTTCATCGTATGCTGATATTCTGACGATATGGGCTATTCAATAAAAATTGAACGTAGTGTTCATGTTTATTCATTTCCTCATTCAGAATAGCGTGTAGTGCAGTTGCACAGAGCTCAACCATTTGTTCAAATATTATGGAATATTTCTATATATTTTACATGCTTCAATTTATCTTGTTATCACGCTTCGATTTTGAATCGACATTATTAGTTTCGAATCATTTGTTTATAGGAATACGGAACTTAAAAATGTCAACAAATGGTTCTTTTACAACTAATGATATTTTCGCAAAGCTGGCATCATTGTATGAAGACTTTACGTATTATTTATATTTGCATAATCATAGAAATCATTTAATGATAAAAATAATTTCATAATATAAATTAGAAAGTTATACGGGGAGCGGGGGAGGGAGGTTTTTTAATTTTTTCTTCTTCTCTTTGTCGTTTCAGAGAGCGAGCATAGGCGCTTAAACCTAGGCTAAATAGCCAGGGCAAGGCTAATACCTTCGCCCCATCCGAGAAGAATCATCAGCCAGGAGAACTGAGTGACACAAATTTCTTAGCCAAGTCACTTCCAACGTCTTTTCGCAAATTTGATATCATTTGCTTATGGTGATACTCCTAACCAATATACCCTACCAACCATCCAACTCCTTGACATCTATGAGGGCGTCGGTGAGTCGCTGGCCTCTCGTTAAGTAGATGTCATATCAACATTTCCTCCCCTTTCCTTAGTAACGGAGAAGATGGGCGTGGCCAGCAATGGTAGCTTTCATGCTTTATCATTTTGGACCTCCAATTGGATTTCCATTAAATCCCAAGTGGAAATCCATAAGCAATTGGGGTAAGAAAGGTAAAGAATATACATGACAGCTATCAGTATGCAATCTACGAAATACTCCGTTACAACGCAACGCAACGCAACGCAACGCAACGCCTTGTTGTCTCGATGTCCTAACGTCCTATGCCAACTATGCAGGCAGTCAGACTGATGACAAACCTTCATGGCCTTCGCCGCAGTGTGAATGTTATTCACGTAATATAAACCGCCTCTCGTGGTGGCTGTTGCCGCAATCAAACCGGGCTTCTCGATGACACTTCCATCGGTTTCAAAGTTAACCTTGCCCCCCTTTGCGTATGAGCTGCAGAACTGACATCAAGTTGACTTCTAGATCCAGCATAAACAAGGTTTCGCTTAGCTTGAGTGAGTTTGTGTTTCCTTCTTCATCCATCGATTCCATCAAGCATGCCCCAATATCTTTCGATTTGATTTGCTTTCCATCAGCTAAAGTCACTTCTACGACAACACTATCTCCAGGTCTAAAAATGCAAAATCTTTGCTACCTTTCTCCGCTACCGCTTTTTGCTGTTCCATTCACTGACGACAATCTTTGCGCTTGTGTCCAGGTTTCTGACAGAAATGGCATAATATTGGTTTTCTCTTAAACTCCGTTTTCAATGCTGATTCTGCTCCACTTGAGCTTCTTCGTCGAGTAGCTTCATCTACTAGCTTACCACGCACGAATTCCATCGTTAAATCAACATCTGGACGACCCTCCAAAGCAGTGATCAGAGTAGCGAACGAATCCGGTAGACTACTGAGCACAATGTTCACCTTCAGATCCTTACCAAGCTCTTGACCAGCGATCGCGAGTTTCTCGAAATGATCTTCCATCTGGCTAACATAGGTCCCAATATCTTCACCTTCGATGTACTGCATTCGCATTATTTTTCTGAGTATCGTAGTTTTTCTTGTACGTCCCTGCTTCTCATGAGCGCCACGGATTGATTCCCAAGCTTCCTTTGCAGTTTTCGTCTTCTTAATGAGGATGTACTGTGTAGACTCAACTAGTAAACCGTGGCTCTTGCTCGTTTGTCTCCGTCATCCCATTCGGCGAGATTCGCTTCATTGCCTTGAGCCATCGCTGTCGTAGGTCGCTCAACAGGTCGCATACCAGGTTCAACAAACTTCCATAGCTTCTCCCGGACAAGTAGAAGTTCTACTTCAAACTTCCAGTCAGAATAATTGGTGTCATTTAATTTTCGTACTCCAATTTTCTCCATATTCTTTTTGCCTGTCAATTTCTTTCAATGCAGACTTGATGCTTCCAGGCCCATAACCTGATGAGAGTCAGTAAAAGACGTCTGCTTCGATTGACCGTTAGACAAAGAATGATTTTATTATACTCCATTAATAACTACTAATTAATATCATGGTATGCTACTTCCGTTGCTACTTCATCACAATTTAGGTTATGCCCAGTACGCTTCTACTGCGCATTTCTCGTTTACAGCGAGGCGTTGAACACTATCTGATATTCCAGCATACAATACGTTGTTGCTTCAAAAGGAAGTTGAATGCTTATCCAGCAACTGTCTAAACGTCTAAATCAAATACTATTCAAAACAATGCAAACAATCCAGCCGACTTCGACCGGACTAGGCAAGTATCTGTTCTAAAAAGCGCAAACTACGCGAATATTATTTGCTTCTTGAAGTCGTATTTCAAAAGAATCGATTCAAATTAAAATTGAATTGAGTTTGAACTCTGTATTATCTGACCTTTTTTAAATATGAAGTGAGCTCTATGGAATGCATCAAAGCCCTCCAACACAGTCGAGCCCTCCCTGCCATCGCCCAACAGCCGTCCCAAACCATGTGTCCACTGGCGAAGTTTAGTTGGGACACTATGTGGCACGTGACTCACCGGGGATCGCAGCAGTCTGCGTATGTGGAAAGTCGTGTTTTCTGTTTAGGGGGATTAGGGGCATAATGAACACACGGGGCGAAATGGACACCCTCAAAATAACAAAATTTTTGAAATTTAAACGGAAATGTAAGTTGTTAATCATTTTTAGCACTATCAAATATATAATTTTTCAATAGAACAGTTGATATCCTCTTTTAACCACCGAAATATATGAAAAATTAGAAATCATAACCCAAGGGTTTGAAATATTATAATTTCTAACCAGAGCAAAATAAGGTTTTACGATCGTTTCAGAATATGTATTATCAATTATTTGTCCCAAACACGTTCTTTATATCGCTGTTGAAAGTTGACATTAATCACAATATTGTTTTTTGCAATAATTAATTTTAAAAAATGCATTCAAATTAATATAGTCGATTAGGGGCGAAACGAACACCTCTAGTAGGGGCAAAATGAACACTACTTGTTTCTGGAATCTAACCTCAACGCCCACTTTGTTGACTTGTTTCAATTGTTTACCTACGCAGTGTTTTGATGGCAGTGATGGTACGAACGTACAAAAAACAATCGGGAAGGCAGCAGTGGTCCAAAACGGCCATGGAAGCGGCCATAGATTCTGTCCGTCGGAGTGGAACGTCCATCAAACGAGCAGCCAAGGACCATGGAATTCCAAGACCTACGCTGATCCGCTATCTGAAAACTGCAGAAGTTCTGGGCCAGGAGGTGAAGCAAATCGGCTCATTCAAAACAGTTTTCACACCTGCCGAGGAAGCTGTTTTAATGGCCCATATTTTGGACTTTGAGGTTCGATGCTACGGAATTACCACCCGCGACATCCGGAGCCTTGCCTTCCAACTGGCCGAACGCAACGGGAAAACACATGTTTTCAATACGAAGACACAGCTGGCTGGTTGGGATTGGCTTCACGGTTTTCGGAAGCGTCATCCCAAACTCTCGCTCCGTATTCCTGAGGCTACCTCAGCTGCAAGGTTGCAAGCATTCAACAAGATAGCGGTCGACAACTTCTTCGATGTGCTGCATCGTGAAATGGACGGAGGCAAATTCAGTGCCAGCAGAATTTTCAACGTTGATGAAACCTCTGTGCTCACCGTAAGTTGTAGGACACGTTTTCAAATAAAATGCATGTTTTGACTCATTTTGTATTCTTAGGTGCAAACGAAACGTTCCAAAGTATTTGCCTTGAAAGGCCGGCGACAGGTAGGAGCTGTGACATCGGCGGAAAGAGGGCTACTTTCTACTGCAAGCATTTGCATGTCAGCAACGGGACAAATACTACCACCTATGATAATATTCCCTAGGGCCCGTTTGACTACCAGTCTTATGGAAGGTGCTCCACCAGACACGGTATTTGTCTGCAACTCTTCTGGTTGGATGACTGTGAAAGAATTCAACACCTGGTTCGAGCATTTTCTAAAGCACACGCGTCCAACAGCTGATAACCCGGTTCTTTTGGTTTTGGACGGTCATTCTTCGCATACGAAAAACCTTGGCTTTATTGAAAGAGCGCGTGAGTGCCATGTGACAGTCGTGTGCTTGCCCCCCCATTGCAGCCACAAACTACAGCCTCTCGACATAAGCTACATGGGGCCGCTCAAGACGGCTTTCTCGAAGGAAGTGGAGAGTTTCCTCAAATGCAATCCTGATAGGGTTCGGCTTTCATGAAGATTTTTAACGCGTCTCTTGGTTTCAACGGATTCCGTAAGGCAGGATTTTTTCCACTGAATCGGTTTATCTGCATTGATAATGATTTTGCGCTAGCTGACGTAACGGATGTTCTTCCAGCACACCAAGAAACCGATCGTTCAAACAATGAGCTTGGTGACGAAGCTCTTGAATCCAACGCAGCCGATACTGAAGCAGGACCTTCGCGAATGTACAATGAGGTAGGAGATATCAACGATTCACTGTCAAACGAAAATATCGCTCCAAAAGGGATAGTAAATGTGGATGCTAGCAACATGCTGACTCCGAAAGCTACTTTGGTGCCGTTGGATTCGAATGTTCCAGCCGGTTTGTCTGCCCGAAGCATCTTCAAAGTGTCTCCTGCGGAAATCCTACCGCTACCAAAAACAGTTACCAGAAAAGTTGGCGGTGGACGAAAGAGGGAGAAAGCTCGAAACATAACGTCAAGCCCCAGCCGAAATGAGTTGAAGTCATCGCAGGCATTGAAGGATATTGATCAGCTAAAGAAGGTGATCAAAGCTAAAACAAGACACATTTCTAACAGTGATACCGAAACACCCAAACGCAAACGAGGACGTCCGAAAGGAAAGAGCAATCAAACTAAAACGGTGCTTGCTCAAGATACGCTCTGCGAAGTATGTGGCTGTTGTTTTAGTTCTTCTGACAAAGGACAGGATTGGATCAAATGTTCCAAGTGCTGCTTGTGGTTCCATGAATGCCAGGACTCTCGCTGCCCTTCGTGTGCCTTTCAATAAGGCATCAATTTGTAGCTAATCTTCGTTATGTAATTGTTCATGAATTGGTTTCATTTTCTTTATTTCGGTAACATCACCAGAGGTCCCAAGTAACATTTCAAGTTTTATTCCGCTCTAAGAATGGTTTTCAAGAACAATCTATAAGATCTAACAATAAAACCGAATCATACACGGAAACCTTATGATGACCTCTATAAGAGTAAGATATTGCCAAGTGGCCCTCTCCAGATAACCACTATAAACCTATTATAAGAGCATTTAGAAACCCTTTTTAAACCACCCGCAAAAAAGAGAATTTGACTGCGGCAGCTGTCAAAATGTTGCTTTGAAAAAAGAGAAACAAAACTTTGCAGAAAATAATAACAAAATGGATTTCTGATGAAAATTATGATAATGAAAACAAAATAATATTTTTTTTCAGGTTTGTTTTTTCAAATCAGTACAATTGAGAAGGAGTGCGCGTCCGATTTTATGGGCAAAGCTGGTGAAAAAATAAGGTTGAGCACCACGCGCCGGCAATATAACGTGTTTCAGAGAAATAAAACGAAAATATTTATTACCACAACGTCTAGGATGTCCACTAAATCGATTAGTACTTTTGCCCACATTATTATTAAATAGAATTATTCATATGAAAAAGTATGGTACACGTTGAAAAT
The DNA here is from genome assembly GCF_024139115.2 of Armigeres subalbatus. NCBI lineage: Eukaryota > Metazoa > Arthropoda > Insecta > Diptera > Culicidae > Armigeres > Armigeres subalbatus. The sequence goes on along the minus strand of NC_085140.1, from coordinate 185,980,157 downwards.
GTCGTTAAATCATGAATTTCAGTGATATATTTCACTGACTGCGAAATGCTTATCCATTTTCAATATGGCCATCATGGAATTTGATCAGAAAAATTTTGCTTTTATTAAACACCGTCATAAACTCTTCGCAATGCAAATATTCTTATGGGGGTAATTCATTTGACCACATTATGACCAAAAATTGAAGCTTTATTCGAGAGTTGAAAATTGGATTTATCAACACAACCATAGATCTATTCATATGGTCAATTGGCATTTGACGTTTGAAGCTTCTTTCAACAGATTTATGGAAGCTTTATTGATAGCAATAAGAACGCCAATAAAACTGAGCAATAAGCTTCGCGATTGCTGGCATAAATCCACAATAAGAATTAGATAAATCCAAGAAGCAAGGAACTTGTTACTTGGGGTGTGTTCGCCAATGAAATTGAATTGAATTAAATAAAAATCTGTTACTGTTTTGGTTGAAATCTGATTAGTTTTACTTAAAAACTTACTAAACTGACCCTACTGTCAATCATAGTTTCAAAAATAGTTTTAGAATCGGGCTCTCATCATGTCAATCAATTGCCGTGATTCAATAACTACTTACTTTCCAGGGCACTTTTCGGTATGTAAGCGCCTCTCGTTAAAGTAGTTAATCATGAGGATTTTCCATTAGACCCCCTATACCAATTGAACTTATTCTACATACTCTTTTAGAGTTGCTTATTGACCTATACGAAGTAAAGCTTAAGAAATGTCTCCTCTATGTTCTCATTTTTGTATGTGTGTATGTGTGTGTGTGAGAGAGAGGGTTGTATGTATGTGGGAGGGATGGGGACATGTTCGCGTAGGTATGTACATATGTTATAGTAAATTTCTGAGTCTAATCCAGTTTTTAGCAAGGTGTCCATTATGCCCCATAAGGGTGTTCATTTCGCCCCGTACCCCATCCACCAACCCGGTTTACAAAGAAGTTTTCAAATTGTTTTTGCAGACTTAAATTCAATATTTTATTGCTGAAAACGATTGGAGTGTATAGTATATGGATATTATTTGAGGTTTGACTATTTATCTCCGACAATTACGGGTATTTTACACTCATAAAATGTATTTTCCCTTAAGGTGTTCATTATGCCCCTAATTCCCCTACTAGTGACATTTTAGAAAACTTTCGAAAATTCTTTTTTTTTTGTTGGTGCCCATTGAAAAATGAAAAATGTGTAAGATTCGTGAAGTAAGATCCTGACAGCGATGGGACCCAAATTTATGCTGCAACCAGCTGCGGCTTTTGGGAAAGTCTCCGGTGCAATACTGGTTTGATCAAGGTAATATTATAGCATCCGAGCAGCGTTCAATGCCGTATATTCTGGATTCTGCTACATACTCTGAGAAGATTGTTTCTTTTGCCGTCTTTTTTGGAGCATCTTGAATTACAACGGAAATATCCGGTGAGTTAGTTTCTTTATTCAATTTGGTATATATTAGGATTTCGGTCGGTGGGATAATGTGAGTATTCAAATTTGATGAAATAGAAACACTATATTTCATTACATCGAACACGTTTATCATATTCCTACCAATTGGTTCAACACCCTGTGACCGATTTTTTTATGCAAAATCGTATCGCGATTGAGAATTTTTATGAATAGCTCATCTCTTCTAATTTTTGCTCAAGGAGGATTTTACAACGTTTTATGGCAACATTCAAGAAAGCAAAACCTACCATAGAGAAACATGTTTCAGTGATACTGTACACTTTTTAATAACTAAATACAAGTTACATATAAGACAATTTCTACATTATTTGGCAATTTTGTTTATGGGAAGCATGTATTTGTCCATCTTGTAGAGTACTCATGCATATTCATTAGGAAAAGATCATCGCTACCGCCTGTTGGTGGTACAGCTCAAAAATCATGTTAAAATTCGCATCTGTATTTTTTGTTGACAAAAATTATGATTTTTATCTTTGCCGAAGTTTCTTCTGTAACCAATAAGAAAAGTGACTATTGACATGTATTGGGAGGTGGGTGGGGCAATTATTTTCTTTTCTTTCTCGTTTCAGAGAGCGAGTATTGGCGCTTAAACCTAGGCTAATTAGCCAGGGCAAGTCTAATACCTTGTCCCACCCCAAGAAGAAGCAACGCTATGGAGAACGGAGTGACGTAAATTTCTTAGCATTGTCACTCCCAACGTCTGTACAAACTAATATCATTTGCTTATGATGATATGTATTCCTAAACTATATTCCCTACCAACCATCCAACTCCTTGACATCTATGAGGGCGTCGGTGAGTCGCTGGCCTCTCGTTAAGTAGATGTCATATCATCATTTCCTTCCTTTCCCTAGTAACGGAGAAGATGGGCGTGGCCGGCAATGGTAGCTTTCATGCTTTATCATTTTGGACCTCCAATTGGGTTGCTATTATATCCCAAATAGTAATCCATAAGCAATTGGGGTAAGAAAGTTAAAGAATATACATGACAGCTATCAGTATGCAATCTACGAAATACTCCGTTACCACGCAACGCAACGCAACGCAACACGATGTGGCACGTGACTCACCAAATCTAATGCTTACCCTGAAATTTAATTATATACGCCAAAATTGCTCTGAACAAAAAAAAATCCTTTTTATTTCTTTGGGTTATTTCCGAATAATTTAGAAAATTACGCAAGCAACTCCTTTTGCCATTCCTCCAGGAATTTCTTCGAAAAATCCTCTGAAGAGGCCTTTGTAATATTCCTTCACATTTCCGACGGAACTCTTGAAGTAAATTCTGAATGATTCATAAAAGAATTAAGGAATTCCTAATACAATTTTCGGAGGAATGTCCGAAGGAATTTTCGCAAGAATTCCTGGGTGAAATTCTGAAGATATTCCTAAGAGGAATTCTAAGAATTTCAACCTAGAGTTTCGGAAGGGGTTTCTTAAGGAATTAATTGGAAGAATTTGTTTGGAAATCCTGAAATAATTAGTAATGCAATTCATTAAACAAATTGAAGGAGTTCCTAATTCAATCTCGACAGGAATACACAAAAAATTCATAAAAGGAATATCCGAAGGTATTTTCAAAGAAATTTCCGTAGGTGATCTTGAAGGAATTTTTGTAGGGTTTTCCGTAGAAATTCCAAACAATTTTTCAGTGAAATTTACAAAGGAATTCCTAAAGGGTTTACCGAAGGAATTTTTAAAATAATTTCGGAATAAATTCTTAAAAGAATTTGTAAAGAAATTTTCGAAGGAATCTAAAGAAGCATTTCCGAGGGAATTTCTGAAGGAATTTTTGAAGAAATTTAAAAAGGTACCTATTTGGGAAAATAATTTGGATTTTCAATAGGTATTTCCGAAGAATTTTCCAAAGAAATTCTTAACAAAGATTGGCATCAAACCATTACATAAATCCGCATTTTTTTTGAATGAGTGTTTGTGGTATTTCTCGGTGTTACACTACCACAATCACAATTTTTCGAAGGACAGAAAGAGACAGACGACACAACGCCGGTGGTTCATCATTTAGAAAACTCTTTTCATCGCCTATTTCTTCTTGCGTTGCGTTGTAACGAAGTATTTCGTAGATTGCATACTGATAGGTATCATGTGTATATTCTTTAACATTCTTACTCCAAGTGCTTATGTACTACTATTTGGGAATTAATGGCAACCCATTTGGAAGTCCAAAGGATAAAGCATGAAAGCTACCATTGCCGGCCACGCCCTTCTTCTCCGTTAATACCCCAAGCAACCAGAAGTTCAGATTTTACTTAAATTTACTCTTAACCGAACTAATTGGTTCACTATGGTTCACATCAAGTTCACATCATCCTTAACGGAACTTTAAAGTTCACTTTTACGCTCCCACTATACAAAAAAAATACTTAAAATGAGAGCTGATTAAGCCAAAATAGCCCTTCTTATCCGAACTTCTGGTTGCTTGGGACGAAAGGGGAGGAAATGATGATATGACATCTACATGGAAGAAAAAAAGTACCCAAAATTGAGTATTTTTAACTTACTTTTGAGTTAATTTTTTTCTTCTCTTTCATCCACTCTATTTTTTGTTGTCAAAAACAAAAGAGCCAAACAATCCAACGACGCCAGTTCAATACGGGAAGCCAATTTTGAGTTTTATTACCTGAGGTCGAAATTGAGTGAATTAAACTTACATTTGGGTAAATTAATTTTCCGTTGGGTACTTTTTTAACATGGGAGTAAAGGCAAACTACTTCGACCCCAGAGTCTATTATATATAGAGTTACGCAAAGAGTGAAGCCAAATCTACCTATTGAACTGTCAAACCGTCTACCTATCGAGCAAAGTAAACAAATGCTTGTTGGTAAGGCGGAAGTATTGTTATCGCCTAATGATTATTATGGCGAATTAAAACGCATGAATTGAAATGTATTAGATTTGTTTTAGAAACAGCTTCAAAAAACTTCAATATACCCCCCAATAAAGTAGCAACAAGAAACTCACGTGTTTGCACTCTGAGAGTGACTTGGTTATCGAATTAAAAAGCTTTAGCAGTGAACACTCCCGTGAAGTCACTTTAAGGGTTGAACAAAAATGAAAGTTGCAAACAGAATAACAAGAAGATCATTCAGAATAAGTGTAAGAAGATCCTCTTTGCGCAACTCTATATAATAGACTCTGTTCGACCCTACTTACTCAATTTTGGCTTCCCGTACGGATGTTCGAGGTTGGGTGAATTAAACTCACTATTGGGTAGTTTATTTCTTCCGTGTACTTAACGAGAGGCCAGCGACCCACCGACGCCCTTATAGATGTTAAGGAATTGGAAGATTGGTATAAGCCATTTTATGAGACAGATTCGAACAGCTGATCGAAATTTTGAGTGGACGGCTCGATCTTTGTTTTGGTAAATTTGCATGTAAACCATCATCATATCGTCATCATCATCATTATTTCATTTCATTTTCGCAAATGTTCCTTGTAAAATGTAAATATTAGTATTTGGTCTCCTGTCATTTGAGCTTTCTATAAAATGGCTTATTGTTTAGAAGTATCATCATAAGCAAATGATATGATAAGTTAGAATAGACGTTGGGATTGACCATGCTAATTTATGTCACTCCATTGATAATTTTCCTGGGATGGGGCGAAGCCGGGGGTGGTTTTGGACATAAAACCACCCCAGAGACAACATTTTCAGTAGAAATTTTTTTTTCGAAGAAAAAATGTTCGGAAAACCCTCTCCATACCGATTTTCTGGCTATGCCACTGGGCGTGGCTATAATTTTTTTTTAGCATTTTATGCAGAGATTCCTTTTGAAATTTCTTTCTAGCGGGCTTGGTAGTCATATGGCTACTGCTTCTGCCTCATACGCAGGAGGTCGTGGGTTCAATCCCAGGTCCGTTCCTTTCTCCTACTTTGTATCTTTCTCTATATTTCTCATGTTCTAGCAATCGCTAGAACAGGAAATGGACTTCTATACCGTTTCCATTACTATTCCTATACCTTCAACTTCAACTAACAGTAATCTGCTAGAATTGGAAATGAACTATAGAGCTCGTTTCCTACATCCAATTAGAAATTCCATCAGTTGCCTTCTCCTATCTATCACATTAGCAACTCGTTAACCAAGACGGACCTCTGCCTCTCGAACCTAATCCAGAAATTCCAACAAATTCCGCATGAACTCGTGGCAAGTGCAGAGGTATATTCGGCTTGCAGTGGGCAAGTGATTGCATCATCATTTCCTCCCCCTTCCCTACATTGACTTGCATTCTGACGTGGCAGGCGCCAGTATGACCTAACAAATGAGATCACCAGTACTTGTACATTGAAGATGTGTGCTAATCCCAAGCAAAGATCTGTTGGTTCCCTGTGCAAGAACAGTTGATCTGGTCATAATGGAGTAGCAACTACGAGCAGTCAATCAAGCTCAAGCTCAAGCTCAATATTCCTTTTGAAATTTCTTTCTTTCTTTAGGATTTTTTGAAGGAAAGGGAAATCCTAAAGAAATTTCTTCTATGAATCCTTCGTAAATTTCATATGGAAATTATTTTGGGAATCTCTTCAAGAATTTTTTAGAAATTCCTTTCAAAATTTCTTCAGGAAATCCTTTGAAATTTCCGTCTCCTCAGAAAATTCCTTTAGGATTTCCTATTTCATTCTTCCAGAATGTTTTCAACAAAATTTCCGGAATAACTCGTGCAGGAATTTTGGAAGGTATTTTACATGAGAATTTCTGGATAAATGTACACAGGCCTTTCGGAAGGTATTACGAAAGAAGGAGGAAGTTCCGAAGAACAACCTGAAAAGATTTGGGACAAGAATTTCAAAACGAATTTCTGAAGGAATTGCCGAAGAATAAAAAAAAATATTGATAGAATCCTCGAAAGAATTGCCAATGTAATTTCCTAACAAATTGCTATTGGAATTTTTATATACCTAAATTTTTAGATTTCTACCAGAACTCCTCTGCCAGGAATTTCTCCGGGAAGGCCTTCGAAAATTCGGACAATAGTAAAACAAAACCTTGCTTTGAATCTAGACTTGCAAAAAAAAAAAACAAAAATAGGGGAACTGCTCCTTGAATTCATACCATGTACCCAAATCAATACCATTAAAAAACAAAGAATTGGTGCGTTAATTGTTTTATTTCTCATTTTTGTGAATTTTTTCAGCAGTGAGCACGCCGGAAAACAACAAAACACGACACAAATTGAGCCTAAATTTCCTGTTTTGCGAATGTTATTGATATAGGAGCATGTTATTAATAATGGAACAGATACCCTATCTGGATTGATTGTAGTCGATCATAATCTAACTTTTTCGACTATTTATGAGAATTCCTTGGGAATTTACTTGGATGCTTCGAAAATTTCTTCAGTAATAATTGAGGTGATATTTCATGAATTTATTCAAAAGTTCGTATGAAAAATCCTTCCCCAGGAATTATTTCAGGTACCTAGTTACCCCGACATTATTTCATGCTTACCTAAAATTACTTCTCCTCAAGGAATCTCTTCAAAAAGCCTCCGCAAATAAATCTAGAATAAACTATAGTTTTTTTTAAGGATTTGTTTCGAAAATTCCTTTAAAATTTGTCGAGGATTTCCTTTAGAACCCCTTCGGAATTTCCTTAAGGATCTAAGATATCTATCAATGACTTGACGCGTTCCTCGATATTACGTAGGAAACCGCCAAATGTTGAACGGCTAATTTTGTCGCCTATTGTTGAATTCTCATAAGAAATGCACGTGCGTTCAACAATAGGCGAAGATATTAGCCGTTCAACATTTGGCGAATTACCCTATTTATGCCAATATTTGTAAATACTTCTTCTAGGGGTCCACATACGTTTGGTTACCCTAATGCGTTTAAATGCAACCATAGCTGGCTGGAGTAGGTACGTTAATATTATAATCGCATTCAATAAGTGTTCTACATCTCGTTTTAAATATCACACAAGCAACTGTTGCACCCACAGGAGGTGAGAAATGAGTCAGTGAATGACCTTGTTGGTATTTAGAACCAAAATAAAACGGGTACACATTTGAAACGAGATGTAGGAAGGTACCTGCTTTAGTAAGTAGCTTAACCGGTTAAAACAGATGAATAGCTAAGAATATTTTCTGGGTGCCGAATTGCCATCGACTCACATTGTGTGCAACAGGGAATTTACCGTATAATTAGTTGTTATTTGCTCCACTGCGTGACCGTAACAAAAAAAAATAGCCAAATTTCCCATAGAGAAATAGTTGCAGCATTATTTTTATTATTACTTCAGCTAATCTGTTCGTTATAATCTCCGACAGTTTTATAGAATACTAGCTGACCCGGCGAGCTTCGTCGCACCTAAAATAGATCAATTTAAAGAAACTTTCATTTTTGCATTCGAAATTTATTTGGAAGCCTTTTAATAAATAAATTCTGCAGAATAATTCAATAAATTTTCTTGTAATAAATAATGCAGGGAACATATACTGCCGCTAACCGCAAGTCGAGCACATCTGTATATGGGATCCATAGACATATGTGCTCGACTTGCGGTTAGCGGCAGTATATAACATAGCCAGAGAGACATAGCTTTAATATGTTTATACATTATCGCATGATAATATCAACACATATCAACTTTGAGTTTTATATAGAAGATCAAAATTAAAAACATACATTGGATTTCTATTTCCAAAGCATTCCAGTTTCATCATAACATTTTCCTCGTAAATAGAAGAAGAAAACGAATTTGAATTTGCAGAAATTGGTCTCATCATTCGGGTTGGTATCAGGTCATTAGGCCGAAGGTCATTTGGCCGAATGGTCATTAGGCTGAACGGTCATAAGGCCGAATGAGAAGTAAGAAGCAAAAAGTGAGAAATGAGAAGTTCTTTATTCTTCCTTCCTACTTCCTTCCTCCTTCTTGCCTTTTTTCTTCCTTCTTTATTTCTCCTTCTTCCTTTCTTCCTTCTTCCATCCTCCATCCTCCTCCCCCTTTTGATCTTCTTTAGGCTTTTTTCCTTTTTTTCTTTTTTTCTTCTTTGCTCTTCGTACGTCCTTTTTCCTCCTTCTTCTTTTTTCCTTCTCCCATCTTGCGTCTTTCTTCGTCCTGCGTTCCTCTTCCTTCTACCTTCTTCCTTATTTGTTCTTCCTTCCTGATTTTTTCCTTTGCTCTTTCTTTTTCTTTCTTTCTTCTCTCTTCTTCCTTCTTCATTATTATTTCTTTTTTTAATTTTCTTTATTTTTCCCTCTTCCGTTTCCTTCTTCTTCTTCCTTGTTCCTTCTTACTTTTTAATTTTTTCTTCTTCCATTTTTTCTTCATACTTTCTTCTTCGCTGTTCCTTCTTCTTTCTTTCTTCTTCCTCCTCCCATCTTCCTTCTTCCTTCTTACAACTTCCTTTTACTTCCTTCCATCTTCTCACTCCCCACCTCTCCCAAGTAACACAATTCACGTTGATTTGGTTGGAATAACTCATATATGACCAAATTTGAGTATCATGAGTATCATAAACTAATTTACAAGATGTGTGTTGATCGGGCTCATTCAACCTAATGGCCATTCGGCCTAATAACCGTTCCTAGCATCGGTAAAATAGAAAAATCGTGAAAAACTAAAATTTAGATTTGCATGGCCATTAAACAACGCGCATGCTAGCCTGCTATGCAGGACAGCTTCTGCCTGTCAAGTAGTAAAAAAGAAAAATCAAAACGGTCGAAGAAAAATAGGCATAATAAAAAACTAAAAACGATTTTCTCACAGAAATAAAGTAATAAAAAAAGATATTTTGGCCATAAACTGACTTATATGGAAAGCAATGCAGATAATCTATTTTATTGGTCCTTCATATAATTCGATCCAACAATCGATAATCCATTGCTACAGCATCCTCCGAATCATTCCAGTCAAGCTTAAGCGCGACAGGTTTTCCAACCATTTTATTACCACGTACCTACTTACTGTGTAAATGCACTAAATGGCTCGTTAGCGATAACTTCTCTCATTATAATTGCTAGGACATCCTGCGTACCCTGCATACTTAAGAAAGGGAATGGTATATATCACTTTTAATCACATTTATAAAAACGATCGAGAACGCGACTAGAGTACTGATATTTCGAAGCTACTTTTGATAATTATTTCGAATTGATCGTTGGTATGGGCGTGTTGCTCCGTGATTGATTAGAATTTGCCAATAGAAAAGAAAATATTGTTAGTTTGATGAAGCACCCAGGAACAGGCATTAGTAGCAGTACTAAAATACATTTCTATTTAAACCAATTTTTGCATTTATAATAACGCCTTCGCATTAGCTTGACGGTGTCCATGCGGCAATCTTTCTCCATCGAAAAGCATACAAAATCACGTAGTTCTTCTGTGATGAACCTAAAATTATCACATCTTCAACAGCCTAAAATAGAAACGAAACTTTCTTGATTTCGGGAATAAACGTAGCGTCTCACCATCACTTTCTTATTAGCGAGATCCGACTATGCATTGTTCGAATTCAGTGGCAGGAAAATAGGCGCGGACGACAATTCAACACACGACGACTAAAAGATCCTCCTGCGAAGAGATTGTTCGTTGAGAACAATTTTTATTTTCGAAACCAGCAAGCACAACAGGACGGAAGAATAAGAGTACGCCTACGCGATAAGCGAAGGGCACGATAGAGCGGCAAGAAACAGAACAGCCAAATATGCTCTCGTAAATGCCAGCCCTTGTTGACTGCCTAGTCGACAACTTCGATGTTCCACCAACTATGAACATCTCGGTGTTTTTTTAAGGAGTGTAACGGGCTCTAAGAACGTCTTGCAAAACAATTCATAGTCTTCAAGGTGTTATATAACTAAATATGTTACTTGGCAGTCCCTTAAAAGGGGGGAATTCAGGGGTCGTACACTTATTACGTATTCAATTTTTCTGGGTTTTTCGATCCCCCTCCCCCCATGTAAGATTTTTTTGTGTTTTGTGTAAACCTTAACTTAAACGGGAAAGACACGGACTACACGCGACTCTCATCTGGCAGGATTGTGCGATAAAATATCTAGTGTGGACATCCTGGAGCAGATCAACGAATTCCAAAAGTTTGGGCTGCTGCAAGGGAGTTCGGATAAAATCGTCGTCCTCATCGAAGCGCAGTACGAGGCTTTTGCCTGCAGAGTCCTGCATAATGAAGCTTTGTCTAACTCACCTGGGAAATCGCCGATGTGAGACAGACAGACAGATTCAGACTAAGGCCGAAGTGGCCTGTGCGGTATATAAGAGTCTTCTCCAGTCGGCTCGGTCCATGGCTACACGTCGCCAACCACGCAGTCTACGGAGGGTCCGCAAGTCATCTTCCACCTGATCGATCCACCTTGCCCGCTGCGCACCTCGCCTTCTTGTGCCCGTCGGATCGATGTCGAGAACCATTTTAACCGGGTTATTGTCCGACATTCTGGCTACGTGCCCGGCCCACCGCAGTCGTCCCATTTTCGCGGTGTGAACGATGGATGGTTCTCCCAACAGCTGATGCAATTCGTGGTTCATTCGCCTCCTCCACGTACCGTCCGCCATCTGCACCCCACCATAGATGGTACGCAGCACTTTCCTTTCGAAAACTCCAAGTGCACGTTGGTCCTCCACGAGCATCGTCCAGGTCTCGTGTCCGTAGAGGACTACCGGTCTAATGAGCGTTTTGTAGATTGTCAGTTTGGTGCGGCGGCGAACTCTATTCGATCGGAGTGTCTTGCGGAGTCCAAAGTATGTACGATTTCCAGCCACTATGCGTCTCCGAATTTCTCTGCTGGTATCATTTTCGGCAGTCACCAGTGAGCCCAAGTACACAAATTCTTCTACCACCTCGATTTCGTCACCACCGATGCAAACTCGCGGCTCACATTGTCTTCTCTTGAACCTCTTCCTATCATGTACTTCGTCTTCGACGTGTTGATGACTAGTCCGATCCGCTTGGCTTCCCTCTTCAGTCTAATGTAGGCTTCCTTCATCTTCTCAAAGTTACGTGCCATAATATCTATGTCGTCGGTGAAGCCAAATAGCTGGACGGACTTATTGAAAATTGTACCACTCGTGTTAATCCTTGCTCTTCGTATTACCCCTTCCAAAGCGATGTTGAATAGCAGACACGAAAGACCATCACCTTGCCGTAACCCTCTGCGGGTTTCGAAGGGACTCGAGAATGCCTCTGAAACTCGAACTACGCACATCACCCGATCCATCGTCGCCTTGATCAACCGTATCAGTTTATCCGGAAATCCGTTTTCGTGCATTAGCTGCCATAGCTGGTCCCGATCGATTGTATCATATGCGGCTTTGAAGTTGATGAATAGATGATGTGTTGGCACGTTGTATTCGCGGCATTTCTGCAGTACTTGACGAATGGCGAACACCTGGTCCGTGGTGGAGCGTTCGCCCAAAAAACCCGCCGTGTACTGCCACACGAACGATGTGAGGCGATCTCTGTTACTGTTCCTCATCGTAATCGACAGGATCGTAGTGGGTGTGCTATAAATATCGAGTACCAAATCGTGGATTTCTGAGGCAGCCTATTATTATGGAGCATCGGAGCGACTTCGATTTGTTGCCCTTAATACAGTGATCCCCATAGGGCTTCCATTCCCGGAAACGATTTCCCGGGAAATCATATTTCCCGGGACTCCCGATTTCCGGGATTTGTGTATCAGTTTTCCGAATTTCCCGGGAAATGAACATACTAAAATATTTTGTAATAATAGTCTTATTTTTTTTAAATTTGATGATAACGGTTTTTGGGGTATCAATTACATTTTTTTACTAGCATCATCTCACTATGTTTTCCTTTTGAAGTTTATGAATTTAAGTCATACTGAAAATGCTACAGAATCATACGGTGCATTCCAACACGTGTTGAAGAGAGACAAAGAACCAGTTTATATATATCGTTCGTTAATTCAGTAGGTCCAAACGTCGGTAAGCGTTGTGAAGTCGAATTGAAAATTTAGTGTCTGTGGTGAAACAGCAGAGCCACTAATGTTCGCAGATATTCAGGCAATAGCAGTGACCGCTTTGGCAGGTTTGTCCTATTATTGTCAATGGTATTTTAAGACCTTCAATCCTTTTTGAGTCAATTCCCGAACAGACTCATATTCCGAAGACTCGTTTGTATTTTGGGATATTTCTGAAAAATTTCATTTGAATATTTTATAATATTGGTGGGCTAACAGATCTTGATGGAAAAACAGATTTAAGGTTTTTAGTATGCGATCATTACAACTGTCTTATACAACAAATACTCGCAAAACTTTTGCAATTTGATGCGTTTTAGGTGCTGTTCGGCATTTCAAGCAAAGGAAGAATTCAGATTTCAAATATTTCATTCATCTGCTTTAAATACATTCGAAGACACTGCAGATCTTACTTTTGAGCCAGAGCAGATGCTGATATCTATGACATAGCGAACGTTTTGTAGAAGGAGTTAACGCTTTTCAAACTGAACAAAAACTTTCTCAGGCTTTCAACTACTTTTTCATCATTTGAGGACAAAATAGCAAGAACCACTGATGTAGAATGTATATTTTCGGAATCATATTTTACGACAAAATTTAAATTACGATTTTTTTATTTCCCGGGATCCCGGGAAATAATTATTTCATTTCCCGTTTCCCGGGAAGTTGATTCCCGGGAAAAATGGAAGCCCTCCCCAGCATTTTGGTCGTTTTCTAAATTAATTCTCACATAATGAAAATAAGCTTATACCTTACTAAAAGATACTACTTGAACAAAATGCTTATTTTTATTGTCTAAAAAGTATTTTATGGATTAACGCCCAAAATGTTGGAACTAATAGGACGAGTGCAAATGTGATATTTTTAAGGATGTAATACAAAAAAATCTTTATCAAAGAGTATTGTCGTGTTTTTACACGGTTTTATTTTAGTCGTTTAAAACCATCAACGTCGATGAAACAATGAGGTATTTAAAAAGCTGTGAATGTTCAGGTTAACCGAGAAATTAATGAATTCCAACCGCGTAAAAAAACAGGGTGTATACAAATGCAATCAAAATGGGTACTAGACTTTGCTTCACAGTCAATAACTGTACAAGTCCTTAATGAACATGAAGCGGCTAATTATGTTCCAGCGGAGACGTGAACCAAAAAAAAGGAAGCAGAAGAATCTTATCTTATAAAGGATTAAAGTTCAGCTAATAGAAAATTCGCAATGGAAAAAGAATACAACTCACAAGAATATTACAAGCGAGGGTCAGATTTCGAAACGTTTTTTCATCCAATGCAGATCCGAGATGTCAGATAAGCATGCAACGCGAGCGCCTAGAAGTGTAAGTAATAAGAAAGGAATGCAAACGTAGTAGAGGGCAATAGTCTAAAACGCACCCCTAATGTTATAATACCATTGATGGCCTCTATAGGGTAATACCGAATAGATCCGTAAATGGTGTGAAGTGGCTAAGATGTCATTAATCGACTGGTTCGCTAAATGGAGGTGAATGTGTAACTATGTTGAAAAATTGTAAGACACGTTGTTGTACCACAGAGCACAGACGATCATTTTAGATAGTGCTTTACACCTTTGTACTGGTCATTTCGAAGTATGTCGTTATGCACCCGATGTGCGGTGCTAGTGTGCTATTAATGTTGGGATACAATTTGCCGTATTACTATTTAGCGCTAGTTTTTATTTCGATTTGCCACAAGATTGTACTGCCGTAATCTGGAAAAGTGACATAACAGCCATTTTGCAACATGCATGTTTTCCATTTTTCTGTTAAAGAGCTCGATGAGTAGTACTCGTTAACACCATTTTTGGAAAATGGCGTATACGTCACTTTTTCAGATTACGGCAGTGTAGCATCAGCTTATTTACGTAGTGTAAACCAACGTCATCGCTTGGTTTAGATAGTATGTATGTGATAGTATGATAGCTGGAGGGATAGGGAGATTTTAGTTCTTAAACTGTATAAAATACTCCAATAATCCGAGCTTGTAATATGTTACTCGACTGTCGTGATGCAATTACGCTTTTCGGTATCAAATAAAAATGCGTTACACATCATACTCCCCTGATAGCCGGGATAGTGGGCGCCTGTCTTGTCGACAAACGCAACTCAACTTGATTGATCCACTACCGTGAGGATCGAGTAATAAAACGTCCTTGAACTAAACCCGTTCCAGTTTGTTGATATTTAGGCTTGATTCATTTTAGCTCTGGAATTGATGGACTGTTTGAGTTTTCTCTTTCGATCAGCTTGCAGCATTTCATGATTGATGTAGGTATCGAGTTTATTGGTAATTCATCTTACGTTAGGTGATTATATCACGAAACAGTTTTGGTTTCTATTTTTACACGACAGAGTTGATGAACTTTTTTAGTTCATAAGTTGTATGAATAGAGGTAATAAATTGTTCAAGTAGGTTCTAGTGCCTTTATAATTGCTAGGTGCTATAATGATTGACAGGTGCCGTAACGATTGATATACTCACGCTAGCAGAGATTTGATCGGCCTGCCAAATTCCGATCACGGATAGTACCAAAGTAATGGTCTGCGGGAGCTAAAACTGTGTGACGCACGACCAAAACCGTTACAGAATAATTAATATGGAAAATAAAGATTGTTTTAACAAGCTCAGTAGAAATACACTCAACCCTCTTTTTACGTCACTTATTGGGGGACGTAAACCGAATGTAACGTAAAAAGAATTTTTGCTAAAATTTCTAGTATTTCACTTAATTTATTGATTGTGAGGATACTTTCAAATACATTCACTTGCGTCTTACATGAGGTATTGTAAGATCTCTCCAAATCCAGGCATATGAGATGTTATAAGATCTCCAAATTGTCCTGGAGTTTGAATCAAATGGTCTACCGAATCATCCAAAGCCTTCATGATGTCCCAAGCCGTGGTATCAACTCAATTATGTCCTCCGAGGATTTGTCTTTTATTTGCGTCTCAAAACAAGACATATGAGGTGTAGTAAGATCTCCAAATTGTCCTGAAGTTTGAATCAAATGGTCCATCCTATCAACCAAGGCTTCCATGATGTCCCCATTCTCGGTGGTAACCCAATTTTGTCCTCCGATTATTTGTTTTTCACTTCCGTCTCTAATTCTTGCATGTATGAAGTTGTAAGATCTCCAAATTGTCCTGGAGTTTGAATCAAATGGTCTACCGAACTTACTGAGGCTTGCATGATGTCTTCAGCCGCGGTATCATCCCAATCACGCCTTCCAAGTATTTGTCTTTCACTTGCGTCGCAAGTCCAGGTATATTAGATGTTTTAGGATATCCAAATTGTCCTAGAGTTTGAATCAAAGGGCCAAGGCTTCAACCAAGGCTTCCAGGATGTCCAGAGCCGCGGTATTAACTCAATTTTGTCTTCTGAGTATTGGTCTTTTACTAACGTCTCAAATACAGGTATATGAGAAGTTGTAAGATCTCCAAATTGTCCTGGAGTTTAAATCAAATGGTCTATCGAAACAACCAAAGCCTTCATGATGGCCCAAGCCGTGCTTTCAACTCAATTATGTTCTCTGAGTATTTGTCTTTCACTTGTGTCTTAAAACAAGACATATGCGGTGTTATAAGATCTCCAAATTGTCCTGAAGTTTGAATCAAATAGTCTAAGGAATCAACCAAGGCTTCAATGGTGCTCCCAGCTGTGGTATCATCCCAATCATGCCCTCCAATTATTTGTCTTTCACTTACGTTTCAAATCCAGGCATATGAGATGTTTTAAGATCTCCAAATTGTTCTGGAGTTTGAATCAAATGGTCTACCGAATCGATCAAGGCTTCCATTATGTCCCCAGCCACGAAGTCTAGACTTCAGAAATTTCTTCGATGACCTGGAATGGAATAATTGTTGAATGCGTATCGAATATGGATCTATGGAAAATAATAATCCTGTAGCCTGTATGGAAAATAATATTCCTGTAGACCAAAATAATAATCCAAAGACCTGTACTCTATGACTTTCTTAAATTACCTGCAATGGGACAATAGTTGAAGTAATATCCAATTTAGTCCTATGGATCAAAACGGGTATGAGCATTTTTTTAAAGAGATAACAGCCTTTTGGTTACACGTGTTGACCATAAAGCTTATATTTCAGAGATGAATGATATTCATGGATGATCTGCAATGGAACAATAGTTGAAGCCGTATTCACTTTGGCTTTATGGATCAAAAAGGGCATGGCCCATATGAATTGACCGAATTTAGTCACAATCAAATTGCTACAACCATCCCTACAAACATTTTTGTTTTAGGCTGATTTCACCGAAGTCTTCTTCTTCTTCTTATTGGCATTGCATCCCCACACTGGGACCGAGCCGCCTCGCAGCTTAGTGTTCATTAAGCACTTCCACAGTTATTAACTGCGAGGTTTCTAAGCCAGGTTACCATTTTTGCATTCGTATATCATGAGGCTAACACGATGATACTTTTATGCCCAGGGAAGTCGGGACAATTTCCAATCCGAAAATTGTCTAGACCGGCACCGGGAATCGAACCCAGCCACCCTCAGTATGGTCTTGCTTTGTAGCCGCGCGTCTTACCGCACGGCTAAGGAGAGCCCCACTTTTACCGAAGTCATGTAGAGCAAATGATGGTTTTCATGACCGTTATAAAACTAAAAATGTTCCTTGGGATGTTTGTCTGACTTGTGCTTGGTTGATTCGGTAGACCATTTGATTCAAGCTCCGGGACAATTTGTAGATCTTAAAACAACTCATATACCTGGAATTGAAACGCAAGTGAAAGACAAATACCCTGGAAACATAATTGAGCTGATACCACGGCATGGGACATCATGGGAGCCTTGGTTGATCCGGTAGACCATTTGATTCAAATTCCTGGACAGTTTGGAGATCTTACAACATCTCATTTGTCTGGATTTGAGACGCAAGTGAAAGAGAAATACTCGGAGGACATAATTGGGTTGCTACCGCGACTGGAGACATCATCCGCGAAACAAATAAATTGACTGGATCTGTTGAAAATCGTACCCCAGCTGTTATATCCGGCCTTCTAGCGCAATGTTGAACAACAGACATCTCCATCACCATCACACTGGAGTGTTCGCCCGAAATCTTTACACAGTTTTGCACATCATCCACCATTGCTTTGATCAGTCTGGTGTGCTTCCCAAAGAAGCTGTTCTTGCCCATAATTTTCCATAGCTCTACGCGGTCTATACTGTCGTATGCCGCCTTGAAATCAATGAAGAGATGGTGCATTGGGATCTGGTATTTGTAGTTTTCCGATGGGGCTTTTCCACCAAACGAATCTGTTGCCGGTGTGCCGATTAAAGACGGCCACCAAGGGAGACCTGGAAAATGTTCGAAGACAATCTTTTAATAAATGTTGCTTTTAGCCAACGGCGAATGTCAGTAGGATTATTATTTTTGTAGTAGACAAAGTCTCCTGCAGTCAATTTTGTGAATGGGTCATGTGTTACAATACCAGAATTTTGTTGGTAATGACGTTTTTCATGCGAAGGGGTAGTTAGCTGTCTTTTATAATGTAATTTAGGATTAATTAAATCGAGTTCTGTTTTTGGTTTGAAGCTAAACACTCGTTCTGAAGGGAATTCACCGTTATCTAGGCAGATATTCCTGTAATTGAATAAGAAATTAAATATTTTGTCCTCTGTATCCAAAAGCTGCAACTGTGGGTCAAGTACATACTTTTTGAATGCTTCTTTTACCAGTCTCACCATCCTCTCTGCTTGTCCATTACTCTGTGGATTGTAAGGAGGACTTTTTAAAACTTTTATGCCCTGGTTTTCGAGAAACTTGATGAATGGGTACGAGTTGAAAGGAGAACCTCCATCAGTAACAACTATATCCGGCAATCCAAATCTAGCAAATACAGCTGAAAATTTTCTTATTACCTTTTTGCTGTCTGTTCCATTTGGCATATATTCTAATTCTAACCATTTGGTGTTGCTGTCGACTATGATTAAAAAAACTTTCTGTTGAAAGTAAAAAAAATCAGCATGCAAACGACTGAATGGTCGCGTTGTCTGAATCCATGTGTTGGTAGTCTTTGGCTTATGCATAATATGCATTTCATTGCAAGTCCGACACGATTTAATGTGATTTTCAATATCCCTATTCAAACCGAACCAGTATACACTCCTTCGCGCTAGTTGTTTCATCTTTTCCATCCCTGTGTGATTTTTATGTAACATTTTAAGTATTCTATTTCTCAACGCACTGGGAATAATTATCCGGTCTTGGAATAGAATGCAGCTATCAACTATTTCTAAATCCTGATAATGTGCATGGACATCTTTGAATTCTGGCGTATTCTTATCTGGCCATCCGTTGGTGATGAAGGCTTGAACTTGTTTGAGAAAAAAGTCCTTTTCTGTTTCTTTGGCAATTTGTTGATAGTCAACAGGGAAATCTGATGAAAAGTTCAGGTTTTTTACGTATTCCCTTTGCAAAGGTTTTGGAACTTCATTAGGTAGAGGAAATCGGGAACAAAAATCGGCATTTCCCATTCTGGTTGAAGGGCGGTAAATTATATCGAAATCATATATTGAAAGTTCCATGACATAACGTTGAAGTCGTGTTACGTACATTGCATTTCGGCCCTCTTTGCCGAAAATTCCAATAAGTGGTTTGTGGTCGGTGTATAGGGTAAATTTTTGGCCATATAGAAACTTATGGAACTTTTTAATGGTACTCACAACCGCTAAAGCTTCTAGATGTAATATTGGGTACTTACGTTGCGCCTCGGTCAAGGAAAACGACGTGAAAGAGATGGGTTTTTCTACACCTTTTATTTCATGCGCAATGACACCTCCAAGACCGTAGCTAGAAGCATCGGAAACTACCACTACTGGTTTCTTTGGGTCGAAAAGTTCCAATAAATTCGAATTCAGAAGATAATCCTTGCATTGTTCGAATGTTTTCTGACATTCATTGGACCAAATAAACTGTACATCCTTTTTCAATAAATTGTGCAGGCAGTTTAAACGGGATGACAAATGAGGAATAAATTTACCATAAAAGTTCAAAAGACCTAAAAAGGCTTTCAATTCAGAAATATTTCGTGGTGGTTTTGCTGCACGAATTGTTTCAACTTTATCAGGACAAGGCATTAGACCATTCTCGGAGATAATGTGTCCTAAATAAGGCAGAGCATCTACAAAAAATTTGCATTTATTAAGATTAACCTTTATATTAGCCGTTGACAACCGATCTAGAACTAGATAAAGATTCCTCTTACAGTCTTCAAAATTAATCCCTGCAACAAGCACATCATCTTGGTAACAAACTACCAATGGCAAACCACACAAAATTTGGTCCATAACTTTTTGAAAAATGGATGCACTGGAAGACGCCCCTTGAGGCAATCTGTTGTACCTATAAAGACCTTTGAGAGTATTAATTACCATGAACTTTTGTGACCTCTTGGACAATTTCAACTGAGTATAAGCTCCAGCAAGGTCCAAAGAGCAAAATACTTTAGCTCCGGCCAATGATGCAAAAAGGTCTTGAGCATTTGGTAAAGGGTAAGTATTTGCAACTATAAGTTTATTTATGGAAACCTTGCAAATAAATAACCAAACGAATGTCCTGATTCTTCTTGACTACTACTACAACTGTAGAGGCGCATTCGCTTGCTTCTATGGGTGTAATTACTCCATCTTTTTCCAAGGCATCAATATGTTCAACAACCTTTTGTCTTAATCTCAAAGGAACTTCGTAAGCTTTTTTAAAAATTGGCCTATCGTCCTTTAGAACCAAATCCCCTTCAAAACCAACAATTGGATCCAAAAATGTTTTCTTGAAAATATGACTAAACTTACGCTTTATGTCCTCCACTGTACTGCCGATCCTATTTTCAGAAATATGGTTCACTCTACCGCTAGAGAAAGGCTCACGCCATTGTGGGAAAAATAAATCCAACCATTTTCGGCTCAAAAGTGGGACAATTCTAAGCGCACGATTGTTGTTTTCAGGATAACCAGCTCCAAATGTTGTCCACGGATTCCGTTCACCTCAGCTGTAACTCGCACGCATCCTAAGACTTCGAGATTTGCTCCATCTACTACTACCAGCCTGTTACTGTATTGTGCTAATGGTAAATAATGGAAGAAATCATGAAAATCCCGCTCATCGATAACGCTGACTGCCGAGCCACTATCAACCTCCATCTTCAATTTAAACTGTTCTACGATGGGCTCCACGAAACATGGCTCATTTATACGCTTTACTGATGCAATCTTCAAACAGTTTTCTTCGGATTCTGATTCGCTTTCCTTAGGATTTTCTCTTAGCCGTTTAAAGTAATCAGACCTATTATCGATCTGCGATGGAGAAGCTTCAACGAATTTGACGTGCATCCTCTTCTTCTTATTCTTTAACTCGTAGCAGTACTTCTTAATGTGTCCTTTTTTATTACAAAAATTGCAATAATATGATTTTCTAGGAGTTGGCGAGGATCTACTACGACTTCTAGTAGGGCTACTACTATAGTTTCTCTTGAAATTGTTCCTCCTTTCTTTGCTTCTTCAGGGTGTCGACTCAAATTTGAGAATAAAATTCCCTGACTTTCCCTGACTTTCCAGACCCTTCCTCAAAAAATTCCAGATATTAAAAATGTTTTTTTTATTCCTAGAAACGTATGAAAATTTCTGCTTGTGTAAATCATTGAAGTCCATATGAGTTTCTGAGCTACTGGAAGCCTTATCACTTCTAGAAACAGAACATTAACCCGTATCGGCCTGAGTGAAGGAAGAATTCAAATCATTGCCATTTCGTCATTTTTTGTCGTATTGGCCTGGTTTTATTACTGTTCTGCTTGTACAGATCCCAGAATTCAGAATACATGTTGGGACTTGTGATGTGGTCCTCATATCCGGAGTTATTCCGGTGGGTCACTGAGGCAGATGCAGTAAATTTGACCAGGCTCCAGGGTGGCCAATGTCATATCTGGATGTAATAATTCCTCTCGTCTCCCAAAATACTGAAGTTTGATACCTATATTGCCATAGTTTGTGGTATTTTGAAAATCGCCGATTTTGGTGCCCCTGGAGGCTTCCCCAAGAGCCTCGGAACTGGCCCCAGTGTGGCCAATATCCCCAGAATCATATCTGGATATCATAATTCCACTAGTCTTCCAAAATGCTGAATTTTGATACCCATATTGCTAGTATGAAGCACAAATACAGAACTGTCTATTTTGGGCCGGTTCCCGAAGCGTCAGTTCGAAGAAACCCCGTTGTTGGCCATTTCTGGAACAGGTGTCACCGAGATTTTTGGTTCTGACATTTTTTAGTCTCAATTCATATCATTTCGGTAGATTTGTATGCACGGATTATACAAATCTACCGAAATGATATGAATTGAGACTAAAAAGCAACATTTTGTTGAACTTGTAGATCCAAAAAAGGAAGTTGTTGTCAAACTTACTGCATCTGACTCAGTGACCCACCGGAATAACTCCAGATAGGAGGACCATATCACAAGTCCCAACATGTATTCTGAATTCTGAGATCCGTACGAGCAGAACAGTGATAAAACCAGGCCAATACGACAAATGACGAAATGGCAGTGATTTGATTTGTTTTCCTTCACTCAGGCCGTGAGGGTTAAGGATTTTTAGAATATCGTAGGTAATTCTGGTCGTTCACAAAGCTTCAAGTAAATGCGCGTAAGCTTAAAATTCGATTTTACAGGTTTCTTAAATTGGCTCTAATTAATGTTATAAGTTTTCTGGTGCCTTCATCAACCATTAGGAATTCTCTTGGACTCCCTGAAGTCGCAATGTAAACTCAAGACAATAGACTTGGACTTCTTCAAATCGTTGAAGTTTTCATTATATTTTTGGAAATTTGTGTGAACCGTTGTATCTTTTGACACGATTTTTGAACTTCCAAACAGTCTGAGAAGCTTCTAGAAATCCTTCTAATGCCGTTAAAAAATCGTACGATAAAGGTATTTTCGAGAACATTGAAAAACCTCCATTGGCTCTTAAGTATGATTACGGAGTATTACGGAGCATTCTTATTCACTCTCTGTGGAGATTATAGACTTCTAAAATTAGTTACGGATCAATCCCTACAAGCTATCTATGCAGCACTTACAGTAAGCCCAGCAAAATATTCTAACCACTGCAATACTTTAAATAATTAGGTTTGAATTATTTATTTGAACACCGTCTTCAATGTATAGATTCCTTCACGGAACGTTCAATTCAAATTTGAGTAAATACCATACAATCCACCAAGTTTTTAGAGCAGAGCTTTTGAAAAAATCTACTGAACATCTATCGAGGAGTTCCAGGATAAAAACTATCGAAGCAGCTTTTTTAAATCTCTTGGGATTTTAACAACATTATGCGTCTCTTGCGTCCAAGCATAATTATGGAGTATCGAGTAACGTTTAATTGAGACCTTCGCCACGTACTTATATGAGGTAGACCATATGATGCTTTTATCCACTGTCATTCTCTCTACTTGTCCATTATTTTGACCAGGATCGACCAATGACTGTATAACCCCATCATCAAATGGAAGTTCCCGAAATGTTTTTAAGACATTACCCACATAATTTTGTTTAGAGATGATGCCGATGCTGTGGAGTTCTGTTACAGGTCCACAGAGATACTATTCGTCGTTTTGACGTAGGACTTACGTCTCTCTTTACTATACCGGGTGTCATTTCAAAATATTCAAATCGACCGCGTTACGCTGTGTTGAAAGATTTTAAACGTTAATAGCGTTCGTCTCAGTGGACGAATTTCTGCGGTAAGCCCCTCAATCGACAGATTTCAAGTATGCCTTCCATGTCCATGCTTGATAAGACCCGAAAAACTTGTTTCAATAGGCATGAAACTGTTTTCAATGAAAAACATTGAGATCAAGGGAACCTATAGGTTTATATATTTATATATAAATATATATTATATAAATATATAAATATATATATAAATAAAAATATATAAATATATAAATATATAAATATATATTTATATATAAATATGGGTACCGCATAATTCTTGCATCATTCCATTACCACGTTCTGATTGGTGCAGACACCAGCGAATGAGCAGCCGCTGGGTCTGCCGAGAAGCTATAAAATAGCGCAACGCGATTTTTTCCTTTCATTCTGACCGGGACAAGCGAAGCAACCGCATCATCGATTGAACAGCACTCACACCTTTTAGCAGGGAATGAAGTCTGCACCGACCGCTTTTTCGGCTCGACACCATCGAAGCCACCATCATCAGCCGAACAGTACAGCAGCAGTCCACCCTACAGACCCGACACCCGACAAAGCAGCAATGCTGAGCAGATACCGGCAGCAGCAGCAGAGTCGAGCCGAGACCGGCCGGCATCGGTGCTGAGCCGAGACAGGCTGAAGAAAAGCCACATGATGCAGCATGTATGTCCAAAAAGATTCATAAGATGTCCAAATCTCTCACATAATCTTATTTGGATAATAAACACCGATAACAGCTCAAACATTAATAAACTATCAATCGATTTTTCATCAAATGTTGGATTTTTTGGCATTGATAAAAAAATATGTAGATAAACATTGTTTGATACTGACCGCACACAAAGCGAACGTGTTACCAATTCTAAATCTTATCACCCGAAATCCCATGTCCGGGTGTTTCCTTCCTTCTACTACTAACAATGTTGTCTCAGTAAAGGACACGTACTTCCCACCTGAACTGCAATTCTAAGCTCGCTTGCCCGGCTTATTGGCCTGAATCTAGCGAAAAGTCCCGTTAGGAAATAGACGCCAGCAGCAAGCAACAAGCGTAAAAAAGAAGAAGCCCTTCTCGAACGCGTTGATGATGATGACGCTTTGGCTGACAAAGAAGCGGGATACAAGACACTAGCTGATTGGCCCACCAATTGGGAAGCAGGGAAGATTCAAAATAAGGTATAAAAGAAAAGTGCATTCGCTTGCAGAGCATTCAGTCTTTTTTATACCATCACTAGAAATTCGCGTTTATTTGAAAAGATCGTTTTCTTACTTTTTGTACTTAGCCGAAGCAAACAGCCTTTTTCAAGGCTCTAAGAGTTAAAAATAATGTTCTCCTTCAGTCGCTACCGCACGGATTAGAAGGCTCTTCAGTGGAAGGGCTGAGATACAGTCTACATCCCCTGCTGAGCCAACTTGTGGTTTATTTCAGGCAGTCCTTCAGTGGGAAGGTTGCCGCTGTCGAGGCTAATATTTCGTGACCGGACAGATACTTCCTGAATTTTTTTTTATTATTCTTGTTCGAGGTAGATTTGATTTCTGTGTCGGTTTGATGAGAAGATTTTGTTAAGGAATGGTATGCAACGCCGATTATTTATCCAAAATAGTTGATGTGAGAAATTTGGACATATTATGTATCTTAAAGGCATGGTCAAGTCAAGTCCTACGTCCACTTAGCGGTTATGTCACAGACATTACCCACTGTTCGTTTTCTTTCAACAAGCTTCCTAGTTGATTGTATGTTGAACGGTTCTGAGCTATGGCCTTTTTCAGTCATTTGATTCAGTTTCAACTGCTTTTCATCAGAAAGTAATATGATAAATTTGGTTTTCAATATGAGTTGGTAACTAGTCAGCAATTTAAATTCATCAGGATAGACCGCATTATATGGAATTTTCCTATATCATACAGTACATCAACATAATTTTATAAGAATGACTCTCGCAAAGTATTTGAACCAATTTTCAGGACTTATTTTGCTTGATGGGAACATGACTCAAACGCTACTAATAAGGAAACTGCAAACAATTCAAAACGACACCGACACAAAACCACTCAAACTAAATAATCTTTTTAAAAAAATGGATCAGGTCTCAACAGTGACCATTTGAGCAACGTGGCTTTGAACCTCTGTTATTGCTTAGAGATTAATAGAAACAAACTCGATTACCATGGGGAACATGAAATGGCCTCGTAATAGACATTTAGTCTAGAGACTGCCAACAGCCACAAAAAAAGCTTTATAGCTTGATAGTGGAGATGGTTGTCGAATATAACTGCCTCGGAGTATTGTTTATCGGCTATGCAGTCTGATGACCGGCTATAAAGCGCAATATTAATTCTGATCCGGCGTTTCAATACACTTATTGGTCGCTTTTCAATGGATTAAAATTGGTTCAAAGTTTCATTGTCATAAGTGTCCTTAGTTTAGTATATTGCTCGAAATAAAAAAAAATCAGTATAAGTTTTCAAAATTGGGTTTGTGATTTTTTTCCCTGACCTAAATCAAAATTCCCTGACTTTCCCTGACATTCCAGGTCCAAAATGAAATTCCCTGACTTTCCCTGACTTTCCAGGTTTTTCCAGGTAGTAGCCCTACGTAGGGCCTTCGTAGCTGCTTCCACCTTTCGATCACCACACGTTCGTCCGTCAAGATGCTCCCATCCTTATCCCTGTATATTTCGGCTCGCGGTACGAATCCTTTGCGGGATGCGTTGAGCTTCTGATAGAAAAAATGGTAAATTTGCTGTACGAGAACTGATACGCCAATTTTTAACTTTTGAAAATGGTAGTGGTAGAATTTGAAGTTCATCACGGGGGTTAATTATATAATCACATTGGACTTAACTGTAGAAAATCTAAGATAAGTTGGTATCTAACATAGTTTTCAAGCTTTCTATCAAAAGTTCGTTGATAGTTTTGTAAATACTAGCTGGAGTTTTTTCTCTATGAAATCAATGAATTTATTTCTCAAATTCAATTTGTTATAATTCACCAGTCACCACATAAATGTACATACTTCGATCGATCAGTACAAAAAGAGGATTTGCACTTACCCGTTTACAACTCTCTAAAATAAAATTCTGATGCAATAACATGAAGTCTGATTCTGAAAACACCTTTTATGTATCCTTGAGAAAATTCGATTTTCTTAACGACCATGCATTTTTCCCGTACATTGAAAGGGCATGGTCATGACCACACCCGGTAGCAATGCAAGTAGAATGCTTCCGTGTCTTCTACTTCTACGCGCGCTCTCAACAATGAACATACGCTGAACTAGATTATCTACCGTGCTACGCATGACCAAGGTACATGAAAAGATTGCTTAGAACCTATCCCAATTCTCAAATCAAAATCAAACTT
Source organism: Armigeres subalbatus (assembly GCF_024139115.2). NCBI lineage: Eukaryota > Metazoa > Arthropoda > Insecta > Diptera > Culicidae > Armigeres > Armigeres subalbatus. Next base: position 185,953,607 of record NC_085140.1, on the reverse strand, counting down.
AAACTTGACAGCAACAGTCCAAAAATCACGAATAAACCCAATCGTGGGAAATAAGCCTCTTTCGATTAACAGAAATAATTTTTATGTTTACAGTCCAGTTGTCTATTAGTTTAGTATATTGCTCGAAATAAAAAAAAATCAGTATAAGTTTTCAAAATTGGGTTTGTGATTTTTTTCCCTGACCTAAATCAAAATTCCCTGACTTTCCCTGACATTCCAGGTCCAACATGAAATTCCCTGACTTTCCCTGACTTTCCAGGTTTTTCCAGGTAGTAGCCCTACGTAGGGCCTTCGTAGCTGCTTCCACCTTTCGATCACCACACGTTCGTTCGTCAAGATGCTCCCATCCTTATACCTGTACATTTCGGCTCGCGGCACGAATCCTTTACGGGATGCGTTGAGCTTCTGAAAATGGTAAATTTGCTGTACGAGAACTGATACGAGATACGAGAACTGATTTTTAACTTTTGAAAATGGTAGTGGTAGAATTTGAAGTTCATCACGGGGGTTAATTATATAATCACATTGGACTTAACTGTAGAAAATCTAAGATAAGTTGGTATCTAACATAGTTTTCAAGCTTTCTATCAAAAGTTCGTTGATAGTTTTGTAAATACTTGCTGGAGTTTTTTCTCTATGAAATCAATGAATTTATTTCTCAAATTCAATTTGTTATAATTCACCAGTCACCACATAAATGTACATACTTCGATCGATCAGTACAAAAAGAGGATTTGCACTTACCCGTTTACAACTCTCTAAAATAAAATTCTGATGCAATAACATGAAGTCTGATTCTGAAAACACCTTTTATGTATCCTTGAGAAAATTCGATTTTCTTAACGACCATGCATTTTTCCCGTACATTGAAAGGGCATGGTCATGACCACACCCGGTAGCAATGCAAGTAGAATGCTTCCGTGTCTTCTACTTCTACGCACGCTCTCAACAATGAACATATGCTGAACTAGATTATCTACCGTGCTACGCATGACCAAGGTACATAAAAAGATTGCTTAGAACCTATCCCAATTCTCAAATCAAAATCAAACTTAAACTTGACAGCAACAGTCCAAAAATCACGAATAAACCCAATCGTGGGAAATAAGCCTCTTTCGATTAACAGAAATAATTTTTATGTTTACAGTCCAGTTGTCCGGTTTCCTCCTGGAATTGATACAGAGCCTTAAACGAAAGTGAACTCAAAAGCAATAATCATCCCTTATTTGCGTGCACGTACAACCGGATTTACTTTAGTCGATCTGGCCGGGTTGAGTTGAACTTCAACTAAAACGTCACGGTCGCGGTCATTTTCGCGCACTCGGCAACATGCTTTCAATTCTCCAGAAAGGCCTGTCGCTGTGAACGCAGAAGCGGGAAAATAGCATAATGACCATCAACAGTGCGAAATGTGTATTAATATGTAGCAAGGTCTCGACTGGCTACTAGAGGAGAAACGGGAGAAACGTCTACTTAAGCATTGTTTCATGTTTCTTCTCTTTGATGCTTCAACCGGTTTAATCTTAATAAGGGTGGTTCCGAGATATGTGATCCCACCCCACACACGTTTGTCTTACTCCACCGTAAAGGTTAAGAGCAACGAAAGAGAACAACAATAAGAATCCACCGATCAACGACAACTTTTATTGTATCGAGTTTAATTTTTTGCTCCATTGCTTAAAACTGATAGTGTCAAATGTACTGCGGTCTGGAATAAGAACGGCGGCGAAGAAATGCAAAAACAAGTCTTCCAAGGGGAAGTCTTCTAGCACTTGAATCTGGGAGTAAATTGGCATCGGGGTATAAATAGTTCGGTAATAAGGTTCCTCAGACATCAATCGTGTTTTGTCCTTCGAATTAGCGAGTACTGGTATTCCAGCAGCGCGAAACTTATCAAATATGAAACTGTTCGTCGTAGTATCATCTCTGTTGGCCGTTGCCACTGCTGCTCCTTCTTTGCTGACGCCGCAAGTGTACGCCGCCATTCCCGCAACTACCTATGTTGCTGCTGCTGCACCCGTCGAAGTGTCCAGCCAGTTCCACGCCCAGGATGCTCTCGGCCAGTATACATATGGATATAACGGAGGACTATCCGCCAAGACGGAAACAAAGGCTATTGATGGAGTGACTCGTGGAGCTTACAGTTATCTGGATGCTGAGAACAAACTGCAGACCGTGTCCTATACTGCTGATGCCATCAATGGATTCCGTGCTGAAGCTAGCAATTTGCCAGTTGCTCCAATTGAAACCCGTATCGCTCCTGAACCAGTACAGGACACTCCTGAAGTAGTTCAGGCCAAGGCTGAACATTTGGCCGCTATTGAGGAAGCCAAGGTACGAAACGCAGCCGCTGAAGAAGAAGATAAGTCGTCTGTTGCGATTGAAGCTGCCCCAGTTGCTCCAATTGTCCCAGTTTCTGCCGTTGCTCCAATTTCTTATGCTGCCCCAGCTGTTGCTTTGGCTCCAGCTACCGGATTCTCGTACTCCACATCATCTCTGGCCCTGAAGCAGCAACCAATTGCATTCAACACCTATGCTGCCGCTCCAGTCCCAGCCGCCGTCGAACTCAAGACACCATCTTCCTTCTCCTATTCAACCTACACCCAGTCAGCCCCTGCCACCATTGCTGTGAGGACTGCTGAGATCCCATCTGCTGCTATCCAGTACACTTCCGCCATCCAGCAGCCAATCTACGGTTATTCGTACGGTATTCCGGCATACTACACCACTTCCCAGTTCGCTTCCCCAGTCGCCATTGCTGCCCGTGCTCTGCCAGTTGCCGAAGTACCTCTCCCAGTGCCAGTTCAGGACACTCCGGAAGTTGCACAGGCCAAAGCCGAACACCTGCAAGCTGTCGCCGAAGTTAAGGCTCGTAACCTCCAGTAAAGAACGCCTCTAGCGTTTTTAATGCTTCATCGGATCTTCAAACAAACAACAGACTCTAGCTCAACTGAAATAGTCTTGAACTGCCATTGTAAAAAGTGTACAATTTAACTTTTGAACAGAAAAAGTCAAACCCTCACAGACTGTACATGTAGGTAATATTTTCTTTGTGCAGATGTGTACAAAAAAAAGAAACCAAAATAAAAAGGAGGAGAATGTGAAATAATTGCAAAATAACTGGTTTAAATTAAATGTCACAATTACTTATTTGTTTTTAAACTACCACTAAAGTGTTTCTGTCTTTCTTTATTGAACTTGCTTAAAGGTTTGAGTTTAAAAGTTCTATTTCTGAAGCTGACAAATTATAAATATTTTGAACTTATCTAATTTTTACAATTTGAAACTTAGCTCCACATTAACTAAAGTTTGATTTTCAACGATATTCTTTTATTATTTATTATATTGTTTATTATATTATTCCGTGCCGGAAGATCCTGTGTGGACCATATTGTCACGCTCCGTATCATTCTGGAGCAGGTCAACGAATTCCAAGAGTCCCTTAACTTGGTATTTATTGACTACGCAAAAGCTTTCGACCGTCTCAATCACGAGAATATGTGGGGCGCCCTGAGACGCAAGGGGGTTCCTGAGAAAATCATCAGCCGCATCGAGGCACAGTACGAGGCCTTCTCGTGTAGAGTGCTGCACAATGGGGTCTTGTCCGACCCTATCCGGGACGTAGTTGGTGTGAGTCAAGGATGTATTCTATCGCCGTTACTATTCCTCATCGTAATCGACGAGATTCTAGTAAATGCGATTGATCGTGAAACAAACCGCGGGCTGCTATGGCAGCCTATAACCATGGAGCACCTTAACGACTTCGAATTGGCTGATGACGTTGCACTCCTCGCTCAACGGCGCTGTAATATGCAGAGCTCAACGACCTTGCCGAGCGCTCCTCTTCGGCAGGTTTAGTCATCAACGTCAACAAAACCAAATCGTTGGATGTGTAAACACGGTGACCCCTCCCAGTTTCACAGTAGCTGGGCAACCTGTGGAGGATGTTGAAAGCATCCAATATCTTGGTAGCCAAATGGCGTCAGACGGCGGTACCAAGATCGACATAGGCGTAAGGATTAAGAAAGCAAGGGCTGCCTTTGCGAGTTTAAGAAATATCTGGAAAACAGGCAGATACGTGATCGCACCAAAATACGAATTTTCAACTCTAACGTGAAATCTGTACTACGTTAGCAGAACATGGTGTGTATCAGTGGAGAACACTCAACGGCTGCAGGTGTTCATCAACAGATGCCTGCGGTATATAATTCGGGCCTAGTGGCCTCACAACTGGATCTCAAATAACGAGCTCCATCGCCGATAGCAACAGAAATTCGGGATCGGAAGTGGGGCTGGGTTGGCAACTCTCTACGTAGGGGCGGGAACGAAATCTGTGAACAAGCATTAGACTGGAACCCAGCGGGATATCGCAGCAGAGGCAGACCCAGAGGCTCATGGCGGCGAAGCCTCAACAGGTTAAAGCGATAGCTGGACATCGCTCAGGATGGAGATTCATAAGTAAGGATTCATAAGTAAGTAAAGTTCATAACAAAACATAAGAATTAATCGAACCAAATCTGGCAAGTGCATGTTTTGGAAGGGAAGCTATGTTTCTGTGATGGTTTGAAACCCTTCCCTTTCCTGGAAAAAGCGTCTCCCATACAAATGAAACATAAAATTCGGTCGAAATGCTTAGAACGAAGGGCGCAGTTGACCTTCACAAACGTCAAATCAGAGACTAAAGAAGCCCTCACAATGATGAGCGCAGCGGCGCGTTTTGACAGTTGACCCATGTATTTTCTGTCAAAACCTGCTGCTGCACTCACCATTCTTAATGGGCCCTAACCCGCTGGCAAACAGGCGACCATTACCGCTCGCGGAAAACTGGATATGTTAATGTTATTTAGGATCTGTCTCATTTCACCCGTCTGAAAAAGTCACCCGGTCATAGGAATGGCTGGTGCTACCCAGGTATTACAATAAAATATCGATGATAAATGAGCGGGTTATTCGAAAATTATTGAAATGTCTTTTACTTAAAACTTTTAATTTTAATTTCAGTTTAATTCTCCAAATGAGACAGACCCTTATATCTGTGAAAATTATTGGATCGTTTATTGTTTGCTAAATTTGATTAAAATTGATCATTATTAACTATCTTAAAGATAAATCGTCTATCTCAAACCTTTGTAAGGGATGTGGCGGTTTAGGGTCATTGGCTGAAAGGGTCATTTGGCCGAATAGTTGGAAGTTGGAATAAGAAGAAAGAAAAAATAAAGAAGAAGGAACAAGGGAGAAAAAAGAAGGAAGAAGAAATAAGGAAGAAGGTAGAAGGAAGAAGGAACAAGGAAGAAGAAAGATGGCAAAAATGAAGAAAGAAGGAAGAAGAAAGAAAGAATAAGTAAGAAAGAAGAAGGATGAAAGAAGAAGTATGAAAGAAGAAGGATGAAAGAATGAGGGAAGGATGAAGGAAGGAGGAAGAAGGAAGAAGAAAAAAGCAAGAAGGAACAAGGAAAAAGGAAGAAGGATGAAGGAAGAAGAAAGAAAGAAGAAGGAAGAAGGAAGAAAGAAGAAGGAAACAAGAAGAAAGAATAAGGAAGAAGGAAGAAAGAAGAAGGAAGAAGGAAGGAGGAAGAAGGAAGAAGGAAGGAGAAAGAAGAAAGAAGTAAGAAGAAAAAAGGTAAAAGGAAAAAGGAAGAAGGAAGAAGGAAAAATGAACAAGGAAGAAGGATGAAGGAAGAAGGAAGAAGGAAAAAGGAAGATGGAACAAGGAAGATGGAACAAGGACGAAGGATGAAGGAAGAAGGAAGTAGGAAAAAGGGGGAGGGAGGAAGGAAGAAGGAAGAAGAAAGAATGAAGAAGGAAGAAGGGAGAAGGAAGAAGGAAGAAGGAAGTAGGAAGAAAGAAGAAGAGAGAAGGATGAAAGAGGAGAAAAAGGAAGAAGGAAGTAAGAAGAAGGGCGAAGGAAGAAGCTGTATGTTCTCAGTTCACTTGTGTGTTATTACAATCTAACTCCCACTGTCTGGCAGTGGCATTATGGATAAAATATTCGTGCAACTATTTTAATTTTATATAATTGCAAGAATCTTAGATCCGGGAGCTAGAAGGTGATAGCTCTTTTATAACTCCTATAGCCCATTTCAAGAACGCAAGCATTCCGAAGCTATAGTCGTGTACAATAAGCCCCGCGTGATTACACCCACATATCATAAGGATATCTGAAGTGCATTCACACTTCCTGGATCAAAATTTAATTCTTTGATCCTGGAGCGTATTTAGTATTAAAATCAATCAATGAAAATTAATTTACGATTGAGCATAAATTACTTACCATTATCCTTACACTAAACATGTTTGCGCATTTACGTTCCTTGATCATATTATTAGCAAGGGCATTGCCCGTGCTAACAATCGATCCCTTTGTGCCTGCACAAACATGCAAGTTTCTGTTGCACTTTTAATACACTATGCACTTGCACTATACCTACATTTGTTTCTCTTTTTTTTTCTTCCTAAATAATGGAGGGGGAATCTGCTCAACAGACATCCTGGGTTGACCAGGAAGTGCTGGGTTAGGGGCCACCTCCAATGAGGGAGGCAGGACTGCATCCCCGACCAGCTAAACCGTTTCCATTGCCGCCAAGCCCATCGTCCCTTCGGTACAACCAGAAAGTAATGCTTCAAAGGGGGGCCAGTGCATGACGCACCCTCGAGGTTAGCTGCGTGTCCTTGCAGCATCGAACATCGTGACTCGCTTTAGAAGAAAGTAGAAAACCATGGTATCGTGCCAGCGCATTGCCGGCTTTCCAGGTGGCCTTACCACGCCCTATGTCCTCGGAAGGTGGGCAGGGTCGACTTCGCGCCTGCTTCCCTCTGCACGACTGGTATCAAGAATGATGATGCCGCGTGCACCCCAAATTGACCTTTCTGCGATAGGGCCTATTCGCCAGCACACAGAGGGACTTGCCGACGCGAGGCCTACGCCTGCCCCAGCCTTGACGAGGACCCCTTTCCGTCCTCGGGCTCGGAACCCGCCCGGTTGACCAACGCCGCGAAAGCGACGATACCATGTTGTTCTTCGCGCGGCCACTTGTTCGGTAAAAGGATCGAGTTCGACCACAGAGCATGACCACCGGTATGACCCATGAAGCCGACTCCGATCCCTTGGACCACCTCTTATTTGCGCCTGAACTAGCCATCCTTGAGTCCACGCGCCACCTTCTATGTAGCTCCGAGGCGATTTGGGCGATAGCCGATAAAACGGCGTTCCAGCCAACTTCATCTTTACACATCCTCCGAACTAGGTTGTCCGGGGTAGTGTCCAGACCACATGTGGCAAGCATGTGGTCACGCATTGCGCGAAAACGTGAGCACACGAACAACACGTGTTCCGCCGTTTCCTCTAAACCTGCGCACACCAAACACTCGGGCGAAGCCGAGCAAGCCAGCTGCTTTACCTGTACTTTGATTTTGCAGCACGCTTAAACGCCGGGCACATCGAACCCCCCATGGGGTGCTTGCTGTTCACAGCTTTGCTGGAACAAATCAAACAATTGGGAGAGTTCGTGCAGCATTGTGCCTTATGTCCCTCCAATCCGCAGCGTCGGCAGAGATTGCTTCTGTCAGGGCCTTTGCAGTCCCATTGCTTGTGCCCCGGTTCCAGGCACTTGAAGTAAATTTCGGGTTGCTCGTATATGCGCACAGGGCATACCGACCATCCCACCTTGACGCTCCCTAACTTGACTACCTTGGAGGCGTCCGCTGCAGATAGCCGAACCAATGCTACCTGCGTCCCTGCCGGACCTTTCCGTAGCCGAACGGCTGCGGTGGGCGTTTCCACTTCACACTGTCGCCGCAGTGCCGTGACGAGCTCTTCGACTTCAGTGATCTCGTCCAGGTCTTTAACCCTTAGATTCACCTCCGTCGTGAGTGCCCTCACCTTGACCGTCTCGCCTAGGACCTCCTCCGCCAACTTCTTGTAGGCGGCGCCCTTTTGCGAGACGCCCCGCTTCAGCTCGAGTATCATCTCGCCCATTCGGGTACGTCTTATTCGACGTACGTCGGCGCCGAGTTCACCGAGCTTGACGTCACTCCTCATCGCCTTCAAAACATCCGAGTACTTAGCCTCGTCCGCCGTGATGACTAGGGCATCGCCCCTGGAGCGATTGGCGCCTACCCTAGACTTCTTGCTACCCTCATTCGCCTGGGCCTTCTTTTCGGCCCTTGACGTCTTCGGTTTCCTCTTGTTCTTGACCAGGGTCCAGGAGGCGTCATTCCCCTCTATTTCCCTGGTCTGGTGCGGCTGAGAACTTTCAGCCTGCCGTAACCCCTTACCACCGTCTTGCCTGAGTGGACGGACCTTTCCAGGTCCTTCCTCCCCCGGTTTTGGAGGTACCTGACCAAAGTTCAGCTTCCCAACCCCACTACCCTTGTTCGGGGTAGTAACCCTCCGCGTTTTGGAGCGGCCCCCAGGGAGCTCATCCCCTGGAGACTGTCTCCCCCGTTTTTGTGTCTGCTCCGTTGGAGCAGTCACCCCCGACGTACCCGCTAATACTTGAGCCTCAGTCTGGGTAGACTTTGGCACCACCGTCTTAGCTGGCACGCCTTCGGTCGATTCGACCTTGCCCGAGTCCGCGAATCCTTGGGCCTCAGTCTGGGTAGACCTCGACTCCACCGATTTCACGGGTTTACTCTTGGCCGTCCCGACCGCCCTCTCCAGCTTGGCGTCCAGCATCGACTTTCGAAGTTTCTGCAAGCTCCTCTTGAGGTCCTTGCTGATATTATGCTTCGATGACGCAAAGTCGATGATGGCGTCCAGCTGTTCCGTCGCCACCTCGAAGGCCGAAAGCCCATCGCGTTTGCGGTTCATCGCCTTCACAAGCCATGGGCCGTCAATAACCCCTACCGGCGTTTTTATAGCCGAGAGGAAGGTTGAGTGACCCACGCTGGCGCTGCGCACTGAGCTGCCGACTATTGCCTCTGGCCTCCTAGGCGGAGACCTGAACAACCCACCTCTTGCGAAGGGGTTGTCGCCTACACTACTACCACTAATTGAAGAATTGACTTGGTTTTCCATTTTGGTCCCACGAGTTGCTCGGGAAAAGAGGTCCACCACGCCAGAACCCAGCATAACGCGGTAAGGGACAATTACTGTGGAGGGTGCCCAGGTACCCCACAGGCTCCGTTAAAGGCCTAGCTTATTATTTCACCCCCCTGGCCATGCATCCCCTCGGCACGGGTCGCTTGACGCCTTGGGATTAGGGGTTAGGGACGATGGTCCCGGTCTAACTCACAGTGGCCATGGGGAGGGGTCGTCAAGCCCTTGGACAAAGTCCCTGCTGCCCCCCCTACATTTGTTTCGACCGCGGTCATTGCTCCGCTCTATTGTTCTACTTTTGTGCGAAACACCGCACAAAAGCAGAGCTCAAAAGCCATCCGCACTGAACGACATCCGAAACGAGACTCAGTTAATGTATATGGAGCATGTTGAGAAAAAATATTCAAATTTTTAGGGTATCTTATTGTATGAACAGCTCTCAAAATTTAAGTGGGCAAAGGTACATAAGTGTCATAAATTTACACGCTATCTTTCACCTACTCAGTGACTGAGTAAAATTGTATTGTCATCTCTTTTCTTCCCACGGAAATTTTACTCAATTTCCGTCAAAAGCAGGACAACTCAAAACTATGAGTAATCCTGCTTTTGACGGAAATTGAGTAAAATTTCCGTGGGAAGAAAAGAGATGGCAATACAATTTTACTCAGTCACTGAGTAGGTGAAAGTTAGAGTGTAGTTTCGATGAACCGATCTGCAAAATTTTCCGGTTTTCTTTAGGGTGGCTGGGGGTAATATTGTCCCCCTGAGAAATCGCGTCATTTTCACATGGAAAACGTTGTAATATTAGGGACCTAAACCCCTTACGTGAATCTTAAACAGAAGCACTACGATGTCTGGAAGTCAATTTAGTGGAAGACAATCAGATTTTGCGACTTTTATGACAATAAAAATCAGGATGAAAAAAATCTGGTTTAAAAGTATGCGGGTGACATGGACATCGTGTGTGAGTAAAACGGAAATGTTAAGCAATTAATCTTAAAACAATGAATTTAGTTGATGAATTGTGCAACTTGAAATAAAAATGTTGGATAATATATTGGTATATTGGTAACTATATATGGTCTATATTACCCACAGCAGAACATGTTCGTTTTACCCCACCATGATCAAATTTCTTTAGCTTTATCTCAAAATTTATTTTGAGCATGTTGTCGTAGTATAACACATAAATTAAAATATATGAAATAAATCTTATTGCGCACAAACTGACTAGCTGATAGATATTTGGGTAATAGTCGAGTTGAAGTTTAAGGGATTATTTGCGAAGGCTTTTCTTTTATTCAGCATTGGCTGCTTTTATTCAAATATTATACAGCCTTAGGCTAGAAGTTGAAGCGTTTAGCACTAAAATTGTTAGTTGGGTGGTGAGAGCGTTCGGGTCGTTTTTGAAAAATGCAGTAAAATCACTTACGTAATTAGTGTATGGCACATTACACTTATCTGCTTCTATCCTCCTAATTCAAAATGAGTCTCTCGTGACCAGTTTTTCGTTATAGGGTGAAATGCTCAATAGTGGACTCTTGTAGTGGAATTTTGCTCTTCCTGCCATAAGGAGTGGATATTTTCAACATATCAATTTTACGTGATATCTAATATCAAGTTCTGCATTTTCCCTTCACGATGCATACATAAAACACTCAAATACATGACGTTATTGGTTGAAATCAAAATTTCAAAGTCTGGCTAAATAGGTCCTATATTAGACCTCCTGGGCGTCTATAAAAGGAAATTGCTTTCCTATAGTTGACACCCCCTAAAATATTCCTATAATGGACACTCTAGTGTTTTTTTGTTACAAAATTGTAAAAAAATCATCTTGGGGGAAAGATGGCTTTGGCAGGTTTTGTTCTATTATTGGCAGGGGTTTTTTTATGACTGACTAGGCTCAAATTTGGCCTAAACACTCTTTGCATATCAAAGAATATTGTGGCCAAATTTAATAAAATTTGGTCGTCAAAAACCCCCTCTAATCACAATAATAGAACAAAACCTGCCAAAGCCGTCTTTCCCCCTATTTTTACTTTCCACAGTATTTCCAATGCATGCATTCAAATAATTTAAGAATGTAATTACGATGAAATTACATAGAACATTGTTTATATTATGCTGTAATAATGCAAATATGGCTGGAGGGTCAGCTTTTAGACATTATACCTTATGTGACCAACAGGTGCTACAAAAAAGAACTTTTGTTTAGAGATTCCATTGTAAAACATTTGTTCCCAAGGGCCTGTTCGCCCACCTTTCTCTATTCAGTTACCTAGTAGATCCTGCTGAGCTGAATAATTAATAATTATTTAATAGTTGAGTGTTTAGATTCAATTGTGAACACCCAAAGCCTAGAGGCTTATTTCAAAATATTCAGTGTACATACATACTTTAATTGCAGGTTCTTATCCAATTTTAACTCGATCATTAGAATGACTGATTAGCACTTGCGGTGGCGACGGAGGCGGCGTGGCGCCGCGTAATCATATGCATTAAACAGTTGAAAAATGTGTATCTGATGATTATGATTGTACTTAGTAGCATTTATTTAGTTGTTTGCAGCGGTTGAAGTTCAGTTTATACGGAATCGTTCGCCGAATCAGACAAAATCATCACTTCTAACATGGTTTCACTACAGGGTCAAAAAGCTGTGATTACCGGTGGAGCTAGAGGAATTGGCTTCGCAACGGCTGCGGAGCTACTGAAAAACGGTGTCTCGGTATAATTGTCATACGAATTCCAAAAGTCGTTAGTGTTCTTAGCAGTCATCCACTTTTTTTTACAGAGAATTCTGATAATAGACCTCGTTGATAAAATTGATCCGGTTAAGCTAACGGAGCTCACTGCATGTAATCCGAAGGCGGAAATAACTTACAATAAGTGTGATATTACCGACAAAAAACAACTGGAATTGGTTCTCCGTTATGATGCTATGCAGCGGTTCGGTTCAATAGATATCCTTGTAAATTGCGCGGGAGTCATCGATGAAGCAGACCCAGCCAGGTGTATTGCTACAAATCTGGTAATCTATTAGTTTTTGATAGAAAATCGAACCTTGGTCATCTTGTTTTTTTTTTCAGACGGCTTTAATCAATTGTTCAATGATCACACTAGATTTGATGACAAAGGAAAAGGACGGCCCTGGCGGAACTATTGTGAATATCTCTTCGGTGGCCGGTTTAGAAGGAGCGCCGTGCTGTGCGGTTTATTGTGCTTCAAAAAGCGGAGTTATTGGATTTACCAGATCCGTTGGGGTGAGTTCGTGTCCCATCGCAATGATAATTCAGCTTGTTTTTCAACGATATGTTTACTGTTTATATGGTTTATATTGAAGATGGATTCGGTTTTCGAGCTGACTGGGGTCAAAATGGTAGCAATTTGTCCTGGAGCTACAGAAACGGATATGTATAAGAGTTCATCGGAAATATCTTGTAGTTTTCCAGCGCTGAAGCCCTATTTTGATGAACTTGTCAACAAATTGCCAGTGCAAAAGTAAGTACTGTGGTGTAAAGTGTGGCTCACTGGAGATGGATTTGAACAGCAAAATCAATTTACAGGCCATCATCAGTAGGGAAAGCGGTAGTAAAAATTATAGTCGATGGCAAACCTGGAGCAATTTGGATTTCAGCTAATGATGAAATCAAGGAAGTGGACTGTAAACCAAACGCGTATATTTGAATAATTTCTTACACGCATTGTTATGGGCAAAAGTGAATAAAAATCATTATGTATACACCTCTCTTTGGTTTTTCTCGAAATTAATCCTCGTGGTCTTCGTTGTAGTTCCATCCAAAATTTTGATAATCGATCATTATGAACCATTATGATCAGTCCTATCTCAGGTAACCATTAGCACTATAGTTCGCCTTTTCGGCTGTATGTCTATAGACATATTGACCCTATAGGGCTATTATAGAGCCAGTATAAAATTTATCAGCTCCGTGATAGCGTTATAGTCGCATGTAAGGCCTATTTAAATGCTTACGGTTACCTGGGTATTCTTTCAGTATCCTGTTTAGAAGGCACGATAGCCTCTTCTACTGCTCTGCGATCTACTACAATGATGTCGATGTCATCCGCAAAACTAAGGAGCATGTAAGACTTGTTGGTGATGGTTCTAGATCATTGAATTGCACCTTCCAGAGCTATATTGAATAGCAGATTAGAGAACGCATCGCCCTGATTCTATCCATCTAACGTCACGAACGAATCGGATGTCTCTCCAGATATGCTGACGCTTGATTTGGATCCACCCAGCATCGCACGAATCAGTCTAATAAGCTTTGCCGGAAAGCCATGTTCTAGCATTATTTGCCACAGTTCGTTCCGTTTCACTGAGTTGTACGCTGCCTTGAAATCTACAAATAGATGATGAGTCCGCAAGTTGTATTCCCTGAATTTACCAAGAATTTGTTGCAGAGTAAACATCTGGTGCGTTGTTGGTCGTCCTTCTCGAAAACCGCTTCGATATTCACCAACAAAGGTCTCCGCAAACGGACGCAGTCTGCTAAACAGAATTCGGGAAATTACCTTGTAGGTGGTATTGAGAAGTGTGATACCTCGATAATTAGCACAATAGAGCCTGTGCCCTTTCTTGTAGATAGGACATATGAGGCCATCAAGTTAGCTCGAAGGCATTTCTTCTTCCTCTCAAATCATTTCAATCACTTGGTGGATTTTTTCGTTCAGGCGGTCACTCCCAACTTTTAATGTTAATCCCACTCCTTACCGCACCAATATTGATTCGTGAAGGATTAATTACCGCAGATGAAAATCCTGGGGACATTAACAAAAACCGATAATATAAATTTGCTGCCAATAAATTTATAGATTTTCTTTCGTCAAAAAACTGCGACGCTACCGACGACATCAACCAAACAATAGTCCAAACCTTGCGAGAAATGTTCACTTGAGTGTTCCTGCTGTCGATAATTTATTAGAAAAGAAAAACTGACGCATCGTTTTACGTCCACTCGATGGTTGCGATTCTTCGAAGGCATTTATTGTGAATCAGAAAAACTCTCGATGTATTTTTTCAATCACAAAACTTCTACAAAGATTTAAGGCATGAAAAGACGCATCTTTTGATGTAATGAGTTTGTCGATTGTTCCACCTAGAAGTGAGATGAAAATTTTATTTCCGCCGAAAACATTGATCAAATAGAGCTTCGCTATACTCTGCAAAGTTTTTCGTAATGGAATTCTCTACAGTTTCACTGAAAACTAAACATTGTATCTAATTTTAGGACAGAAAGAAAATTTTCAACCCCTTTCTAGGAAGATTAACTAAACTTTTCATATCAAAAGATGCGTCTTTTCATGCCTAAAAACTTTTTAGAGGAGACTGAACCTTTAAATTTAAAGGCTTAAAAGTTATTCAATTTTGATCGTGAAATCGAATGTTTCGAACTCCAATACATTGGACACTCGTTCTGAATGTAACATATCCTACCCTACTTAAGGTAAAAGCAAAGATAAATAGACGTAACACTAGAGAAAATACCATCGACCATGACTTTAACGACCAATTTGAATTTGGTTGATTGCGCGTTGATAGCTCCTTCTGGTGAAAATGTCATAGGGTAACGGTACCAATAGTGGAGGTATTAGTAGATCCAAAAAAGAAAATATTTTTTAAAAATTGATAATTATGGAAAATTTAAAGATTTAATGTCTTAGTCAATAGATAAACTAATAAATTTGCCAACAAAAATGAGATAGATGTCATTTAACATCAACAATTACCAAATATTGCTTGCATCACTATGGGTACACTGTTCCTTTAGTGGTGGTAAAAATTAATTTTGGTTCCCATAGTGGTCCTATCCATTGGTTTCTTATGAGACTCGCCACTATTGGTACAGTTGCACCACTATAGGTGCAAGGGAGTCAATCATTGGAAAATCATTGTTTTGAATAGTTTTTCAAGCAAAATCTTAAGATAAATTGCATTTAACAGGATATTTAAAACACGGCGAATCAACTGAAACCATCGTAAAATGTATAAATATGATAAATCCAATTAAAACCCAACTACCTCCATTATTGGTGCTACCTCTACTAAGGGTACGGTTACCCTACAAAACATTTGTTTGCTCACATTCTCGCAAAATAGTGGTAGAGGAGTTGAGCGATGGATTTTTCAGAAAAATGTTCAAGCTGTTACGTCTGTTTGTCTGTGGTAAAAGTTAGTCTAAAAATAATGGAAAAACTCGTATATCTTTGTTACTTTAAAAGGTACAAACTCTCTATAGCAGCGGTTCTCAACCTGGGGTACATGTACCCCTGGGGCTACCTTCGCTGGCCCCAGGGAGTACCTCAGACAACAATGCGTAATGGCGGATGTATTACAAATACAATCAAAACTTTTTGATAATGTAATGATAATTGGGTATTTTTTTGATTCCAAAACTTTGTCTTGTAGTACATAATATGCATGGCGATCAGTAAATCAAAGCCAGCAGAGTGTATAAAGGGCTGTGCTACAAAAAAAAAATCAAAAAGACAAAACGTCTCATGAACAAATTTCAAAAATTTTCAAGACAATCTACCAATTCGAAACAAAATGTTAAATAATATGTTAAGAATATGCTTCTGAACTAAAATCGAGAGTCTAAGAAAGGTACGGAAGCCTCCATTTGAGAAGCATGAAAGATTTTTTTCTGAGAAACTTTGTTGCTTCGTTGCTAAGAATCATCATTCTATGCTTCTCGAAAGCCTTCTATCAAGATGCACAAAAGCTTTCTTTTAAGAGGTCCAGAAGCCTTCTTTCAAGAGGCTCGGAATTTTTTTTCAAGTGGCTAGGAAGAGTATTTTTAAAAAGCTTAGAGGCGTCCTTAAAAGATGCTCAGAAATGGCTTTAAAGCGGCTCGAAAGCTCCCTTTTAACAAGATCGAACGCTTTCCTTCAAGAGGCTCGGAATTCTTCTTTCAAGAGGCTTAGAAGACTACTTTCAAGAGGCTCAGAAGCGTCCTTTCAAAATGCTCAGGAGCCTCCTTTTAAGTGTCTCTGAAGGCGCATTTCAAGAGGCTCGGAAGCCTTCTTTTAAGAGTTCGAAAGCCTGCTTTTAAAAGGCTCAGAAGCTTTCTTAAAAAAAAAGCTCGGAAGCCTTGTAAGAAACTCGTATTCTGTAGAGGACCAAAATTGTGAAAAATCGGGCTGAAAAGTTATATTGAAAAAACATACCTGGTGCCTTTCTCGTGTATTATACAATGTAACGAGAAAACCAGGTGTCAGGCCCTGCAAGCCAGCCTTTAAAAAAACATACGCAACGGACAATCAACAAGAGAGTACGGACCGGAACCATCGGCGAAGACCACTGCGACGAAAAGGGACTAGCGATTGGAAACTCGGTTCGTGGAACTGCAAATCCGTGGATTCGGCATCGTAGCGCTGCAGGAGGTTTGTTGGAAGGGATCAATGGTGCGAACGTTTAGAGGTAATCATTCCATCTACCAGAGCTGCGGCAACACACACGAGCTGGGAACAGCTTTCATAGTGATGAAAGATATGCAAAGGCGCGTGATCGGGTGGTGGCCGATCAACGAGAGAATGTGCAGGTTGAGGATCAAAGGCCGGTTCTTCAACTTTAGCATAATCAACGTCCATAGACCACACTCCGGAAGCACTGATGATGATAAGGACGCATTCTACGCGCAGCTGGAACGTGAGTACGATAGTTGCCCAAGCCACGACGTCAAAATCATCATAGGAGATTTGAACGCTCAGGTTGGCCAAGAGGAGGAGTTTAGACCGACTATTGGAAAGTTCAGCGCTCACCGGCTGATGAACGAAAACGGCCTACGACTAATTGTTTTCGCCGCCTCCAAGAATATGGCCATTCGCAGCACCTACTTCCAACACAGCCTCCCGTATCGGTACACCTGGAGATCACCACTGCAGACAGAATCACAAATCGACCACGTTCTGATTGATGGACGGCACTTCTCCGACATTATCGACGTCAGGACATATCGTGGCGCTAACATCGACTCTGACCACTATCTGGTGATGGTTAAACTGCGTCCAAAACTATCCGTCATCAACAATGTTCGGTACCGACGACCGCCGCGGTACGACCTAGAGCGACTGAAACAACCTGATATCGCCACTGCATACGCGCAGCATCTCGAGGCAGCGTTGCCGGAAGAGGGTGAGCTCGATGGGGCCCCTCTTGAGGACTGCTGGAATACAGTCAAAGCAGCCATTAACGACGCAGCGGAGACGGAACGATTGGTTCGACGAAGAGTGCAGACAAATTCTGGAGGAGAAGGACGCAGCGCGGTGAAAGTCAAGGCAGCGGAGGAGATGACTACGTCAGTTCAGCGGACGATGGAAGCCAACCAGCCCTCACCTTGAGGGAAGTTAAGGATGCCATTCAACAGCTAAAGACCAATAAAGCAGCTGGTAAGGATGGTATCGGAGCTGAGCTCATCAAGAAGGCCCCGGAAAAGCTGGCCACTTGCCTGCACAAACTGATAGTCAGAATCTGGAAAACCGAACAGCTACCGGAGGAGTGGAAGGAAGGGGTTATATGTCCCATCTACAAGAAAGGCGACAAGCTGGAGTGTGAGAACTTTCGAGCGATCACCATCCTTAATGCCGCCTACAAAGTGATATCCCAGATCATCTTCCGTCGTCTGTCACCATTAATGAATGAGTTCGTGGGAAGTTATCAAGCCAGCTTCGCTGACGGCCGCTCGACAACGGACCAGATCTTTACTGTACGGCAAATCCTTCAAAAATGCCGTGAATACCAAGTCCCAACGCACCATCTGTTCGTTGATTTCAAGGCGGCATACGACAGTATAGACCGCGTAGCGCTATGGAAAATTATAGACGAGAACAGCTTCCCTGGGAAGCTTACCAGATTGATCAAAGCGGGCGGAACCGAGCGCGACAGAGCCCGCTTGGGAAGCAGTGTTACGATAGACGGGGATACCTTCGAGGTGGTCGAGGAATTCGTCTACCTCGGATCCTTGCTAACGACTGACAACAACGTTAGTCGTGAAATACGAAGGCGCTACGGGCTCTAGAAGAAACTGCGGTCGAAAAAGATTCGCCACCGCACCAAATGTGTCATGTTATTATTTATTATTATTTATTCAGACTAAGGCCGAAGTGGCCTGTGCGGTATATAAGAGTCTCCTCCATTCGGCTCGGTCCATGGCTACACGTCGCCAACCACGCAGTCTACGGAGGGTCCGCAAGTCATCTTCCACCTGATCGACCCACCTTGCCCGCTGCGCACCTCGCCTTCTTGTGCCCGTCGGATCGTTGTCGAGAACCATTTTCACCGGGTTACTGTCCGACATTCTGGCTACGTGCCCGGCCCATCGCAGTCGTCCGATTTTCGCGGTGTGAACGATGGATGGTTCTCCCAACAGCTGATGCAATTCGTGGTTCATTCGCCTCCTCCACGTACCGTCCGCCATCTGCACCCCACCATAGATGGTACGCAGCACTTTCCTTTCGAAAACTCCAAGTGCGCGTTGGTCCTCCACGAGCATCGTCCAGGTCTCGTGTCCGTAGAGGACTACCGGTCTAATTAGCGTTTTGTAGATTGTCAGTTTGGTACGGCGGCGAACTCTATTCGATCGGAGCGTCTTGCGGAGTCCAAAGTACGTACGATTTCCAGCCACTATGCGTCTCCGAATTTCTCTGCTGGTGTCATTTTCGGCAGTCACCAGTGAGCCCAAGTACACAAATTCTTCTACCACCTCGATTTCGTCACCACCGATGCAAACTCGCGGTGGGTGGCTCACATTGTCTTCTCTTGAACCTCTCCCTATCATGTACTTCGTCTTCGTCTTCGAATGTGTCATGTACAAGACGCTTATAAGACCGGTTGTCCTCTACGGACATGAAACATGGACAATGCTCGAGGAGGACTTGCAAGCACTCGGAGTATTCGAGAGACGGGTGCTTAGGACCATCTTTGGCGGTGTGCAAGAAGACGGTGTGTGGCGGCGAAGAATGAACCATGAGCTCGCCCAGCTCTACGGCGAACCCAGTATCCAGAAGGTAGCTAAAGCCGGAAGGGTACGATGGGCAGAACATGTTGCAAGAATGCCGGACAGCAACCCTGCAAAGATGGTGTTCGCTTCCGATCCGGCAGGTACGAGACGGCGTGGAGCGCAGCGAGCGATATGGGCAGACCAGGTGCAAAACGACTTGGCGAGCGTGGGGCGTATCCGAGGATGGAGAGATGCGGCCTCGAACCGTGTATTGTGGCGTCAAATTGGTGATTCAGTGTTATCTGTTTAGATGTAAACTAAATAAATGAAATGAACGAGAAAACCACATAAGATAGGCCAAAATAGCACTTTAGGGAGATAGATTCAGTTATTTCCATCATTTCATATTTATTTGCATACGAACGTCACTTTCACTGATTTCAGAGCTTTTGACAGGAATTAGACCACGGATGATACCTGCCGTAACCCTATTAATTGAAAGCTTTTTTTATGCCAGTCTTTATTGCATAATATGTTGCTTTTGTGGCAAGCATAATTGATATACAGGGCTCAGGGAGTCGAGAATATATTCCGACCGAAAATATTCTAGGTTGAACCGAGAATCGAACTCGACATTTTCGGATTAGCATTCCTTTGCCTCTGCTTGCAAGGCTAACTGAAGACCCCATACACCAGGGTTTAATGATAAGCTTCGGTAGGGTAAGTAACATATACTGATCGATTATAAGTGTAAAAAGTCTCACACAATCCTTCCCTTAAACATTACAATGTTCGTGAATGGATCCGGAACTGAGGGCCTCAATAGCTCAGTAAACATGGTAGACCAGGTGCAACTAGATCTGATTAGCGTGAGAAGGCGTAAATTACAAAGGTTCTTGAAGTTGTAACCCATTAACGGATGCTCTAATTTAAAGTGTTAGAATGTAGATAAATGGGTGTTATGTCTAATGCGTGCTTCAATTGCTAGCCTCAAACACTACGGCGAGGTTCAATAATACTAATTGCATGTTCACACCCTCTTATTTGATTGCTTAAATATCTGTTCATTTTTAGCTGCGAATTCAATCAAACGGGGTTTGCTAATTCAGTATGACGTCGTTGCAGAATCTAAAAGCCGTCATCACTGGAGGCGCTAGGGGAATTGGCTTCAGCACGGCCAAGGAGCTGCTTAGGAGTGGAGTTTCGGTATTAACTAAAATGCCTAATAAATAATTTAAATAATAAATGGTATATTTCTTAGAAAATTCTTATATTGGATCTCGGAGAAAAAATGGATTCACTGAGGTGGAAGGAACTCAGCGCTTGCAATCCAACTGCAGAAATATTCTACAGTACATGTGACGTAACGAAAAAGCAAGATCTGGAGAATGTTCTGCGAAAAGATGCTGTACAATGGTTAGGTTACATAGACATTCTCATTAATTGCGCTGGAATCATTGACGAAAATGATCCGGCTCGATGCATTGCAACAAATTTGGTAAGATATGCAAACATTCGTTGAAAATTCGTTATACTCATTGACCTTATTTCAGACGGCGTTAATAAACTGTTCCATGATCACTTTAGATTTGATGACTATAGAAAAACAGGGCCATGGCGGTACTATAGTGAATATTGCATCAGTCGCCGGTTTGGAAGGTTTACCAAGTTTTGCAGTTTACTGTGCTTCAAAAAGCGGGGTTATTGGTTTCACCAGATCTATTGGGGTAAACTAATTCTTAAGTTATTTTTTCTCCCATCATTTGTTTTTCTAATTTCCGTTATGTACATAATTTAGATGAACTCAGTCTATGATCTAACGGGAGTCAAAATGGTTGCTATTTGCCCTGGGGCTACGAATACGAACATGATTCAAGAAACATTGACTATGAGTTTTCCTGCATTAACACCCCAGTTGGCGCAACTTCTTCAAAACATTAAATTGCAAGAGTAGGTTTCTTATTTTCATTTTTTAACAACTGCATCCGACACTCAATTCCAAAAGTTTTGTTTTATTATTTTCAGGCCTTCAGCTGTAGCAAAAGCAGTTGTGCAAATCATCGTCGAAGGAAAACCGGGATCAATTTGGATTTCCGCCAATGATGGTATTACGGAAGTGGAAAGTAAACCAAACGCGCATCTTTGAATACTGATACCTGTTTCAAAAAGACAAGTACCGTTTTGACTCAAATCCCGAACAGACTCATATTCCGAACACTCGATACAGAGAGAGTTATTATAAATATTCCGTCATTTTTGTATAAATAAATGATTTTTTACGGCAGGCGTACAGATTAAGAACATAAGAACTGTCCAACAATGAGAAAACTTTGAAATTTTGTATTCTAGTGGATTTAAGGTGGTGTTCGGAAGTTGAAACTTTTTTTATATGCGTGTTCGGCATTTGAGACAAAGTTTGGCAGAATAAAATCATTCGTTATTGATAGTTGCAATCAAGCGCTTACATGAAAGTTCTAACCGATGGAAACAATTCACACTTAATTTATTTTGCCGAGGCCGGCAAAATAAATTACCGAGAATCCAAAAGCCGACTGCTCGGTAAAAAGCTCGGCAAAAGATCAAATTGTCGACTGGTCATAAAATGGACGTAAGCGAGCGTCCACAAATTACGAAACGCTTAGAGGGGAGGGGGGTTGTGCAAAGTGTGACGATCCATACAAAATTTTCAAATGCTTCATACAAAAAGTGTGACATAGGGAGGAGGGGGGTTGAAAATCCACAATTTTTGCGTTACGTAATTAATGGATCTTCCCTAACCGTACAGCTGTCAAAATTTACTGAGTCGTTCGGTAGTTCGGTTCCGAATGACTCGGTATTGTGTTTTACCGAGATTCAGTAATATAATGTTTTTGATATCCATATTTACAATGAAATAAAAAATAAAAACAATAACCATTAATGTAAATTTCCTTGCCCTGAAAATAAGGTCTGTACCTACAGGATCACGTAAAACTGAATGAATAAAATTACAAATTACAAATTACCAATATGAATTTACTTATAGGCATTTATTGGGTCTTATTTTATTATAAAACTATCAATCAATGTTGTATTGATTGTCTTTGCTGGAGGTCACTTTTTTCTCTGTTTTATTTTATTCACAACATGGGAAGACAAAGAATACAACACAAATGGGTACAATAAGCCATTTTATAGAAAGCTCAAATGACAGGAGACCAAATACTAATATTTACATTTTACAAGGAACATTTGCGAAAATGAAATGAAATGATGATGATGATGACGAAATGATGATGGTTTACATGCAAATTTACCAAAACAAAGACCGAGCCGTCCACTCAAAATTTCGATCAGCTGTTCGAATCTGTCTCATAAAATGGCTTATATCGTAGCACGTGAAGATCTGAGGACTTGAGGGAGAACCGATAGAATCGATTTTCACAAATCCGACTACACACAAAAAAAAATCGTTGGTAGAATTAAGAGAATCGTTAGTAAAATTGAGAAAATGCGTTAGTGATTTTCAGTAGAAAGTATAACACTGTCTAATTAACAATCATAAAACTTTTGATTCAGAAATGTCGAAATTGTTATTATTTTGACTAACACCACTCTCAAATTTAAAACAATGTTTTCAAAATAAAAGTTGAATTTACTTTTGTTTTGAATAATCTTTTTAGTTAATTTTAAAGGTGTGCTTTCGTTGCTTCCATTTGTTTTATCTACAATAAAAATAAAACTGTTTGATTTCAAATAATGTTTTATTTATTGTTTTCGAAATGATTGAATGTAATTGTTTTTCTCATATATATAAATATGCGGATACTGGACGTGAATTCACGTATATCCTTGAGTTGATGTTATGTATGATCCAATTGCAACCACCGCCACGTCCATTGCTAGTTTAGTCCCGGAGTTCACTTGTGCCCTAACCATTCCACAATTAACTAGTTGGAGTTATCAGTCGAGTTGATGTTGAGGCCATTCCACAGAAACCGGTCGATTGGGGATGTTGGTGGTCACGACACACATTTGAAGCGTTTGATTTCCGGTGCCCCGATAGACCTTGCACCTCGCCTTGCATAACCCTTTTTTTGTCCAGCAGGATAAAGCGGAGTGGGCCCAATTGGCAGTTCCACCTCACGTCTCCTGCCCACGATGTCTTCCTTGTAGGTAACCGTTCGGACGGCAAGGGGCGGCATCTTCGTAGGTTATCTGGTTGCTCGTATTTCATCTGATAGATAGCCGTTTTCGGCGCTCGCGGGTGACGTTTCTGAAATAATTTATTGTAATGATTTTAAATTTACTATTAAATGCAATTTCTTACCAGTATAATATACAAAGTAAACTGTCGCCTATTAGCGCATCGTATTAATCGGTGACTTCCTTGAATTTGGCCTCAACTGATTCCCACGTCGTCGTCCATAAAACTGCTCCGGATTCACCCAACTTCTCATCAGCACAATACGGTTGCTTGGTTTTGCGGAAGCAACCCGTTTCACGTCCAATACTGTGACACCTTTTTTGCAATGGTTGTGGATTGTTGTAAATACATGCGGGGTCGGTTTTTTTCGACCAAGATAATGGTTATTTGAAACTTTAAACTGACGCCGAAGGAAAACACCGCATTTACGGAATCGAGCCGGGCCCAAGTTGAATTTATCGGCTCTGAAATAAAACCGCGTTTTTCATAACTGTCACTGACAGATAGAGTCGGCTGCCAGCTCATCATTATTTTTTCTGTAAGTGTTGCCAAAAATGTCGAAGTTTTTAGAGCATTCCGCGGTACAGATGGACAAATCTTTTGGATCTTTACACCCCTCCATTTTTCCGGCAGATCAGGCACACACTTTTTGTTCAAAGATCTGCTTTGCAAAAAATCCTCGATCTCTTGATTTTTACAGCGTTTAAAACGGCAGCAAGTTTGTTTCTCCACTATTCATATCGAATGGAATTAATTCTTTAATTGAAACTGAAACGAAAAAACCATATACATTAATATTTCGAATCAAAAAACAGTAAAATTAAATTGGATTACTTACACGAATAGGTAATATTAAATTGCAACAATGAAAACTTGTGTCCGTTTATTTTTCTATCAAACACGCGTGTGTTTCTTATTTTTGACACAAGGGATTTACCGAGATTCGGATCAATTCAGATTACCGATGACTGTGGCAAACTTGTTTGCCGGAATTCAGTAATCAAGTTGAAAGTTTTATTTTCCACCGAAATTTCAGTAAAAATATGCTTTACCGACCACGTTCGTCATTTTATATTACCGAGAATAATTCTGGCGATTAAGTGTGTTGATCTATAAAAATATTTTGTTTTATGTGCCTTAAAGACGTCCGAAGTGAAAAATGTGCTGAAGTGTTCGGAATATGTATAATTCGTGCTGAAAAATCATCTTTTTGCAACTAGTTGCACAAGCTACTATAATATGGTTAATAAATCGCAGATTTATAGCGTGCGACAATAAAATCAACTGTGCGTTATTGTCCTGCTAGAAGATCGGTGTCCGTTTATTTATTTATTTATTAACAGACTAAGGCTGGAGTGGCCTGTGCAGTACACAAAAGTCTTCTCCATTCAGCTCGGTCCATGGCTGCACCTCGTCAACCACGCAGTCTGCGGAGGGCCCGTAAATCGTCCTCCACCTAATCGATCCACCTTGCCCGCTGTGCACCTCGTTTGCTTGTTCCTATCCGACATTCTGGCTACGTGCATGGCCCACCAGGGTCTTCCGATTTTCACGGTGTGAACGATGGATTGTTCTCCCAACAGCTAATGCAACTCGTGGTTCATTCGCTTCCTCCACGTACTGTCCGCCATCTGCACCCCACCATATATGGTAGGCAGTACTTTCCTTTCGAAAACTCTCAGTGTGGGTTGGTCCTCTACGAGCATCGTCCAGGTCTCGTGTCGGAAGAGAACTACCGGTCTAATAAGCATTTTGTAGATGTCAGTTTGGTACGTCGGTGAACTCTATTCGATCGGAGTCCAAAGTACGTACGATTTCCTGCCATGATGCGTCTCCGAATTTCTCCCCTGGTGTCGTTATCGGAGGTCACCAGTGAGCCCAAGTACTGGAATTCTTCAACCACTTCGTTTACGTCACCAGCAATACAAACCAGAGATGCATCTGAACACGGGAACGCGTTTTCGTGTTCAAAACATTCTGTTCAAACGTTCACAGCACACTGTTCAAGATCACTGACCTAACTTAGCAACTTGTATCCTAGGAAAACAAATTCAAGCGACGGCATGCTACATCGTTTTTGCTTAGTAAGGAAACACGAGAGCATCTAATGGATAGAAATCAAGCATGTTTGTATATTTTTGCATATTTTCAAATCTAAGGCTTCCTTCATCCTCTCAAAGTTACGTGCCAAAATATCAATGTAGTCGTCGAAACCAAATAACTGGACGGGCTTCGTGAAAATCGTACCACTCGTGTCAATTCCTGCCAATTACTCCCTCCAAAGCGATGTTGAATAGCAGACACGAAAGACGATCACCTTGCCGTAACCCTCTGCGCGTTTCGAAGGGACTCGAGAATGCCCCTGAAACTCGAACTACGCACATCATTCGATCCATCGTCGCCTTGATCAACCGTATCAGTTTATCCGGAAATCCATTTTCGTGCATTAGCTGCCATAGCTGGTCCCGATCGATTGTATCATATGCGGCTTTGAAATCGATAGATAGATGATGTGTGGGCACGTTGTATTCGCGGCATTTCTGCAATACCAGACGTACGGCGAACACCTGATCTGTGGTAGAACATTCACCCATAAATCCCGCCTGGTACTGCCCCACGAACTCTCTTGAGATTGGTGTTAGTCGGCGGCATACAATTTGGGAGAATACCTTGTAGGCGGCGTTCAGCAATGTGATTGCGCGGTAGTTGCTACAATCCAGCTTATCGCCCTTTTTGTAAATGGGACACACGACACCTTCCATCCACTCCTGCGGCAGAATCTCATCCTCCCAAATCTTGGTAATGACCCAGTGCAGCGCACTAGCCAATGCCTCACCACCGTGTTTAAACAGCTCTCCTGGTAGTTGGTCAACTTCAGGGGTTTTGATGTTTTTCAGCCGGCCGATATCCTCCTGGATTCATTGGAGATTCGGAGCCGGCGAAGTTGTGTGTCCTGCGGGCGTGCTCCCAGGTTCGTTACCATATCGCCACCGTTGTTTGCTACATCGCTATTCAGGTGCTCTTCGTAGTGCTGCCACCACCTTTGGATCACCTCACGCTCGTTTGTAAGATGGTTCCCGTTTATCTTCTTACACATATCGGGCTGTGGCACGTGGCCCTTACGTGAACGGTTTAAATTCTTATAGAACTTTCGTGCGTTTTCAGCGCGATACTGTTGCTCCATCTCTTCACGATCTCGATCTTTCGCTGGCGCTTTTTCCTCCGAAAATCGAGTTTTGTCTGCTCCGCGCCCGTTTGTATCGTGCCTCGTTCGCCCTCGTGCGGTGTTGCAGCAATCTCGCCCATGCTACATTCTTCTAATCTTCTCCTCAACTAACTGCGCACATTCGCCGTCATACCAGTCGTTTATCTGATCAGGAGCCACCGTGCCCAGTGCAGCGGTTGCGGTGCTACCAATGGCGGATCGAATATCTCTGCAGCCATCTACAAGAGACGCTGCGCCTAGCTGCTCTTCCGTTGGAAGTGCCACTTCCAGCTGCTGCGCGTATTCTTTGGCTAGTCCACCGTCTTGTATCCGCCCAATGTTTAGCCGCGGCGGACGACTCCGACGCGTGTTGTACACCTCGAGAATTTTGAGTGCAGACATACTGCAACGAGGTAGTGGTAGGATTCAATATTCGCACTGCGGTAAGTGCGGACGTTCGTGATGTCGGAGAAGAATTTACCGTCGATTAGAACGTGGTTGATTTGGCTTTCCATCACTTGATTAGGTGATTTCCATGTGGCCTTGTGGATATTCTTGCGGAGGAAGTAAGTGCTTCGGACCACAATTCCGCGGGAGATTGCAAAGTTTATGCATCGTTAGCCGTTTGCAAACTATCCGATCCGATGACCGGTCTATACATTTCCTTCCTTCCTACCTGAGCGTTCATGTCACCGATGACGATTTTGACGTCCCGCAGTGGGCATCCATCGTATGTCTGCTCCAGCTGTGCATAGAACGCTTCTTTCTCGTTGTCGGGTCTCCTTTCGTGTGGGCTGTGCACGTTGATGATGCTATAGTTGAAGAATCTGTCTTTTATCCTTAGCTTGCACATCCTTGCGTTGATTGGCTGCCACCCAATCACCCGTTGGCGCATCTTTCCCTGCACTATGAAGCCGGCTCTCAGCTCGTTGGTGGTGCTACAGTTTTGGTAGAAGGTAACCGGTCGATTCCCGCTTTTCCACACTTTCTTTCCTGTCCAGCAGATTTCCTGCAGCGCTACGACGTCGCAGTTGCGGTGATGTAATTGATCGTAGATTATCCTGTCGCAACCTGCGAAGCCTAGCGACTTGCAGTTCCATGTTCCAAGCTTCCATAATATAATCCTGATCCTTTATTCGTCGCTTGGTCGTTGCCGATTGTATCGAGTCGTATTATCTTCTATGTCGTTCGTAATGGTTGTTTTTAAAGGTTGTTTTTATTGGACCTGCGCAAACCTCCTGTCTCGTGGAAGGGCCGTCGTGTCAGGGCTGTTTAGCGTCCCACCTAACACCAGGACTTGGTCTTGTGCGCTTTGATCGGCACACGGTCGCTTTGGCGGAGCCTACTTGCGGATACATGCAGCTTTTTATAGAAGTTTAACAGGGCCCACTGTCAAACCCCACCACATCCTAGGCAGGCACCACAACTCGCAGATGGCCTGGGGAGTAATCGTCAAGCCCTTGGACATAGTCCCTGCTACCCGAGAAGAATAGAAAAGATACATGTAGTCACATGAATGATAAAATTCCGGTAAGCAGCTTAGGCGAACGCAATTCCGTCTACGGTTCTGCGCGAAAAGGTCGTGGGAACGCTTTTTAACTCGTCCCGGAAAAACACAGCTTTTTAAGCTTTTGTTTAACGAAGAATTATCAAGTGATTACTGGACAATGTAAGGAAAGGATTTCAGATGCGCACAAATACATAGATTCAAACAGTCCAATCCATTTTATTATAGCGTTCCCGGTTAAAAATAGATTAGACCGTTTCTAGGGCCTCATACAAAAATTTCTTGGCGAGTCTGGAGTCCGCTGTTAAAACACTGCCGAATCTGAGCCGACAGGTTTACCGAAATTCGTAAATATTTTATAGAAGGTCATCCGGAGTTTTAATGAACCATGGCCAAACAGAGACAATATTATGGCAGTTTCAGGTCAAAATTAGATGCATGGGTAGTAACCAGGTTCTAGTCAAAGTTACATTTACGATAAGGTAGAACACTCCGATGCGATAGGGAATCGTATCTGTCTTTTTCTGTGGTAATGTTGCTGGGCAGTTAGCCTTATATAAACTTCATGGTAGGAGATTTTAGCGCTTGGGCAGTGGAGTGTGGTACCCGTTGCACCAACCGAAGGGGTCAAGTGTTACTAGAGGCATTAGCGATGCTCGACGCAGTGCTAATCAATGATGGTTCTGCTAGCACGTTCTGAAGGACCGGGGTCAAGTCATGGATTGACGTAATGATTGTCAGTCCTGATCTGGTACCAGACTTGGATTGGAGAGTGGATGAGGGTTACACCCATTGGGATCATCTAGCAATTCGCTTTAAGATCCACTATGGCGTGCAACATTCGAAGTCCGGGGATCCCTGTCAGGTCCGTGGGTGGAGGACCTATTACTTCGACAGCGAAGTTTTCACCGTGGCCCTGGGACTGGAAGCCAACACTGAACGTCTAAGCGGGGATGGGTTGGTAGATGTCCTATCACGCGCGTGCAACGCCACCATGTCGAAGAAAGCCCTGCCGAGAAATGGCAGACGGCCCTACCGAGAAATGGCAATGTGGAGTTCCGATATTGCGATCAACCTAGCTCAAGGCTTGATGGAGGATGTAATGTGCTCGCACAGAGGATGAAAGAGCAGACCGCCGCGAAGTGTTTCGAGCTGCGGAACTGGCCTTTAACAAGGCCATCAAGTGCAGCAAGGGAGCGTGTTTCGACAACCTAAGCGAAGGATCTAACGCGAATCCGTGGGGTGACGCCGAGAAGCCGCCGGGTGACCAATCTGTATTATAGACACGACGGGCAAGTTGCTAGAGGTGATCATCAACAACAAGTGAGAACCTATGTAAGTCCCACATAGTGTGTCAGAACATGTGTCAGGAGTAGTGGCAGGGTGTGCTAAAGTGAGAACCAAATAAGGCTCTAATTGGTGTGCCTGGTGGCAAATGGGCGGAGGTCAAGGGAGTTTAGTCGGTATTACCTTCACTGGTCGAGTCCAACATTCCAGTACACTTCCGTGTGGTAGCTTGGCAACTACTAAGCATGTGTGCTGGGTCGTGGGTCAGTGCATTCTCCCTTATAAAAAACACGGACCGACAGATATTTGCTCAGTTCGTCAAGCTGATTCGATCTGTATATAACACTATGGGTCTCTGAGTCTTCTATACAAAGTTCGTTTATGGGATGAAAGGATAGCCTTTCGGTACAACTTTGTTGTACGAGAAAGGCAAAAATGTGTATTGTTAAGTTGTACAGATGCTCCTGATGTACAGGAGACTATACATTTCGCGTAGTGGGTGTTTTAGAGATACTGATTTTTTGAAAATAAGTCTCTTTGGACAAAGACACCGTGAGTATCTCGTAAATCGAGTCAAGTACGAGACTGAAGACGGCCTTAAAGTTGAGGTCGAAAAACGTATCTGTAAAGATTACAACGTGGTGGAGTTAAATGGAATAGTACATAGCTTGTCTTATGATAGGTGATCTTCTGGATATTGTATACATATTAGATTTATTTTGAAATCGGTTACCTAAGTTGAGTGAGCTTATCAAAAGATCCTACGAGTTCATAACACGAATGGAAACTTCATGTAAACTTTCCTCTCTTGGTGCTTTCCTGGTATGATGGCTCCGATTTTTTTTAAATGCTTGTGTTAACACTCAGCTGCTTCTTGAGCCAACATTTCAAGTGGTGCTGGCGAATGAATTATTATATCCCCAAATGGGTAAGCACTTCAGGCTTTGTGCACAAATTACGTAACGCTTGAGGGGAGGGAGGGGGTTGAACGACTGTTACTTATTGTGACTGAGGAGGAGGGGGAGGGGTGATGATTCGTTACGTAAAAAAATAACCAAATAAAAAATAAATAAAACGCGGATATTTGCATTAATACATTGTCGTGTTTAAACCTAACGGAGTATTATTCTCCAGTTGCATAAGCCATCGTGTACATAGCTTATCACGAAACACGGCATCTTCCGTGTTATCTACTCTCTCTATTTAACTGCTTTTGATGCTTTTTCAGCATACGTATGTAATTGGTCCAGCCCGTCGCAGTCTGCCGTGTATTATACAGATGCCAATATTTAATGTTTCATAATTAATCACTTTTTTCCGAAAAAGTGATCGGAATCAAAAATTTGCACCCAACTGGTGATTGCTACATTTTCTAACACTTCTGTATAAGAATCTAACAATTTCGCATATACCCAGTTCTTATACAGGTTTTGATAGGTTCTTGTACAGAATTGTTAGAAATCTAACATTTATGAGTTGTGTTGGATTTAATTTAAATGTCTTCTAGGAAACCAAAGAAAAACGTCGTGGTAGTCGTTAGGCGAAACTATTAAAAACCTTTTTTGTGTGGAACATTTTTACTACGCGCATCTTACCGCTCGGCTGAGGAAGGCCTCAAGCATGTAAACCTGTAAATTTGGGTGAAGAAATGTAAATATGATTTATGTTGCTCGTCCAGTGCTCGGTATTGTGTTGTGTGAACCCATGACATTTAGGTGATAATCATTCCATACGTGCCGACTAAAAATGTGCCTTAACAAGAATGACTTGCATTATTTGCAATGTGCATCTTGTCGCCAGTGCAGTGTTCCAGTACTGCATCGTCATTTGAGAAAGAAACACCGATTTTTATAGAGGTAATCAATATGACTCTAGAAGGAAAAGCGGCCGTTGTCATTGGAGGATCCGGTGGAATTGGAGTGGAAATGTGCAAGCATTTGCTAACCAGTGGACTATCTGTAGGTTAAATAGCTATTTATCCAAGACCATAATCGCTTGAGTAATATTAGCAATATTTTGATTTGTAGAAATTAGCCATCCTGGACATAAATGAACCTGCGAGTGATATAATAGCTAGCATAAAGGTCTGCAATGCTGCATCAGAGGTTATAGCGGCAAAATGTGACATCACGAACAAGTCGAATTTGGAGGACGTGATCCGCAAGCAAGTGCTGGGGAGGTTTGGATACTTCGATTTACTTGTCAACTCGGCAGGAACCGTGGACGAGCGTAATCCAGAGCGGTTAATTGCCATCAATTTGGTGAGTGCCATAATCCAGATTCAAATTGACCAGCGGAAAGCCTTACTTATCTTCCAGATTATTTATTTTTCATATTAGAATTTTATGGATATATTTAAAATATGAATCGATGAAAAACCCATCCCTCCTCCTATATTTTAAAAAATCGTTTGTATTATGTTTAAGTGTCATCTCAACATTCAAATTGGGCGACCCTGAATTAATGTTCATTTGGGTTTAGGGATCATATGGTCTTTATTTACACTGAGTGTACGAGAAAGGTAACAGTATCACTAATTTGCATTCAAAGTGAAAACTCCAAAATCATATTATCGATTTGAAATATTTTCAATGATACACAAGAAGTATGAATAAAGACATAGGATCACATTTAATTGTTAGTTTTAAAATTTATGAAATTTGTGCATTTTTCAGATAGGTGTTATAAACAGCTCGCTGATGGCAATGAGCCTGATGTCCAAGGAGCAATCTGGTGGTAAGGGAGGCATGATTGTGAACATATCTTCCATTGCTGGTTTGGAACCCACGCCTTTCTTGAGTGTGTACTCAGCATCCAAGTTTGGTGTAACCGGTTTCACTCGAAGTCTGTCGGTGAGCATACATACCAAACAAGTCAGTTAATGTGCTGTGTTTAATGTAAATCGTTTTCAAATTCAGGGTAAACTATTCTACAGCCGAACTGGGGTGAAATGCATAACTATTTGCCCAGGAATAACGGATAGCACTTTGTTGTCTAAATTCTTTGAAGGAGAAGATCTGCTGTTTCCTTGGATGAGTACAATAGGTCCGGAAGTGAAAAAGTGTCCATCGCAGAGGTTAGTTCAGACTTATAACTAGAATTCTTTCAGACAATATCGGATTAATTTTTCTTCGACCTTACAGTGCAAGTGCCGTTGGTGAATGTCTCGTTAAAGCCGTTCTCGATGGAGAAAATGGTGCAGTGTGGGTTGTTAACGATGGCATGGCCTATAAATTGGAAATTTCAGCTAATAAATTTATACCATGTATAGAGTAGACCATTCCCGTCAAACATAATATCCATGTTTGCATAATCCATCATGATACCATATAGTCGCATTTGAAAAGAAATAAATTTGGCTCAACTCACCCGTTTCTTTTTGTTGAACTTTCACGATTGAAAAAAAATACAAAAGTAGGACACGACACAATTTGCTATTGAGTAGTTCGGTTAGAAGTAGTATTATGATGGTAAGTTTAATCCCTGAAACGATTAATTCACTTTTAATTTAGTTACAAATTTTCAGAAAATTTGTAGGTAAAATTCCAAAAATAAAAAAAAAGGTTGTTTCTTCTATACTAATAAAAATCCACACATTTTTATTTAAAAAAATCTAACGAAAAAAAACAAATAAATTTCATGTATGCATTAATAACCAGCAGCTATAGGAGAATCCACATAAAGGTTATTAGTTAATAAGGGTTATGTGTGTTTCCACATACATGCTATGCGAATTCACATAGCCGTTATGTGGGAAATGCTATAGTCAAAATTTATGTGTGCCAAACATAATGGATATAATTGGATTTTTGTCAGTAGCGGTGTTGGTGACTTTGTCGTACATAAGAAAAGGCAAACAATATATAAAAGAAGTCAATAATAAATCTGATTGATGAATAGGTCCAATTATTTACTTTACTCATACTAATATCCAATTCCCCCGTAGAGTGCTACTTGTAGGGGTACCATGGCGTAGTTGGGTACAAGTTTGCACTATATGCCGATGGTAATAAGTTTGATTCCGCCCCTCCGCCAAACCCTTGTTAGTCACCGGATGTGCGTGGCTTTTTTTTATTTATTTACAATGTTTCAGCTTGGAAGTCTATACTGGTTTCTGTCAATTAGCTGGAGAAACTCATGAACCCGAGCAGGAGCGACATCAGAAACAGGTATGAACTAGCCTTGCATAAGAAAATACTAAAAAAGGTATACCGAGGCAAGTTGAAACGGAAGCTGCAATTTGGATCAAAAACGCACCTTCTGACTGCCATTCCTGGAAGATTTCATCTACTAACAGCAATCCCTGCCATTGTTAATTTATCGCCCTTTGCAAAAGACAAACCATTTTTTGACGTGCCAATGAAACAGGTATCAAAATGATATTTGGAAGAATTTTTTCATCAAATTTACACAAATCATTGAAAGGGCACAATGCTTATAGAAAATCGATTGATTTTTGTTTTTTGGTCGTTTGAAATTGCTCCGTATTTTCAACTCATCAGGGCAAAAATAAATGCGTGGTGCGGGACAAGTTGAAACAACGATTCAAAACTTCACCCTCGCAATAAAAAGACAGATTTTTTTTCCAGAATTCAACATGGTCCGCAAATACATTCGGAAAGCATAAATATAGAAATGACCAAACTTCTGAAAATAAATTTCCGCTCTTCCCGTCATGAATGCAACCCTGCTACAATCTCCACACTGAAAATAATCAACACGCTTATCCAATGTTCTTTTACACGTAGATCTAACGTGTTTTATTACCAACTAGTTTCACTAGTGAGCCATGTTAGTTTGAATGCTTCTTCTCATGTGCATCTAACGTATTTCATTATTTTTCATTTTGAACTCATCAAACTCATCGGAAATAATACAGAATCGATACCACTCGCCAATCCTATTCATTTTAACGTGTTTTGAACATCGATTTCTGTAGGTTCATTATACTGGTGAGAAAAACTTTGTGCTTCCATATTTACAACACAGTTCAGCGTGGTTCAACCGGTAAGAACGGCAACGGAAATGAATTTTACAAAAGGTAAGTTCAAGGCCTAGTTTTTTTCTGTATACTTAATACTTAATAATTGAAGTTACAATTACAAGCGACCAGCTGATCGTATATACCATCCGCATGGAACAGGTTTTTGGCAGCAGGATGTAGACGTCATTCCATATCCCTAGTAACATTTTGGTTTTATAATGGTTTTAAAACACTCTTGTAGAGTAAATAATGGTCTTCAAGAGCGTTATAAAACTAAAAATGTTAATTGGGATAAATGGCTCAAATGGATTACTTTGTGCCATGCACTTTTACTTACTTATGGATCCTGTACACCTCCGGTGGTGCAAAGGGCCGACTTGAAGGATCTCTCTCCGTAGCTCGGCTATCGCTTTAACCTGTTGCCAGGTTAGATTTCGGTCGACTTCTTTTATTTCTTTATTGAGGCTTCGCCGCCATGAGCCTCTGGGTCTGCCTCTGCTGCGATGTCCCGCTGGGTTCCAGTCTAATGCTTGTTCACAGATTTCGTTTCCGCCCGTAGAGTGTGGCCGACCCAGCCCCACTTCCGATCCCGAATTTCTGTTGCTATCGGCCTCTGGTGACAACGACGATGGAGCTCGTTGTTTGAGATCCAGTTGTGAGGCCACCAGGCCCGAATTATATACCGCAGGCATCTGTTAATGAACACCTGCAGCCGTTGAGTGTTCTTCACTGATGCACACCATGTTTCGCTAGCGTATAACAGCACAGATTTCACATTAGAGTTGAAAATTCGTATTTTGGTGCGTTCACTTATCTGCCTGTTTTTCCAGATATTTCTTAAACTCGCAAAGGCAGCCCTTGCTTTCTTGATCCTTGCGCCTATGTCGATCTTGGTACCGCCGTCTGACGCCATTTGGCTACCAAGATATTGGAAGCCCTGGAAGGAGTCACCGTGTTTACATCCAATGATTTGGTTTTGTTGACGTTGATGACTAAACCTGCCGAGGAGGAAAGGTCGTTGAGCTTACTCTGCATATCAGAGCGCCGTTGCGCGAGGAGTGCAACGTCATCAGCCAATTCGAAGTCGTTTAGGTGCTCCATGGTTATAGGCTGCCATAACAGCCCGCGGTTTGGTTCACGGTCAATCGCATCTACCAGATTCTCATCGACCCCATTGTGCAGCACTCTACACGAACAGGCCTCGTACTGCGCTTCGATGAGGCCGATGATTTTCTCAGGAACCCCCTTGCGTCTCAGGGCGCCCTACATATTCTCGTAATTGAGACGGTCGAAAGCTTTTTCGTAGTCAATGAATACCAAGTAAAGGGACTCTTGGAATTCGTTGACCTGCTCCAGAATGATGCGGAGCGTGACAATATGGTCCACACAGGATCTTCCGGCACGGAATCCGGCCTACTGCCGCCGGAGAGTCGCATCGATCTTTTCCTGAATCCGGGCTAGGATAATTTGCCCAGAACTTTGATAACGGTACACAGCAACATAATGCCTCGCCAGTTATCGCATACAGTCAGTAGTTGAAGTAGTTGAGCGGATGTCATGGGGTCAGCTTTGAGCACCTCGGCTGATATGCGGTCGACCCCTGGGGCTTTATTCGATTTCATGCTTTGGATGGCTGTTTGAAAATCTAGCAGTGCTGGAGCTTCGGTATTGACGCGTGTTATTCGTCGGATCCTAGGCAGATCATGCCGAGGTGGTGATGGCCTGGCTGGCACTTGAAAAAGTTATTCGAAGGGCTCGAACCAGCGTTTCAGCTGGTCAGTTGGGTCGGTCAATAACTGATCATTCGCGTCTTTTACAGGCATCGTTGCATTCATCTTCGCCCCGCTTAAGCGTCGTGAGATATCGTAGAGGAGGCGAATGTCCCCGGTTGCGGCGGCTCTCTCTCCTTCGTCGGCCAGAGAGTCTGCCCACGCTCGCTTGTCCCGTCGACATGAGCGTTTTACTTCCTTCTCAAGAGCCGCGTATCGTTGACGGGCTAAGACTTTGGCTCCTCTGGTTTTCGATCGCTCTATCGCGGCTTTGGCTTCTCTTCGCTCCTCTATCTTCCTCCAGGTCTCATCGGTGATCCATTGTTTTCTCTGGGTGGGTAGTTCGCCCAGATTGTTCTCGCTGGTGTCGATGAAGGCATTCTTGATGGCGGTCCATTGGTCTTCCATGCTGCCACCTTCCGGAATATCTGCAGCAGGCGTCTCCAGTTCTCCACGAATCCGCGCAATGCGCAGGCGTATTTCGCCGATGAGGAAGTGATGATCAGATGCGATGTCGGCACTACGTTTATTCCGTACATCAAGAAGGCTCCGTTTCCATTTTCGGTTGATGCAGATGTGGTCGATTTGATTCTATGTAAAGCCGTCATCGATGAGGGAAGAGCGATCCTCCGATCACCATGTCGTTATTACCACAAAATTCTGCAAACAGCTCTCCGTTTCCGCTCATTTCGCCGAGACCATGGCGTCCCATAATGCGCTCATGGTTCGAGTTGTCGGATCCGATCTTTGCAATGGAGTCGCCCAAACAGAACTTGATATCACCCTTCGAAATTATATCTACGACGGCATTGAGTTGACTGTAGAAGTTCTCTTTGTCTTGCAGATCGGCAGCATCGGTTGGCGCATAACATTGGATTATAGTAAGGTTTCGGACCCGTGTTCTAAATCTGGCAACGATTATCCTTTCACTTCTAGGTTCCCACTTCAAAAGCGCAGAGTGTGCCTGAGCGCTTAGTAGGAAGCCAACTCCGCGATGCCGGGGAGCGTTTTCACCTCGTAAACTTGTCCCGACGGCGTTCTGTGTTCTCCAAAGTTTGGCCAACGGACTTCACTCAGTCCTAGGATCTCAAGCTTCATGCGGCGTGCCTCATTGGCAAGTTGTGCCAATTTACCCTTCTGGGCTAGGGTTAAAACGTTCCATGTTCCTATTCGTGTCCGTTGCTTCGCGCTAAGAGTCGTCGCCGTAAAATCAGTCCGTATTCTTTCATTATCGGATTCTCGAACAAATTGATGTTTCGGGAACAGTAGGTTGTTGACCCAAGGTTCCCTATCCACCGGGATGGGGCTGCCATCTTAGGTATAGCTTCCGGGGAATAGCATTTCATACTCAACCGCTGGATGCCAGAACAGACGCTGTTGAAGCCGCACCTCATTGGTGGACAGACGCTCGATCAGTCGGGTCAAATTTGTTTAAAGTCCCACCCAACATCAGGACTAGGCTAGTGCGCTTTGAGTGGCACACGGTCGCTTTGATAGGGCCTGCTTGGGGACACATGCAGCTTTTTATAAAAGTTCAACAGAGCCCACTGTCGAACCCCACTACATCCTAGGCAGACCCCACAGGACGCACCCTTTCACTCTAGCTGATGTCAGAAGGACAACAGTGCCCAGGCTGCACTACCATCTAAGTACGCAAACCTTAGCTGGCGGTCAATTGTTATCGGAAGACCCGTGGAAGCGTGAGTATTGGAACTTGTGAGGACCAGAGCTATGTTAGGCGCCCCTTCCCGGATGTCAACTCTCCATTTCGCAGCCCTGTGCCATGCACACTAGTCGGATATTTAGTTCTCGATGCAAT
Source organism: Armigeres subalbatus (assembly GCF_024139115.2). Lineage (NCBI taxonomy): Eukaryota > Metazoa > Arthropoda > Insecta > Diptera > Culicidae > Armigeres > Armigeres subalbatus. Next base: position 185,915,848 of record NC_085140.1, on the reverse strand, counting down.
AAAAAAATCTAAACAGCAAATTCTAACATGCGTTTAATTAATGTTTGTAGATATGAAGTTTACATTTAGGAGTGGATGAAATAAGGCATGGTACGTTAATTTAGTATGGAACTGAACTAGTGAAGATTCACGTGTGGAACCAGTAGTATGAGCGTGTACAATATTTTTAGTGCACTAAACAATAGAATGAAAAAGGGTCAAGTTTAAACTGCATGGTCTAGTTTTGAGATTCTTAATCTACTTTGCCTCATAGTGAGCACTGGCTCTCTAAAAAACATAGAACATGTAACCATTTCGTTAACACCCCTTTCACTTTCCCAGCCCTCTCTTTCTCCAATCGAGGAGTTTATGAGTGATATACGCTGGTTAATTAATGTCAATTTATGAAAAAGCCACAACCGAATTAATCAAGCACACAATGCAAGTGAACCAAATAATGAAGTAAGTAATCCAAGAGGCACCAGTAGGAGGTAATCAATCTGATAAATTTTCAGTGTATTGCGTTCTCTAGAATTTGATCCCTGTAAATTACTCTTGTGACTTTGTTATATACTGCCTCTATTCGCATTAGAGTCCCATGTCAGTTTTCTCCGACTTGAGTACCGTTTTGATGCAAATCCTGAACATGACTCATATTCCGAACACTGGCGTTTTAGCACCCTAAAACTAAGAATTTATTTGATTATTCATACGGAGGATCAAGATTGCAAAAGAATTCAAGATCCTATGGAGAAAACTACGCGAGTATGGTTTAAAATACTGTTTAAATGCGAGTGTTCGGAATATGAGTCATGCTCGTAATTTGAGTCAAAACGGTAATTTGCCGTTTAGTTTTTCTAACTTGTTTTACATAGTAAAATACAAAAAAAAAAAATAAATTTAAAAAATGCAATCTTTTCAAATGTTTGACTGAATAATTTTTGTCTGTAAATATTGTTATGGAAAATTAAATGGACCACATTCAGGTTTATTTTTTGATACTCTTTTAGTATCAAAATCTGCAATGTGACTTTTATGCAAGCAAATATCAAGATAAGTCCAAGTGAGGAGAGATAATTGATTTGTACAACAGTTGTTACTGTATTACTGTAGTTACTGTCGCAAGTAACAATTGAGGTTGTATCAGAGTTTTATAGCGTTCTTCAAAACCTAATCTCAAAACCTTCCATGCAGTTTCCACAACCTCCTGTAGATTTCCATATAACCATGTTACAGTCAGTTGGCCCAGTTTTATTGCAATCATTAAAACCTGATATGCGTTCTAGTTCAGAACCAACGGTTTTATAATATACTTTAAGTTTCACATAAAGCATGCAATACAAAACCTCCTCCAGACTTGGTGGTTTTGAGAACCACTATATATAACAATGATACAACCACTTCATGACTATGATACAACAAATAAGCCTATAATTAGACAGTTGTCGACTCTCAGGTTGATTATTTGTTTATTGTTTGTACTCGAATAAAAATATGTTTTTCTTCCTGCAATACATGGATTACATGTCAACCACAAAAATATAAGAATTATTATCAGCCATGTTTAATAAAAGTTCATATCTGGCTTTTAGTGTTCTATGCATGTATGATGGTATGCCAGAGATTTATCATGGTGAAACCATGATAAAAAATCAGTATTTTAACAATGCGCTTCGTTAATTTGTTATTATTTAGAATTTTTCAAGTTTAATTAGTTGCCTTAGTCAATTACTTTCGAAGTAATTTCAATTAATAACCACTTTGTTTGATTAAATAATCAAAGCATTATTCTAAAAAAAATATTAGGATGACCAATTTTACCGTTTAAAAGGTGAAACATTAACATGCATGATATTTCGATTATGAAATTCATTATTTTTTCCTATATCGGCGAATTTTTTTCGAATAAAACTTTGAATAGAATATATAACCATTACTCCTGAACTGGCCCTATCTTGGCATTTCAAACAAATAGAGGTTTTATCTTGGATTTTCTCAAGACCATGTTACGACTAGCAAGTTTTATTTTTATCTATTGCGTTTATTTGACAGGCTCAGGCGTGTATAACACTTAACGGAGCCGAGACTTTATGATATTTACAATCGATATCATCTTATTATCAACAGTTAGTAAGGGGAAAGGGTATAGACCAAGATACTCGACTAGCAAGTTTTATCTTGGTCAAACTAAAAGCTTGGTAGTTTTATATACAATGACAACATGACAACGTAGTCGACTTTTTCTGCCCTCGGCATCGCATGCAAGTACTTTTAAAAGTAAGTATTTCAATTAAATAGCATATACATAGTGACAATTGTTAAATGGTATATTTTGTACCATAAAAGTGTTTTACTCTTGGTAAATTGGCAAAGCATGTATGGATTAAATACACAGGATTTTGTTTTCACACGATTTTTTTTCGCTCGTATTTTTGATCGTGTGACTGCAATTTACAACCAAACTCTTCGCAACATGTTTCAAAAAATCATGAATAAATCGAAAAAAAATCACATGATAATTAATATGCGTTAATCATTTAGGATAAGTGGAAAATAGAGAAAATGTAAATCGCGTAAAAACAAAATCCAGTGTACATATTTTCATACCCCTCATCAGCAAATGCTGTTTGAACAATTTTTTCGACGACTTAAATATATAAGGGAAGGGAACTGCTCCTGGATTTCATCTCATGGTTCCGATGTTCATCCCATTAAAAGCAGAGCAATGGAAAGGTATTTGATTTGTGATTTTTTTCAGCAGGGTACGCATGTTGAAAAAAACGACGTTGGTGCCGTATTTCTTTGTTTCCCGATAAGATGAATCTATGTTCAGTGAGTCAGATGGAAATCGGAACAGTTCCCCTACATAATTCACGATATAGAAAAAAACTGCTAATGTTTTTGTTTTTCATTTTCGACTGAAATCGTGGGTCAAACAATTTGTGCTGCATTTGAAATTTGGTTTCTATCCATAGTAGGGGTGGAGGTTCGGTTGTAGGCACCGTTCGGTTATGGGCACCCCTATGTATCTTTTGACAGATAAGAGATGCTGTCATTCTGACAACTGTCATTTGTTTGCTATAATAGCATGATGTTTTGTGCTCAATATCAAACCGGATGGGCATCTCTACTTTGAACTAGAAACAAATAAATTTTTCGTACAAGAAAAACAACACGAAAGTTTTTTTTGGCCTTTTTCAAAGTGTCATAAATTAAAGGATTTAATTCAAAAGTGAGTTCTAATGCGTATTTACACAGTAAATTTCATCTATTTTGAGGCCCAATGTCGATTGCCATCAAAATTTTAGCGCGAATTTTTTTCTTCTCGTTCCAAAAGGCTGCGAAATTCGGTTGTGGCACCTTTATTGGTTCAGTTATGGGCATCCTCATTTTATTGATTAATCATTCAATATTATTTTACTTGTCCCTTAACTTATTTTTAATAACGTTTTAAGGCAGTTTTTATAATTATTCAGACCTAATTGAAATAATGAGTTTATTTAATATTTTTGTGCTTTGGGCAAGTCTAGTTATTATACACACACAATTATTGGAACAAAGTGTTGACCGATTTACTTGCAACAAGTTGCATTCGACGGGGAATACTTTCTTATTGTTTCCTATTGAAAATTGGTAAGATCGGACTATGGGATCAAAATTTATGGCCAAAATATTATTTTTTGAAATGAACGAGAAAAGCAGTATTGCCGCTAGGGTGATTAATCAGGATTTTTTTGACTGTGATGCATACCAATAAAACGTAAATCAATGAAAAATTAAAACCCATTTACCTAAAGTGCTATTTTAGACCTTTCTTATTCAACATGCACCGAGGGAGGCATCATCACTGCTAGGTGAATTGATTTGAGTTTTTTTAGCGTCTCCTGGCTTTTAGAATGAATAAACTATTCCTTGTCTTTAAATCTGGGTGGTTTTTATTCATGCTTCTTTATTTTTAGCTAAGTTTTCAAGGGTGCCCACAACCGAACCACGAAATTAAAATGTCCGAAAATGTCAAATTTTCTAAATTGTCAATATTTTTTTCTAAATCGATGAAATCATATTAATTTCTTTGCTAGTAATAAGGTTATAAGTTTAACTTTCGATTGCTATGCAAATGTCGACATAAGATCAACCAGGGCCAAAGTTATGGACCAAACACAAAAGGGTGCCCACAACCGAACCTCTTCCCTTAGTAGTTTAAAGCTTCGTATTCCTATGCAGGTCTTTTTCAGGATTTGAGGTTCATTCATTTCATTTATTTAGTTAACATCTAAACAGATAACACTGAATCAACAATTTGACGCCACAATGCACGGTTCGAGGCCGCATCTCTCGGATACGCCCCACGCTCGCCAAGTCGTTGGTCTACCCATCTCGCTCGCTGCGCTCCACGCCGTCTCGTACCTGCCGGATCGGAAGCGAACACCATCTTTGCAGGGTTGCTGTCCGGCATTCTTGCAACATGTCCTGCCCATCGTACCCTTCCGGCTTTAGCTACCTTCTGGATACTGGGTTCGCCGTAGAGTTGGGCGAGCTCATGGTTCATTCTTCGCCGCAACACACCGTCTTCTTGAACACCGCCAAAGATGGTCCTAAGCACCCGTCTCTCGAATACTCCGAGTGCTTGCAAGTCCTCCTCGAGCATTGTCCATGTTTCATGTCCGTAGAGGACAACCGGTCTTATTAACGTCTTGTACATGACACATTTGGTGCGGTGGCGAATCTTTTTCGACCGCAGTTTCTTCTGGAGCCCGTAGTAGGCCCGACTTCCACAGATGATGCGCCTAAGTATTTCACGACTAACGTTGTTGTCAGCTGTTAGCAAGGATCCGAGGTAGACGAATTCCTCGACCACCTCGAAGGTATCCCCGTCTATCGTAACACTGCTTCCCAGGCGGGCCCTGTCGCGCTCGGTTCCGCCCACAAGGATGTACTTTGTCTTTGACGCATTCACCACCAGTCCAACTTTTGTTGCTTCACGTTTCAGGCGGGTGTACAGTTCTGCCACCTTTGCAAATGTTCGGCCGACAATGTCCATGTCATCCGCGAAGCAAATAAATTGACTGGATCTGTTGAAAATCGTACCCCGGCTGTTACACCCGGCTCTCCGCATGACACCTTCTAGCACAATGTTGAACAACAGGCACGAAAGTCTATCACCTTGTCTTAGTCCCCGGCGCGATTCGAACAAACTGGAGTGTTCGCCCGAAATCTTCACATAGTTTTGCACACCATCCACCGTTGCTTTGATCAGTCTGGTAAGCTTCCCAGGGAAGCTGTTCTCGTCCATAATTTTCCATAGCTCTACGCGGTCTATACTGTCGTATGCCGCCTTGAAATCAACGAACAGATGGTGCGTTGGGACCTGGTATTCACGGCATTTTTGAAGGATTTGCCGTACAGTAAAGATCTGGTCCGTTGTCGAGCGGCCGTCAACGAAGCCGGCTTGATAACTTCCCACGAACTCGTTCACTAATTGTGACAGACGACGGAAGATGATCTGGGATATCACTTTGTAGGCGGCATTAAGGATGGTGATCGCTCGAAAGTTCTCACACTCCAGTTTGTCGCCTTTCTTGTAGATGGGGCATATAACCCCTTTCTTCCACTCCTCCGGTAGCTGTTCGGTTTCCCAGATTCTGACTATCAGTTTGTGTAGGCAAGTGGCCAGCTTTTCCGGGCCCATCTTGATGAGCTCGGCTCCGATACCATCCTTACCAGCTGCTTTATTGGTCTTTAGCTGTTGAATGGCATCCTTAACTTCCCTCAAGGTGGGGGCTGGTTGGCTTCCATCGTCCACTGAACTGACGTAGTCATCTCCTCCGTACATTTCGGCTCGCGGCACGAAGCCTTTGCGGAATGCGTTGAGCTTCTGATAGAACTTGCGTGTATCTTGAGAACGGCACAGCTGTTCCATCTCCTCGCACTCCGCTTCTTCCAGGCGACGTTTCTTCTCCTGAAAAAGGCGGGTCTGCTGTCTCCGCTTCCGTCTATAACGTTCCACGTTCTGCCGGGTACCTTGCTGCAGCGCGACCGCCCGCGCTGCGTCCTTCTCCTCCAGAATCTGTCTGCACTCTTCGCCGAACCAATCGTTCCGTCGACTTCGACCCATATACCCGACGTTGTTCTCCGCTGCGTCGTTAATGGCTGCTTTAACTGTACTCCAGCAGTCCTCAAGAGGGGCCCCATTGAGCTCACCCTCTTCCGGCAACGCTGCCTCGAGATGCTGCGCGTATGCAGTGGCGACATCAGGTTGCTTCAGTCGCTCTAGGTCGTACCGTGGCGGTCGTCGGTACCGAACATTGTTGATGACGGATAGTTTTGGGCGCAGTTTAACCATCACCAGATAGTGGTCAGAGTCGATGTTAGCGCCACGATATGTCCTGACATCGATAATGTCGGAGAAGTGCCATCCATCAATCAGAATGTGGTCGATTTGTGATTCTGTCTGCAGTGGTGATCTACAGGTGTACCGATACGGGAGGCTGTGTTGGAAGTAGGTGCTACGAATGGCCATATTCTTGGAGGCGGCGAAATCAATTAGTCGTAGGCCGTTTTCGTTCGTCAGCCGGTGAGCGCTGAACTTTCCAATAGTCGGTCTAAACTCCTCCTCTTGGCCAACCTGAGCGTTCAAATCTCCTATGATGATTTTGACGTCGTGGCTTGTGCAGCTATCGTACTCACGTTCCAGCTGCGCGTAGAATGCGTCCTTATCATCATCAGTGCTTCCGGAGTGTGGGCTATGGACGTTGATTATGCTGAAGTTGAAGAACCGGCCTTTGATCCTCAACCTGCACATTCTTTCATTGATCGGCCACCACCCGATCACGCGCCTTTGCATATCGCCCATCACTATGAAAGCTGTTCCCAGCTCGTGTGTGTTTCCGCAGCTCTGGTAGATGGTATGATTACCTCTAAACGTTCGCACCATTGATCCCTTCCAACAAACCTCCTGCAGCGCCACGATGCCGAATCCACGGTCCTTGAGCACATCGGCGAGTATGCGTGTGCTCCCGATGAAGTTGAGAGATTTGCAGTTCCACGAACCGAGTTTCCAATCGCTAGTCCCTTTTCGTCGCAGTGGTCTTCGCCGATGGTTCCGGTCCGTACTCTCTTGTTGATTGTTCGTTGCTTATGATTTTTTAAAGGCTGGCTTGCAGGGCCTGACACCAAACCCCCTAAATTTCCGGAGGACCATTCCTCCTTATTTCCGGTGGACCATGGTGCACAGTTTCACTTAGAGTCCCTTGCTGGCACTCGGACATTTAAGGTTATATGTGGGTTTTAAACAGGACGAAGCTTGGCAGTTTTTATAAGTCTTGCTTGATCAAAACCAACATATAACTTAACTGCTGGCTTTATGTCAGTTCCATTTTTTGTTCTGAGGAGGAATACAGGAGCATTATAAATCCTAAAGGGCTGTGGTTTTATATTGTAATTCAAAACGTACAGAAGCTATGTGCAAAGTTCACTTGTTTGATTTTTTTGCTAGATTTTATCGAAATAATCTGCATTTCACTTAAATAATAGTCTGAACTACGACTTAAAACTATATGGATATTTCCAGGAAATTCTTCTGTGTTGAGCAGGAAAATTCTCCGAAGTACTCTATAAAAACCTTCAAAATTTCCATTAGGATTTTATTTACAGATTCTACTAGATTTTTTTTATTTTCGTCGGGAACTTCTTTGGAAATTGTCGCACTTCAACGAAGAGTTCCGCGAAATTTCCACAAGAAACCCTTCAATGGAGATTTTCTGGGAAGTCCCCGGGAAATTTTTCTTAATTTCGGAAATTCTTCTGAATTTTCGCGAGAATTTGTTTTTTGGATATATAAGCAAAATTCTTCGAAATGTCCATGGGAAATTCTTCGTATATTTTACGGCAATTTCTTCGGGAGTACTAATGCGAATTCATTGGAATAATCGATGGAAAATCTTAGGAATTTCTAAAAAAAACTGTTGAAAATTTCCACGAGAAATTTTTTGAATATCCCACCAAAAACTCTTTGAGTTTCCACAAAAAATATTTGCAGTTTTTGTAAGAAAGCCTTTGTAATTTTTATGAAAAATTACTTGAAATTTTTACGAGAAATTCATTAAAATTTCAACTGAAAATTCTCTATAATTTCCACCATAAATTATTCGGAAAAGTCTTTGAAATGTCTATAGGATAAAAAAACCCTCAGGAAATTGCTCCAAATCTGCAAGAACGTAGGAAACCATTCCTAAATTCAACGGGAAATATTTCGGAATGTCCATTTAAACTTAAATTTACCTCGGGCAATAATTCTAAATTTTTAGGGAAATTATGAAAATTCTTCGGTTTTCTACAAATTTGAACTGGCGTGATGCGTAACAGATTTTAAGCAGTGGCGCGCCGATGCAAAAGTGTCGACAGCGGTGGTGCACACTTATAGGAGGAAACAAATTCAACAGAAATTTAATTAATTGACTTGGAGATTTGGTTTCAGGAGCTGTGGACAGAGGATTAAATTTGATTTCGATTTTGATTGTCCAATCACATATGATATTTTGTAAAATTTGGAAAAGTCTACGTAGATATCAAGGGGGTGGGGGAGGGGTTTCGGAAAAGTCTACGAAAGTCTACTAGGGGGAGGGGGGTTGAAAAGGTGAAATTTCAGTCTACGTGGTTTGTGGACAGCCCCCTACTTAAAGAATGCAAATCTTCATTCAAGCGTTCAATCGCATCTTCTAAGTCTCTAGCTGCAATGAATAACACAGTATCGTCTGCAAATAAGTTTATATCACAAAAACGTAAACCCGTCGCATGTCATTTATATGGCTACTAGTAGCCACTCCTAAACTTCTAGCATTCGCACCCGCCATTTCCCATGTGGTTATGATCTTTTTAGTAGTCGACAAGGTCAAATTTTGTTGTAAGGCTACTTTCCTGACTCCCGCCACTATACCTACGGTTATTATAATCTTCCAGTGATTCATCTGGTTGCTGCACACGACTGCACACTTGAAGCGCTGTATTAAATCAGATTCTCCTATACATCGAATTAAATTTAAATCATATTTCTTCGTACTAATTCACGAATTTTTCTTTTAAAAGTGGTTAAAATTGCATATCATTTTATTTCGTTTGTTAGCGCATTGAATTTTGTAATTCCAGAATTAAAGACATTTCTTACAGCTAATTTAATTCTTGGTCAGCTTAAGTAATAACTTTCTCTTGTATTAATGGAATGTATGGCGTAAGCTTGAATATGTGAAGTATTACATCTTACATGACCAAATACAAAGGTTATTCAAAAAAGGATCGGAGTAGGGGGAGATCATCCAGTTCCGGACACATAAACCATTTAACGAAAAACTCTCTAACTATCGGGATTATGGTTACTTGTATATTATATACACAAAATATAATCATTGATGATTCAAACAAACTATATTTGATCATTTATGCATCGACGCACATAAACTTTACTGTTCGATTGAATAACTTGTATTAAATTTTCTTTATATTATACACATGCTCAGCTATAAAATTTCAATGTTAGCAATCAATATTTAAAAGCCAGTTGAATCTTTTTTCGTGATTTACACACATAGAACATAATGGTGAGCTGATTTCAGTGTTGAACGTATGATTTGATGTTTCAATTTTCCTTGGATGAAGTTTCGCATTGCTAGATGCGATATATCGATTACAGCTAGAATATAATTAATCACTCGATCTTCCTATATACAGTGCACTCCTCTGTGACATCTGAATCAACTATATCAGCTCATCTAGTAGAACCGCAACAGTTAGTTAACAGCCTGTAGTTGATCCAGAATAATGTCTCTTAAAGACAAATCCGCGGTGGTTTTTGGTGGATTGGGTGGAATCGGTTTTGAGATTGGTAAACACCTCTTCCGAAGCGGAATATCTGTAAGCGCAATCAACGAATCAATCTTTATCATAATGAACTTGTTTTTAACAACCAACGTCTAGAAATTATTTCTCCTTGATGTCCTACCCAACTTGGATGGTGATAAACGAGCTGAGCTGCATAGCTGTAATGTGGATGGAGTTATTTTTTATGAACAGTGCGATATCACTAAGAAAGATCGAATGACAAAACTGTTTCGTTCGGTTATCATACCACGACTACATTTCATTGACATTTTCATCAATGCAGCAGGGATTATTAACGAACAAGACCCAGAGCGTGTGGTGGCTGTAAATTTAGTAAAATGTCCCAAAATTTATATCAAATATTGTAATATAATCCGAGAGTTTCGTTTCATTAACAGACCGGAGTTATAAACAGTTCTTTAATGGCGATGAACATCATGTCTTTGGAAAATACCGGACTTGGTGGGTACATAGTGAATATCGCATCTACTGCTGGACTGGAACCATTTCCCTATTGTTCTGTGTACACCTCCACCAAACACGCGATAGTTGGATTCACGAGAAGTTTAGGGGTAATGTGCGTACTGCGTTTGTCCCTTTGCAATCATTCTAATGCGTAAGGTGTAATATATTGTAGATCGACACAGTTCTTGTCAAAACCGGAGTTAAGTTCATCACAATTTGCCCCGGAGCGACGGAAACTGCACTTTTCCGACAGAACCATATGGGAAATGTTTTCCTCTTACCGTGGATGGAAGAACCGGGAAGGAAGATGATGCGACAAATTCCAATTCAGAGGTAAGTGATATCCAAAATATTTTACTTGCAGTTGAGCAAAATTTCTAGAGAGAAAACCATTTCTAGTCCCAGCATTGTCGGACAGTGTGTCATCCGAGCACTTGTCGAAGGCGAAACTGGATCCGTGTGGGTTTGTGCGGCCGGAAAAATAGAATGTGCAGCACTGCCACTCACCTGGAACGAATGGAACAGCTCCAATGATCGTTAATTCAATCAATACAACGACACATAAGTTAGTTAAGATTTGTCTAGTAAATAAAAAAACGTGGGGTCCAGTGTGCTCACAATCAAAATCACATTCAAAAAAATTTCAACGATTTGTCAGCGACATCCTCACACGTACCAGGAATTGAATATTGGGGAAGGTATTCGTTGGGTCAGCTGCCAATGAAATCATGGTAGATTTTATCCCGTAATACACCACGTAAAAGTGTCTACCCAGAAGGTCGAAATGATAAAATTTCGTAAAATGCAACAGGTATAGAATGTAGGGAAGAACCCAAACCAAACATGAACATTATTCAAAAAATTCATCATGGTTCAAAGAAAAAGTTATCTCTGAAATATAGAGGTGTGGTCAGAGTACACTTGGCTTTCAAACAAATGGTGAGTCGATAATATTTATACGTTTCTTCGGTCACGCTGAGCGGTAAGTACATTGAAATTTATCAACTAAATAGGTTAGGGCCGGAGCATTACTTTTATAGGTGTGAAAAATGCACTTTTACCAACTGGTGATGTAATATACGTGTTGAGTGGTGCACAAGTACGCAATGCGGAATTCTAAGATTGTGCACATTTACTTTCATTTAATTCATTGCATCTATAAAGAACTCCGACAAACGCTCGCCTAAATTGCTGCATCAAGTTCGTCGTCTAGTTTGAATAGAAGTCGATTATCTTTATCATCCAACAAATGAGCGGCATGCAATATGGGGCAGACGTATAAAGAGATACCTCAGACAACCTTTTTAGACAATAGTAAAATCAAAGTTTCTGATTATAAAGTTGCGCAAAGAGGATATTCTTACACTAATTCTGAATGGTGCTCTTGTTATTATGTTGGCAAATTTCATTTTTGTTCAACCCTTCAAGTGAGTGAGTCACGGGAGTGTTCACTCCTAAAGCTTTTTAATTCGAAAACCAAATCACCCACAGAGTGAAAACACGTGAGTTCCGTGTTGTTACTTAACTTTGGGCTGTATTGAAATGTTTTGAAGCTGTTTCTAGAACAAATCCAATACATTTCAATTCGCCATAATCATTAGGCTATAACAATACTCCCACCTTACCAACAAGCATTTGTTTACTTTGCTCGATAGGTAGACGTTTTGACAGTTCAATAGGTAGATTTGGCTTCACTCTTTGCGCAACTCTATATATAATATACTCTGAGTAAAATAACTTTTTTTCAACGCAATTTACGCAATCTTTGTGTAATTCTTTAGTCCGTAAAGTTTTAAATTAAAAAATAAACAAAGAACAAGAAAAATCACAAAATTGAGTTGTTTATAATGCTTCTAGAGCTGCGTGGCTCTCTCTTTCGCGGACTCTTGCAAGGTCGAATCGATCGAGGGTGTGCCAGCGAAGACGGTGGTGCCAAAGTCTACCCAGAATGAGGCTCAAGTATTCGCGGGCACGTCGGGGCTGACTGCTCCAACGGAGCAGACACAAAAACGGGGGAGACAGTCTCCAGGGGATGAGCTCCCTGGGGGGCGCTCCAAAATGCGGAGGGTTACAACCCCGAACAAGGGTAGTGGGACTGGGAAGCTGAACCCTGGCCAGGTACCTCCAAAACCGGGGGAGGAAGGACCTGGAAAGGTCCGTCCACCCAGGAAAGACGATGGTAACGGGTTACGGCAGGCTGAGAGCTCTCAGCCGCACCAGACCAGGGAAATGAAGGGGGATGACGCCTCCTGGACCCTGGGCAAGAACAAGAGGAAACCGGAGACGTCAAGGGCCGAAAAGAAGGTCCAGGCGAATGAGGGTAGGAAAAAGTCTAGGGTAGGTGCCAATCGCTCCAGGGGCGATGCCCTAGTCATCACGACGGACGAGGCTAAGTACTCGGACGTCTTGAAGGCGATGAGGAGTGACGTCAAGCTCGGTGAACTCGGCACCGACGTACCCGGATGGGCGAGATGATCCTTGAGCTGAAGCGGGGCGTCTCGCAAAAGGGCGCCGCCTACAAGAAGTTGGCGGAGGAAGTCCTAGGCGAGACGGTCAAGGTGAGGACACTAACGACGGAAGTAAATCTAAGGGTTAAAGACCTGGACGAGATCACCGAAGTCGAAGAGCTCGTCACGGCACTGCGGTGACAGTGTGAAGTGGAGACGCCCACCGCAGCCGTTCGGCTACGGAAAGGTCCGGTAGGGACGCAGGTAGCATTGGTTCGGCTATCTGCAGCGGACGCCTCCAAGGTAGTCAAGTTAGGGAGTGTCAAGGTGGGATGGTCGGTGTGCCCTGTGAGCATATACGAGCAACCCGAAGTTTGCTTCAAGTGCCTGGAACCGGGACACAAGCAATGGGACTGCAAAGGCCCTGACAGAAGCAAGCTCTGCTGACGCTGCGGATTGGAGGGACATAAAGCACAATGCTGCACGAACCCTCCCAATTGTTTAATTTGTTCCAGCAAAGCTGTGAACAGCAAGCACCTCATGGGGGGTTCGATGTGTCCGGCGTTTAAGCGTGCTGCAAAATCACAGTGCAGGTAACGCAGTTGGCTTGCTCGGCCTCGCCCGAGTGTTTGGTGTGCGCAGGTTTAGAGGAAAAGACGGAACACTTGTTGTTCGTGTGCCCACGTTTTCGCGCAATGCGTGACCACATGTTTGCCACATGTGGTCTGGACACTACCCCGGACAACCTAGTTCGGATGATGTGAAAAGATGAAGTTGGCTGGAACGCCGTTTTATCGTCTATCGTTCAAATCGTCTCGGAGCTACACAGAAGGTGGCGCGTGGACTCAAGGATGACTAGTTCAGGCGCAAATAAGAGGTGGTCCAAGGGTTCGGAGTCGGCTTCAAGAGTCATACTGGTGCCCTGTGGTCGAACTCGATCCTTTTATCAAACAAGTGGCCGCGCGAAGAACAACATGGTATCGTCGCTTTCGCGGCGTCGGTCAACTGGGCGGGTTCCGAGCCCGAGGACGGACAGGGGTCCTCGTCAAGGCTGGGGCAGGCGTAGGCACCGCGTCGGCAAGTCCCTCTGTGTGTTGGCGAATAGACCCTATCGCAAAGAGGTCAATTTGGGGTGCACGCGGCATCATCATTCTTGATACCAGTCGTGCAGAGGGAAGCAGGCGCGAAGTCGACCCTTCCCACCTTCCGAGGACATAGGGCGTGGTAAGGCCACCTGGAAAGCCGGCAATGCGCTGGCACCATGGTGTTCTTCTAAAAAAGCGAGTCACGGTGTTCGGTGCTGCAAGGACACGCAGCTTACCTCGAGGGTGCGTTGTGCACTGGCCCCCCTTTGAAGCATTACTTTCTGGTTGTACCGAAGGGACTATGGGCTTGGCGGCAATGGAAACGGTTTAGCGGGTCGGGGATGTATTCCTGCTTCCCTCGTATGCTGTTGGAGGTGGTCCCTAACCCCGCACTTCCTGGACAACCCAGGATGTCTGTTGAGCAGATTCTCCCTCCATTGCTTAGAAGGAAAAAAAAACAAACGGTGATTTGACATCTGGAGGAGCGACCTACACAGTTCTGATCCAAGTTCCAATCTCACGCTTCCACGAGTCTTCGGATGACAATCGACCGCCAGCTAAGGGTTTTGTACTTCGCTGATAGTGCAGCCTGGGCACTGTTGTTCTTCTGACATCAGCTAGATCAGTGATTCTCAACCTTTTTCTTGGGAGGTACCCCTTCGAACTTTTGCATTAATTGAGGTACCCCTTCTTAAAACTAAGCTTCCAAGCCTTTTGAAAAAATAGTTCCGAGCACTATGAAGGGAGGCTTCCGAGCCTCTTGAAAGGAGGCTTCCGAGCCTCTTGAAAGGAGGCTTCCGAGCCTCTTGAAAGGAGGCTTCCAAGCCTTTTGAAAAAATAGTTCCGAGCACTATGAAGGGAGGCTTCCGAGAATCTTGAAAGGAGGCTTCCGAGCCTCTTGAAAGGAGGCTTCCGAGCCTCTTGAAAGGAGGCTTCCGAGCCTCTTGAAAGGAGGCTTCCGAGCCTCTTGAAAGGAGGCTTCCGAGCCTCTTGAAAGGAGGCTTCCGAGTCTCTTGAGAGGATGCTTTCGAGCCTCTTGAAAGGAGACTTCCGAGCCTCTTAAAAGAAGGTTTCCGAGCTTCTTGAAAGTAGGCTTCCGAGCCTCTTGAAAGGATGCTTCCGAGCCTCTGAAAAGGAGGCTTCCAGGCCTCTTGAAAGGAGCCTTCCAAGCCTCTTGAAAGGAGCTTTCTGTGCCTCTTGAAAGGGCCTTCCGGGCCTCTTGAAAGGAGACTTCCGAGCCTCTTGAAAGGAGGCTTCCGAGCCTCTTGAAAGGAGGCTTCCGATCTTCTTGAAAGGATCGATCCGAGCTTTTAGAAAAAAGGCTTCTGACTCTCTTAAAATAAGGCTTCCGGGCCTCTTGTAAGGAGGCTTCCGAACCTTCCCTAGCAGCACGGATGGCAGCGGACTGTACTGCGCTGGTGTGCCTCGGTGGGTGCTCGCGCTCCTCTCGGGAACCGAGCGGGTGGGAGCAGGACCCTTGCGTTCCCCGGGATGACTTCGCCTCATGAAGCCACAGAGGGGTTGAGCTGGACTAGCGCTCTGGCTAGCAGCAACCGAAAACTACTTTAATGTAACTCTTTGAGCCTTGATAAAGGCTGATTATTTTAATTAACTCCGTTGGATTGGAAGGGCAGTGGGTGGAAGCAAACACGGGAACTCGACTTAAACAGCTATATTCATTCCTCTCTCTTAATTATACACTGTGCTACCAGAAGGCAGCTTTTTCTTCTTCTTCTTATGTTGCTGCTGTCACCCGCACGACGGCTCGGGAGACCATTGCGCGTCGTCTCTGTCGCGCCAGTACTCGATCAGCAGCCTGCTTGCGATCAAGCTATCTCGCTCGCGCTCGTCTCACTGCGCTGTTCTCGATGCTTCGATGGTTTGCTTACTGCTGCTTCTGCTGTCGCTCCGGTCGTCGAACGAAAACTGAACGCCATCTTGCTGTCGTGCCTCCGTATATGTATACGAAAAGCTGCCGGTGACGCTGGAACTGGTGGGCTTTCGGTGTGGATAATTTTGATGGGCGGAGCCTCGTGTGATGCAAATCTTCTTCATCAGACGCTGCGGCTAAACTTCCAGTTCGATTGGGAATGAACTGAACAGAGGCATTCGAGTTACTCTGAAGAACAACGAAACAACCGAGCATTTCTGAAAAAATCTTCATGCTTTTGAAACGGAGGCTTCCTAACCTTTAGATTCTAGATTTTAATTCAAAAGCATGTTTCTAACATATTATTCAACATTTTGTATAGATCCTATCTGATCTTGCTTTGAAGATTTTTTAAATTTGATCATTCGACGTTTTGTCCGTTTAATCTTTTGTTCCGCAGCCCTTCATACGCTGTTGGCTTTAATCTACTTATCGCCATGCATATTATGTACAAGACAAAGTTTTGAAATAAAAAAATACACAATTATCAAAACTTTATCAATAAGCTCCGATTGAAATTGTAATACGTCCGCCATTATAGATTTTTGTCCAAGGTACCCCCTAAGACCAGCGAAGGTACCCCCAGGGGTACATGTACCCCAGGTTGAGAACCGCTGAGCTAGAGTAAGAAGGAGGCGATGCAGGGGGCAAGAATCATCGTCCCTAACCCTAATCCCAAGGCGTTAAGCGACCCGTGCCGAGGGGGTGAAATAATAAGCCAGACTTTTAACGGAGCCTGTGGGGTACCTGGGCACCCTCCACAGTAATTGCCCCTTACCGCGTTATGCTGGGCTCTGGCGTGGTGGACCTCTTTTCCCGAGCAACTCGTGGGATCAAAGTGGAAAACCAAGTCAACTCTTCAATTAGTGGTAGTAGTGTAGGCGACAACCCCTTCGCTAAAGGTGGGTTGTTAAGGTATCCGCCTAGGAGGCCAGAGGCAATAGTCGCCAGCTCGGTGCGCAGCGTCAGCGTGGATCACTTAACCACCTCCCCGGCTACGCCGGTAGAGGTTATGGACGGCCCATGGCTTGTGAGGGCGTGCCCGCGGCGAACAGTTGGACGCCATCATCGACCGAGAGCGTGCCCGCGAAGACGGTGGTGCCAAAGTCTACCCAGACTGAGGCTCAAGTATTCGCGGGCACGTCGGGGGTGACTGCTCCAACGGAGTAGACACAAAACGGGGGAGACAATCTCCAGGGGATTAGCTGCATAGGAGCCGCTCCAAAACGCGGAGGGTTACTATCCCGAACAAGGGTGGTGGGGCTGGGAAGCTGAACCCCGGCCAGGTACCACCAAAACCGGGGGAGTCCCGCCACATACCCCTACAAAGGTTTGAGCTAGACGATTTATCTTTAAGATAATTAATAATGATCAATTTTAATCAGATTTGGCAAACAATAAACGATCCGATTATTTCCACAGATATAAATAACATTAACATATAACATCGCTATACAGCAAAAAACATTAGTTAGTAAAAAGAAACAGTTGAATTCCACCACAAAGTTTTGTGACGTCAAGCTCGGTGAGCTCGCCGACTTACGTCGAATAAGACGTACCCGGACGGGCGAGATGATCGTCGAGCTGAGCTCACAAAAGGGCGCCGCCTAAAAGCTAAACCTAAACCACTGTGATGCAGCGCAGCAAATGCTGTGTCAGACAGTTGCTGAATGGGGGACGGATATCGCCATCATAGCAGATCCTTACCGGTTACCTGCCAGGAACGGTGATTGGGTCACCGATGGGTCTAAAATGGCGGCGATATGGACAACGGGGAATTACCCAGTCCAAGAGTTCGTGTCTTCGACACACGAGGGCTTCGTCATTGCCAAAGTCAACGGGGTCTTCTTCTGCAGCTGCTATGCGCTACTCGATGATCGATCGAGCAGTTCGGTCGTATGCTGGATTGTTTGACGGCTAACTTGACGGGGCGTAGGCCGGTGGTGATAGCGGGGGACTTCAACGCTTGGGCCGTGGGGAAGCCGTTCCACGAATCAACGGGGGCAGATCCTGCTGGAATCACTGGCCATGTTGGATGTGGACTTGGCCAATGTCGGTACCAAAAGTACCTACAGCTGGAACGGGGCCGAGTCGATCATCGACGTTACGTTCTGGAGCCCTGGCGAAACGAGTAGTTCGAACTGGAGGGTAGATGATGGCTACACTCACAGCGACCACCTGGCGGTTCGCTACAGTATCGACTATATGACCAGCATTCAGCGGACGGAAGAAGGGGCGAGGCCTAGGCCTTGTATGTGGAAGACATCGTACTTCGACGACGAGGTGTTTAAGGAAGCGCTCCGCCGCGAGCACAATACTTTCGATCTGAGCGGCGAGCAGCTGGTAACAGTGCTATCGCGTGCATGCGATGCCACCATGCCTAGGAAAGTCCACCCTAGAAATGGGAGGCCACCGGCTTACTGTGGACTCAAGCAATTGCGAACCAGCGCCGCGCCTGCCTACGGGCACGGAGGCGGATGCAGCGAGCACCCACAGAAGAGGAGCGTGTTGAACGAAGGCTCTGAAGACTGAGATTAGATCAAGCAAAAAAGCCTGCTTCGAGGGCCTGTGTAAAAGTGCCAACGCGAATCCACGGGGCGGTCTCCAGAGATGCTGGAGAGGATCATCGCGGGGCTCTTCCCACGTCACGACCCAAGTCCCTGGTCTCACTTTGTGGAGGTATGGTAATTAAAGCCCTTATTTCGTTGGTATGGAAAAGTAGGCGTTTCTTGACTTAAATATGAACTGTTATACCAGGTATTATAATCCATAGTTGCAAAAAGTGTTTGTCCAATCTGCAGCAGATCGTGAATAACTTTTAAACAAATAGAGATAGAAGGTTGCTATTTTTATCAAAAAGTTCGTTATAAAATTTCACATTTTTCTATGTGTATTTAATTTCAAAGGCATTATTATGGATAAAGAGGCTGCACTTTTTCCAGGCTCGTTAATTATGGATACCCATTTTGGATGCATTAATAGAAAAATATACAGAAAAAATCATGATTTCAGGGCTTTTAAAATATCAGTGAAAAATATATAGACCTAAAACATGCCGTATCAATGTTCTATCGTAAATAGGCGAATTCGAGAAGGATCCAGTGGTAGAGTGCGCTGCTAGAGTTTGGGAGAAAAGTCGACAGAAGTGATTATTAACATTCAAAATCAAGTATCTCCATAAAATTTACTTCACTTTTTGGTATATGGTCACATGTTTTCCACTGGCAATGGCTTCTTACAGTCTTTAAGCAGCTGTTGAAGACGAATTCCACCCAAATAAGCCGCGAATTAAAAATCCGGGAATTCATAACCAAAATAGTGCGGTGGAGGCACTGCAAGAGATGTGCTATTTAATCTGAAAAATCATACGCGAGCACCCACCGGATGGAAGTTCATCCCAAACAAAACAAAATTTCCCTCAATTTGCGACTATTTCAGCTTTCATAAATGGTTGGATTAACCAGAAAACGCGAAAATCGTACTCCCTCCGTATGCTGCCAATGCACTTTTTTGGCCAACGACACTTTTTTCGTGGTTCTTGTGACGATCACCGGATGTCGAAATGATTGATAAGCTTTACTCAAATTCGCCTATTGAAGGTCCTAAGTTGTGAAAAAAATGTGTGGGTTTCATCGATTTTTTTCCGATGTACCGTTTTTTTTCGATGTTACCTAGAAAAAAAATAACTTTTTTCATAAAATGCCAGAGTTGTCGTAGAACTTTTTTTTGTTATACCCTACTTAAACGACAATTTTTTGCTTGGTAAATCAAATTGACGAACATGACCGTTAAAGCTTATTTTAGCTGACATCTCGTTAACAAACAAGACATTTCATTATGCTACTGAAATTCGGCAATCAACTTTGCCACAGTTTTTGGCAATTCAGAAATGAATCAAATTTCGGCAAACCAATCTGTCAAAAAATAAATATTTTTATCGCGCTGTATTGCTCTATCGTTCACACGTGGGAAGAAAGAAAAAAAATCATCGTTGAAAATTTTCCGGTAAGCATTTAATTGAATCTCCATTTCCATTTTAGTTTTGATGGACTTTAAGCATACTTTTGTATTATTCAATTTCAGTGGATTCGCTTCAGCTAAAGATCAAACACACAGTTATATCCGGATATATCGGATATATGTAATCACAGCAAAGGCGTGCTGATTGACGACAATTGCCTTCTGTGCTAAGGAGCCAAACTTGACATGCTGAACATTGTACAGGGTACCACCAAGAAACCAGAGATACAACAATTTCTGAATCCCAATGTTACATCGCGAAGTAATGCACGGTCACATGTTGGTGGCAACGGTGTGTTTTGCAGAGAGTTTTTGATGAAGAGTCATGTTGGTACTTACACCTACACGTGTTTGCATTTTGAACTTATTTAGCAATAAAAGAAGAAGCACCGAAAATAAATTTTCTATTTCATATTTTGATTTGATTTTATATTTTGAAACATGAAACAAACAATAATAATAATAATAATGCTGAATTTCGGCATTGCACTTTGCCGATCAATTCGGTAATGTATTACCGAGCAGTACGGCAATTTTTGACAAATGAGTGTTTTTATATGATTTACGGCCAGTCGGCAATTTCAACTTTCACCGAGATTTCTACCGAGATCTCAGCTGTTGGATTCTCGGAAATTTGTTTTGCCGGCCTTGGCGAAAAAAATTAAGTTTGTAAGCTTTCATTTGAAGGTTGGGCCCCCAACATTCCAGACTTTGTCCAATTTTGGGACACCTTAATGTACATGTGACAGCATTCGTTTAAAAAATATGATTTCAACTACGGAGGAAATAAAGGCAAAAATACATTACAATAACAAGTTTCCATACTCATACTTTTATATCTTGAATTGCACTAAATAAATGCCAAACTAGGTCATGTTGAATGCAAAATCATTTATTTAATTTATTCAGAATGTCCATCGCCCGCTTTGTTTCGAATGTAATTTGCATACACTCGTTTTCTTCCGGTTTGCCTCCCTTCGAATGATTTTACCGGCCCTATTTACAGAGAAGTCCATCTGCTTTTTAAGTGAACGCTGCGCTGGCTCCCCTCGTCTAGAATCGGTACGTTCAACCTGTGTTTCGAATTTGTTTCATTAGTCAGCAGCTTAAACATACACGCATGGTTTGCTCATTGCCGCCACCGAACACCCTGATGATACCATCGGTGCCTTGTCCATATGCTGGTTCAAGCAAATGAATAGGAATAGGCACCGACCGCCCGTCGATGCGTCTAGCAAAGCTGGAAGCATTTTGCACGTTTGTATTAGACTGGTTAGTAGAATTATGCATCGAACGATGCATGCATGTTTGCCTGACGTGCCGATTAGAGGTAAGAATGTGTATGTAGTTCACGGAAATATGGGAGTTTAATTAGATAAACGTGGTTGTTTGTTTGTAAGTACACCTGTGGTAAGTGAATGAAATCTATACCACATTCAGTCTTACATGTATGCATTCCTCTTTTGCTTAAAGAAAATTCATGTGTAGATGATAAATACAAATTAATATAAACATACAACCAAACAAACATACAAACGTTTTCGACCAATAATTCTTCTAATTAGAAAGTTCCACCTAGCTCGGAGTTCAAACGAAAATGAACAATAACAAAAGCATCCACCATTGTGCACTCATGCATTTGTATTTCTGAGCATGTTTGGGTTTGAGTATCGCTTCTTTGCATTGAACCCCCTTTCGAGGTGACTATGAGCAGCCAACAACGTACACTGGGGTCTCTTTTTACGCGTTTTTTTACGTGGGTCGCTTTTTACGCGACTTTTTTACGCGGATTTTGGGATTTACGCGGAACGTATCCCCCGCGTAAAAACCGACTCCAGTGTATACAGAAAACACTCAATTTTCAAATGAACGAGCCACTAAAAACGGGAGCAGGTGAATTGAACATGAATTAGCAGGAAACCTTCTACCCGTTCGTCTATCCGGCGTTGGTTGAGTTTGGAATCATCACACAATCGCCCGTCGTCGCTGCACACCGGACTTGTGCGCGGACTCGTCATCGTTTCGGTTGGCATCATACCTACTCATTCAATTCAAACTCCAGACCCAGTATAAGTAGACGTATGGGTAATAAAGCCCCCTTTCGCACTGGAGCACGCGTTTCATGTGAAGTGACTCGCCGCGCCGCGCGTGTTTTACTCAGTTCACTCTCTCGTACCTCTGCTGATGCTCAGACGAATCGATGCACTATGGGGATCAAGGCGGTTAAAATTCAAATATCGTCGCTTGTTTTTTTTTATCCAATTACACCGTTTTGTCATTCGTTTCCATATATTTCAGCCGAAAACTCCATTATTTCCTCAGGCTTAGGCCGGAGTGCTTTTTGCAGCTTTGGTTAGCTTTGACTGACTACTGAGGGTGGCTCAAATTAGTATGGAAAAAACTTTTTTCAATTTTTCTAATGGGTTGCCTTCTTTATTTATTTATTATCAGACTAAGGCCGGAGTGGCCTGTGCTGCACATAAAAGTCTTCTCCATTCAGCTCGGTCCATGGCTGCACTTCGCCAACCACGCGGTCTGCGGAGGGTCCGCAAATCGTCCTCCACCTGATCGATCCACCTTGCCCGCTGTGCACCTCGCCTTCTTGTTCCCGTCGGATCGTTGTCGAGAACCATTTTCACCGGATTACTGTCCGACATTCTGGCTACGTGCCCGGCCCACCGCAGTCTTCCTATTTTCGCGGTGTGAACGATGGATGGTTCTCCCAACAGCTGATGCAACTCGTGGTTCATTCGCCTCCTCCACGTACCGTCCGCCATCCGCACCCCACTATAGATGGTTCGCAACACTTTCCTTTCAAAAACTCCCAGTGCGCGTTGGTCCTCCACGAGCATCGTCCAGGTCTCGTGTCCGTAGAGAACTACCGGTGTTATAAGCGTTTTGTAGATAGTCAGTTTGGTACGGCGGCGAACTCTATTCGATCGGAGCGTCTTACGGAGTCCAAAGTACGTACGATTTCCAGCCACTATGCGCCTCCGAATTTCTCTGCTGGTATCGTTATCGGCGGTCACCAGTGACACCTTCCATCCACTCCTGCGGCAGAACCTCATCCTCCCAAACCTTGGTAATCCCCCAGTGCAGCGCTCTAGCTAGTGCCTCACCACCGTGTTTAAACAGCTCTCCTGGTAGTTGGACAACTCCAGGGGCTTTGTTGTTTTTCAGCCGGCCGATCTCCTCCTGGATTTCCTGGAGATTCGGAGCCGGAAGTCGCATGTCATGCGCGCGTGCTCCTAGGTTCATTACCATACCGCCACCGTTGTCTGCCATATCGCCATTCAGGTGCTCTTCGTAGTGCTGCCGCCACCTTTGGATCACCTCACGCTCGTTTGTAAGAAGGTTCCTGTTTATGTCCTTACACATATCGGGCTGTGACACGTGGCCCTTACGTGAACGGTTCAACTTCTCATAGAACTTTCGTGCGTTATTAGCGCGGTACAGTTCCTCCGTCTCTTCACGGTCTCGATCTTCCTGCTGGCGCTTTTTCCTCCGGAAAATCGAGTTTTGTCTGTTCCGCGCCCGTTTGTATCGTGCCTCGTTTGCCCTCGTGCGGTGTAGCAGCAATCTCGCCCATGCTGCATTCTTCTCCTCAACTAACTGCTCACATTCGCCGTCATACCAGTTGTTTCTCTGATCCAGAGCCACCGTGCCTAATGCAGCGGTTGCGGTGCTTCCAATGGCGGATCGAATATCTCTCCAGCCATCTTCAAGAGATGCTGCGCCTAGCTGCTCTTCCGTTGGGAGTGCCATTTCCAGCTGCTGCGCGTAGTCTTGGGCTAGTCTACCGTCTTGTAGCCGCCAAATCTTTAGCCGCGGCGGACGACTCCGACGAGTGTTGATCACCGTCGAGAGTTTTGAGCGCAGACATACTGCAACTAGGTAGTGGTCGGATTGAATATTCGCACTGCGGTAAGTGCGTACATTCGTGATGTCGGAGAAGAATTTACCGTCGATTAGAACGTGGTCGATTTGGTTTTCCGTTGCCTTCTTATTCGGTTCTATTTGATGCCCTGATGCTCTGGACAATATTTCAGCAAAATCGATCAATGCTTGGGCGGTGCTAAACTCGTTGGAAGTTTATATGAAAAAATGTATGCAAAAACATCCAAAAACAGTTATTTTCAGTTAGACGGCAAAATTTACGATGAAGAACTATGATACTAATTCAGATCTTGTAGAATTAAATACAGAATGTTATGCTGAAAACAGCGAGAAGATTAGGCATAAGATTAGAGTTTATTAGGCAAAGTTATTAGCATTTTACTGGAGTGTTTTCTGGCTTTAGGAATGAAATTTTGAGTAACCTTCAGGGGATCAAGGTTTCATTTCAAATAGCCAGGAAGGATGACTGCCGCGTTTTGCCGGGATCCTTTGACGATCGCAAAAGTCTTCTTCAGTATTTAACTGAGAAGCAGTACAAATTCTTCACCTAAGACGAAAAAGCTGAGCGATTGTTCAAAGTCGTCTTGAAAGGTCTCCCCAGCGATGATAAATTACTGGATGAAATTAAAATTGAAATCTCTCAATTACTTGGATTTTCACCAGTCCAAGTAATTAAGATGAAAAAGACATCTCGTTCTGGCACTTCCCAGAGGGGTTATTCTCAAGAACTTTGTTTAGTTCACTTTAACAAAAGTGAACTAAATAATTTGAAAAGTTTGGAAAAGGTCTGTATTACGTCCCATGTCCGTGTTACATGGGAACATTTCGCAGGCCTGGGAGAAATTTCCAAAACCCCACTCAGTGCCGTAAGTGCCAAAAGTGGGGTCACGGAACTAAACATTGCCACATGGATGCTAAATGCATCGACGCCAAGGACGCCTGTCCTGTGAGAGAAGATTCCAATAAATTCAAATGTGCCTATTGTGGGGGCAATCATAAATCCAATTTCTGGGAATGCCTTTCACACAAAAAAGTTTTGAATTCTCGTGCAAAATTGATGACGGGATATTCTAATAGGATCCCAGATTCGCAAGGTAAACATATTACAAACGCCACCACAATCAACGAACAAATTTTGCTCCTACCTCTCACCGGGTAACGAACAGTTCGTCGAAATCAAATTTTTCAAACATAATGCTAGCGTTGCTGCAGGCAGGCAAAATTTCGTTTCTGAAAATTTACCGACGATGAATGATTTTCATACCCATTCTTCAACGGAAAATAAAGTTCGTTCTGACGATTCAGGTAGCATGCCTGCTTCCGACTTTGATTTTCTAACTGAACAATTGCATCACATGATTGATGCACTATTCAAAGCAAATACCAGAACTGAAGCTTTTCCGGTTGGTATTAAAATTACTCAAAAATTGTTATTGGACTTCGTGTTAATGGACCTAATTTTTTTTTTTAATTTTAAGTTGCCCACTCTTTTAAGGGTGAGGAAGATAAATTATTCAACTTCCCATCAGTTCATAATGTGCACATTGCCATCATAACTGAAACATATTTAAAACCTAGACTTTTCATCAAAAGAAATCCAAATTAATTTATTTACCGAAATGATCGTGACAGCGCCTGTGGCGGGGTCGCCATTGTCATTAATAGACGTATCAAACATAAATTATATTCTTCATTTGAA
This sequence comes from Armigeres subalbatus, assembly GCF_024139115.2. NCBI lineage: Eukaryota > Metazoa > Arthropoda > Insecta > Diptera > Culicidae > Armigeres > Armigeres subalbatus. The sequence goes on along the minus strand of NC_085140.1, from coordinate 185,890,453 downwards.
ACCAAAGGTCTCGAAACCTTGAGAGTTTCTGTTCAATCAAATTTTGGACATTTCGCTTTTATTGCTGCCTACTTGCCTTTCCAGTGCAATGGGCAGCAAAAGAATTGTTATGAGCTGAACTTCAAATTCTAACAAATCCAATTTTTTTTTATAATTGCTTCAATGCCAAACTCCGTTCATGGAATAATGTTCAAAATAATTCCAATGTATATTATACTGTACTATTATATATTCCAATGGACCAACTTGTTTTTCTTCCGGTCGAAATCCTTCTACAATTGATTTAGTTTTAACTGATTCTAGTCAGCTATGTGGCCAATTGGTTACTCATGCTGACTTTGACTCTGATGACCTTCCTGTGACGTTCCTGTGAATCTCAAAAGAAACCACCAATAATACAATCAGCTCTATTTCTATTTATCATAGAGCTGATTGGGATTTATATAAAACGTATATCAATAGGAATTTTAATGTTGATATTCTTCTGGATACCAAAAGTGATATTGATAATGCTCTCATATCTTTGACAAATTTAATTGTCGAAGCCAGAGGCATTGCAATTACTCAATGTGAAATTAAGTCCGAGATCCATTACTAAAATAATTAAAAATATGAAAACCTAGGTTGATGATGGTATTTTCTACATCAGGTATCAGGTATCAGAACGTCGGCTCCAGGGGCACGTTCACCTCAATTTGGGAGATTTGTGCCATCGCCTTCACAGCCTTTTTCATCACACACCTGACGGAAAAGGAAGTGAACAAAAGGAAAGGAATGCGGATGGGAGAACAAAGGGAATGTTTGGAAAAGGGCCCTTGAAGAGGGCATACAACGCATAAGCGTACAAGAGCTTATAGCTCCTTACCACAACGGGTTATGAACAACAAAATACTCTGAAGGTTCAGGTTTCTGAAGTCAATTTCACTAAGTAAATGTTTACCAAATATTTGGAAGCGCAATTGTGCATAGACTGGGCAGTTACATATTAGATGATAAGATGTTCCATAATCGGATTCACAACTATCACAAACAGATGATTCAACGCGTTGAATATTTGCCATGTGATAGTTCAATCGGCAGTGGCCTGTCAAGGCCTTGACTAAGACACTGCAATTCTGTTTAGACAGATTAGCTAAATAGCTTGCTACTACCGGAGATGGCTCCCGGATGTACAATTTTATTTGATGACATGAATCCAGACTACTCCAATGCCATTTGTGCTGAGTGACAGCCCAAGAGTTGATCAAAAGCTTCACCCAACACTTAGATATTGGAATAGCTGGCTCAGGACCAATAAAGTCATGCGATGCTCCATTACGAGCTAACTCATCAGCCAATTCGTTTCCAGCTATGGAAGAATGGCCAGGTACCCATATAAGGTGTAAAGTATTTACTGAATTCAGTTCCTTAATATGAGTTCGACATGCGATTACTAACTTCGACCTTGAGTTGGCCGAGGCGAGAGCTTTAATAGCTGCTTGGCTATCTGAACAGAAGTATATTACTTTGCCCATAATGCGTTGCTGCAGTGCAGATTGCACTCCACACATGATAGTAAATATTTCCGCTTGAAAGACAGTGCAGTGTGTACCCAGTGAGTGTGACTGTTCCAATCTCAGCTCACGCGAATAGACGCCTGCACCTGCTCTACCTTCGAGGAGGGAGCCGTCAGTGTAACAAACAATGCTGCCAGACATACTTCTCTCCAAATAGCCAGATGTCCACTCATCCCGCGAGGGGAATTGTGTCAAAAATGTCCTATAAGGAAAACTATTAACTTGTTTGAGATCACTTGGAGCAAGGAAAATTTTGTCCCAATTAACCATAAGCGGTAACAACGAAGTGTGTGTAGAACTGCGGTTTACAGGATTCTCTTCCATAAAACCGAGAACCCATAGTCGGTAAGTACAAGAAAATGCTTCTTGTTTGAGATGTATGTGTAGTGGGGCCACGTCGAAGAGAACTTCGAGAGCAGCCGTGGGAGTTGAAGAGAACGCACCAGTCATTGCCATTAGGCACATCCTTTGAAGATGGCCTTATTTAGACTGAATTGTCCTCACTTCCCCCTTTTGCCACCACACAAGACATCCATAAGCCAAAATTGGTCGTACAACTGTTGTGTAAATCCATTTGATATATTTGGGTTTAAGACCCCAAGTTTTACCAAAGGTTCGTCGGCATTGGCCGAAAGTTATACACGTTTTTGATTCTGAACTCAATGTTAGGAGTCCAGGAAAGCTTTGAATCCAAAATTAGACCCACATACTTTACTTGATCAGTTACATTGATTTCAGAACCAAAAAGATGTAATGGACGAATACCATTACGATTACGTTTTTCCGTGAAAAGAACAATAGATGTTTTATTCGGATTGACCGAAAGGCCATATTGGCGACACCAACTTTCAACTACCTGAAGAGCATTTTGCATCAGGTCGAATAAGGTAGTAATGCACAAACCCACTATCAATGTTAGATAGTCGTCGGCAAATCAATAGGTAGGAAAACCGCCATTATTGAGTAACCTCAATAGCGTATCTGCAACGAGATTCCACAAAAGTGGAGATAATACTCCCCCTTGAGGGCATCCGCAGACACTTAATTTCCTAATCGCTGCTTGACGTAATGTCGAGTAGAGATGTCGGTTTTTAAGCATCTGGTGAATCCATTTGGTAATAATATTAGGTAGCCCATGACAACGTGCGGCTTCCAATATTGCATCGAAAGACACGTTGTCGAAAGCACCTTCAATATCTAAGAAAGCACCCAAGCACGATTGCTTTTGAGCGATTGTTTTCTCGATATCGTACACAACCTTGTGTAGAAGAGTCCCGGTGGACTTTCCAGATTGGTAAGCATGTTGATTAACATGAAGAGGCATGTTTGCCAAACAGTCATCACGAATGTGATGATCGATAATACGTTCTAAGCATTTCAGAAGAAATGAGGTCAGACTGATGGGTCTAAAACTCTTCGCTTCTTCATACGAAGCACGTCCTCCTTTTAGGATAAACTTTACAGTGACATCCCGCCAGGATATGGGAATATACCCAGTAGCAAAACTGCATACTAAAAGCTTTTTCAAAACATGTTTGATATGTTCAAAACCTCTCTGAAGTAGAACGGAATAAATCCCATCCTCCCCTGGAGATTTGTAGGGAGCAAAACTGTTAAGTGCCCATTGAATCGATTCAGTAGTTATGATTCTACGTGCTTGAGCCCAAGACCCATAGCTACATGAAAAGACATCAGGATCATCCGAAGATATTATATCGACACATCCAGAGAAGTGCGTATCAAATAAGTGCTCTAACGATTCTTCATCAGAAGAAGTGTAGTCGCCATTCGGCTTGCGAATTTCGCCAACTTGAAAATCCTTGGATCTCGCAAGAATTTTATTCAATCGACTGGCTTCACTCAAATTGGAAACATTTGCACAAAGGTTTTTCCAGCCGGATCGTTCAGCAGATCGTAGAGCCTTCTTGTAAGCTATGCGAGCCAACTTGAAAGAATCCGTCCCTGCTGAATGGCGTCTGTTCCAACTCCTTCTGCACTGCTTCCTTAGCTTAGCTAAATCGGAATTCCACCAAGGGGTTCCTCTTGAGGTTTTTACAGAACGTAAAGGGCAAGCTTCTTCGAAAGCTTCCACGATGTGCAACGTTGTAGTATCAACTGCATCATCCAAGTCGGTAGGAGTTTCTATAGAAGATAGATATCCATGAAATTTGGTAGAGAGCAACTCTGTGTAAAGATCCCAGTTTGTTGAACGAGGATTTCTAAAACGCAAGGTCTGCGAAGTAACATTCAAATGATCAAAGTAGATGTAGCGATGGTCAGATATCGATTCCTCATCTGACACATGCCTATAGCCTATTCGTCAACTCGTGACTGATTCTATTGTAGCAATGGGTTATGTCTAACACCTCTGCTCTATTAGATACCATAAAGGTTGGGCGATTGCCTATGTTAAGTAAACTAAGTTCGGTACTACTTAAGTATTCCATCAAGCTGGAGCCTCCCAGATTGATATCCGAGCTACCCCAGATGATGTGATGAGCATTAGCATCACTGCCGACAATTAGCGGAAGGCCTTTTGAAGTGCAATATATGACAACTCGTTTAAAAGCATCCGTAGGTTCATCATGTGGTAAATAAACCGAACAATAGACGTATTTCCTGACGGGGGTTCCGCCAGTTGCATCAATTGTGACAGCACATACATCTCTGGTTGTTAGTTCAGAGATAAGTGTAGCAACAATAGCATTGTTAACAAGCACACATGCACGCGGCATTGATCGAGAGTTTGCCATTTCTTCACTGAAAGCAGCAAAAACCGGGTTCACTAGGTTACCTAGGTAGAAGCTACCCTTGCGAAAATAGGGTTCCTGCACCAAAGCCACTTGGGATTTGCCATTTTGCATGAGTCTACAAAGATTAATCGTTGCTGTTCTTTTATGCTGAAGATTGATTTGAGCTATCTTAACTGAAGCCATTGCAAATTAAGATAATGCACTCCACAACTTCAGCATTAATATGAACAGCAACGATGAAACCAAATTGGTATCTTATCAAGAAAGTCAAAGACGAAGCACAGAGTACAATGTGTATAACGCATAAAGCGAATCCATATAGGTGACAATTTGTTGAAAAACTAAATAAAAACATGCTCATAATCCCACTTTTATTTAACCTCAAGTTGAGATTGAATAAGAGAAGCCGATTATTTCGGAGAAGCAAAAAGTCAACTACGCCATAGCTCCGGTTAACGCAGTAAGGGCTAGATACTGTGAAGGGTGCCCTGGTGCTTCACAGGCTCCGTTAGCGGTTAGTTGGTGGTTAGACGCCCCTAACCATTCATTCGTAGGCACGGTAAGCATAAAGCCGCATCACACCAAGAATTTGGGGTCACCTGTATTTTTTTTCCTCGTTTGTCGGGTGAAGATCACTGCGTCCAGATTTTAGGACTATTGTGATAAACCTGTATGGTGGACTTCTACCACCGGAACAGGCAATCCGTAGCGTTATTCTTAGCCAGATAACTGGCTGCCGACACCACACAGCTATCTTGGCTGTTCGGGGAGAGAAGTTGACATTGACTTTACGTCAACTCTCAATGTGGCTGAAACAGCCGCATTTAAGTTATTAAGTCCGAGATCTATTACTAAAAAAATTAAAAATATGAAAACCTAGGTTGATGATGGTATTTTCTACATATTTATCAAAAAACTTCCTGAGAGCTCTTTATCCTTTTTGGCTACTTTATTTAACAAATATTTTCAATCGGCATACTTCCCAGATAAATGGAAAAACGCCAAAGTTGTTCCAATTTTAAAGCCGGACAAAAATCCAGCTGAGGCTTAGTTATCGCCCAATCAGTTCGCTTTCTTCAATAAGCAAACTGTCTGAAAAGATTATTTTAAATAGAATGATGGTTTATATTCATGACAATTCTATTTTTGCTGATGAGCAATTTGGTTTTCGCCATGGGCATTCAAATACTCATCAGTTATTAAGAGTTACGAATTTAATTCGACTCAACAAATCTGAAGGATATTCGACTGGAGTTGCTCTTCTTGATATAGAGAAAGCAGTTGACAGTATTTGGCATGAAGGTTTGATTGTAAAATTGATGAATTTTAATTTTCCTTTGTACGTTATTAAACTGATCCAAAATTATTTATCAGATCGCTCACTGCAGGTAAACTATCAGAATTCTAAATCTGATTGATTACCTGTAAGAGCTGGTGTTCCCCAAGGCAGCATACTGTGGCCCATATTGTATTACATTTTCACTTCTGACTTACCTGATTTACCACTAGGGTGTCAAAAATCCTTGTTTGCAGATGACACGGGCCTTTTAGCCAATAGGCGAAGCCTTCGTGTCATTTGTAGTAGATTGCAAAAAAGTTTTGATATTTTCTCCTCTTTCTTGCAAAAATGGAAAATTTCCCCGAATGCTTCCAAAATTCGGCTTATAATTTTTCCACATAAGCCGAGAGCTTCTTATTTGAAACCTTCTAGCAGACATATTGTCACTGTGAATGGGGTTCCAATTAATTGGTCTAGCGAAGCGAAATATTTAGGAATTCTACTAGATCAAAAATTACCTTTTAAAAATCACATTGAAGGCCTTCAAGCCAAATGTAATAAATATATTAAGTCTATATCCACTTATAAACAGAAAATCAAAACTTTGTCTTAAGAACAAACTTTTGATTTACAAACAAATTTTTAGACCAGCCATGTTGTATGCTGTGCCAATATGGACTAGTTGCTGCAAATAAAAAAAAATTTTTTGAAAATGATTCTGAAGTTGCCTCCGTAGTATAGTACCAATGAACTTCAATTCATTCACGGTATAATGTAGCAATCTGGAGTTATCAGACCGGATATGTAAACAAATTTCTGATTGTAGGGCTCTGTCTCCATCCTATTGTACTACAGCGATCATGTATATATCATGGTTTACGTTTGAAATTTGTCGCGTTATACATATCATAAGTTCTTGTGATGTTCTTTTGCAATTAGTGCATCATTTATGGGTGTTCAACAATAGACAAGAATTTCGGCTGATTATTTTATTTATTTATCATCAGACTAAGGCCGGAGTGGCCTGTGCTGCACATAAAAGACTTCTCCATTCAGCTCGGTTCATGGCTGCACTTCGCCAACCACGCAGTCTGCGGAGGGTCCGCAAGTCGTCCTCCACCTGATCGATCCACCTTGCCCGCTGTGCACATCGCCTTCTTGTTCCCGTCGGATCGTTGTCGAGAATCATTTTCACCGGATTACTGTATGACATTCTGGCTACGTGCCCGGCCCACCGCAGTCTTCCGATTTTCGCAGTGTGAACGATGGATGGTTCTCCCAACAGCTGATGCAACTCGTGGTTCATTCGCCTCCTCCACGTACCGTCCGCCATCTGCACCCCACCATAGATGGTACGCAACACTTTCCTTTCGAAAACTCCCAGTGCGCGTTGGTCCTCCACGAGCATCGTCCAGGTCTCGTGTCCGTAGAGAACTACCGGTCTTATAAGCGTTTTGTAGATAGTCAGTTTGGTACGACGGCGAACTCTATTCGATCGAAGCGTCTTGCGGAGTCCAAAGTACGTACGATTTCCAGCCACTATGCGTCTCCGAATTTCTCTGCTGGTATCGTTATCGGCGGTCACCAGTGAGCCCAAGTACACGAATTCTTCAACCACCTCGATTTCGTCACCACCGATAGAAACTCGTGGTGGGTGACTCACATTGACCTCTCTTGAGCCTCTTCCTATCATGTACTTCGTCTTCGACGTGTTGATGACTAGTCCAATCCGTTTAGCTTCGCTTTTCAGTCTGATGTAGGCTTCCTCCATCCTCTCAAAGTTACGTGCCATGATATCAATGTCGTCGGCGACACCAAATAACTGGACGGACTTCGTGAAAATCGTACCACTCGTGTCAATCCCTGCCCTTCGTATTACTCCCTCCAAAGCGATGTTGAATAGCAGACACGAAAGACCATCACCTTGCCGTAACCCTCTACGGGTTACGGCAAGGTGATGGTCTTTCGTGTTTCGGCTGATTAACATTCGGCGATTACTCTTATGGTAATTTGAATTAAAAATCATAATATAACATAGCCTTGCCATCATATCACATGAAAGTTCCCCATAGTGCAATTCACCAACCTCCGTCCTCCACCGCGCGGCGCGACGGACCACGACGCCGTCCACGGTTTGCTAGTGTTGCCGTTTGCAGTTTGATTTCGGTACCCAAATAGTGTAGTCCGCCTCATACCACTGGAGTTTGAAACGAAACTTGCTGAAGTCAGTGTCTGTGCTGTTGTTTTTGTAACGATATTTCCTTTAAATTTCCAATCGGTAAAACGTGCGGTGTGTATCAAACGCCGTGTGTATCGCAAAATTGCACCGCACTAACAGCAATTGATAAGGATTCCTCGTTTGGTTTTGTGTACACGTACCGATCGCGAAATCAAACTTTTAGTCCGTTGTCCACTGCCATCGTTTGTAGAGTCTAGAGTGTACGTATCGCGCCAAGTAGTTATAGGTGGAGAGGATTTTCTGGGGAAATTGATCTGGAATTGATTTCATCCAGTTCCGTAGTTCAAAAGTCAAAGGCGGTGATCATTATGGACAATTGAAAGATCCTTCGAAAACTGCTGATAGACTCATTTGCTCAGCCAATAAACAAAGTGCCTACCAGCAATCGTTGTGCTCTGTATAGTGTATTGCGAAGTGAAACAAACCATCTATAGGACGACCGCCAGCCAAAACGTAAACAAATTGAATTAATAACTCAGTTCGTGCTCAATTGAGAGTTAGTGAAGTGCAAAGTTTGGCTTCAGAAAAAATATAGTAAAGACATATGCTCGACAGCAGCTGTGTGCATGGCTGATTCAGTGATGATTCACTCGTGCTTTTTTTTTCTGTTGGTAAATGTTTTTTTGTATGCCACTTCGTTTCAGGTTGAATGCAAAATGCAAAGATTCACGAGATAACAGGCTGTTTTGAGTGATTGCGATAGTTGCGCCAGGTAAGTAATTATGCTTTATTGACTTAGTTCACATATTGAAGTTACGTTAGCTTTGTCCATTTATTTTTGAACATTTTGATGAAACTGATCAATATTTATTTGAAATCAAACAAATTTTTATTTAATTTTGATCTGCATAATTTCTATCGGGTGTCACTCTACTGTTTTATAACATTTGATACATAGTCGTAGTCGTTATTCATATCGATGAAAGATGTATAAGGGGAGTGATCTCAAAAAACTCTTGAATTAAGTAAGGGAGGTAGAAAGATTTTTAGAAAAGTAATAGAAATAGCGCTTAACCTGAGTATAACGTGTCTTAGTACCACCTCAAGTAGCGTATTGTATACGCCGTGAGGCCACCAACATTGTTCCTCGTCCCAATTGACATTATCATAATAGAAGACCCTGAGCGGTTGACTGCCAAACCGCAGGATACTCTGGCTTATTGAATTCCGTGACGAATTCATACCATCTACGTAAGCAAGATGTAAACACGACAAACCCTTCCAGTAGCAAAATTAGATTGAGAATTTAGAATGAGTTCACTCAACCTTTTTGTTACGGCACTTTTTTATACGTCACTTCGTTTTACGTCCATCGTTTTACGGCACATGACGTAAATAGAATGTTTAGCATTATTGACTTCAAATCTTAGAAACCCAAAGAACTAGGGTATCTGTTCCATTATTAATAACATGGTCCTATATCAATAACATTCGCAAAACAGGCAATTTAGGCTCAATTTGTGTCGTGTTTTGTTGTTATCCGGCGAGCTCACTGCTGAAAAAAATCACAAAAATGAGAAATAAAACAAACTGAATGAATTCAAGGAGAGGTAACCCTTAGTATCTGTTTTGCACCATCAACAAGTGTTCCATTCCAGGTCTTCCAAGAATTTCCTGAAGTCTACACGCGTAACCAAGACCTTAAGATCTAGACACACAATTGAAGAGCTGATATCTTCTTTAAAACTTATTCATGCCCGATTTGATCAATTAAACCAAACTGGATATGCCTTCAATAACACGCGTTAATAGATGACTTATATATTTTTTAAATGGTTCCTGCTCTATTTGGTTAATGAAATCAAATTGGATGCGCCTGCAATAAACTTGCGTTTTACGTCATCCAAGAATGCCCTGGAATCAAAGTCTATACGCGTAATCAAAGGGCTGTTATCTCTTTTTTAAAAAATGGCTCTTGTCCTATTAGATCTAGTAAACCAAATTGGATACGCCTTGAATAGCTGTTGCTATCCAGTTCATCCAAGAATTACCTGGAATATAGGCCTTGAGGTCTACACGCGTAACCAAGGGGTTGCTAATTATTTTTAATAATGGTTCATGTCGGATTTGATCCATGAAACGCGTTCAATAACTGTTCTTGAGTTGAGATGAGTTCTAAACACGTGACTAGATTGCTTGTATATTTTTCAAATGGCATCTGAGATCTGTAACTTACGGAAGGATTCAGACTCCATGGTGCTTTTCGGAGATTTCAATCAACCACGTTTAGTATGGAAGCAAGCGTATAGTGACCACGCATTCGTAGATGCTTTGCAGTCACATATCTCCATGGCCAGCCAGACTATGCTCGACAACATGGCATTTCACGGATTACATCAACGAAATATGATCAGGAATTGCAATGAACGCATATTGGACCTTGTATTTAGCAGCGACTCTGATACTACCAATAAATTTACATCTCTAGCTGCGGAGGAGGTTGTCCCTATCGACCGCTTTCATCCACCACTCGATTTCTGCGTAACATTCCAGTCTGTGATATCATTTTCTGAAGAAATTGACCTCTCCGCACGCGATTTCCGCCGAGGTGATTTTGACACAATGTGCGGTCTGCTATCGAATACTGATTGGATCGAAGTGACGCGAAGTACTGACGTGGATTCTGCTGTTTCTGCATTCAACACTATTTTGCGCAATTGCATTGCCCAGACTGTCCCACTTATCCGACCTCCTAAGAAACCAGCTTGGGACAACTCGCGGCTTCGTGCATTACGACGTCGTCGTTTCAAGATGCTGCAGCAGTACTGTCGTCAAAGATGCTATTTCTCGAAACAACAATTTGATGAAGCGAGCCGCATATATCGTGGATATAACCGTTTTTGGTACAAACAGTATGTGAGGCGGAAACAGGACGATCTTCGCAGAAATCCGAAAAAAAAATTGGTCTTTTGTCAATTCTAAACGACAGGAAAATGGTCTCCCTGCATCGATGTATCTAGGTGACGGCTTGGCAAACAATTTGGATGAAAAGTGCGCGCTATTCGCAGAGCAGTTCTCTAGCGTTTTTACGAATAATATTCTTACCGCCGAAGAATCGAACGCAGCAATCCATACAGTACCACGTGATTTGATTGATCTAGACATTTTCCAAGTGACTCCACTGATGATCGAGTTAGCGCTTAAAAAGCTTAAGTTGTTGTTTTGTCCAGGACCAGATGGTATCCCATCGTGCATATTCAAGAAATGTGGGCCCGTACTAGCGGAACCTCTACTGTACATTTTCAACCAATCTTTGCAACAGCAAAAGTTCCCGACTGTTTGGAAAACGTCTCATATGCGGCCAGTTTTCAAAAAAGGTGACAAGTCAAATGATGCTAACTATCGTGGGATTACTTCACTCTCAGCTGGTTCAAAATGCTTGGGAACAATTGTGAATGATGTTATGTTTGGATCGTGTCGCACTTACATCAGTAAAGCACAACACGGCTTTTATCCTAGGCGATCTGTGGAAAGTAACCTTTGTGACTTTTCATCAACCTGCATCAGTGCCATGAACAGTGGCGCACAAGTAGACGCAATATACACCGATATCAAGGCTGCATTTGACACAGTGCATCATGGAATCCGGTTGGCTAAACTACGTCGTCTCGGGTTTACGGAAAGAGTTTGCAATTGGCTACAGTCGTATCTTAAAGATAGAAGTCTATGCGTAAAAATTGGTGCAACCGAATCACTTTCCTTTACGCCTAGCTCTGGAGTGCCACAAGGAAGCAATTTAGGACCTCTACTGTTTACGTTATTCTTTAACGATGTTAGTATTCTCCTGGCCGACGGTGGTTTACTAATTTACGCTGACGATTTGAAAATCCTCCTCATCGTACGAAGTGACGCAGATTGTAGGGAACTTCAAAAGCTTTTGGATATCTTCGCACATTGGTGTCTCATGAACTACCTTCAAGTTTGCGTTTCCAAATGTTGCGTTATCTCATATCGTCGACGGAAGTCTCCGATATTATATGATTACAGCATAAATGGTCAACAAATTGAACGTGTGGATAAACTGAAGGATCTTGGAGTGTTGTTGGATTACCAACTAACATTTAAGCTGCATTACTCTTATGTAGTAGAAAAAGCCAATCGTCAACTAGGCTTCATCCTCAAGATTGCTAAAGAGTTTAACGACCCAATATGCCTGCGCGCCCTATACTGTTCTTTGGTCAGATCCATTTTGGAATTTGCGTCGGTGGTCCTTATGAAACATTATGGATCACGAGGCTAGAAGCGGTTCAAAGAAAATTTGTTCGACATGCATTGAGGAATCTGCCGTGGTGTGACCCGTTAAATTTGCCTCCTTATGAACACCGTTGTGCCTTACTAGGAATTGAACCACTACATGTATGTCGTAAAACTAACCGGGCAGTTTATGGCGCCAAATTAATACATGGTGAAGTCGACTGCCCTGCTCTGCTGGAACGTGTTCGTTTTTATGCCCCTGAACGTATGCTTCGATCGAGGCAACTGATACAACTATCAGCTAGGAACACTATATTTATGGAGCCAATGACCCAATCAACTCTGTTTGCAGAGCATTTCGAGAAGCATATTCTTTATTTGACTTTAATTTATCTACGGAAGCATTTCGACAACGTTTGCGTACATCACGTATATTCAATTAATTGTTTAGTATAATTTAATTAAGTATTATACATTAAGACCATGATGTCAGATGGATACAACAATAAATAAATAAATAAATGGCTCCTGCTCCATTTAATCATTGAAATCAAATTGGATATGCCTTCAATAACCTTGCGTTACAGATCATCCAAGAATTCTCTGGAGTATAGGCCTTCAAATCCACACACGTAACCATAGGTTTGTTATCACTTTTTGAAAATAGCTCATGCCCTATTTTATCTTTTAAACCAATTTTAATACGCCTTCTTCAAAAGCTGTTTCTTTCCAGGAGCTCCAAGAATTACTGGAATATAGGCCTTGGATCTACACGCATACTAAAGGTCTGTTTTATGATGGTTCATGCTATTTTCAATCCGTACGCCTGGATTGACTTTAACGTCTGAACTTTAATTCTTGTACTTGGTTAGCTGGAATGGAACATGTATTCAATTCATATTCAGTTTAGTTCAAATGGTCTCTAAGAGCATGTTTCATTTAATAAAAAAAATCAGAAGGGTTGTATATAAGACACGACCGCAATGTATACGTCGGACAACGTAAGGACATTCTTCCGATTGGTCATTCAGTCGTCGCGATTGTGTATTGAACTTTGTAGGAATTTCTTCTCGTATCAGCTATATTTTGTACAGATAGAATGGATTTATTTTTTCATTGCCCATATCAAATCACTAAAGATTCATACGCAATCCAACAGAACGTCGATGGAAACGACAGAACAGGATTTGACAGTTGACCCATATGTTTTCTGTCAAACCTTGCCGTTTCCGATGAATTTCGTTTGGCCCTGGCAGCGACAAAACCATAAACAGAATTTTAAGAGAAATTTCACATGGCTGCTACTGACATCCATGCGAATACATTTTTGCAGCGTCACCCTTCGACGCGCAATCCTGATTCTCTTGCGGACTGTAGCTTTCTGCCGTCGCCAAGCCATTAATTTTAACATTGAAAAATTCTCCTCGGCTCAACTTTATCTGGTATATTATGGCTTGTGTTGCGTGTACGTAAACTATTTCTCCTGAGAGTGTAGCCATGGCCCTGAAAAGAGCCGTTTTGGTATACCTTTCGTTGTCGTTCGTGTCCACAGCTGGAATTGGTGACGACTTATTACTTCAGACGGCGTGCTTGACCAGCTTCTTCGGAAGCAAGAGGCGCCCGTCGGTCTGAACCTTGCAATTAGTGATCGTTGCGTTTGGGTTGTACACGCTTACTTTCATCTATTGAGTGACTGAGTAAAATTGCATTGCTCAGGGCAATTTGCCCTCTCTTTTCTTCCCATGGAAATTCTACACAATTTCCGTCAAAAACGAGACTAATAAAAAATATGTCCTGCTTTTGCCGGAAATTGAGTAAAATTTCGGCCAGCGGCGGCGGCATGGCGGCGTGGGGGCGTGGGTCGTCGTGGCAATAAAAAAAAAATCCAAATTCCTACACAAATTCCTCCGCAAATTTCACTAGGAAGTGATCTGAGAGCTACTCCAGGAATTGTTACGAAAGTTCCTCCAGAAATTTCTCCGGAAGTTCCTCCGTTAGATCCATCAGGATTTCCTTCGGTAGTTACTCCAGGAATTCCTCCGGAAGTTCCTCCAGGAATTCCTCAGGAAGTTCCTCCAGGAATTCCGTCGGAAGTTCCCCCAGGAATTCCGCCGGAAGTTTTTCCAGGAATTATTCCTGAAGTTCCTTCAGGAATTCCTCTGGAAGCTCCTCCAGGAATTCCTCCGGAAGTCCCTCCAGGAATTCCTCCGGATGTTCCTCCAGTAATTCCTCCAGAAGTTCCTCCAGGAATTCCTCCGGAAGTTCCTCCAGGAATTCCTTCGGAAGTTCCTCCAGGAATTCCTCCGGAAGTTCCTCCAGGAATTCCTCCGGAAGTTCCTCCAGGAATTCCTCCGGAAGTTCCTCCAGGAATTCCTCCGGAAGTTCCTCCAGGAATTCCTCCGGAAGTTCCTCCAGGAATACCTCCGGAAATTCTCCGAATTCCTCCGGAAGTTCCTCCACGAATTCCTCCGGAAGTTCCTCCACGAATTCCTCCGGAAGTTCCTCCACGAATTCCTCCGGAAGTTCCTCCACGAATTCCTCCGGAAGTTCCTCCATGAATTCCTCCGGAAGTTCCTCCACGATTTCCTCCGGAAGTTCCTCCACGATTTCCTCCGGAAGTTCCTCCACAAATTCCTCCGGAAGTTCCTCCACGAATTCCTCCGGAAGTTCCTCCACGAATTCCTCCGGAAGTTCCTCCACAAATTCCTCCGGAAGTTCCTCCAGCAATTCCTCCGAAAGTTCCTCCATGAATTCCTCCGGAAGTTCCTCCGTGAATTCCTCCATGAATTCCTCCGGAAGTTCCTCCATGAATTCCTCCGGAAGTTCCTCCAGGAATTCCTCCGGAAGTTCCTCCAGGAATTCCTCCGCAAGTTCCTTCAGGAATTCCTCCGGAAGTTCCTCCAGGAATTCCTCCGGAAGTTCCTCCAGGAATTCCTCCGGAAGTTCCTCCAGGAATTCCTCCGGAAGTTCCTCCAGGAATTCCTCCGGAAGTTCCTCCAGGAATTCCTCCGGAAGTTCCTCCAGGAATTCCTCAGGAAGTTCCTCCGAAAGTTCCTCCAGGAATTCCTCCGGAAGTTCCTCCAGGAATTCCTCCGGAAGTTCCTCCAGGAATTCCTCCGAAAGTTCCTCCAGGAATTTCTCCGGAAGTTCCTCCAGGAATTTCTCCGGAAGTTCCTCCAGGAATTCCTCCGGAATCTCCTCCAGGAATTCCTCCGGAATCTCCTCCAGGAATTCCTCCGGAATCTCCTCCAGGAATTCCTCCGGAATCTCCTCCAGGAATTCCTCCGGAATCTCCTCCAGGAATTCCTCCGGAATCTCCTCCAGGAATTCCTCCGGAATCTCCTCCAGGAATTCCTCCGGAATCTCCTCCAGGAATTCCTCCGGAATCTCCACCGGTAATTCCTCCGAATCTCCTCCAGGAATTCCTCCGGAATCTCCTCCAGGAATTCCTCCGGAATCTCCTCCAGGAATTCCTCCGAATCTCCTCCAGGAATTCCTCCGAATCTCCTCCAGGAATTCCTCGGAATCTCCTCCAGGAATTCCTCCGGAATCGCCTCCAGGAATTCCTCCGGAATCTCCTCCAGGAATTCCTCCGGAATCTCCTCCAGGAATTCCTCCGGAATCTCCTTCAGGAATTCCTCGGGAATCTCCTTCAGGAATTCCTCGGGAATCTCCTCCAGGAATTCCTCCGGAATCTCCTCCAGGAATTCCTCCGGAATCTCCTCCAGGAATTCCTCCGGAATCTCCTCCAGGAATTCCTCCGGAATTTCCTCCAGGAATTCCTCCGGAATCTCCTCCAGGAATTCCTCCGGAAGTTCCTCCAGGGATTCCTCCGGAAGCTCCTCCAGGAATTCCTCCGGAAGTTCCTCCGGGAATTTCTCCAGGTCCTCCAGGAATTTCTCCGGAAGTGCCTGCTAGAATTATTACGGTAATTCCTTCAAAAACTCTTCAGGAATACCTCCTGAAGTTCCTCCAGGAATTCATCTGGAAGTTTCTCCAGGAATTCCTCTGGAAGTTCTTCCAGAAATTCTACCAGAAACTCCTCCAAGAGTTCTTCCAGAAATTTCTCTGGAAGTGCCTCCATTTTAATCTGAACACTTTTTAATTTGAAGCCCGTTTGTTTGAACATCGTTTAAATTAAAAATGGTTCAAACGTCATTGAGCAAGTAGAATCGAGAAAGGAAAAATGGAACATCGTGAAACAGAACGCATAATCAAAACAAACCAGTAAAGAGAGCAGCCAGAAATCATTTTTTCTTATGCAAATAGAGTAACCAGAAGTTCCATACTAGCTAGATACATCTAGACGGCGATATCCGGCGGCGTGATCAATTTTCATACAGCTGCTCGCCGAGTCATTTTTGACGGCGGCGTGAAAAATTCGTCGGCGGCGGTGCACAGGTCTACTCGTTTCGTTTCGGTCCGGTCCATTTGGTTCGATGCGCGCGTAGTTAATGTCTCGCTCACTAGTTCTGGTTCTGGTTTGTTGTTTTAGGGATATTAACCCATAAAGTCATTTATCCCTAACGGTTGAAGAACTCGGGCACGGCAAGAACTGCCTCTTTTATACACAAAGAGAATCTTGCGGTGGTCTTAAAGGCCCGTAACATCATTATGATGTCCGTGTTGGGAATACATGAATAGGATTGGTTGGTTCTGAAATTTTAACTGTAGGACTGTAAACGAGGTACCCGTCGATTTGGCCATTTAGGGTCGATGCCCACGTAGCGTCTTTCAAACGAAGCGTGTATGCTGCGTTAAAAGGACGCAGATGTGCATCGGGTAATATTGGTAACGAAGCGTCGCCATGGCGTTACACCCCTGCGTTATTTTAACGCTGCGTGCCCGAGTCGTTGAAAAAACGCTACGTACAGGGATTGAATCCTAAAGAGAATGAGCAGGTCTCTCACTTATCATCTCTGTATACATAAAAGGCTATCTGACGTTTAATCATCTTTCTCTTGCACGCGCACGGCAAGGATAGGATTTGTTTTCATACGGAAACGCTTCGGAAGCGTTTCCGTATGAAAACAAACCCTATCCCGCCTGTGCGCGTGTAAGAGAAAGATGATAAAGGTCAGATAGCCTTATACGATATGTAGCATCCCGCGAGAGACTTTTTTCGCAAGTTGTCATGATAGAGAACTGATTCGGGAGGCTATAGCTCATGATAAATTTCTTTTAGAAAGCTCTAAATGCGGGGAGCACTGGCTCTGATGATGCATTTCAACTTGTTCTACACAACTGTGTAGTAACCAACACGAAATGAGCGAAAACAAAGCGAGAATCACCATTTTTCTGTGGGGGCTGCCTATCCGATTCTATTTTTTCGCACTTGTATACAAGTTTGATAAATTTGCCTCTCTTTTATCGTTGTTCGTTATCTATTGAGAGCAATTTCTGCAAACCCTGGCTACGTACCTTTATTATATCATATTCTATTGTACCATAACTTAGTATTAATGAATTAATGTTTAGTTTTTTCAACAAATGGACATGTTCATTTGATCAAGAAGGCATGATAGCTCATTCATGTATTCTTTAGGTGTTCAAATGATATTGACAAAATACCAGAACCATACTTACATTAAGTGTTGATTTAATATTTAATACCTCATATTATCATTGGTAGGCATGTATATTATCTTAGTTTTATACTAATTGAAATCATGATTGATTTGGTATTCGTAGAACACGGATGTGTTATTATTCCCGGTATTTTACATCTTATGCACGGCTCTTTAATACATCGTCATGGTACACAGTATTGGGTATTGAGTATCTCAGCCAAGTATTTAGGTACCAGCTAAATACGCAACCCTTAGCTCGTGAAAGCGTGCGTATTGAATCTTATGAGCTATGACCAGAGTTATGTTGAACGCTCCTCCTTAGACGTCTCTCCATTTCGTGGCCCTAATCGAGTTTTCAAATATGTATTGTTATTAAGGTGATTATACAATCAAGCCATGTGGTGAATTTCAAATTCACCACACGATTTTTTACTCCTATTGTCAAAAGTTCAAATCTAGCGTAATAATTGTCGTACAATGCTGAAATTAAAGTCGATTGTTAAGCATGAGTAAGCAAACGATCTACGGATGTTTCATACCCATGGGCATTGAGTTTTTCTCAATTCGTGCTCTTGAAAAATCACTAGAAAAAACACGTGGTTTCCAAGATGGCCGATTTGTGGCTTTGTTGTTTAACCACCTTAATACTCACGTCTGAAATTAGGAAATAAACTTAGAGTTTGCCTTGGTAGGTAATTCACCGTTTTCACCGGTGCAGACAACCTGCTGGCGACTACTACAAGTGCTTTTCCCTCCAAAAAGCCAGTTTGTTAGTTCCGGTTCTGTTTAAATCGTGTCTCATATCTCGTCCGTATCTTTTGCTCACTAGACTAAATGAAGACGCCAATTAAACCCACATTTGTTCGATTCTCAAGCACCCAATTAAGTTCTGACGTTCGTCGAAAATAACCACTTGTAATGAAGTTCAATTGTACTAAAAATGACATGCGAATACCTTCAAGCAAAACGTTATCTTATCAACTAAAGTACTTTGATTGCCATGAGGTGTGGACTGATAAAAGGCATTTTGCTAAATTATTGCCATACTGACTAAGCGAGTGAACTAAAACTGTTGAGGCTCTGTCGCATCGAAACAAATCGAATTTTATCACTTAATGATAAGGTGTTGTCTTCCTGGGTCACTAAACACGTACACGGGTGCCATTCTGTTTGTATCAGTTCCTATTATTTATGCCATTCAACGTCACAAACGATTCTGTAAGTTTTATCTGCGAATGCACATCTTTTAACGTCTTGGTAGTGCTCGAATCCGTGAAGTGGTAAACTGAATAATGATATGCGTTTTTTCTATCAGCAACAAGCACGTTAACCATGAAGTAGGGTAAAACGACCTATTATGGAGGGGTTAAGCACCGTGTCGAAATAAAATTGATTACAAAAATTCTTCAAAAATTACCTGTTGGTCGATTTCCATATTGTAGTAGTTAAATAGGATGCTCGTTCACTATAGTTTCGTAAATATTACGTGAATTGTGTTGAAGTTATGTTGTTTTGTTTTTATCACAATAAAAACAAACTACCGCAATAATAGGACGCATTTGCCTATCGTTGCGATATTTTTTGAAGGTCAGCCCTATTGTTGCGGTATTGCATGTAATTCTTATGGAGAGCGATACCGCAACAATAGGACCTTAGCACTACCGCAGTAATAGGCTCAAGGGATTCAAATTTTTAACGAAAAATGTTGATTTTTCATCATTTTGAACGGATTTTTGTGAAACGAAAGCTGTTCTAGTCGTTAATTCGAAGAGTTTTAGCGTACCCACAATTGTTTTCAATGGTGTTATATCCAGAATGGACTACTTTAACACTACCGCAACATTAGGGCATACCACAACGATAGGACGTTTTACCCTACTACTGAAATACCACAAGAATACGACTACCTACTACTAAAACAAATTTTCAGATTTTTTCATATACAGGGGTTAGGCAAAATGATTGAGATAGGCAAAATTTGGCCCAAATTGAAATCCTTATAACTTTTTGAAAAATTGATGAAATTGGACAAAACCGGAAGCATTCGACGGCAAATTTAGTCAAGATTTAGGAACATGTGCGGTCACGAATACTGGCCACCGGACACCGGAGAT
This sequence comes from Armigeres subalbatus, assembly GCF_024139115.2. Lineage (NCBI taxonomy): Eukaryota > Metazoa > Arthropoda > Insecta > Diptera > Culicidae > Armigeres > Armigeres subalbatus. Next base: position 185,870,748 of record NC_085140.1, on the reverse strand, counting down.
GTTCCGGATTTTCGGAGGTCATGTCAAAAACACATTTTTTCTGCCGCTCGTATTTTTGTGTGGTTTGAAGTTACATCGATAAACACTATTTTCCTAGAAACTAGATCTTATTGAAAATTGAATGCGGGCTGTTGCGCTAAGATCCGTTGAAAAACATCCGAGATATGGCCATTTCAGTAAACCTGGTTCCGGATACTATGGTCAATTATGTATATCCTTCCAATCACGTATATATTATCCGGTACCATATCAATATTGGTATCAAACTTCAAGATTTTTCATGGAGATGCTTCAGGAAGCATATGCAGGACGATCAGTTGCCCTGACCACTCTGTAGTAGGTTCCAGGTGCCCCGGGGGAAGTGGCCAATTTGAAAAACGTTCAGAACCCTATCAATATGGGTATCAAACTTCAAGATTTTTCATGGAGATGCTTCAGGAAGCATATGCAGGACGATCAGTTGCCCTGACCACTCTGTAGTAGGTTCCAGGTGCCCCGGGGGAAGTGGCCAATTTGAAAAACGTTCAGAACCCTATCAATATGGGTATCAAACTTCAAGATTTTTCATGGAGATGCTTCAGGAAGCATATGCAGGACAATCAGTTGCCCTGACCACTCTGTGGTAGGTTCCAGGTGCCCCGGGGGAAGTGGCCAATTTGAAAAACGTTCAGAACCCTATCAATATGGGTATCAAACTTCAAGATTTTTCATGGAGATGCTTCAGGAAGCATATTCAGGACGATCAGTTGCCCTGACCACTCTGTAGTAGGTTCCAGGTGCCCCGGGGGAAGTGGCAAATTTGAAAAACGTCCAGAACCCTATCAATATGGGAATCAAACTTCAAGATTTTTCGAGGTGATACCTTTAAATGCATTTTAGAACCAGCAGCTGTCATGACCACTCTGTAGTAGGTTCCAGGTATCCTGGGGAAGTGGCCAATTTGCAAAATGTTCGAAACTATATCAAAATGAGTATCAAAGTTCAAGGTTTTTCATGGAGATGCTTCAGGAAGCATATTCAGGACGATCAGTTGCCCTGACCACTCTGTGGTAGGTTCCAGGTGCCCCGGGGGAAGTGGCCAATTTGAAAAACCGTTCAGAACCATATCAATATGGGTATCAAACCTCAAGATTTTTCGAGGTGATACTTTTAAATGCATTTTAGAACCAGCAGCTGTCATGACCACTCTGTAGTAGGTAACACTTTAATAAAGAAACAAAAAAAAAAAAACTCTGTGGTAGGTTCCAGGTGTCCTGGAGAAGTGGCCAATTTGCAAAATGCTCGAAACCATATCAAAATGAGCATCAAAGTTCAAGGTTTTTCATGGGGATGCTTTTGGACTCTCCTGTCGAATAGAGTTCGTCGCCGCACGAAGTTGACCATCTACAAAACGCTCATTAGACTGGTCGGCCTCTATGGCCACGAAAGTTGGATGTTGCTGGCGAAGGACCAACGCGCCCTTGGAGTTTCCGAATGGAAGGTGTTGCGGACTATTTATGGTGGAATGCAGATGGAAGCCAATGGAGGTGGTGGTGGAGGCCAATGAACCACGAGTTGTAACTGTTAGGAGAACTAGCACATGGTACAAGTTTGGCGGTTACGGTGGGCCGGGCATGTAGCCAGAATGTCAGACGACAACCCGATTAAGATGGTGCTCGATAATGATCCGACCGGTACAAGAAGAAGAGTCGCGATGCGGTCACGGTGGATCGACCAAGTGTAAGATGGCCTGCCATCAATGGCAGCAGGTCGCAAGCATGACTTAGCAATTGTGTGGGGTGCTATATCTTGACATGGCCATGTTTCTGTTATGGCACTTAAGGGCAAAGTGAAGCCTGCTGATTATCAAATTATTTTGGAAGACAAGGTATTTGTTGATATGATGACAAATCCTGAATATGACGTCTGTTTTTCATTTTTGCGAAAGATCCGCAGGTCGCGTTCCACTTGGTCGATCCACCGTGACCGCTGCACGCCTCTTCTTCTTGTACCGGTCGGATTTTTATCGAAGCATCATCTCAATCGGGTTATCGTCTGACATTCTGGCTTCTTGCCCGGCCCATCGTAACCGCCAAAATTGTACCGTATGGGTAGTTCTCCTAACAGTTACAACTCGTGGTTCATTGGCCTCCACCACCACCTCCATTGTCTTCCATCTGCACCCCACCATAGATGGTCCGCAACACCTTCCATTCGGAAACTCCAAGGGCGCGTTGGTCCTTCGCCAGCAACATCCAACTTTCGTGGCCATAGAGGCAGACCAGTCTAATGAGCGTTTTGCAGATGGTCAACTTCGTGCTGCGGCGAACTCTATTCGACAGGAGAGTCCAAAAGCATCTCCATGAAAAACCTTGAACTTTGATGCTCATTTTGATATGGTTTCGAACATTTTGCAAATTGGCCACTCCCCCAGGACACCTGGAACCTACTGGTCATGGTCATGGAGTGGTCATGACAGCTGCTGGTTCTAAAATACATTTAAAAGTATCACCTCGAAAAATCTTGAAGTTTGATACCCATATTGATTGGGTTCTGAACGTTTTTCAAATTGGCCACTTCCCCCGGGGCACCTGGAACCTACCACAGAGTGGTCAGGGCCACTGATCGTCCTGAATATGCTTCCTGAAGCATCTCCATGAAAAATCTTGAAGTTTGATACCCATATTGATAGGGTTCTGAATGTTTTTCAAATTGGCCACTTCCCCCGGGGCACCTGGAACCTACTACAGAGTGGTCAGGGCAACTGATCGTCCTGAATATGCTTCCTGAAGCATCTCCATGAAAAATCTTGAAGTTTGATACCCATATTGATAGGGTTCTGAACGTTTTTCAAATTGGCCGCTTCCCCCGGGGCACCTGAAACCTACCACAGAGTGGTCAGGGCCACTGATCGTCCTGCATATGCTTCCTGAAGCATCTCCATGAAAAATCTTGAAGTTTGATACCCATATTGATAGGGTTCTAAACGTTTTTCAAATTGGCCACTTCCCCCGGGGCACCTGGAACCTACTACAGAGTGGTCAGGGCAACTGATCGTCCTGCATATGCTTCCTGAAGCATCTCCATGAAAAATCTTGAAGTTTGATACCCATATTGATTGGGTTCTGAACGTTTTTCAAATTGGCCACTTCCCCCGGGGCACCTGAAACCTACCACAGAGTGGTCAGGGCCACTGATCGTCCTGCATATGCTTCCTGAAGCATCTCCATGAAAAATCTTGAAGTTTGATACCCATATTGATAGGGTTCTGAATGTTTTTCAAATTGGCCACTTCCCCCGGGGCACCTGGAACCTACTACAGAGTGGTCAGGGCCACTGATCGTCCTGAATATGCTTCCTGAAGCATCTCCATGAAAAATCTTGAAGTTTGATACCCATATTGATAGGGTTCTGAATGTTTTTCAAATTGGCCACTTCCCCCGGGGCACCTGGAACCTACCACAGAGTGGTCAGGGCAACTGATCGTCCTGAATATGCTTCCTGAAGCATCTCCATGAAAAATCTTGAAGTTTGATACCCATATTGATAGGGTTCTGAACGTTTTTCAAATTGGCCACTTCCCCCGGAGCACCTGGAACCTACTACAGAGTGGTCAGGGCAACTGATCGTCCTGCATATGCTTCCTGAAGCATCTCCATGAAAAATCTTGAAGTTTGATACCCATATTGATAGGGTTCTGAACGTTTTTCAAATTGGCCACTTCCCCCGGGGCACCTGAAACCTACCACAGAGTGGTCAGGGCCACTGATCGTCCTGCATATGCTTCCTGAAGCATCTCCATGAAAAATCTTGAAGTTTGATACCCATATTGATAGGGTTCTGAATGTTTTTCAAATTGGCCACTTCCCCCGGGGCACCTGGAACCTACTACAGAGTGGTCAGGGCAACTGATCGTCCTGAATATGCTTCCTGAAGCATCTCCATGAAAAATCTTGAAGTTTGATACCCATATTGATAGGGTTCTGAACGTTTTTCAAATTGGCCGCTTCCCCCGGGGCACCTGGAACCTACTACAGAGTGGTCAGGGCAACTGATCGTCCTGCATATGCTTCCTGAAGCATCTCCATGAAAAATCTTGAAGTTTGATACCCATATTGATAGGGTTCTGAATGTTTTTCAAATTGGCCACTTCCCCCGGGGCACCTGGAACCTACCACAGAGTGGTCAGGGCAACTGATCGTCCTTAATATGCTTCCTGAAGCATCTCCATGAAAAATCTTGAAGTTTGATACCCATATTGATAGGGTTCTGAACGTTTTCAAATTGGCCACTTCCCCGGAGCACCTGGAACCTACTACAGAGTGGTCAGGGCAACTGATCGTCCTGCATATGCTTCCTGAAGCATCTCCATGAAAAATCTTGAAGTTTGATACCAATATTGATATGGTACCGGATAATATATACGTGATTGGAAGGATATACATAATTGACCATAGTATCCGGAACCAGGTTTACTGAAATGGCCATATCTCGGATGTTTTTCAACGGATCTTAGCGCAACAGCCCGCATTCAATTTTCAATAAGATCTAGTTTCTAGGAAAATAGTGTTTATTGATGTAACTTCAAACCACACAAAAATACGAGCGGCAGAAAAAATGTGTTTTTGACATGGCCTCCGAAAATCCGGAACATCTCCGGTGTCCGGTGGCCAGTATTCGTGACCGCACATGTTCCTAAATCTTGACTAAATTTGCCGTCGAATGCTTCCGGTTTTGTCCAATTTCATCAATTTTTCAAAAAGTTATAAGGATTTGAATTTGGGCCAAATTTTGCCTATCTCAATCATTTTGCCTAACCCCTGTATCTGTAAACATATTTTATTACTTGAATCACTTTTCTCTCAAAGTGGATTTTATGAGCATCGGCCTTTACATATAGGCATTGAAATGTGAGAACACAAATAACAGAATTGAACGTAACGACGTTTATTTATATATCCCATTGCATATTTCACTTTGGTTGAATATCCCTAAATTAAAGTCACTTTTCTATGTACAGTAAGGAACCGATTCTATCACGTCCCGATTTTGTCTGCCTTTGATTTGAACCCAATTTTATCACGTTTTTTCAAACGAGTTTGAAGTAAGTCTTTCGAAATTAATTTAAAGTTGTCCCAGTGCAATAAAACGCATGTTAATGAGCCTCAGTTTTTATCATTGATTCAAGTTGCAATACTCCCAATAGCACCAGACTATAATAAAACGGCTACACCCTCATTTCGCTTGCCAAATCAGCTCTGATACCCTTCTGGTCGCCCATTTGATTTGGTGCTTCGTGTATAGCCGAGCGAACACTCGAGAAAATTTTCCACTTTATCATCGCGCAGTCTCGCTCGATCGTTGTTTGATTGTAGGACCATCCGCAACGCCTTCACCACTGAGCGTCAACAGGTGTGTAGTGCCTAGTTATATCAGATAAAGAGGCTTTTCAGTGTAAATTTGTGGTCCAATTATGAACTTTCATTGTTGTTTTTGGTGTGGTCGGTCGAAAGAAAGTGAAGTCTCTAATTCACCGTAACCAAGTGCTCGCCAACGGTCGGTGTGTTTCGCTGCAAGAAGTAGACAAAAAGTGCGATTAAAATTTAACGAATCTGCATCTTGGCGGACGCGGGAATCGCGCATCGCATCTAAGGGGATTTGATGGGTCACTGAAAAACTTACAGAGGTACTTTCTTCAGTTGATGAACGATCGTCGTGGAGGCGGTAAGCACCATTTTCATTCATTAAATATCCGGGAAATAACGAGTCGATTTAATTCGTATATACATTGTTATGGGCTGTGTGGACCTTTTGCCGAATATTTACGACGTTATACAAATATCTTAAGCATTGGTGTAACTGGCAACGGTTTTCAGGGGGACTACAATGCCCATAATTGCATAACTGTTCCACGTGGATAGGAATCCAAGTAAATTGGGACAATTATGATTTTATGGAATATGTATATAGTCCTTCCATCTATTCTTTTGAGCTATTTGTATGAAGGGTATGAATAATGTTTGAAATTAAAAAGTGCACATATGGGAAAAATATTACGAATTTCAAAAAGTGGCATTGCTCATTACCTGTATGGGGATTACCCCTATGGGAAATTGGAACTGAATCGTACATGATTTATTATTATTATTATTATTTATACAGACGCTGCAGTAGATAACAGTCGTATCCATTCAACTCTGTCCATGTCCAAAGTACGTCACCAATGAAGAGTCCACAAATTGTCTTTCACATGATCGACACACCTTGCTCGTGGTTGTTAGTTACTAGTTTTACTTCCACCTTAATATATGTAGTTGATAGAAATTATTACAATACGGGGTTCTCACTCCATTCCCGCCATAAGATGCGTAAATCTGCAATCAATAATTATTGATATTTATTACAAGACGCAACTTTTCCAGAATGTTACAGCCAACCGGTGATTGATAGATTTTCTAACAATTCTGTTAAGAACATACCAAAACCTGAATGTTACCATACGACAAATTGATTTCCTTCATATATTTTTTGTAGAAAAGATTTTATCAATATTATATTGATTCTGGTACGTACACCGTGAACCTCATTGATTAAGGTCAAGGTAATTGTTGAACCATAAACATGTATTGTTCGAAGAACTCAGTGGTAATGGGTGACAATATCAACTATGTCCATGTTAAATTTGTAGCTGTACGAAGACGGGTAAATAATTTTACAAGGAGAATCGTTTTATGTCAGAAATCGAATAGATTTTTTTTGTAAAAAAAATTAAAAATAAATGCCCATGAAGAAATAAGGGTAAAGCAATAAATAAATATAGAATTTTCGCTATAATAAATATAGAATTTCCATAAACAATAAAGAATTTGCCAAGGGCCGAAAGTCTCGTTAATAAAGATAATAAATAATAAAGAATTTTCAAAAATTCAAAAATATGTTAGCACTTTTGAAAGTAAAAATTAAAATAAAAAAAAACAAGAATTTCCCATGTTGATTATTTGGCCCCTCCAAATTCATTTCATCAGCACCTTCTTTTATACCACATTGGTCAGAATGCTCGGAGCGGTGGGTGCAGTCGACCTCCACAAACGTCGAATCAGACTAACCCGCAGGCAAGCTGGCGGCCATTACCGCTCGCGGAAAACTGGATTGTGCATTTTACAAATTGATAAAAATTTTAATATCTGAATTCTGAACACGTTTGAAATGAGTAATTCATCACATAGAACTAAATCAGATTTTCATCCGCGAGGCACTTTCAACAGTAAACATCAATGTAAACAATGCTAATTATGTTTTTTTCTGCACATAATAAGTACACTCAGTCTATCACAGACAGTCTCAGACTACCAGTCGATTGAATGAGTTGGTGGAGTAGTCGTCTGAATATGTCATTCTATGTTTTGAATATTCATGCGATGTTTGTCAAAATTCGGACCGAAGTTGGTTTATGAAGATGAATATTTCAAGCTTTGATTTTATGTCATCAGTTTAGTCAAAACCTCGTAAATCGCAGACTTTTTAGATCTGAGTAGTTTGGAGCGTCGTAGATAAGGTAATAAATTTGCAATATTTCTAGAATGGGATAGGGGGAAAGGCGGCTTTGGCAGGTTTTGTTCTATTATTGGCAGGGGGGTTTTTGTCGACCAAATTTTATGAAATTTTGTCACAATATTCTTTGATATGCAAAGAATATTCAGGCCAAATTTGAGCCTAGTCAGTCATAAAAAACCCCCCTGCCAATAATAGAACAAAACCTGCCAAAGCCGTCATTCCCCCTATATCATGGTGCTTTTGAAATTCAAATATTTAATCAGAGCATTGTGTAGTGCCGGGTCCCCAGCAAACACAAGATCGTATAACATAGCGAATAAGTGTACAAAGTGGAGGCCATATACGTACACTTTGCATGCAGTCAATGGCATGCGCCATTATCGCCTCCACTATGTATACCCTTTCGCTAGCATGTGCGACTTTGTGTTGGCTAGGTTTATTCTATAAAACAGTGAGATCACAACTCAAGGATACTTTGGATGCTCTAGACCTGGGTGCTGCGGATAGAGCCGCTTTTCTGTTCTCAAGCGAGTACAGTAATATTTTGAAATCAATCCCATAAGCAAATTTTTTTGCAGTTACTTGGCTGTCAAACATTTCCTGCTGTTAGAATTTCTTTTTCCATGCTCATGAGGGCGCACAAATTCGCGAGCCTCTACATGACTTTACGATGGTTTACATACATTTCATGCCAGTGGCGTAGTCACGGGGGTGGTTTTGGACATAACCCCCCCCCCAGACAAATTTTCTGGCTACGCCACTGTTTCTTGCACTAATCAGCTGTTGAATCTCGTGAAATTTCATAACGAGTACTTTTTAATTACATTCCTACTAATTTTCCACTCGAAATGTAATGTGAACATATTTATTACAAAGAATACAAAACTCAAACTAAGGTTATTTTTTTTATTTATTTCCCAATAACAATACTTCTCAATATAGGATTTGAAATGAACATAACCACAATCTTCAATGTTTGGCTCCGGCAGATAAGAAAAGTTTGGCTTCAGTTTGACATCCAAATCGATTCTATTCGCACCCAGCTCTAGAGCATCGTTTTTTGCATAACAGCATCTGTTTGACATTGTTCCAGAATAGAACATAACATTTTGAACAACTTTGCTTAAGATAGCGCTGCTCTATCTTTTAAAATCAAATAACTAATTTATTCTTGGGTGATATATGACCCATCCCGCATTAAACCGGTAAACCCCATCCACCGACATTCCAAAAAAAAATCCGAGAAAAAAACGAAGAACTTCTAAGAGAAATTTCCAGTGGAATTCCGAAGAAAAATGAGGTAATTAAGAAAATCTTTTTATACGAGAAAGGCAAATATATTCCAAAAATTTTCAAAGAAATGTTCAAGAAACAAGTGAAAAGAGAGAAATGTAAAGTGAAATATAAATTGTGAAACGTAAGGGGCAAGCCAGAGTAAATACGACGAGCGATGCGACGCGACGCGACTCACGTAAAAGAAAAACAATCATTATCAATAGGCTGTCAAATTGCACTGTCGCGTCGCGTCTCATCGCACGTCGCGTTTACTCTGGCTTGCCCCTAAGATGTGGTAGGTGCGAAATGAGAAGTAAGAACTGAGTGAGACAAACGGAAGCATGAGTTGAGAAGAGAGTGATGATAATTGGGAAGTGAGAAGCTTCACAAAAGTGAAGTGACTTGTAAGGTATGAGACAGAAGGAAGAAGGTAGAAGGAAAAACGAAGAAGGGAAGATTGAAGAAGGGAGTAGGAAGAAGAAAGGAAGAAAAAAACTAGACTGGCGAGATATAATACAGAATAAAGAGGAAAGAAATAAGAAGGAAGATGGAAGAAAAAAAAAGGGTGAAAGAAATAAAAGGAAGAAGAAAGAAGGAATATTGCAAAAAAATGGAATAGGAAAGAAGGATTAAAATGAGGGAAGAAGGAAAGAAGAAGAAGGAAGGAACAAGAATTAATGTATTACATTTTACTTCTAACATCTCACTTCCCACATTTACTTGTCAAATCTCGATTCTCTCTTCTCACTTCCCATTTCCCGCTTTACACTTCACACTTCACTTATTTCACTTCTCACAAATCATATTTTACTTCTCAGGTCCATGTCCAACCAAGCCTGAGTATTACATAGGGAAATATTTAGGGATTGAAAAGTTGAAAAAATGTCCCCTGATTACGAGTAGAGAAAAGCAAGAAATGAGAAGTGAGTAGTGAGAATGGCGCAGTCTGCTTCGAGAAGTGAGATATGTAAGGTGTTAAGTGTGAAGTGAGAATTGAAATGTTTGAGTTGCGGAGTGGGAAGTGCGATGTGAGAAGCAAGAAATGTGATGTGAGAAAATTGAAAAATGAATCCTTATTCTTTCCTTCTTTTTCTTTCTTATTTCTTCTCTCTTCATTCCTTCTTCCATAATTCTACCCCCTAGCTCTTTTTTATTTCTTCTTCCTTCTGTTTCATATCTTATTAGTCTAGTTTTTTCTTCCTTCTACCTTCTCTTCCTTCTTCCCTCTATTTTTTCCCTTCTATTTTCTTCTTTCTGTCTCATATCTTATCAATCACTTCAGATTTCTCAACTTCTTGTTTCTCACTTCTCAATTATCATAACTCATTCTCAACTCTTGCATCAACTTCATTTCTTACTTCTCACTTCTCACCTGCCACATCTTACGTCACACCACTTGCACCTCACTATAAACTCTATTGTTCACATCTCACTATAAAGAACTCATAAATAACTTCGCATTGCTCTAAACTCACTTCCAGCTATCACTTCTCACTACCCTCTACTCACTTTAAAATCTCATTTATCCTTTATCATTTATCACGTCTCATTTTTATCATCTCACTTTAGAAGAAACACAACCAAATAGCATTCGGTCAAATGATGCTAAGCTTATTGGGACTACTGATACTTTTGCGCAATGTCGGATCATGAAAATCGATGTAAACTAATTTTATCGTTTAAAAATGTTGATGTTCCAAAAGGGAAAAAAATGTTTTTTTTTGCAAATCAGGTTCCATGCATTTTTAGGTCCCTCAGCATAAAAAAATCTATTATTTTTTATTCCATGGGAAACCTTGGGATAATTTGCATGGGTAAAGCTTTCAAACTTTTAATCGATTAGAGGCATCCTTTAATGGAATCGTTGTAAGCCACAAGTTATTGTAATCTTATTAATGCAGAATAACTCATATTTGGTCACAAGATCTATTGAAAATTTGAAATAATTCACAAAAATATTCAAATAGGAATTAGAATTCGTATTTAGGTATATCTAAAATCGACTAATCTTCTAATAGGTAAATATTGACATGAAGAAAAGAAATATATTAAACCAAAAGTTTAGATGAGAAAAGCACAAGCGTTTTTTAGACGGGTATGTTGCATTAGCAGCATTCCAATCGAGCTTTTTGAAAATATGTTTGTGGTGTTTCATACTAAGCATAAGCACCAATGAACTTGAAAACTTATTCAATGGCTTGTATCGCTTCAGTGATGATCATTGAAACATTTGTTGCCAGCTTAAATATTTATACCCGTAAGGCGGAATACCAAGCATCGATACCTACTCATGCTCAGTTTACATTCACACCGGACAAACGCAATCCAAACATTTTCATTCCTAAACCTAAACAATCGCAATGGGAAATTTTGCCTCCACAATCAGCGCGATGCGTACATTTTGTACGATCGTTCACTTGCCGCCGAACAAACTCAGTAAAATCAAGGTCGAAACTATTAAATAATAAGTAAGTAGGTAATGCACTGGAAAACGGCCCATGTGTGATGGAAAATTTCTCAGTTCATTTGGTGGATGGTGTATTAGCTGGCGATCGATTTTGGATAGTTTTGAGTTTGAATAAATGGTGTAAGACCCAGATCAATCTACCCAGGATGATTCGGAGCAAACAATAATCACATGATAAACATAACAATGGAATTGGAAATGTCTCAAATAAAAAAAAACTCTAATGTAATTAATTAATCCAATCAAGGGAATCAAAAACAAAGGGGTGACAAAAACCTAAATTCAAGAAAATGAACTTATTAGTTTTTCGTGTTATTCAAATTGTATGGACGAAAAACAATACTGAATTGAATTGAATTATCTTTATTTACAAGATCAAAAAAAAAAACAATACTATTTTTCTGAGAATTGTCACATTTACTGTGATTGACGTAGAAACTATATAAATATATTGCCACAAAGTTCGGAAACCAAACTGTTTTTTTACGAATCTCAAATTCGATTAAAATGTCAGGCATTGCCTTCTGCTTCTAGTCCCCTCAAATATCAGATATGAAATTACTATAAGCTTGAGTTTATTTTTAGAAATTTCAAGCATACGCAAATTTTCAGTAATCCAAAAAATTTCCATGTTGAAATGTTGGAAAAACCTAAATTTCCCCTAAATAAATTATTAAAACATTTCACTACTAATATTTTTTCTGTGGGATGCTTTTACTATTTTCAGTAGGATTATGCCCTTGCTCTTGAAAACACTTTTTAATTCTCCATTAATTGGACAACTTTTCATGACACCAAATTCATTTTATTTTATCTTTAGCCAAATTTCCCGATAAGATTGCACGTTTTACCGCCCAACGTTGACCCTGTTCGAATGTGTACCATTATGATATCATCATCACCCATCTGTGTGGCTCCCCTTGCTGCGCACTGCTGAGTGCTTACTTCAGCGTAACAATTTTTATCATACCACAAGTGCCACGGCGGCGGCAAAACCAATTCGACGGCCACCTGGGTGATAAGAGCAATCCAAGAGCTCGTCCGCCCAGTCGTGAACATTGTTTTGATGAAAATGTGATTCACTTGTGGCGAGTAGATTCGACTACTAAATTGTGAAGTGTTGTAGGCTTCCAGCCGGCTGCCAACGATAGTCGTCCGGTTTCAAGTAGGTGAAAATACGCAACATGAAAGCGCTCTTACCAGCATTGTGCAACGACCGCAATGATGGACGTCCGACTATCATTGAAACACAATAATGTAATTATAATGCATAATACATCACGAATTGAGGGTGAATCGCGAATAGTGTCGAAAAAGGAGATGCGCTGCACAATCTAACACTATTTGCGAATCGATTTTTTTTTCGTAATGGACAGGTCGTTATCTTTATTAATGCGCAAGATAAGGACGCTCTCGATGTGATATCAACGTTGCTTTTTCTCAAAAGTTGGTAGGAGATCACAGTGTAGAACCATTCGCCCAAGAATTGTGAATGTAGTGAAGGGTCGATGATGGTCTTGACCTAGTGAACCAAAGCATCATCTTTATCTTACAAAATACCAAATTGTTTTTCGTGTTCTCTAGAGACACTTCACACATAATTGTTGAGCAAATAAAAACCCTCAAGAACAACTCAGCAATGGGTTATAAGTGAGGCAGTGCAACAACAACTTAACTTATGAGTTTGATTTTTTATATATGGAGATGCAGTGGTTTCTAATCGATTGGTCACCAGTCTACACAAAACTAAAAAAAAATTGAATCGCAGTCTTCGACCGAATGTCGGTCAGATTTAAAACTCAACACTTAGCAATAGCAACGGTCAGGACACGCACACAACACCCAGGAATCTGTATACAGTTTTTGTGTTGCGATTTTTTTCTCTCTAAGGATGTCAAACCCAACCTGTACAGTTAAATAGCCACGAAAGGATTCAATTAATAAACAAAAATCTAGGTATATACATAAAAATGACTTTCTGTCTGTCTGACCCTTATAGACTCGGAAAATACTCAACCGATCACGCCGATCGGTATGCTGGGATTTTGGGGCCGGGGAAGGTTCTTATGGTGGTTTAAGACCCCTCCCCTCATTGGAAAGGGGGGCTCCCATACAAATGAAACATACATTTCTGCATAACTCCAGAACTAATCAAGCAAACGGAACCAAATTTGGTACATGCAGGTTTTTGAGGACAAGAAAAATGTTTCTATGGTGGTAATGAATTACGAATATAAAAACTAGGGAATTTATCAATTTTAGGTGAAACGAAGTTAGTCTGGTCTGCTAGTAGGATATAAAAAATATATTGTACTGGCCATCAGAAAGGATTTACTGAGTTGGCATTAACCGGGATTAACTATCTTATGATAAATAATTAATATCCATGAATCTATCAATTAATTTATTTCAAGTTTAACGCTGCCTTGATTGGAAATTGAAATCTTCTTATGCTCTCATATTGAAGCAAACTTGACGCTTCAGTAGAAGCATGTAGTTTGATGAATATACTAGATTGAAACGGGATAAGTAATCATTGATGCAACAAAATTAATCCGAATTAAAATGTCTCAATATTCCATATATTTTGCTATTCACGCTATGAATGTGTTTGAGAAACACCGCACAGCAGCCCGATTTTAAAGCAACGCTGCTGGTCTGTTGACTGTTATCTTCCAGAGCATCTTGAGGTGTGTGAAAATCTTTAGTAAATGCCGGGTAAGCACACAAGAAAAGAGTAGTTACAATGAATGAATACGCTGAGCGCTCTCTTGGCGTAAGAGACCTTCGCTATTGTGGGACATAAACCTAACTTTACAAGGCGAAGGTGTTTTGCTCTATCATTTGGATATAATGTTGCTCGATTAGCAGCAACTTCTCACATAATTACTACGACATAATGGTGTTCATAATTTCTTACAAACCGTCGATTTGCTTTATGATCCAAAGTAAATAGGAAAATATTTGGTTCATGAATATGTATTTTATTTTAAAAGCAAGCAACTGAATGGCCGAAGAGAATGACATCGTTTCAGGTGGTTCCGCTAGTGTGCTTTCAATAGAAAGTTGTCATATAACGACATGATCATTATTCTATGCCGTAATTGTGAGCACTAGCTCGTGTGTTCTGTAGTTAGCGAAACAATTCAACGTTTGGATTTTTTTTAGCAGTCTTTGGAATTATGGAATCAAAATTTTTGGACTAATAAGATCACTGCCAAAATGATTTTTTGATAGAAGATGAAATAACTAACTATGAAAAAAGAATATGAAAAAAACAGATTAATCCAACTGGCGTTGGTGGTGCCTTTCTCGCGCATTATAAAAATGAGAAATACGCATAAGAGAGGTCAAAATTGCACTTTAAGGGAATATATTTGTGGTCAATGGGGGACCTTTGACAATAAACAATGTTTTGTCAATAACTCTGGAACGCAATGGCCTATCCGGTCAATTTTCAATAGTAAACAAATGGACTGTATTCTGCGTCTATACAACTTGTTGCAAATAAATCGAATAATGCTAGGTACCCAACAGTTTCACATTTTTGTTCACACACATACAACCCCCAGGGAAATAACACTATGGGTCTTTGAGCCATCTACCAAAAGTTCGGTCCCTTGTCATACGACGAGTTTGTACCATCCCATTTAATTCAACCACTTGATTGTACCTTGAGGTGGAAGTAGTGGCCAAGTGGTGGAATTAAATGGGATGGTACAAACTCGTCTTATGACAAGTGAAGACATTCCACTAAAAAGCGCAAAATAATTTTCCTAATAAAAAAAGTTTGGTTTTGGAGCGGTCCTATAGCTTTTCCGTATACTTAGTATACGTGAAAGGCAAACAATAATAACATTAATATAAAGGATATACCACAGACAAACAAACACTCGACAATATTTCATCGTACACTGATCTACTGATCAATCCAAATAATCATTAGTTGGTCAAGCGATCACTCGTAGCGAATTTGTTCGAATCTGTTTTGCTCGAGTTTGACGTTTGCTCACTTTTTCTTCCTGTCTTATAGACCAACGTAAAATGAGCTCCCGTAAGAAATTCTGACGTTTCAGCGGGTCGTATAATGAACGCAAAATTAACTTCTTTTCGAGTTAATACCCCGCTCAACTGTCAAAACCCATTAGGTGAGTGAAATTGATGATCCAACATTTGGTCCTTCGAATCGCATAGTATCCCAATAATTCGGCTCGAAGGACCATTATGTTGGGTTGCCAGACCCTCTCCAACATAAAGAAAGATAATTAGAGGGCGCTGCCATAACAGTGATTGATTTCAAGGCTCAAGCAAACCCAGCAATCTGGATTCTTGATTGCACAATTCATAATACATCGTCCGACAGCTCACACATTTTTTAACAAGTAATTATATATACATCATTGCTAAAACATATTTATTTACGGAATCATGAACATGTAACATTGAACACATTAAATTCGTCTCCATGATAATCCAGAGCTTACTCATTTTCACTAGTGTAGTTAAACTGGGGCACGATGAGACACGCAGCCCATCAATTTGATTATTTTCCCTCAAATTTATATATTTACGCGCAAATTGTTCTACAAAATTAGTTTTTGCAATTTTTTATAAATCCCGGGAAAATCTTGACGTAATTCCTGAAGTTATTCCTGGAGAAATTAAGGTATCCAGCTTTTTACGCAGGTCATGCCATACATTTTGAATCACCCCTTTTGGCGTTTGCTGTGTCCACTATAATATTCATAATTTGATCAAAGTATGCTTTGTTAGTTTGAAAAATATTGATTAGACATGGAAACGTCAACATATTTAATGTTTTCAAATTCGGTTTCAATTTTATAGGTTACACATTTTCTTTTCTTTTAGCCAATTCAAAAGCTACTGAAGACATTGTATTATTTATTAAACATCCTTGGAACAAGTGAAGGCGGACTCAAGGCTAGGAAAAGTCTGCTTTCTGTCGAATATTACTGACTTGAAGCGCACAAGTCGTTACTTTGGCGTGAATGTGGTATCTGATGCCGTTCAGCACCTTTACTCGAAGTCAATAATACTTTTCACTCGTGAATGTTTCATAACGACGTATGGTGACTGGCACCATTACCTCTTTGGAGTTGACACACGTTAAAGACACCCACTATCTATCCGAATGTCTTCTAAATGAACCTTTTTACAGATCTTTTTTTCTGTTTTAAGTGAGTTGATCGGAGATGTTTAGGCGCATTCAAGTCAAGAGATTTGCTGGATGAGCATACCTAACATTATCTTAGAATAAGTTCAAGTGAGTTGTTCGAGTAAAACTCGAATTGAACAGTTAAACAATTGAAAGAAAGTTGACCTTTGAATGTCAATTGAATTGAACTGAGTTGATAATTAATTTTCCTAATTTAAACTTAATGATTTAAACAATCATTCAAATGAAAACGGTTCTGATGTTTGTCGTTTTTGTTCATCGTCTAACAAGAACTCGCTTGATGTTACCGATTTCAATCTGAAGGATTTTCTCCTACCACTTCTTCGACAAGTATACTCTGTCGTCGAAGAAACAGTCTATCTGTGAATACCAAAAGCCTTTTCCACACGGTATCAAAGAATTGTTTCTCATTGAAGTATTGCTTGTGCTATGAATTTTTAGACTACTGCGAAAATCATTGCTGACTGATCATTTTTCCTCAATCATATTATCCATGGATGATCTGATTGTTTATCATATTATTTACATACGAAATATCTCAAAACATCTTGTCCTTTTACAGGTAACAAACTTCATACTTAAATTGTTTTAAACTAATTTATTAAATCATTCGTGTTCCGCGACAGGTTGGATTTCAAACGATGGCTAATATCTTGGTTCAAGTCTCCCAGAAAAGAGCATCTGTTAATACAGCTTACCATGTGCTTTACGGGTACTATTTCCTTGGCTTGTCTAAAGCTAAGCTTTCAATCATTTATAGAAAGCATAAGTCAACAATTTCAAACTGGATTGCAATTTATGAACGAAATGGATTTTTCTCTCGGAAAGAATATGAACGAGACGTGAAAAAGTTTGGGTCGGATAAAAGGGCTTGGATAGTGGATTTATATCATTCGAAACCAACTCTGTATTTGGATGAAGCCAAAAGTTTCTTCGAGAAGACGTTTCGAATTTCCATCTCTGCATCCTCAATTTGTCGAATTCTGCATCAAGAAGGGCTCACCTGGAAAACTCTTGAAAGGCGAGCCATTCAAATACGAAGCGAAGAAATTGTACGATTTGCAAATGAAATGAGCGAACTGAAATGGGATTACCAAAACTTGATCTTCTTAGACGAAGTGAGCTTCGACAACAAATCTATGCTAAGATCCAGAGGCTACGGAGTAAAGGGTAAGCGATTAATTTGCAGAGGGGAGTTTGTTCGAAAACCTAGAATGTCGTTGCTGTGCTTTATCGGACAAGAAGGATTACTAGAGGCATTTTCTACAGAAGGAACTTTTAATAGAGTAAAATTCTTCAAATGTTGTAGAAGGTTTGCTTTGAAATCTGAGATGGTGCAGTGTTATCCAGGATTTCATTCCATATGGATTCTTGACGGCGCAAAGATCCATTGTGATGCGGCGATAGTTTGCTATTTACGATCATTAGGAATATACACTGTGTTTCTTCCACCCTACTGCCCTTTTTTCAACCCAATTGAGTACGTATTTGGATTAATCAAAAGGAGATTCAAGAGATCCTATCAAGAGAACCAGAAAACATGTATCGATCTAGCTGTCACGGAAGTATTGACAGAATTCGCAAACTATTCCATGAATAATTTATTCAAGAAATGTGGCTATATTAGAGGAGGAAGGTTTGACCCTAGTATTGGATTGGAATGTGACATAATCAAACTTGGTTTTGAACAATAATGGAGTTATTTTCTAACTAGAATAAATAAAACACTAAATGAAATTCAATATTATTATTATTTGTGTAATTAATTCATGTAAAGTATAATAATTTCATTCTCTATGATCTACATCTTCAACATTACTAATATTTTCAATTAAAGAAACACTAAAATCTGACTCGCTGAATGTAACTGCTTGTTCCGCTGCTGAAAGAAAAGATTCACCAAGACGATCTCGTGCTTCCAATGCTTCTATGTTTCTCTTCAAAAGCTTCATTTGGGAATTCAAACTTTCAACTGTCTTTTCAAGACTGTTGAATGTGTCTCTTATGAACACGATTTCATCGTGGTACCCTGCATTAACGTTATGAGCCACTGAGAAGTTTTGCCGAACTTGTCTCAATTGTGGTAGCTCTTTCGCTGAAAAAAGTTTGATTAAATGGGATGGTGGACCTTCATTTACTAAGCTTTCATGTCGACACGGATCCGAAGAAGAAATTGAGTTAGCCCACATCATCCAAGCAATATCTACCGCATGCCAATGAGCTCCATGCTTTTCCCGAAGCTTTTCAGCTAACAGACCAACCGTTCTGTTAGATGCAGCACCAGCTCTGTCGCGTTCCTCGGGTTCCAAAAGAGTGTCCTTTACTGCTTTGTGAACCGCCTTGCTATTCACGGACAATGAGTACACGTGCAACAGAAGATGTATCTCCTTGTTCCTCCAGTTCTGCAATATTGTTGTCGTAACTTTATCCAGAGTGTACGTCCTATGGCATGATTTATCGTTGAATAATGCGAAGCGACTGAAATGTCCTTTATCCGGATGCAATTTGGCACCCCACGATGGCTGGTCCACTCCACATTCATCGCAATTAAAAACTATTTCACGTTTGAGAAACTCCTTTGGAGTATTCCCAGAAACTCCCCATTTACCTGCATCTTTTCCTGAGCTTTGACCCTTGAACTCTCGGACCGCAACGAGGAGCCAACAACCGTACAAACCATCAGGAAGTTTTGATTGGGCATAGCCGCAATTTTCAGAGTTATTCTCAATCGAATCAGCGTCATCACGGTCAGAGATTGAATTTATTTCTTCTGCGTTCCAGTCCTCGACAACATCTACATTACCGTATTCGTTGGGATCAGCGAACCGAAGAATTTTTTCCGTTTCCTGATCCACAGAGCCATGCGATTAACTTCGCTTCCTTTTCATCTCCATCTCGCTTTCCGTTTCTTCTCAGTGCGCATGTGTTAATAGATAGAAGAAGTTAGAAACTAGAAGCATAGCTGTTTTTGAACACTTACCTATACGCGGTGTATAAGGCTATTATCCCCTTTGGAACTTGCTTATCCAAATCAATATCCGATAACGAATTGTTCGCAGAAACGCAAGTCGACGTAATATGACAAGCAAATATTTACAAAATGATCAAAACATTTACAAAGCAATTGTTATAAAATATCGAAGCATGCGGGTGTTTTTTGTATGATGAGGGATCGTTACTGAGCGAATAATTTTCGCTCAGGAGTCTAACAAGGTGCAATTTACTCAATACTCGAAATAAATACTCTCTTTCTCATTATATTTTAACGTCTAGCAGATGTATTAATATGTATTTCCTCTTTTCATTGGGTTTGTTATCTCAGGTTTAAGCTATGCTTGGAGGGACTGGCAAGCTGTAAACATATAATTGCTATGCAGTATTTTTTAACACCGGGAGTTTAATCTGCGTTTCTTTCGCAATATCCTAAAAATTAAACAGGAACATTAGCTGAGAATAAACGCTAAATCAATCAAATCAAAACTAGAAATCCTGAAAGGGATCAATATTGCAATTGTATTTATCCAAGGTGAAAAATATGACAGTACTGTGAGCAGTCTAGTCCATGGCTACCAAGACTTCAATAAAGAAAATCTGTACACAGCATACGTCAAATCCGATTCACCCCTTGTTAATTTATGGCTAGCGTAAAAAGCTGGATATCTTTGGAAATTCCATCCGACATTTCATCGCAAATTTCATTGAAAATCTCGTCAGGAACTTCCTTAAGGTATTATTTGAGAAACTTCTTCGAATATCCAATTCTCTCAGAAATTCCTTTAGGGATGCTTTTCGAAAATCTGTTCGGGTTCTCCTTCGGGAAATCTTTCGAGAACTCATTTGTAAATACCTCCAGAAATACTTTCGGGAGCTCTTCCAGGAGTTCCAAACAATTTTCAAAAAATCCGCTAGTTATTCAATTGAGTTTTTATTTCAATTAGTGATTCCTTCAAAAATGCTTCGGAAGAATCTTTGTAAATTTCTCTTGAAATTTCTTCGTAAATTCCTATGCGAAATGGAATTCTTCCCGCGATTTCTGTATGAGTTCTTCCGGAAATCTATTGAAGAATGAGAACTTTAAATAAAGTTCTGAAAAGATTCCGGAAAGGATTCCTGAAGGAATATCTGAATGTCTATAGAAATATCTGGAAAATATTCTAAAGGTATTTCGCGAGGAATGTCGAAAAGAATTCCTTATGGAGTTGTAAGTGCGTAATTCGACGTCATCATGTTGATTGTTTCTCATCAGCGCATAATTTATCCGAGTAGAACTTTCTAAAAATTATCCTTCTGTATCCTTTACGAGATTCTGGAAATGCGAACGTAAACATGTTGCTTATAGTCAATAACACCAGAAATTATAACTTCACTGTCATAATTATAATGAGACCAGACGTCTGCATTTTTCAACTTCGTTTATTACAATTCATACAGCCTTGCAAATATTTTTACAAGTTTTTTGGACCAAAATTTATGCGAAATGCACTTTTGTAGGATCCATTTTCAAGCCAGTGACGCAACGCAATCCAGATAAGCGTCCCGCGTTTCGTTTCGCGTGACGCTTGCTGGTCACATTACATAGGTAATTATAACTTACCAATCGTATTGACAGACCATATTCAGCGGTAGCTTTTCTCCTATATTGAGTATGTAACCTGTAAATGATTTTTCCAGTCTTAATAAAAGCGCGAAATGCGCGTAACTCGAATTTGCATGAAAGTGGCAGTAAGAGACGAGAGAGAAAAGAGGAATCGTTGAGTCTGTCGTGGGCAGCTGCAGCGAGTAGAACTTAAAAAGAGTGATCTTCAAACAGGCAGACGCTAGCCAAACCAGTTGAGTCGAGTCAAGTACGAGACACTGAAGACGGCCTTACTGTTGGGGTCGAAATACGTATCTCTCAAAGGTACAATAAAGTAGTGGAATTAAATGGAATAGTACAAACTCGTCTTATGACAATGGAAAACTATTTTGGTTCACGGTGGATCAAGTATCTTCACCTTCCCGTATAGTCTTCAAAAATATTTATTTTCATTTCATCAATAATAATTCTCAACAGGTTTAATAATAATAAAACCAACTAATCCCGTCGTGCATCACAAGCACAGACATCAAAATTGAGCAACTTGTTAGTTTGGCTCCAATCCTCGGTACGGATAAGATTTCGTCGAAAGCAGTCCAGCAACGAAGGCGTTAGCAGCCGTCGTAAAGGAGTATCATCAGCATCGGTTGTGGTCGATGGGGTGGTTGCTGCTGAGAATTCAATCCCAGCGATGACGTCTGCTGCAGTTAAGTGGTAAATCATCGTGTGGTTGGCCAAAAGCACCCACCCAAGGGAAATTGTCTTCCGTACATTTCGTACTAGGTTGGCTGACAGTGATTGGGAAGAAGCATGATTACAAGTAAATAGTAGTCGGTCCTTTTCAAGGCCAAACATTTTTCATTAGAACAGTAGAGAGTGAGAGTAAATCGGACAGGAAATATCTATGAAAAATCACCGCCTTTTATTAAATATTTTAAATATTTTCTGGAAAATCATCGAGTTGTTATTTTCGGCAGCAGCACTCAAGTGAAATTTTCTCGCATGTTGTTAGTGATTACAAAGCGCACAAATCGGTTCTTTTTCAGTTTAATGCTTAAGTAAAGTTTAAAATAAAATGACTGTAATAGAACAAAACTTGCTGAAGCCGTCATTTCCCCTAATCATTTATCATGCTAAACATCTTCATGTAACGCATCCGTTTTTTTGGGTACAATCCAAACGAGTGACGCCCAAGTGAGCGAGAGGGTTGTATAATTCCATCATTCAAAAGCTTTTTAATTTGTTTTGTGCTTTTGTGACTTCGACATAATAATCCAGAAAGTTATTTTCGTTGCAAATTGAGATAGGTTAAAGCCAAATGAAGCCAAAAATAAATTAGTAAAATCTTCAACATAACAGCGAGTAAAACGGCAAGTTGATTCTATTTTTTAATAAAGCAATGCATTAGCGAATTTGCACGGAAAGCTATTGGTTCAGCTCAAAACTTCAATAAAAACAACAATTGCTTCAATCAATTTTGGCCTACCATCAGTGGCGTAGCCACGGGGGTGGTTTTGGGTATAAAACCCCCCCCAGAGACAAAATTTTTGGAAGAAATTTTTTTTTTCGAAAAAAAAAATGTTCAGAAAACCCCCCCCAGACCAATTTTCTGGCTACGCCACTGCCTACCATTATGTCATAAAATTCACTTATGAAGTCCTCAACATAAACTATTACGAGACCAATAATATCGGTTGATAAAATGAAAATCTACGGCTCATCAACTCATTATCAGCCTATCTGTTGAAACAATCTGCGTTGCCCTGATCGGAAGTTACGAAATTTGCTCCGGTGTCTTCGCAATTCCTATCGTCATTACAGCACGAACAAAATGATAAATTATTTCATGGTTGGTTTTTGTGGTTTCTCTCTATTTTCGTTACAGTGAAAATAAAAAACTCCCTCACAGCCCGCCTGGATACAACGGAACGATTGTATTGTTATACAGCGCCGACCGCCCCGTGCCGTCCGATGCCAACGATAATGATCGTTACCGGCCATCATCGCTGGAAGTGAATTAGATGAGTAGCGTGTTGTACTACTAAACTAGACAGCAGACCACGGCGGCACAGTTATTCATCAGCGACCGCCAGGAGAAGTGCGTGTGAAAGTTCATATCCGGATTGATTGAGTGGACGAAGACCGGGCGGTCTTCTGTTGATGATTCTTGGAGTAATTTTTCTGTTGGACGCGAAAGAGAGTGCGAAAACTTAGCCAAAAGGCGGGTGTTTGGTGTTGAGGTTGAAAAGTCAAAGGAAAATAGATCAAACGAAAGTTTTCAAACAAATTCAAATTTGTGCGGGTACGCGTCAGGTGAGCGCTGACGGACTGTAATATATTATCGTTGTAGTGATGTGTGTCCGGAAGTTCTGAGACACGTGCTTTTTCATATCTCTTCAGCTGAAGTATGTCGGCAACAACCGTCACCATGAGTGCAAATACGACGAATATCAGTAACAACAACAACAGCATTGCCACAAACAACAATGAAACTATATCAACGGAGGTGCAAGTAACCGTCAAGGACCTTCCTATTACATTTAAGGTGAGTTTGTCTTTTTCGCCAATTTTTGCGTGACGTACTTTATGGATCTTCCCTAATGTCTCTAATCAATGCAATGAGAAATTCGTCAAAAAGACCTTCTAACGCAGAACCACCGACCAGAACGAATAGAATCGTTTCAACCCTAACAGTGATGATAATGTACTATGGCCTTCTCGTCGATGTAGGTGTATGTAGTTCATTATGTGATCGACAATAATTATAATGAAGCTTTGACGCACTTCTCGCAAACTCATATAACCACAATAATAACTTAGTCGAGTTCGAGTTAGTATCAATTCTCAATGCTTTCAGCAGAGCACACACCCATCGGTGGCGATGGACGGAAGTTCATGGTTGGCTTCCGCTGTATAATGGGAAGCATTGCGTCCAACAGCCCGAATAGTCTATCGTCTGCTGATGCGCGGTGTGATGCATTCACGACTATATGACTCTTGTTATTCTTCAGTTGACCGTTTTTTGATATTCTATCTAGCTGTGGAACAACATGACATCGCGTATGTATACAGTACAGCGCACCTGTTCCGATGGATGATCATGAAGGATGGAGGGTTTTTACTTTGAACGTTTTGAATTTTTACTGACGCATTTTACCGTTTTTAAGACTTGTGATATTATTTTATTTCTATGCACCTACAGAGGTTGGACAGAATGATCGGGACAGGCAAAATCTTATCAAAATTCAAATGACCATAACTCCGTGAAATATTAACCGATTTTTCTAATTCTGATAGCGTTCGACGGGAAAATTAATCAAGTTTTGGAAAACTGGTCAAATCTATGTTTAGGTATGTCAGATATGTCAAAGGGTATGTCAAAAATATTATTTTTTAGGCGTTTTTATTTTCAATTGGGTGAAATGTTTGCCCATTTTATATTTTTTACAGAAACTAGAACTTTTTCTGAGTAGATTGATATTTTGATGCCACTGATCAGGCACAAACACCTTAGATATGACCGTTTTCGTGAAATCCGTGAAACCGGTTCTGAGCAAGTGGTTATAGTTATACTTTTTATCCAATTTTACGAGAATCAAAAAAATCGGGTTATGGTCATTTGAATTTTTATAAAATTTTGCCTGTCCCGATCATTCTGTCCAACCCCTGTATGTACGTAATTTGCTTTGATCGTAATAGAGTTTCGGAACGATGAACTGTAAGAGAAGAGGACATTCAAACTTTTTTTGGTCTACTGATGTGACTAACAGAATAAAAGATTCACGAAATAGTTAGATTGAAGAGACTATTAGTCACTCCGAACTATAAGGCCAACGGCATAGCACTAAATGAAAGAATAAATTTTTCAGAAATGGGTTTAACAATAAATCTATTACCTACCTATCTATCTGAAGGTTTTTGTTACTCACTGCATATCGGCATCCAATCTTTTAGGCGCTGATTCAGAACTGATTTCGTTCAGAACGAAACAATGATAAATACGGTAGCACTATTGCGAAATATCAATCGCAGCGGAACAACTCATAGCGAGTTTAATCTTTCTAGTGCATTATTGGGGTCTATTTTGGACCAGAGATGATTTAAAAACGTTGCAGTTTTGTAACCAAATGAGATAGGGTTTTTTTGTGACGTTTCCTAACTTTTTAAAACGGAAATTTTTGGGTGGTGACCAGCTTTCAGCGACCTCTAGGAACGTCACAACAACAAAAATCCAGAATAGTCCAGCTAGCGGTGGTGGTGCCTTTCTCGTGTATTATAAAATGTAGCAACAAAAAAGCATAAGAGAGGTCAAAATTGCACTTTAGGGAGATAGATTCCGTTATTTCCATCAATTCACATTTATTTGCGTTAATTTGAATGCATTGCAGCAGTTTTTGAGATTTTTTTTTTCGATTTTGGAATTTTATTCCCTAGGGTGGACCTTTGGGGAAAATGGGGAAAAAACAAAGTTAATCAATAACTCCGGAATACCGATTGGGCCATTTTTCAATAGCGAAAAATTAGGAAGGATTCCGCGTTGAATTCAACCTAATGGAGGCAAATCGGATAAGGCTAAGTACAAAAAGGTGTGTCTCACATTTTTTGTACACACACGCTTACGTACATACATACACACATATAGACATCACCTTAATTCGTCGAGCTGAGTCGATTAATATATAACATTATGGGTCCCATCTATCAAAAGTTCGGTTTTAGAGTGATCCTATACCCTTTACGTATATTTAGTATACACGAAAGGCAAAAAGTGACACATTGTGCATTAGCGGTTTTTTCTGGTTCTTAGGAATCTGGGGTGGCATTGTGCATCTCGATTCGAACGTAATTCTATCGAGTCGAACATGTTTGGCATTACGGCTTTCGATTCGATCTCGAAAACGACTCATCGTTCGAGTATGCTCGAGGAGGTACAAGAATAACGAGATGTTTTGGCATTATGGAGACTCGATAGCACACTGAAAAACGACTCAAGTCGAATGAAAATCACTCGTCACCTTTATAGCTTTCGAATGTTGTTCGAGAGTCATTTCTTGCTGAAAGATTTTCATTATATTTGTTATTATTTCTCTACGGGAGAGTATAAATGTTTCATTATTGTATTTTGAAGGAAAGAATGTCATTAGTATACCTACTTTTATTGTTTCCAGACAATATGCAATCTCTAATTATCCCGAAATCCTCGTAAAAACGACTTCAACTTAAATCGTTTTTTTTTTGCAGTTTTCACGTAGGGGAACGGTTTGCCACTTCATCTCATAGCTCCTATTTCCATCCCATCAAAAACAAAGCAATGGAATGGAATTTGTTGACAAAAAGAAGCGACGACTTTGGTGCCGTATTTCTTTGTTTATCGATGAGATGGATATATGTACAGTGAGATGAAGATCGGAACAGTTCCCCTATTTCTTGACAATTTCGATAAAACGCGTGAAAAATCTATGGGGAAAATCTGCGTAAAAACGTATATATTCCAGAATCTACGTCAAAATAGTTGAGTTAAATGAAAAAAACGCGCAAGAGATAACCCAAGTGCATCTAACTAAAACACATGGAAACATCAAAGTAATTTATTATCGAATTCTTTTTTAGCTTTAAATTATTTAGCTCAAAATCGGATATGTGGCATAAACTCGAATAAATATAATAAATGCTAAAGCATTTGATGAGTTTGATTACTCTACGCATGCGGTCGCGTGTACTGAGACGACTAATGACGGTGGAAGACCGACATTTGATTACAATTAGAGCAATCAAACTAAACAAATGCTTTAGAAAAGCCATGCAAAGCCAAGACATTTAACAAAAACAAAATGGTTTTCGTACGGCCGAGTTGCCGAATAATAAAACTTATAATTTGTGTCGTAACTATATCTCAATTTATAAAACATGTCGTATCGGCATAATGTTTTAATCGGTTTCAACTGTTCAATAAATAATATAATAATGACTATAGGAACGATTTGCTTGTTTATAAATTAACTGCCAATTCATGCCATGAAGGATTTCCAACAGGCAACATGCTACACGTAGATGAAATCACTCTTATTCTCTTTGTTTACTCACATTCGCAATGCTCTGAAGGTTGTCTCTCCAGCGGGCGGCATGATAAACACGGAGACAGCTATCCCTTATTCTCTCTGTTTACATTTCGTTTGACAGAACATACTCGATTGAGCTAGTACAGCACCATTCGAAATCTTGTACTGCGACTGAATGAAGTCGAACGAAATACATAATGCCGCAATTTTTTCGAAACGAATGCAAAAACGTACGAATCGAGTGATTCGATTCGAGATGCGCAATGTCACCCCTGTTTTGAACATAGATTCGCAGGCCAACGAAGAATCGAGTTTTGTCTGTTCCGCGCCCCTTTGTATCGTGCTTCGTTCTCCCTCGTGCGGTGTTCCAGCAATCTCGCCCATGCTGCATTCTTCGCCTCAACTAACTGCTCACATTCGCCGTCATACCAGTCGTTTCTCTGATCCGAGGGCACCGTGCCTAGTGCAGCGGTTGTGGTGCTTCAAATGGCGGATCGAATATCTCTCCAGCCATCTTCGAGAAACGCTGCGCGTAGCTGCTCTTTCGTTGGGAGTGCCACTTCCATCTACTGCGCGTAGTCTTGAGCTAGTCTACCGTCTTGTAGATGCCCAATGTTAAGCCACGGCGGACGACTACGACGTATGTTGTACACCGTTGAGAGTTTTGAGCGCAGACATACTACAACTACCGTCGATTAGAACGTGGTCGATTTGGTTTTTCGTTTCTTGATTAGGTGATTTCCATGTGGCCACAGTGTTGTAAAATGTCATTTGCATTCGTTTGTATAATTTCATCAGAACTTTCTTCATATGAAGCTATCAATACATGAGGTATGACAAACTTATAGCGCGTAAATGTGCCTACAACTTTGTCTAATAAGACATTAATGCTGTAAATATGTAATCTGGGGCGTGGGGGACAAAATGTCATTTAAATGACATTATGTCAAATGACACGTGACATTTTGGAGAGATTTCACTCTCCAGCCTCAAATGTTATATTTAGAGAAATGTGCCCTTGGCCAAAAACATAGCTCTACTCAAGCGTTATGAGTACAACTGAAATTCTTCTGTAGAAAGTTATGAACAAATTAGTCAAATGCAGATGACATTTTACAAGATTGCTTGTGGATATTCTTGCGGGGGAAGAAAGCGCTTCGGACTACCATTCCGCGGGAGGCTGCAAAGTTTATGCATCGTTGGCCGTTGTCGTACGATACGTTCTACAGACTATTCGGTCCGATGACCAGTCTATACATTTCCTCCCTTCCTACCTGAGCGTTCATGTCACCGATGACGATTTTGGCGTCCCGCAGTGGGCATACATCGTATGTCTGCTACAGCTGTGCATAAAACGCTTCTTTCTCGTCGTCGAGTCTTCCTTCGTGTTGGCAGTGCACGTTGATGATGCTATAGTTGAAGAAATGGCTATTTATCTTCAGCTTGCATATTATCTTGCAATTATCTTGCAATCGACGAGAAATCTTTTTATGTAACTCCCTTCGCACCCGAGCAGAATGAGGAACAGATCAGACAGTATGTTGCTGAAATTTCCAATGCTGAATCTTCCATGGTCAAAGTAACCGTTGGTTCCTAAGGGAAAAAGCGTCGAGGATCTATCGTTTGTGTCCTTCAAAGTGACGGTTTGTAATACTGTTTCTAATGTAGTTGGTTCACCTGCCGCCCACATCAACCTTCCAAGTCCTCCAAACTGTTCTGTTCCGTCACCTTCATGCGCCATAAGGATCGCTCTACAACCAGGATGCAACAAATCACAAAGCACATTGGAAGCCCCGAAGCCCCCCATCGCAGTCGAGACTGTGCAGCCAGCGTACAACAGCCGTCCTGGTCCTGCATATTCTAAGCTTCCAATCGTGATCCTCTATTCGTCGCCTAGATTGTATCGAGTCGTATTATCTTCTATGTTGTTTGTAATGGTTGTTTGTATAGGCGGCTTAGTGGGCCTGCGCATACCTTCTGTCTCGTCGCAGGGCCGTCGTCCCACCTAACACCAGGACTTGGGTTTGTGCGCTTTGAGCGGCACACGGTCACTTTGGCGGAGCCTACTGGCGGTTACATGAGTTTCATGAATTGCCATTTTAAGGGATTTTCCGGATCTTATGGAGGACCTCCGGTGGCCACTCAGGTCTTTTTTTTATAGAGGGATGAAGGCAAATCTGCATACAGACACCTAAAATTATCACTCAGGGAGTGGGGTTGCCGCGGAAGGCAGAAGGCCAGCCCGCCGGAGCCACTAAACCCACCCAAGTAACAGAAGGTTACTTGAGTTACCCTCTCTACTAATACCCTGGTTCCCCCAGGAACTACCTCCCAGCATTACTTTTAGTAAAAAACGGCTACTCAGTCTAAATTCAGTCTAACGTTTCGACACGTTGGGTAAATAACATACTCGTTTTACTAAATTTAGACTGAGTAGCCGTTTTTTACTAAAATACAAAAGAAACATTCCCAGCATTACTTCTGGGGGATAGGGAGTACTTAATGTACTCGCTCATTCACGCTCACACAGGCACTCATCCCGTATGAGTCTTACTTGGGTGCTCTCTCTAACACACCATCTGGCACACCCTGACACTCTTTCTGACGCACCATATGAGTCTCGGGGGCAGCAGGGACTTTGTCCAAGGGCTTGACGACCCCTCCCCATGGCCACTGCGAGTTAGACCGGGACCATCGTCCCTAACCCCTAATCCCAAGGCGTCAAGCGACCCGTGCCGAGGGGATGCATGGCCAGGGGGTGAAATAATAAGCTAGGCCTTTAACGGAGCCTGTGGGGTACCTGGGCACCCTCCACAGTAATTGTCCCTTACCGCGTCATGCTGGGCTCTGACGTGGTGGACCTCTTTTCCCGAGCAACTCGTGGGACCAAAATGGAAAACCAAGTCAATTCTTCAATTAGTGGTAGTAGTGTAGGCGACAACCCCTTCGCAAGAGGTGGGTTGTTCAGGTCTCCGCCTAGGAGGCCAGAGGCAATAGTCGGCAGCTCAGTGCGCAGCGCCAGCGTGGGTCACTCAACCTTCCTCTCGGCTAGAAAAACGCCGGTAGGGGTTATTGACGGCCCATGGCTTGTGGAGGCGATGAACCGCAAACGCGATGGGCTTTCGGCCTTCGAGGTGGCGACGGAACAGCTGGACGCCATCATCGACTTTGCGTCATCGAAGCATAATATCAGTAAGGACCTCAAAAGGAGCTTGCTGGAACTTCGAAAGTCGATATTGGACGCCAAGCTGGAGAGGGCGGTCGGGACGGCCAAGTCTAAACCCGTGAAATCCGTGGAGTCGAGGTCTACCCAGACTGAGGTCCAAGGATTTGCGGACTC
The DNA here is from genome assembly GCF_024139115.2 of Armigeres subalbatus. Lineage (NCBI taxonomy): Eukaryota > Metazoa > Arthropoda > Insecta > Diptera > Culicidae > Armigeres > Armigeres subalbatus. The sequence goes on along the minus strand of NC_085140.1, from coordinate 185,840,301 downwards.
GGGCAAGGTCGAATCGACCGAGGGCGTTCCAGCGAAGACGGTGGTGCCAAAGTCTACCCAGAATGAGGCTCAAGTATTCGCGGGCACGTCGGGGGTGACTGCTCCAGCGGAGCAGACACAAAAACGGGGGAGACAGTCTCCAGGGGATGAGCTCCCTGGGGGCCGCTCCAAAACGCGGAGGGTTACTACCCCGAACAAGGGTAATGGGGCTGGGATGCTGAACCCCGGCCAGGTACCTCCAAAACCGGGGGAGGAAGGACCTGGAAAGGTCCTTCCTCCCAGGAAAGACGGTGGTATGGGGTTACGGCAGGCTGAGAGCTCTCAGCCACCCCAGACCAGGGAAATAGAGGGGGTTGACGCCTCCTGGACCCTGGTCAAGAACAAGAGGAAACCGAAGACGTCAAGGGCCGAAACGAAGGCCCAGGCGAATGAGGGCAGCCAGAAGTCTAGGGTAGGCGCCAATCGCTCCAGGGGCGATGCCCTAGTCATCAAGACGGATGAAGCTAAGTACTCGGACGTCATGAAGCCGATGAGGAGTAACTTGGCGCAGACTTACGTCAATAAGACGTACCCGGATGGGCGAGATGATCCTCGAGCTAAAGCGGGGCGTCTCGCAAAAGGGCGCCGCCTACAAGAAGTTGGCGGAGGAACTCCTAGGCGAGACGGTCAAGGTGAGGGCACTCACGACGGAGGTGAATCTAAGGGTTGAAGACCTGGACGAGATCACCGAAATCGAAGAGCTCGTCACGGCACTGCGGCGACAGTGTGAAGTGGAGACGTCCACCGCAGCCGTTCGGCTACGGAAAGCCCCGGCAGGAACACAGGTAGCATTGGTTCGGGTATCTGCAGCGGACGCCTCCAAGGTAGTCAAGTTAGGGAGCGTCAAGGTGGGGTGGTCGGTATGCCCTGTGGGCATATTTGAGCAACCCGAAGTTTGCTTCAAGTGCCTGGAACCGGGGCACAAGCAATGGGACTGCAAAGGCCCTGACAGAAGCAAGCTCTGTCGACGCTGCGGATTGGAGGGACATAAGGCACAATGCTGCACGAACCCTCCCAACTGTTTGATTTGTTCCAGCAAAGCTGCGAACAGCAAGCACCCCATGGCACTATGGGGAATTCTCATACAAATGGGTGGCCAAAAATATTTTTTCAATGAAAACTGTTTCTATGCAACATATTTTATGTGCAGGAATATTTAAGAACCTTTTTTTAACCCTTTAAGGGCCATCGTTAACCCTTCAAAAAATGTCAACAGCGAAAAAAAAATTAATTTTTTTTCCTTTTTTTTTTCTCAATACAGCATGCATAAAATAGCAAACAACTATATTTCTAGTAATATTGTTGTTCATTTTCTAATCATAACGAGGTATAGAGAATAAAAATCAAAATTTTCAAGAAAACTTTGATTGCCTGCGTTCACTTAAACGCGCAAATATGCGCAAGTAAATCACTCACTAGAAGGTGGTACTAGGGTTATATTTCAATCCCCCATTTACAGACCAGGGGACATTTGAGGACATTAGGTTTCGGGACCATTTTATAGCAATGAATTATGATAATTAAAGTTTTTCTTCTACAACTTTTTGATATTAAGCTTCGCGTGCAAAACAAACCAATCTATCGGAAAGCTAAAGTTTTAAGCTTTGAAATGGTATAAAAACATTATATTTGAAGAAAAAATGACTTCATAACATACAAATCAAAGTTAGTAATGATTTTTTATTTTTATCAGCTTTTTTCACTTCACCAGCCCATATCTTTTGACTGAATAAACACAGCGCTTCAATATTTTCCGATTCTCTTATCTAGGGTATATACTTTCATATGATATATAAATTAGACAAATTGGAGATAGTAAATTTTCCGATTAATGGCCACCCTTTTCCCCATAGTGCATGTGGGGTTCGAAGTGCCCGGCGTTTAAGCGTGCTGCAAAATCACAGTGCAGGTAACGCAGCTAAACCTGAACCACTGTGATGCAGCCCAGCAACTGCTGTGTCAGACAGTTGCTGAATGGGGGACGGATATCGCCATCATAGCAGATCCTTACCGGGTACCCGCCAGGAACGGTAATTGGGTCACCGATGGGTTTAAAATGGCGGCGATATGGACAACGGGGAAATACCTATTCCAAGAGTTGGTGTCATCGACACACGAGGGCTTCGTCATTGCCAAAATCAACGGGGTCTTCTTCTGCAGCTGCTATGCGCCTCCTCGATGGTCGATCGAGCAGTTCGGTCGAGAAGGCGCATTGTTTGACGGCTAACTTGATGGGGCGTAGGCCGGTGGTGATAGCGGGGGACTTCAACACTTGGGACGTGGAATGGGGAAACCGATCCACGAATCAACGGGGGCAAATCCTGCTGGAATCACTGGCCATGTTGGATGTGGACTTGGCTAATGTCGGTACCAAAAGTACCTACAGCTGGAAGGGGCCGAGTCGATTATCGACGTTACGTTCTGCAGCCCTGACCAGACGAGTAGTTCGAACCGGAGGGTAGATGATGGCTACACTCACAGCGACCTCCTGGTGGTTCGCTACAGTATCGACTATACGACCAGCATCCAGCGGACGGAAGAAGGGGCGAGGCCTAGCCCTTGTATGTGGAAGACATCATACTTCGACGACGAGGTGTTTAAGGAAGCGCTCCGCTGCGAGCACAATTCTCTCGGTCTGAGCGGCGAGCAGCTGGTAACAGTACTCTCGCGTGCATGCGATGCCACCATGCCTAGGAAAGTCCACCCTAGGAATGGGAGGCCACCGGCTTACTGGTGGACTCAAGCAATTGCGAACCAGCCTGCCTACGGGCAAGGAGGCGGATGCAGCAAGCACGCACATAAGAGGAGCGTGTTGAACGGCGGGTGGCGTTCGTGGCTGTTAGAGCCGCTCCGAAGACTGAGGTTAGATCAAGCAAAGAAGCCTGCTTCGAGGGCCTGTGTCAAAGTGCCAACGCGAATCCGTGGGGTGACGCCTATAGGGTCGTAATGGCCAAGACACGTAGGGCGATGGCCCCTACAGAGCGGTCTCCAGAGAGGCTGGAGAGGATCATCGCGAGGCACGACCCAAGTCCCTAGCCTCCCTTTGTGGAGCTGCCAGGGGCCAGGGTAGCCTACGAGGGAAGAGTAACTGTGGCGGAACTTGCGGGGATTGCACATTTCCTTAGTGTAGGTAAGGCGCCAGGACCGGATGGTATTCCGAACCTGGCCATCAAAGCGGCCATTGCTGAGGCTCCCGAGGTATTCAGATCTGTCATGCAGAGATGCCTGGACGAGGGAAAAGGCAGAGCTTGGTCCTACTGCCAAAGGCGGGAAAACCACGGGGGGATCCGTCGGCATATAGACCAATATGCCTGCTTGATACGGCGGGGAAGGTGCTCGAGAAGATCATACTCAACAGATTGTTGATACGCACGGAGGGTGCGGATGGTCTATCGAGTAACCAGTTTGGCTTCCGAAAGGGTAAGTCGACCGTAGATGCTATCTTGTCGGTTACCAAATCCGCGGAGATAGCTTTCCAGCGTAAGAGGAGGGGAGTTCGCTATTGTGCAGTAGTGACTCTCGACGTGAGGAATGCTTTCAATAGTGCCAGTTGGGCAGCTATTGCAGATGCGCTCCTGCGTCTTGGAATTCCCGAGTACCTGTACAAGATTCTCGGAAGCTACTTCCAGAATCGAGTACTGGTATACGACACGGAGGCGGGTCGGAAGTGCGTTGACATAACCTCAGGGGTTCCGCAAGGTTCCATACTGGGTCCGGTGTTATGGAACGTCATGTACGACGGTGTCTTGACGTTGAAGTTACCGGTGGGCGTGGTAGTCGTTGGCTTTGCTGACGATATTACGCTGGAGGTCTACGGCGAATCGATCGAAAAGGTGGAGTTGACTGCAGCCCACTCAATCGCAATTGTGGAGGAGTGGATGAGTTCCAGGAAGTTAGAACCGGCTCACCACAAGACTGAGCTGGTTGTTGTTAACAACCAAAAGTCGGAGCAACAAGCGGTGATAAGGGCAGGCAACTGCACGGTCACCTCTGAACGCTCCATTAAACTCTTGGGGGTAATGATCGATGATAAGCTCACCTTTGGTACCCACGTCAATTACGCCTGCAAGCGTGGCTCCACAGCTATAGTGGCATTGTCCCGGATGATGTCCAATAGCTCTGCGGTTTATGCCAGCAAGCGCAAGCTTCTGGCTAGCGTTGCTCTGTCCATACTGAGGTATGGGGGGCCAGCTTGGGGCACGGCTCTGCGTATTAACTGCTACAGAACGAAGTTAGAAAGTACGTATAGGCTCATGTGCCTAAGAGTTGCGAGCGCGTACCGTACCGTGTCGCACGATGCACTTTGCGTCATCACCGGTATGATGCCTATTGACATCGTTATCGGTGAAGACAGAGAGTGCTTTGAAATGCGCGGCACGAGAGGCATCCGTAGGACTGTCAGGTTGGCCTCAATAGTCAAATTGCAGCGTGCGTGGGACAGTTCCAGTAAGGGTAGATGGACACATAGGTTGATACCGGAGATAGGTACGTGGGTCAAGAGGCGCCATGGGGAAATCACTTTCCACCTGACCCAGGTCCTTACAGGCCATGGTTGCTTCAGACAGTACCTACACCGGTTCGGACACTCGGCCTCGCCCAGCTTCAAACTCCGGTTTGATGCGATCGCGACTTCACCCACGTGAATCACTGCATGTTGAACCGACTTGCGGTTGTTGACGATAACCACCTCCGTCTTATGTTGAGCGAGCTGCAGGCCGCTAGCGCTCATCCAATCCTCCATCGTGCTGATCGCGTGTGCTGCAGTCAGTTCTACCTCGGGAATAGACTCCCCGTAGACCTCCAAGGTTACGTCATCTGCGAAGCCGACGATCTTAACACCAGGAGGGAATTTTAGCTTCAGAACCCCGTCATTTAAAGTTCCATAGTACCGGGCCCAGTATTGAACCTTGAGGAACTCCTGCGGTTATAGGTACGCTTCTCTGACCGGCATCGGTCTCGTATAATAGTACACGGTTCTGGAAATAGCTTTCCAAAATCCGGTACAGGCCCACCGGCAGGCTAAGCCGGTGTAACGGTGTTCCAATAAAAAAACGCACTCTTCTATGATAGATATTATGTACATGAATTGATCACTTTTACGCACGTTCCGGATCATCTGGTGTGGTGGTCCACTCAGGTTCACCAAAATCATTTGTTACTCAGCGTTCGAAAATGGAAAGCTTTGGAAAAAAATATACACTCTTCTATTATGAGTTTTATGAATTGACCACATTTACGGACTTTCCGGATCTTCTGAATGACCTCCGGTGGCCACATAGGCCCATCAAAATGGAGACTCAGCGTTCGACAATGCGGCGAAGATACCTTTTTTTGTGAATCGTGAAATGTATTGAAAAAACACATCAGAAAGGTCATAAAAGCACTTCAGGAGAATAGGTTGCATTTTTTCTATCATTTTGCATGTTTTTGCATTAATTACTATGCATTGCCACCATTCCCGAAAATTTTTTTTGCCGATTTTGATTTTTTTTCAGGACTCTTGGGAAAAAACAATGATTTTTCAATAATTCCGAAATGCAATGTCCGGTTGGGCCAATTTTCAATAGCAAAAAATGGGACCACATTCCCCTTTGAATGCAACTTGTTGCGAGTAAATTGGTTAATAATAGTGCTGTCCAATGAGCAGATCGAAGTAGCTCGAAGTTGTTCCCGTCCTGCTCGTTCTTTTTTGGCAACAAATGGGCATGAGCAGGACAGGGAGAAACTTCGAGCTACTTCAAGCTCTCATTGGACAGCACTAATAAGTTTCAAAAAGTGTGTCTACAAAGTTTGTACACATACACACATACAGTCATCACCTCGATACGTCGAGCTGAGTCGATCGCTATATGACACTATGGGTCTCCGGGCCTTCTATCGAAAGTTAATTTTTGGAGTAATCCTATAGTCGCCTTTCGGTACAACTTTGTTGTACAAGAAAGACAAAACGGGCTCATCTATGATGAGTTTCATGAATTGACCACTTCAACGACGTTCCGGATCTTCCGGAAGGACATCGGACGGTGGAATAACCTGGAATTGTATTGATCCATGGAAATAGACAATGGCCACATGCTATTGGAATTGTTGCTACGCAATTTGGAGAGCATTTCCTGAAAAACCTTTCGAAAAGCAAGAAATCACGCCAAAAAAATGGCCAAAAAATCTATGTTCCTTCAAAACCGATTTCTGGAACCAGAATGGCCAAATTGCAAAAACCAGTTCGTAACAATTTTGTTCCAAAAGTTTAAAAATTGGTTCGAAAATGAACTGTTGGGAACGAATTGCAGTTGGGGTCATTTTTGACCCGGTGATGCACAATGTGTCACTTTTTTTTAATGCACTAGGAAAGTCAACATTCCTTTATTCAGTAATAACGAACCTTTCTGTAAAATATATAGTTTACCGAAAGTTCAGTGATTTTGCTTATTGACATCTGTCAATTTTCTGTTTTACAGATATTTCGGTAGAAATGATGGTAAAAATGTACAATTACAGAAGTTCAGTAATTTGTTTTACAGATTTCAGTAATATTGTAGAAGAATATCGAAATGATGGTAAATCTGAAAATTACAGGACTATTTCGGTAAAATATATTACCAAACTCCAAATCGCAATCTAACATGATAATGTTTTTGCATGCCATCCAGTATCTGAAGAACAGGAGAAAGAAAACAGTTCTTGAAGTGGCTATACTGCCCATAAGTTTACGTAAGAGCGGCATTTATTTGAGATGATTTAACGACAAACATCGCATATTTAAAACATTTCAACCCCATTCCGTGCCGATAGTTCGAACGAGCCAGACGTGTGTGCTGTGTCTCATCGCGGATTGTGTTCGGTAGTGAAAAGGCTATTGTGTGGTGCGCTCCTACCTACGGATCCAAGGCGATCGCTGTCGGCGAGTGAAGTAGCTGCTTCTGGCGACGCCAGTGAAGCAGGCTATTGTTACTGCTGCTACCTACAGCAGCAGGGGCAGATAAGTGGCAAAACTTTTTATTGTTCTCCCTTCTGTTTGATACAGAGTGGGACTGCTTAGAATTAGTCGAATTAGTTTTTTTAAAGTTTTTTTTTCTAATTTGCTATTAGTTTTAAGTTAGTATAAGCAAAATTATCCTTCCACCTTGCGGATGAGAATGGAGGCGGAGACTGGAGAAAGCAATGTGCCTGCTAAAGATGGAGGGCGCACTCGATTGTACCATGCGGCTTCGCCTGGGCCTTGGGTTGTTTACTTTCGGCAGAAAGTAAAAAGCCTAGATTTTCCCGGCATTAAACGAGATTTGACGCGTCGTTTTCCGAAGCTTGATTTTAGCCAGATCAACAAGAACAAACTACGCATCACCGCACCTACATACCAGGTGGCGAATGAAATTGTTGGCGACAGGGCGTACAATGTTGAATATATGGTTTATGTCCCCTCGCGGGAGGTCGAAATTGAAGGTGTGATCAACGTAGCGAGCCTGACTTGCAAGGATGTAATTGCGGGAAAAGGCCGCCTAAAGAATGCAATGGAGTCTACCGTGGATATTCTGGACTGCAAGGAATTGCATTCAGCAGCCACGGTAGATGGAAAGAAGGTATATTCCAAGTCAGGTTCGCTTCGGGTGACGTTCGCCGTTTCGATGCTCCCAAAATATGTTGATATTGAAAACATGCTATTTCCGGTGCGTCTTTTTGTGCCAAGGGTATTTAATTGTACCAATTGCAAACAACTTGGTCACACTGCCGAGTTTTGTGACAACAAACCACGTTGTGGCAAATGTTCTGAAAGGCATTGGGAGGAGTCCTGCCAGCAACAGGCAACAAAATGTGCTTATTGTGTTTTGAATCCTTCCCATGGCTTGCAGGAATGCCCGGTGTACAAAAAGCGCACCCAAAAAGTGAAGCGCTCGTTGGTACAGCGCTCCAAGCAGTCGTATGCGGAAATGGTTAAGTCGCAAGACACATCCGCCACAGCCACTGCATCGACTGCTATTTCAGCCACCGTTCGTGTAAGTGATTATTATGATTACATATCCATTGATGAATTGGACTCTGACGCAGCCGATATGGATGATCCTTCGGAGGCCCGAAAAGAGGAAGCAACCGTCTTCCCCTAGATCGCGCCGCAAGAGAACAAAAATCATCCATAAAAGCTTGGCAAAATCTGAAGGTAATGGGGGTTTATTTAAAATCCCGAAGCAACCTGTCATACTGCTGCTTTTGATCCTAGTTGCAATAAGGTATTCCCGCCATTGCCAAAATCCGAGGAGAATCAACGAAAGAAAAAAAGTAATTCGCACTTCTAGTAAAAGTATTCCGTCCAAGCGAGGATTGATCTCCTTTAAGGACCTTGTGGACCGTTTTTTGAATTTATTCAATATTCCGAATTCATTGAGGCCTATCATTGACCTTTTTATACCAACAGTGGAAAGTTATCTGAAGCAATTGACTGTTTCATGGCCCCTTCTTGCAGGAATTGTATCTTTCGATGGATAATACGGCCAATACCCAAGATACAATCACTGTGCTGCAGTGGAACTGTCATAGTCTGTAAAATGGATTAGACGTGTTCAAGTTTTTGATACGCAATTCCGATTGCGATATATTTGCACTCTGTGAAACATGGCTTTCTTCTGAAGATGAAATCAACTTCCACGATTTTAATATTATTCGCCAAGATCGGGATGATCATTATGGTGGCGTTCTTTTGGGGATCAAAAAATGCTACTCCTTCTACAGAATTCCCATTCCGACTGTTCCCGGCTTAGAAATCGTCGCATGCCAAGTAAATGTGAAGAATAAAGATCTTTGCATAGCTTCAGTGTACATTCCTCCAAATGCCTCTATTAATCGTCGACATTTTTGGAGCGCAGTCTCACTCCTATCATCTCCAGTATTGATATTGGGTGATATGAATGCACATGGTATTGGATGGGGCGAAACGTATGACGATTATAGAGCGCCTATTTTCTATGATTTGTGTGACGATTTCAATTTGAATATTTTGAACACTGGTGAAGTAACTCGAATAGGACCAAATGGTCAACAAAGCCGTATTGATCTGTCTTTATGTTCAAATTCACTATCATTATATTGCACGTGGAAGGTAATTCAAGATCCCCATGGTAGTGACCATATGCCGATAGTCACCACAATTAAGAGTGGCTATCAACAATCTGAGCCAGTTAATGTTCCTTTCGATCTCACGAAGAACATTGACTGGCAAAATTTTGCATCGGCGGTAAAAATTGGTATTGAATCAACTGATACTCTTCCACCTTTGGATGAATATCGATTCCTTACTGAGTTGATTCAAAAAAGCGCACTAGAAGCTCAGAAACGCCGCGTTCCAAGTCCATCTGTCATAAGAAGACCAGCCCCTCGTGGATGTGATGATGAATGTACTAAGTTGTATTCTGAGAAATTTGATGCCTTCAAGGCCTTGCGTAAACATGGAAGGTCCGAGCTTTTTGAAGAGTATTTGAGGCTCGAAAGAAAGCTCAAAAATCTTCTTAAGGCAAAAAAACGTAGCTACTGGCGACGTTTTGTCGAGGGACTATCACGAGAAACCTCAATGGCAACACTTTGGAAAACGGCCTGCAACATGCGGAACCGCTAGACCTGTGCGCCGAAGTATTTGTAAACGGCGGCGGCGTAAGGCCATTTTGACACCGTGGGCGGCGGCGTCGGCGGCGTCACGCCGTAAGCAATGTTCGGCGGCGGCGGCTGTGGCGTGAATCGGCGTGAAGAATTTTGAGCTGAGAAAAAAAAAATCACACAGCAAGGCATATCATGCTTTTTATGAATTTTAGGATTTTTTGTACAATTGCTAGCTACAGTCAGACTTATGGGGGGAACATCCTAATAGCTATAACTTGTATCTTCACAGCAAAAGTGTACATTACATCGTCCACTAGGACATTCCCGCATCACAGCACATGAGTTCATTGGAAAGTACTTCGGATATAAATCCAGAAATTCGTGTGGAAATTCCTCAAGATATTCCTCAGAAATTTCAAGGAAGGAATTCTAAGAATTAATATAGAATTTCCCTAATGAATTCCTTTAGAACTTCCACCAAGAATTCCCTTGAACATTCTTTCGGAAATTTCTTGAAAAGTTCCTTCATGAATTTCCTTCTACTTTAGGGATTGCTTTGGAAAATTCTTTACGGAGTCTTTTGGGAATTTCTTAAGTAATTCATTCGAAACTATTTTTGAGGATTCCTTTGAAAATTCCTATAAGAATTCATTAGAAAATACCTATAGAAAATCCTTCAAGAAGTTCTAAAAGAATACCCACGGACACTGTTTTAGGAATACATTCGAAAATTTATTTAGGATAAAACCTTCGGAATTTGATTTAGTATTTTTTTTAGAAATTTCTTAAGGAATTTCTAATAGAAAATCTTCCAGTAATTCCTCAAATAAATTCTTCGGAAACTCTAGGAAGATATTTTTGGTATTCTTTCGAAATTTCCCTCTGGAATTTATTTAGAACTTTCTTGAGGACTTTATCGTGGTTGCGGATATTCGAATATTCTCAAGAATTCCTTGGGAACTTACTGCAGGAGATCCTTCGAAAAGTTCTACAGATTTTTTTCTAGTAAATACCTCAAATTAGTAATTTAGTAATTTCCTCAAATAATTCTTTAGGAAATACATTCAGGAATTTATTCGGTAAGTCATCAAGAAACTCATTTTAGTATATAGCTTCAAAAATTCCGTCAGGAATTTCTCCAGGAATTCCTTTAAAAAACTTCCACAAATGAAACCAATTTTTCTGGAGATTCTTCAAAAACGCTCCTTATATTAAGTCTGACAATTCCATCACGAATTTCTTCAGAAATTCTTTTTGGAATAGCTTTAAAAATGACACTTCCCCACAGTTGTAATGGATTTGACGCGCCCTTCCTCAAAAAAGCCATCTATTGAAAATCTAAAAAAAGATTGCGAATCTATTTACAGGGGATGTTTAAAATAACTGGGATAGGCAAATTTTGGGCATAATTAGATGTGTTATAACTATGTCAATTATTATCCGATTTGGACAATTCAGGGATGCCTGAACTAGAAATTTAATGTTGTTTCACCATATGTTCATGGAACCGACCATGGCCATTAAATACCGGAGATATTCCGGGTTTTTCCGAAGCTAGGTTCAGAACCGTTAATTTGTGGTGGGTATTAGGATACGTTGTGATTTAAAACAGAATAATATTAGTAACCAAAAATAAAGTAGGGCTCTTTCTGATTCGAGATCGAACCAGAATCAAGAGAGATATGGCCATTTGTTTAGAATCGGTGCCGTTCGGGAGTTTTAAAAGGGACTAGGCCACAAATTCATTTGAATCAAGCTTTTTGACCGATCTTCCATTATGATTACATTCCAGAAGTCTTCTGTCACGTCAAGAATGAAAAACCAACCAAAAAGACGGATTCTGAAGTCACTGAGGTGCCCCGGGGAACCCGTAGAGGGAACATTTCAGTTTTGGCACCGAAGCTAGTCGTTCGACAGTTCTTCATTCATGGTGTCCTATCAAGAAGCGAGGTATGAATATAAAGTGGAACATTGACGCCTTTGGTCGCTTCCGGGACCTACGAATATTCCCCGGGAAACCCGTAAAAGGGGACATTCCAGTTTTAGCGCCAAAACTGGTCGTTCGACGGTTCGTTTTTCATGGTTCTCTATCAGGAAATGATGTATGAGTATAAAGTGGACCATTGACAGCTTTGACCGCTCCCGGGACCTACGGATTGTCCCCGGGGAACCTGTAGAAAGGGACATTTCAGTTTCAGCATTAAAGCTAGTCATTCGACGACTCGTTCCTCATGGTTTTCGATCGGGAAGCGAGGTATGAATATAAAATTGACCATTGACGATTCTGACCGCTTCCGGGACCTCTGGATTACTCCCAGGAGAACCTGTAAAAAGGGTCTTTTCGGATTTAGCGTCAAAACTAGTCATACGACGGATCTTTTTCATAGTTTTCTATCAGGAAGCGAGGTATGATTATAAAATGTATTATTGACGACTTTGTCCGCTTTCGGGACCTACGGATTGTTCCCGAGGAACCTGTAGAAAAGGACATTTCACATTCTGCACCAGAATAAGTCATTCGAGGGTTCTGTTCTCGAGGTTTTTGATCAAGAAGCAAGGAATGAACATTAAATGAATATTAGCGATTCAGATCACTTTCGGAACCTATGCATTGCTCCAAGGAATCTGATGAAGGAGACACTTCAGTTTTAGCGCCAAAACAAGTCACTGGACAGCTCTTTTTTCATGGTTTTCTATCAGGAATCGCAGTATGAATATAAAATGGACCATTGAAGACTCTGACCACTTCTGGAACCTACCAACTGCCCGAGGGAAACCTATAGAAGAGGGCATTCCAGTTTTTGCGCCGAAACTAATCATTCGACCGTTGTTTTTAATAGTTTTTGATCAGGAAGCGATGTTTGAATATAAGATGGACTATTGACGATTCTGACCCCTTCCGGGACTTACGGATTGCTCCAGGAGAGCCTGTAAAAGGGGACAATTCAGTTTTAGTGTAAAAAGAAGTCATTCGACGACCAGAAGTCATTCAAAAATCATGAAAAAGAACCGTAGAATGACTAGATTTGGAGACAAAACTTAAATGTCCCCTCTACGGGTTCCCCCGGGGACAATCCGTAGGTCCCGGAAGCGGTCAAAGCTTTCAATGGTCCATTTTATATTCATACCTCGCTTCTTGATATAGAACCATGAAAAATGAACCGTCGAATTACTAGCTTTGGTGCCAAAACTGGAATGTCCCCTCTACGGGTTCCCCGGGGCACCCCAGCGACTTCAGAATCCGTCTTTTTGGTTGGTTTTTCATTCTTGACGTGACAGAAGACTTCTGGAGTGTACTCATAATGAAAGATCGGTCAAAAAGCTTGATGCATTTGTGGCCTAGTCCCTTTTAAAACTTCCGGTCGGCACCGATTCTAAGCAAATGGCCATATCGCACTTGATTCTGGTTCGATTTCGAATTCCAACATATGGTTCTTAGCAATCACAACTTATCCTAATGCCCACCACAAATTAACGGTTCTGAACCTACCTTCGAAAAACCCGAAATATCTCCGGTATCCGATGGCCATGGTTATTTCACATATGGTGAAAGAACATTAAATTTCGGATAATAATTGACATAGTTACAACACATCTAATTATGCCCAAAATTTGCCTATCCCAGTTATTTTGGACATCCCCTGTACTGCCGCTACCCGCAAGTCGAGCACATTTGTATATGGAGCTCCATATACAGATGTGCTCGACTTGTGGTTAGCGGCAGTGTAGGTATTAGTCTAATGGATTACACTGTGGAAAGGAGATTCTCTCTACCCGCGGGCTTCGCACAAGTGTCTCTGCTTACTGGCCCACCACCTCCGTTTTTTTGCAGTGCATTGAAAGCAGAATGGTAATTAAATTCGACTGTAATATTGCAGAGCAAGACTCAAGTCAGGATGGCGGCATACATACCAACTTTTAAAAATTTCTAAAAAAATTCCTTCGAACATTATATTAACTATTCCACTGGAATTTTTCCAGGTAAGACATTCCATTCCCTCGGACATTCATCTAGTAGTTCCTTAGGAATTTCCTCCACCATTTCCTTCCAACATTCTTGAACGAATTTTCAGATATCTTCGTACCAATTCCTAGAGAGATTTCCAAAAGAACTCCTAAAGGAATTACCGATATGCTTAAATTTCTTAAAGAATTTCTTTGGACTTTCCTCCAAGAATTCCTTCGGAATTTTCTCCAGGGATTCCTTCAGAAAATCTTCCAGACGGAGATAAATTCAGAAATTCCTCAAGACTCTAAGAATTTTCTTCACGTATTCCTTCAAAACTTCCTTCAGACATTATTTCAGGAGAACCAAGAATTTTCTTTGGGAATTGTTTATCAAAATAAAGCTAAACCGTTATTTTTAGAACAATTCTGGCTATTTAAGTACAAGGAGAGTGAAGAAAATGTTCAATTTGGTGGGTCACGTACCCCATCGTGCTCCAGCTTCAGAAGCCAAGTTACCATTATTGCATTCTGTAGCCAAGAAGATCTTGGATGATCTAACATTTAGCACGCCAATGCGGGAAAGTGACAGAAATAAAAGCAAACAAATCTGCTAAAGGTATAATAGCTATTTAATTAGTGCCTGATAGGTTGCCTTTGTTCGGCAGATGCAAACGCACTGCATACTGTGGTTTTTGTGTTGGCCAATCATCGGCGTGAAGTACGAAATTCGGCGGCGTGGAGCCAACCGGCGTATGGCGCGCCGCCGATACCTTGACCGGCGTCGGCGTACGTCAATAAGTGTCGGCGGCGGCGGCGTGGCGCGGCGGCGCACAGGTCTAGGAACCGCATTTCCACCAACGAGAGTGAAGAATACTCCAATCGATGGATATTCAACTTCGCAAAAAAGGTCTGTCCAGATTCCGTACCAGCAGAACCGCTATTTCGAGAATCAGTCACTGATCCCGGTTCTTTGGGTGGACCATTCTCAATGCTGGAACTTTCTATGTCTCTTCTTTCATCGAATAACTCTGCTCCGGGATGCGATAACATCAAATTCAATCCTCTTAAAAACCTCCCAGATATCGCAAAAAGACGATTACTTGACCTGTACAACTGTTTCATGGAGTACAACATTGTGCCACCTGAATGGCGACAGGTCAAAGTAATAGCTATTCAAAAGCCTGGGAAACCAGCGTCTAATCACAATTCATACCGACCGATTGCCATGCTATCATGTATGAAAAAATTTTTGGAGAAAATGATCCTTTCAAGAGTCGACCATTGGGTCGAAGAAAATGCATTGCTTTCAAATACTCAGTTTGGATTTAGAAAAGGGAAAGGAACAAACGATTGTCTAGCGTTGCTTTCTTCAGATATACAACTGGCCTTTGCGCACAAGGAGCAATTGGCTTCAGTATTCTTGGATATTAAGGACGCTTTTGATTCAGTTTCCATAGAAGTACTGTCAGACAATCTGCACAGTAGTGGATTACCCGTTATTTTGAACAATTTCTTGTATAATTTGTTGTCAGAAAAACAAATGAACTTCACACTCGGCACTCTGACAACTTCCAGAAATAGCTACATGGGCCTTCCCCAAGGATCATGTTTAAGTCCCTTGCTTTATAATTTCTATGTTAAAGATATTGACAATTGTTTGGAAGGACAATGCACGCTCAGACAACTTGCAGATGATGCCGTGGTCTCTCTAAGAGGTCCATGTGCAGCTGTCTTGCAAGGATCATTGCAAAGTACCCTAGATAATCTGACTGTTTGGGCCAGACATTTAGGGATCGAGTTTTCACCGCAAAAAACTCAGTTGGTTGTGTTGGAAGCGGTACCCAGCTCAACTGAAACTAAAACTGTTGAATGATGACATCAACCAATCTTTATCTTCTAAATACCTTGGGGTCGTGTTTGATTCTAAATGTACTTGGAAACTCCATTTTGAGTATTTGATACAAAAATGCCGGAAAAGGATCCATTTTCTACGTTCTATCTCCGGAACCTGGTGGGGTGCTCACCCGGAAGACCTCGTCAAACTTTATAGAACGACTATTCTCTCTGTTTTAGAGTATGGCTCTTTCTGCTTCCTCTCAGCAGCTGATTGCCACCTGATCAAATTGGAACGAATTCAGTATCGTTGTTTGCGTATTGCCCTTGGCTGCATGCATTCGACGCATAACATGAGCCTGGAGGTGCTTGCTGGAGTCACTCCTTTAAAGCACCGTTACTGGGAGCTCTCACTTAGAATACTCGTCAAATGTGGAACAAGTAACACACTTGTCTTAGATAACTTCGATAAAATGCTTGAACTGACTTGTTGTTCAAGATTCCTTAGAGTCTATCTCAACTACATTTCTTCAGATCTTTGTCTTCCGTGTTATAATCCACCTCGAGTTCACTTCACCAACGACAGTTCCTCAATTGAATACGATCTGTCCATGAAATACGCTATTCAAGGAATACCAGATCATCTTCGACAAATATCTATTCCCTCACTTTTTTTCTGAAAAATATGAACATGTCAATTGCAACAACAGATATTTCACTGATGGTTCTCGCAGTAACGGATCCACTGGCTTCGGTGTTTTCAATGTATCTTCAACCACCTTCCGAAAACTTCAGGAACCGTGCTCGGTTTATGTTGCTGAGCTGGCAGCAATTAACTTCGCTTTGGGGATAATTTCCAATCAGCCCGCCCAAGTAGCACATTTCTATCAAATCTGGTTTAAGCAACCTGATTGTGACCGAATTCGATCACATATGAGTTGCGGTAGCTGACTTGGAATATGTGTGCTACTCGGGCGTAGACCATTATTTCATCTTCTCGGATAATCTTAGTTCTATCGATGCACTCCAGTCGATGAAACCTGTTAAGCACGCATCTTACTTTCTTACAAACATAAGAGAGCAGATGCGTGTTTTGGTCGAAAGATCATTCAAGATTACCTTTGTTTGGGTCCCATCTCACTGCTCAATCTACGGCAATGAGAAGGCAGACTCGTTGGCAAAGGTGGGCGCACAGGAAGGTGAAGTTTATGATAGACAATACTCGAGCAACGAGTTTTTCCCATTAGTCCGTCAGAGTACTCTTCAAAGTTGGCAAAGAAATTGGACACACAACGAACTTGGACGGTGGCTATTTTCCATAGTTCCAAAAGTTTCTGGGCGAGCGTGGTTCAGAGGTGAGGACTTAAGTCAAGGCTTCATTCGCGTGATGTCGAGACTTATGTCTAATCACTATTCACTAAACGCACATCTGTACAGAATAAACCTTGTCTATAGCAACTGATGTAGGTGCGGAGCCGGTTATGATGACATCGATCACGTAGTTTGGTCCTGCTCGGAAAATTACGCCTCCAGAGAGCAATTATTGGATACCCATGTTGCCCGAGGTAAACAACCCTTCAGGGAAGTTCGCGGTGTTTTGGGAGATCGTGATGTTGTCTATATGCAGGCCATTTATAGTTTTCTTTGTGCTTCTGACATCAAAATCTAACATTTTGTTTTTTTTTCTTTAAAGTTTTTTTTTGTTCTGTCTCTGCCTTTTTGTTCCGTAGAGCTCCATAGCTCTTGCCATCCGGAAGATGCTCCCAGTCGAACCATTCCTCGAGCACGACGACACGCCACATCGTCACTGACGCCAAATGCCCGGATGAGAAGCTGAAATTTCCTGATCCCAAATCCTAAACCCCATCCATTCTTAAACATTGCAAACTAACCTCGAGTCACCACGAGTACGCTGGCTTCTACCCCCCTCTTACTATTTATTTATTTATCATCAGACTAAGGCCGGAGTGGCCTGTGCTGCACATAAAAGACTTCTCCATTCAGCTCGGTTCATGGCTGCACTTCGCCAACCACGCAGTCTGCGGAGGGTCCGCAAGTCGTCCTCCACCTGATCGATCCACCTTGCCCGCTGTGCACCTCGCCTTCTTGTTCCCGTCGGATCGTTGTCGAGAACCATTTTCACCGGGTTACTGTCCGACATTCTGGCTACGTGCCCGGCCCACCGCAGTCTTCCGATTTTCGCGGTGTGAACGATGGGTGGTTCTCCCAACAGCTGATGCAACTCGTGGTTCATTCGCCTCCTCCACGTACCGTCCGCCATCTGCAACCCACCATAGATGGTACGCAACACTTTCCTTTCGAAAACTCCCAGTGCGCGTTGGTCCTCCACGAGCATCGTCCAGGTCTCGTGTCCGTAGAGAACCGTTTAGCTTCGCTTTTCAGTCTGATGTAGGCTTCCTCCATCCTCTCAAAGTTGCGTGCCATGATATCAATGTCGTCGGCGAAACCAAATAACTGGACGGACTTCGTGAAAATCGTACCACTCGTGTCAATCCCTGCCCTTCGTATTACTCCCTCCAAAGCGATGTTGAATAGCAGACACGAAAGACCATCACCTTGCCGTAACCCTCTACGGGTTTCGAAGGGACTCGAGAATGCCCCTGAAACTCGAACTACGCACATCACCCGATCCATCGTCGCCTTGATCAACCGTATCAGTTTATCCGGAAATCCGTTTTCGTGCATTAGCTGCCATAGCTGGTCCCGATCGATTGTATCATATGCGGCTTTGAAGTCGATAAATAGATGATGTGTGGGCACGTTGTATTCGCGGCATTTCTGCAATACCTGACGTATGGCGAACACCTGGTCTGTGGTAGAGCGTTCACCCATAAATCCCGCCTGGTACTGCCCCACGAACTCTCTTGCAATTGGTGTTAGTCGACGGCATAAAATTTGGGAGAGTACCTTGTAGGCGGCGTTCAGCAATGTGATTGCGCGGTAGTTGCTACAATCCAGCTTATCGCCCTTTTGTAGATGGGACACACGACACCTTCCATCCACTCCTGCGGCAGAACCTCATCCTCCCAAACCTTGATAATCACCCAATGTAGCGCTCTAGCCAGTGCTTCACCACCGTGTTTAAACAGCTCTCCTGGTAGTTGGTCAACTCCAGTCTCTTTGTTGTTTTTCAGCCGGCCGATCTCCTCCTGGATTTCCTGGAGATTCGGAGCCGGAAGTCGCATGTCCTGCGCGCGTGCTCCTAGGTTCATTACCATACCACCACCGTTGTCTGCCATATCGCCATTCAGGTGCTCTTCGTAGTGCTGCCGCCACCTTTGGATCACCTCACGCTCGTTCGTAAGAAGGTTCCCGTTTATGTCCTTACACATATCGGGCTGTGGCACGTGGCCCTTACGTGAACGGTTCAACTTCTCATAGAACTTTCGTGCGTTATTAGCGCGGTACAGTTCCTCCGTCTCTTCACGGTCACGATCTTCCTGCTGGCGCTTTTTCCTCCGGAAAATCGAGTTTTGTCTGTTCCGCGCCCGTTTGTATCGTGCCTCGTTCGCCCTCGTGCGGTGTTGCAGCAATCTCGCCCATGCTGCATTCTTCTCCTCAACTAACTGCTCACATTCGCCGTCATACCAGTCGTTTCTCTGATCCGGAGCCACCGTGCCTAGTGCAGCGGTTGCGGTGCTTCCAATGGCGGATCGAATATCTCTCCAGCCATCTTCAAGAGATGCTGCGCCTAGCTGCTCTTCCGTTGGGAGTGCCACTTCCAGCTACTGCGCGTAGTCTTGGGCTAGTCTACCGTCTTGTAGCCGCCCAATATTAAGGCGCGGCGGACGACTCCGACGCGTGTTGATCACCGTCGAGAGTTTTGAGCGCAGACATACTGCGACGAGGTAGTGGTCGGATTCAATATTCGCACTGCGGTAAGTGCGTACGTTCGTGATGTCGGAGAAGAATTTACCGTCGATTAGAACGTGGTCGATTTGGTTTTCCGTTATTTGATTAGGTGATTTCCATGAGTTTATGCATCGTTGGCCGTTGTCGTTCGATACGGTATGCAGACTATCCGGTCCGATGACCGGTCTATACATTTCCTCCCTTCCTACCTGAGCGTTCATGTCACCGATGACGATTTTGACGTCCCGCAGTGGGCATCCATCGTATGTCTGCTCCAGCTGCGCATAGAACGCTTCTTTTCGTCGTCGGATCTCCCTTCGTGTGGGCAGTGCACGTTGATGATGCTATAGTTGAAGAAACGGCCTTTTATCCTCAGCTTGCACATCCTTGCGTTGATTGGCTGCCACCCAATCACGCGTTGGCGCATCTTTCCCAGCACTATGAAGCCGGTTCCCAGCTCGTTGGTGGTGCCACAGCTTTGGTAGAAGGTAGCCGCTCGATGCCCGCTTTTCCACACTTTCTGTCCTGTTCAGCAGATTTCCTGCAGCGCTACGACATCGAAGTTGCGGGGATGTAATTCATCGTAGATTATCCTATCGCAACCTGCGAAGCCTCAGCGACTTGCAGTTCCATGTTCCAAGCTTCCAATCGTGATCCTTTATTCGTCGCCTAGGTCGTTGCCGATTGTATCGAGTCGTATTATCTTCTATGTCGTTCGTAATGTTTTTTTTTAAAGGCGGATTATTTGGTCTGCGCAAACCTTCTGTCTCGTCGGAGGGCCGTCGTGTCAGTTCTGTTTAGCGTCCCACCTAATACCAGTACTTGGGCTTGTGCGCTTTGAACGGCACACGGTCGTTTTGGCGGAGCCTACTTGCTGATACTTGCAGCTTTTCATGGAGGTTTAACAGAGCCCACTGTCAAACCCCACCACATCCTAGGCAGGCGCCACAACTCGCAGATGGCCTGGGGAGGGATCGTCAAGCCCTTGGACATAGTCCCTGCTGCCCCCTCTTACTAACCGTATAATAAAATGATATTGATTGTATATATCACAAAGAACAATGGCTCCGTAAAGTGTTATACACGCCTGAGCCTACCAAATAAACGAAATTGAAAAAAAAACACATCTCAACCCATGAACACACAAATAGGACACAAAGATGCGACGCGAGACAAGATATAACACAAATAGGAGTTAAAAGATGTATACATATATCTATGTAAAAACGGTTGAATTACCCTTACATGTCCGCAGTAAAACTTGAATCCACCTAGCGGTAATAATGCCTTTTTCGTGCAATATGAAAAAATATTTTTCTTCCATGACTTTTGAGTCCGTAGTTCAATCTGGCAATCTGGTCAATTTTGAATAGACAATGGGACAGGATTCCCCGTCGCATGCAACTCGTTGCAAGTAAATGATACAAGGATAAGCACCTAAAAAGTGAGTATGTATTTTCGCACATACATACACACAATCAGGGCCGGATTTAGGCCTGTGGGGCCCGAGGTCAAACATTTCTGGGGCCCCTGAATGTACCCAAATATATAAGCAATGAGTAGAACTGGTTGGTTTTGGTACACAAAATTCAGCTATGCACACGCTTATTCATTCATACACACAGACAGACATCACCTTAATTCTTCGAGATTAGTTGATTGGTATCCAATATGGATTCGTTGGTACCTGTAACAATTTGGAGTGAACTTACAACGTTTTCGTTACATGTTGATGTACGAAAAAGGTAAGATAATAAAATGGCCCTTACGTCATTTACGGAATCATGTACAGCAGTTACCACCCCCGCAATTTCAACCGCGTGACTTGGCAAATGAGCTTTATTAATAATAATAATCGGGAGAGTAGTCCTTGAGGCATAGATTATTTCTACATTTTGGTGATTTTTTAGATGTGTTGCAAAGTTCATCATCACAACACTTAATAGATCAATTGTTTTCATCGGGTAGCGAAAAAATAGAACTTTCATATAAGCGTTTGATTATCATAATTTATTGATTGTCACTATCAATGTTGAATGATTTTCACGGTGTCTCTATGGGGAAATATTATTTTTCAAAAATTAGTACCTCTGAAATACCCACCATGCGAAAGTATATGATCTCCTCTTCCATATCGTGGGTAAACTAAAATGTTCTATCGAGGATCTAGAACATTTCTCGCTTAACTTTTCAAAAGGTCCTAAGTAACATTTTTTTCATGATTTAATCTGAATAATGCAATTAACATATTTCATGTTAATCTGTTGATTGCAATACTCAAATTAAATCATGAAAAAAATGTTACTTAGGACCTTTTGAAAAGTTAAGCGAGATTTTTTCCCTATTCTTGGTGCAAACTCCAAATAAATCTGAAATGATAGCCGATTTAACCCCACAAAAAATTAATGGAAATATAACCCCCGATAGAACAATTAAACGCGTAAAGAGTAAAGCCCATACTTTCGTGTAGTGGATGTTTTAAAGATATTGATTTTTTGAAAAGGAACCTCTTCGAACAAAGACACCTTGTTTTATTCTGCAAAAATTTGTCTCAAATGCCGAACACGCATAGTAGAAACTGTCTTAAACTCCGAATACCACCTTAAATGCACTGAATTGCAATTTTTTAAAGTTTTCTCATTGTTGGACAATTAAAATGTCCTTGATATGTACGCCTGCCGAGACAATTATGCCATAATAACGAAATTATTCAGATAAATTTCCATGTACGAGTGTTCGGAATATGAGTGTGTGATTTGAGATAAAACGGTATAACATAATCTTTAATTTATCAAACTATCAAAACTCCGAGATACACGTTCGATCTTCGCAAACGAAATACGCCTGAAAGCCACGACAATCGATATCATTCCACTGCCAAATTCTGTTCACGTAGGTATTGTGGATCATTTCGATACAGTGTTCGGACTGGTTCCCATTGTTTGGTTCTCCCTCCGCCCAGTTGGTAAACGTGACCAGCCTGCTACTGGAGACCCAAGTGTAGACCCCTTCCTCTGCCAGATCGCTGGCGCCAATCCAAAATCGGGAAGCGTTTGAGAATTTATCCGTTCGCTTGGTGAACTTTACCAGCTCGTTGTGATCGTTCTGCGATTCCACCGACACCAAACTCATCTCCAGCGATATGCAAAACTCGTGCGCCTTGTGCCAATTGGTCTACGATAGATGGGTAATTGTGGTTATGTGATGTTAGCTAAGTTTACCTTCAGATAGTTTTACCTTAAAATTTGGAATGAAAAATCGTTTTGCTTCGATCGTCAAGGGGAGCAAAACAAAAATAACTGTGGAAAATCTCATGATTACTGTTTGAAATGTGGAATTTCACTGATAATTAATTTTGCGGTAGCTTTCGCAGTACCCGATAGGATGCTTCATTCAATGTCTTATCATCTCCAACAAGACGAGATCGTTGTTTATTTTTGCCTTTCTTGGTAATAAAGTTTTACCGAAAGCTATAATTTCGCTCTTAAACGAACTTTCATACATAGCTCAAAAACCTGTATTGTTATATACCGGTCGACTTTAATTGAAGAACTCAGAAAATGTCTAATTCTTGACTAACGCTTGAGAAGCGCGTAACAGCTAAAACTTATTTTTTCCAGTTCTTTGTCTACGTATATATTGTAAATAAACGAGGATGCAGAATGAATAAATTTTGGCTGTTATGCCCTATTCAAATGTTGGTCTAGATCTGTCCGTGTGTATGTATGTGCACAATAGATAAGGAAAAAATATTATACAACATTTCATACAGTAATCATTAGCCGATTTTCTTACAAGTACATTCGATGGGGGGCATAGTCTTGTTGATCACTAACTACCTATTTGAGTTTGATCACGTTCAGCCAGGAAGAAAATAAAGTATCGAACAAAAAGATTTGTGTCTTGGCTAAATGGAAGAATGGCAGTGTCACTACTAGGTGAATTAATTTGGGTTTTTGATACTCATAAATTCGAAATATGTTTACTAATAATTCGCTTCCCCATACAGTTCTCCCACAATTATGTTTCATATACAATCGTTAGTCACTTTGGTATAGAAAGAACTGAAACTGAAAAATAGACGTACTTCAATTCTAAAGGCATTTATTTTCTATTCAGTTCAAACTACAAATTACTCCACGCGATATAGAGTAGCTTGGTGTAAAATCAGTAGTTCAATTTTTGCTGATATCAATGTTTGTGACATACCAAAATATGACAGTATTGCTTAAGCAATTATTTTGCTTAATTTGTTGAAAAAAAAACATCGAGATTAAACATTATAGTTACTTGCATCTACAGATGAAATCTATGTTCAACTTTCGTTGAGAGATTATGTTTTAGAAACGTTAGACTTTAGTACGCCAATGACGCAAATTTCAATGAATAAATCCCATTGGGCCAAAATATTAGCAGCCAACTAGGCAAGTAGAGGTTTCCAATACAAAATTCATGATAATTTTTACCGTATATTAATATTTTATTGCACAAATTAGTCCTGAAGTGACCCATAATTGTGTTGGAAGTGTTGTTCAGTAACACATTAAGAAATACAGATAAGGTGTTCTATACATCAATCCAAACTAGTCGAAGCTCCTGCAATCAAACGACAAAACCTTTCAGAACAGGTCTTCCAAATGTTTTCAAACCACAAAGAGAAAAATAATGTGGTAGAATCAACTGGATTTTGTTTCAAATCAAGAATATTTTGCATTGATTTTCCTCATTTCTCTATTTCGGAGCCGGGAAAAGCCCATATCAGTACCATGGGATCTTTCTCAAATAGGCGCAAAACCTCCTCATCTTTTCATATCAACAGAAGCACAATAATTTCAAATGATACATTGTTTGCCTTGTTGCAGAATTAGCAGCTATACACTACGCTCAATAGAGGCTATACGTTCAATTAGGCCGGTACAGCCTTCACCGTATTTCCTGAGCGAAATACGATCCATGTTAAGTGCTCTATCGAATCGCTTTTACACTGTCACTTTGATATGGGTCCCTTCACATTGCTCGATCCCGGGTAATGAGAGAGCGGACTCACTTGCCAAGGTGGGCGGTATGGAAGGTGATATATACGAGCGTCAAATCGCGTTTAATGATTTTTTTTAATTTGCAACAAGTTGCAACAAAAATGGGATGAAGGAGATTTGGGTAGGTGACTTTATTAAGGTAATGTGTCGGCTAATGTCCAACCACTACTCACTAAACGCCAATCAATCATGGAAAGACTGTATCAACGCTACCTACGGACACCAATATAATCCCAAGGCCCTATCCCATCCAATTTTTTTTTGTACGTACTCCTTAACCTCGACCAAGACGCGAGTTTTTCGATTCCCCGACACTAACATACGAACATAAGAAGCAAAAGATGAAATTGTAATAAGTATAATTTCAATTGACTTTCGGCTCCGTTATGCCTTCGAGCGCTTGAGTCGTCAAATAAACGCCAATTACTTAATTACTTAATATTATAGATATATCCTAATGGCCTATGCTAATCTATGGTTCTTTTGGAAGCTGAGAGGAGTGTAGTAAACCGTTTCCGCAGAAGGATGATTATCAAATGTGGTAGAGCAGCGATTGAAGGTGCGGAACATACTAGTAAATGGCTCATTTCGCGCATTATTTTGTATGAGCATGTATCAAGAAATTAGAAGGTGTTGAGTGTTGACCGAAGTGAACGAAAAGGGATATTCAAGTTTAATTGAGAGGGCATGCCCAGACAATCAATTCTTGATTGCAGGAATCATCAATACCAAGATTCTTCAATTATTAAAACCAATACAGGCCGGACTCGATTATCCGGAGGCTCGATTAACCGGAGGCTCGATTATCCGGGGCTCGATTATCCGAAGAAAATGGCTCGATTATCCGGAATAATATTTTTACCCATATTAAAAAATTAGAAATATGTATTATCAGTGTGTATCCGTAACGTATCTCATATATGCAAGACACCTAGTAATGCTAGTGCCTTTCTCGCTTTCCTAAGGGACTGCCACAAATTACGTAACACTTTAGGGAGAGGGAGGAAGTCAGACCAAGCGTTACGGTCCGTACAAATATTAAACCTTCCATAAAAAAGGGTTGCGAGACTGAGAGTGGGGTATCAAAATTATCAAATTCAGCGTTACGAATTTTGTGAAAGAACCCTTAGAGAACGGAAATCAAGAACATTCATAAAAATGGCCAATTTATGAATTTCAATTCATAGCACCGATATTTTTTTAAGCATTCGTATGTACATTCTGAGTACAGCATTGACATTGTGACTTATGCTACCAAATGGTCCTCCGGAATATCCGGAATGGGTTCGTTCACAAATTACGTAACGCTAAATTTGACGATTCTAGCGTTTCGTAATATGTAGATGAATTTTATGTACTGCAGAGGCCTTAGTTTGAATAAATCAAATGAAATAAATTCCGTTGATAGAATGTCAAATGGTGCTATGCAATGAAATTCATTATTTTTTGTTTTATTTTACGGATGTTCCGGAATTTTCGGAACAGCCACAGCATGTATAAGCCACAACATTAAGTGCATACTCATAATACAAAAACAAATGCATCAGAAAAATCTTGGTGCTTAACGATAAAATTTAGTAGTTTTTATCCTTCAGATTTCCCGGAGGACCACTCAGTTAGAGGTGTGCGCCGTCGTCGCCGACAGTTTATGGCTATACCGTTCAAACTACAGAGGATTTCTCGTGAAAAAACTATTTTTCTTGAAAATTCCTTACATTTTTTCGTTCAAAAATCGAAAAAGCTTTTCGTAAAAACTAAGAACTTTAATAAAAATTCTGAAGAATATCCTTCGAAATCTCGAAAACACTACCGTTAAAATTCTGAGTAAATTTCCTCAAAAATTAGGAAGATCTTTTTGTAGATTTTAAAATAAAGAAAGACAGGATAACCATATTTGACCAGAGCTCGCACAGACTGAAAACTGAACACTTAACATTAGACAACGGACAGGACATTCACACAGCACCTAGTGAACAAGTGGAGCGTTTTCCGCTTCACGAAATGATTTCTCCTTGCTAGGGCGGGAATCAAACTCACACTCCATGGCTTGCAAATACACTTAGACGACTGAAGCCACTAACAATGCAAATTCCAGAATTTTCCCGGGTAAATTATAAAGAATTTTCTTTTGGAATCTCGAAGAATTACCTGCGTAAATTTCTTAGGATTTCCTGTTGAAATCCACAGAATTTCACGTTGAAATCAAATGTTTTGACAGGGAAGGGCCGTTTATTGTTTGGCCGAATATGTCCTTAATCCGAAACTCGACTGGCATAAAATCATGTGGCCGAAATAGACATACGGCCGATAATGTCGTTCAGCCGAACAGGTCATTTGACTTAAAAGTCGTCTAATCGAATAGGTCATTTAGCCAAAAAGGTCTAGATGGTAATTTGGTAGAAAAGGGTCATTTGGTCGGAATAAGCATATGGTGTTGTTTGCCCGAGCTGCCGAAAAAAAAATCGTTTGACCGAAAATGCTGCTTGGCCGGACGAGCTGACATAAGGTCGAAAACGGTTTGCGACGTACGGGTGAAGATCATACGGCCGAACTGATAATTTGGCCGAAAAAGACGTTTGCTCCGACAGCTCATTTGTTAGAAAATGGCGTTTGGCTAAACGGGTCGACGTTTTTCGCCGTATAGTCCGATCAGCCAAATAACATTTTTGGCCAAATTTCCCTCCCTGTTAAACTACCGTTTCGGTCAAATGGAATTTTCGATGACAAGGCCTATTTGACCAAACGACCTGTTGGGGCATGCGGCTTTTTCGACCAAAAGGTTAGTTTGGTCGTACCGCTAAACCATTTTCCACATAATAACCGTACCGGACAAATGGAATTCGGCTAGATAGCTTTCGGCTCAACATATTATTCGGCCAGGGTTAGGGACAAAAGGTCGAAAGACAAAAGGTCGAAAGGACAAAAGGTCGAAAGACAAAACGTCGAAAGACAAAAGGTCGAAAAGGACAAAAGGTCGAAAGGACAAAACGTCGAATGGGACAAAAGGTCGAAAGAACAAAACGTCGAACGGGACAAAAGGTCGAAAAAAAATATCAATAAGAAATGCGTCCCTCTCGGTTGAAATAGACAAGAAACTGAAACGGAGAGAATCAATCTCGCCCCAGAGTTGGCCTACCCAGTTGACCAAAAATCTGCTCTTTTATTATTCACATTTTTTAACAGTTAAACAAAATTCATACAGTAAGTACAACTAATAGACGGATGCTTGAGTTTTCTAAATGTCACTTATTGTATGTGTATTTTTAATGCACGCGTCTGCGTGGCTGAGGCATGCACTATTTTCACAGATCAAAGTAACATCATTAAATGAATTTTATTAAAAATAGTGTAAAATTAAGTGAAAGTGTGTGGAAAAAATAATGGAAAATAAAAGAGCAATGTTTTGAAAACTGTATAGAACAACTCTGTCTCGCGCAATACAAATTTTAATTCAACAATCTTTTTCATCTCTAACAGTACTATCTAGATATTCATAATATTGTTTCATAGTCATTACTCCTTCTTTGAAAATTGCTCATTCTTCAACTTTGATTAATGAGACGGGTGTGTAATTTCTGCTTGAAGTTAAATGCATTTCACAAATTCCTTTAGAATACTCAAAATTTGTTATCAACTTGTTCTTGATCGACCTTTTTGTCCTTTTCGACCTTTTGTCCCTTTCGACCTTTTGTCTTTTCGACCTTCTGTCCCTTTCGACGTTTTGTCCTTTCGACCTTTTGTCTTTTCGACCTTTTGTCTTTCGACCTTTTATCATAGATTACTTCGGCCATGTGGTATTCGGTCAAATGAGTTTCAACCAAACGACACTTCGTCTTTTAAAATTTTTCTCGTAGAATTTTCGATGAATTACTAATAGACAACATAAGAAATTTCACGAAGAAATCCAAAGAAATTCCATAAAAAAATCCAGTTGAAATTTCGTTGGAAACAGTTTTTGTGAAACTTTAAAAAAACACAAGGAAATTCTGTTAAATTCGAAGTATGCATGCCCGGTGGCATAAGAAAACTCCTAAACAATTTCCCGTGAAAATTTCAAAGAAATTCCCGTGAAAACTTTAGAGCAATTCCAGTTGAAAATTCAACAAACTTGGAAGAATCTCCTGGGACAGCTCATTAGATTTTTCCGGGGAAATTTAAAGGATTCTCCCGTAATATCTTAAAATATCCTGATAATTAGAACGCTTCTTTCTCGTCGTCGGGTCTCCCTTCATGTAGGCAGTGCACGTTGATGATGCTAGAGTTGCAGAATCGGCCTTTTATCCTCAGCTTGCACATCCTTGCGTTGATTGGCTGCCACCCAATCACACGTTGGCGCATCTTACCCAGCACTATGAAGCCGGTTCCCAGCTCGTTGGTGGTGCCACAGCTTTGGTAGAAGGTAGCCGCTCGATGCCCGCTTTTCCACACTTTCTGTCCTGTCCAGCAAATCTCCTGCAGCGCCATGACGTCGAAGTTGCGGAGATGTAATTCATCGTAGATCATCCTGTCGCAACCTGCGAAACCTAGCGACTTGCAGTTCCATGTTCCAAGCTTCCAATCGTGATCCTTTATTCGTCGCCTAGGTCTTTGCCGATTATATCGAGTCGCATTATCTCTTATATTGTTCGTAATTATTGGTTTTCCAGGCAGCTTATTGGGCCTGCGCAAACCTCTTGTCGCGTCGAAGGGCCGTCGTGTCAGGGCTGTTTAGCGTCCCACCTTTTTTTTTTTTTAACGAAGGTAATGAAAATTTGCAAACAGACACCTGGGGAGGCGAACCCAGGTAGTGTGGGGATGGGATCACCACTCCCGACCCACTAAAACCAACTCCTTCCTCTCCAGTCATTCCCCCGGCCCGCAATTAAGCAATACTTCGGGGGATGACTATTGGGCATTGCGCCCCCTCCATGACGTACACAAGTGCACGTAAGCGCCTTAACTCTTCGACACTCCCCATGCAACACATTTGCACAAGACATACTGGCACCACATGTGCCCCAACACTCACCTGTCTATGCCGCTTGAATGACTGCAGAGGAAGATCAGGTACCCTGCAGGGGGTACCCCCATGCCGCCATCTCACAGCATAGACAGTCGTCATTCAGTATGATGCTCACCCCGTCCTGCAACAGAATGGCACCACTTGTCTACCAAGCCGGAGGCGACCCTAGGTTGGTGGCTCCTATGCCGCTCCTACCTCAGCTACGAGGCAGACCCTTTCATGTCTCCTATTTCTGAGGTGCCGCAGAGGCATCAACCCCCCGACACTCCTGCCAGTCATAGCGAGACTTTCGTGTCCCCTACTTATGAGGTGCCGCAGAGGTATATGCCCCGACACTCCTGCCAGGCCTAGCGAGACTTAACTCAATCCGTCCCTGACAGCCGGATCACACTACTGCCTAAGCAGCCACACTGACCATACGTACCATGCGAGTCTGACTTGTGTGCCCGCTCATACATTCATTCCCGATCGCTTGCACCACTTGTGCACCACTCTCTTTAACATTCAGTCACTCACTCAGTGGGGGTTGTAATACCCCCATCTCCCATTTTTATCCACTCTGTGCACCTCCTGTGCATCGTTTGGGCGTGGAACACCCGGCACGTCAGGCGTGCCTAACACTCACCTACCCAGGCTTTGATACTGCCAATAGGTCACCATTAGGTACTTTGCTGGCAGCACCCACCCACTGACATTTCGAAGCCCAGGTAGTCCTCAGCCAGTGTGGTGGTCTCCCCATCCTGTAACGGGGTCGCACCACTTACCTTACATGTCTCCGATTTCTGAGGTGCCGCAGAAGCATCAACCCCCCGACACTCCTGCCAGACGCAGCGAGACTTTCGTGTCCCCTACTTCTGAGGTGCCGCAGAGGTATCTGCCCCCCGACACTCCTGCCACCCTAGCAGCACACATGTTCCACATAGCTTGCTGCAACTCTTATGTGACCACAACTGGTCACAATCGAATTGCTGCAACCATTTTTATCTGACTTGTGCTGCTCGGGCAGGCCTCACCAGAATTCAGTCGTTCTAACACTACCGACCATGCGTACCATGCGAGGCTTACTTGTGTGTTCACCCATACACTCGGTCCCTCACTCTGTGGGGGTATCACGAGTAATACCCCCAGCTCTCATTTGCTTGCACCACATGTGCACCACTTGGGGGTGTGTGGGTACCACCCACTGCCACCCGCTTGCCATCGAAGCAGCCCTCACTCTGTGGAACCTCCACAAGGTCCGTTAACGACCTGGATGATTGTTTCACTCCCCAGATCATTCATCCCCTCGGCACGGGTCGCCTGACACCTTGGGATTCGGGGTTAGGGGCTTGTATGCTTTAAGCGGCACACGGTCGCTTGATAGGGTTTGCTTGCGGATATGTGGTTTTGGGAGGGAATTAACAGCGCCCCTGTTAACCCCACCCACCTCCTAGGCAGAACCCCTGACTCGCAGACAGCTGGGGAGGGGTCGTCAAGCCCTTGGACATGGTCCCTGCTGCCCCAGCGTCCCACCTAACACGGTCGCTTTGGTGGGGCATACTTGCGGATACATGCAGCATTTTATAGGAATTTAACAGGGCCCACTGTCAAACCCCACCACATCCTAGGCAAACCCCACTACTCGCAGATGGCCTGGGGAGGGATCGTCAAGCCCTTAGACATAGTCCCTGTTGCCCGTTTAAATTATTTTAAATCCAGTTTATATTATCTAAATGCAATCAATCATTAAGGGGTATCAAAAACAGCTAATTTTGTACCAACTGTGCAGTAACAGTTCATACCATTTTGGTCGCTTGAAATTTATGGAAATAGATTTGAAAATTAGGAGCTGTTTTTCCACCCAAGTTATCTTGACCTTCAATTGTGATGAGTAGTGACATATAATTAAAATCAAAACGGTAATTGCTCTGAGTACCTTTTGTTGAATAATTTCATTGGATTAACGGAATAGGTCTCCAAGGAATTCTTGTAATAGTTAGGGGAGGGCTGGTTTTGCCTTCTTGAATAGTAAGTGTACATAAAGTCTATATGTTCACCACAAAGAACTTTTTATAGGAAGAATGGGACTTACAGTGTTATAAACTTATCGACTGATTTAATGAATTGAGACTATGTGAATTAATAATAATAGCGGTGTAAATTAATAAAGATAACGGTGTAAATTCGGCCATATCGTCAGGTTCGGTACAACACCTCCCTAAACCCGAATTCTAAGGTGTCAGGCGACCCGTGCCGAGGGGATGAATGTCCTGGGGGCTGAAACCATTAGCCAGTTCGTTAACGGAGCCTGTGGAGACCTCACAAAGTGAGGGCTGCTGGTTCAGCAGCAAGTGGTACCTACACTCCCTCCCCCCACCCCCAAGTGGTGCACATGTGGTACAAGTGAATGGGAGCTGGGGGTAATTCTCGTAATACCCTCACAGAGTGAGGGATCGAGTGTATGGGTGAGCACACAAGTAAGCCTCGCATGGTATGTTACCAACAACTTCGGAACAATGGTTCGATCCAATATCGAATACTTAAGGCTAGATTTGTTAGATTCAATTTCATACTATTTATTTGAAGAAATTGTTGTAAATATTACTCAATTAGTATAGGTTAGCAAGACACTAAATATAATGTTAACAAATTGAATTTATAAAACAAACTTAACAAACAAATTGAACGGTAAATTCAAAATACTGTTAACATCCCCTTAATCAACTAATTGACAATCGGATGTCGTAAAGGTTGGCAGCATCGATTACTGGAAAAAGAGGTAGACAGGAGAACAAAAGGGAAAAGGAGAGCAAATGTGAAGGCCTGGAGAGAAAGAGGAAAAAAGAGGAGAGGAAAGGAGGAGGGTTTTGAGAAAATGAAAGGACGGAGGCACGTAAGTTTTCGTGCAAAAAATAAGAGTTCTTCGGAAGAATTCCCGCCGAGAATAGGGAGTTCGATCGTGTCCAGTGATGTTATCAGCCCCCGTATGGAATGTGCACCATCGTTCAGTACAATATAGGGAGTAGTATTGAATCCCAAACGGACGAACTAACCCCCCCCCCTTTCGATAGATCGGCGAGTCCCGTGCTGGTGGTTACTGAGCCGCCGTAATTGCCACACCACACGCCCCGGAAAGCAGTGGCCAAAGCTATGGAAGTGAGGGTTCAGCAAGGCCCGGTGGGTCCGCTCCCTCTTGCTGCTACCCAATATCCGATGTGCCACTGCACCGGTTGCGAGCACGCGGTTCGGACGAAACAAGGGCCAACAGTTCGGCTACAATACCACATCAAGCCATCATCAAAAGCCAATAATGCCTCTCTCGCCTATCATGCATGCACCAACCTGAGACTTCGACGTATCCTGAACGGCCGCAACGTTAAAAGACCCCCCCCCCCCACATATCTCCTCAAAATAAATGTATGATTAACCTTATTCTGAATGTATTTGAAACTTTTGTCTTGATTAGAAAAAGTGTCTTAATTGTTTTGTATTGGTCCACTATTGTGACAAAGTTACGGTAAAGAAAGTGTGTCCTCCCGAGAACATCGACCCTGTAAGGAATTCCTGAGCTAGTCGATTCTTACAGGTACGCATGGTCGGTAGTGTTAGAATGATTGAAGTCTGATGAGGCCTGGCAGGAGTGTCGGAGACAGATACCTCTGCGGCACCTTAGAATTAGGGGACACAAAAGTCTCGCTATGCCTGGCAGGAGGGTCGAGGGGTTGACACTTATGCGGCACCTCAGAATTAGGGGACACGAAAGTCTCGATAAGCCTGGCAGGAGTGTCGGGGGGTTGATGCTTCTGCGGCGCCTCAGAAATTATAGGCGTGTAAGGTAATTGGTGCCACTCCATTGCAGGACGGGGTGACCACCACACTAATTGAGAACTATCTGAGCTTCGAAATGTCAACAGGTGGGTACCAAGCTGCCGAATGTCCTACACCCAAACGATGCACAGGAGGTACACAAAGTGGAAACAAATAGGAGGTTGGGGTATTACAACCCCCACGGGCGAGTGACTGAATGTCAGAAGAATGATGCACAAGTGGCGTAAGCGAAAGGGACTGAATGTGTGAGCGAGCACACAAGTAAGCCTCGCATGGTACTTGATACTTGATGGGCTACAGCTCTTCGATGAACCTACGCCGAATGGAGTATTCTTCTGCACTGGAGCGCCCTCAGGTCCTCTTCAACTGCAAAAAGCCATCGTGTACGCGTCCTTCCACGAAGCTTGCGGCCCTTTCTGGGTTCTCTCCTAAATATTATCTTTGCTTGACGTTCTTCCAGCATACGAACAACGTGACCAGCCCACCGTAGTCTGCCGTGTTGTATAAGAGAGACCGTGCCGTGCCGTGTTGTATATGAGATCTTGTGATAATGGTAATTTTTTTCGCCGAATTAAGGAGGGTTATTCGTCGGTAATTGGCACACACCAGTCTGTGCCCTTTCTTAAAGAGAG
Source organism: Armigeres subalbatus (assembly GCF_024139115.2). Classification (NCBI taxonomy): domain Eukaryota; kingdom Metazoa; phylum Arthropoda; class Insecta; order Diptera; family Culicidae; genus Armigeres; species Armigeres subalbatus. The sequence continues at coordinate 185,806,549 of NC_085140.1, read as the reverse complement.
GACAAATGAAGCCGTCCAACCAGCTAGCAGGCATTTCCTCGTCTTCCCATATTCTCGACATAATATGGTGCAGAACTTCATAAAGCTGCTCACTGCCATCACTTGAGAAGTGCAGCCAGGAGCTGCGGTTATTGTTTTTCAGCTCTTTAACGCACTTCACTTCCACTATTCAACAAAGTCTCGAAGTTTTTTCACCTTAATAAAACGTTGGATTTATCGATTGTCGGTGCGTAAACGTTGATTAGGTTGTAATTGAAGATTTTTTCCTGTATCCTCAACACACAGATTCGTTCGCTAATGGGTTTCCACCGCATCACTCGCTTCATCTGCTTGCACATCACTACGAAATCAACTCCATGCTCTGCTTTTCCGCCGCTGCTGTGATAGATGTTATACTTGAATGCAGTGTTGATCGTGGGGTCCACGAAACGGAATTCACGTTCTCCGGATCTGGGTCATCGAACTTCTTGAATAGCGGTCACGTTCACCTCAACCTTCTGCAGTTCGCGAGCCAGAAGGCTCACTCGTCCAAGTTCATTTAGGGTCCTTACATTCCAGGTATCGAGTTTCCAATCATAGTCCTTATTTCGTTGCCGGGTCCGTTGCCAAAAATAACGTTCTCTTTTTCTTCTATCTCCATTTTTCGTGGTATTTGAGAGGCTTCAGTAAGCTACGTTGCCAGGGTCGCGTTACCTACATCGCCCTGGTGGGTCTGCCACCTTAGGTATAGCTGACGCGATACAGAATTTCGTTAATCAGCCGCTGGGTACCAGGCAGACGCTAAGCCGCACCTCCTGGTGAACAGACGCTCGAGGCGTACCTTCTCACTCTAGCTGATGTCAAAAGGACAACAGTGCCCAGGCTGCACTACCAGCTAAGTACACAACCCTTAGCTGGCGGTCTTTTGTCATCGGACGACCCGTGGAAGCGTGAGATAGGAACTTGTGGGGACCTATGCTCTGTTGGGCGCTCTTGTCAACCCCCAATTTTGCAGCCTCGCATGGTACGGATGGTCATAAGAATGGCAGTGGGTGGTGCGTTGCCGTGGAAGTCAGTCGTTGTTGGGGTTGCAGAAATTCTGCGTGGCCCGCCCTTTGCCACGACATGACGAAGAGGATGAGTGGGTCTGGAGCCACCAACCTAGGGTCGCCTCCGGCTTGGTAGACAAGTGGTGCCACCATGTTGCAGGACGGGGTGATCACCATACTGAATGAGAACTGTCTGTGTTGTGAGGTGGCAGCGAGGGGTACCTCCTGCAGGGTACCTGCAAGATTCTTGCTGGCATTCGGGTGGCATAGGCAGGTGAGTGTTGGGACACATGTAGTGCCAATATGTCTTGTGCACATGTGGTGCATGGGGAGTACCAGGAGAGTTGTGGCGCATACGTGCACTTGTGTACGTCATGTAGGGGGCGCAATGCCCAATAGTCATTCCCCGAAGTATTGCTTAATTGCTTGCCGGGGAAATAACTGGAGAGGAAGGAGTTGGTTTGAGTGGGTCGGGAGTGTTGAAATAACTGGAGAGGAAGGAGTTGGTTTGAGTGGGTCGGGAGTGGTGATAACATCCCCACACTACCTGGATACGCCTCCCCAGGTTGCAGATTTCCTTTACCTTCGTTGAAAAAATAAATATCATGGAAAACAAGATGTTACATTTTCACGTGGTGGGTATAATAGAGATGCTGTTTTTTCCTTTTGCCTTTCTCGTATACTAAGTATACGGAAAGGCTATAGAACTGCTCCAAAACCGAACTTTTTTGACGTTGGACTTACGTCTTTCTTTACTATACTGGGTGTCATTTAGATTTTTGGAAATCGAGAGCGTTACGCTGGAAGGGAAGATTTTGAACGTTACTAGCGCCTTTATCTTTCGATGGATTTTAAAGATTTATATATCAATCGACTCGAACACTCTCCAGCATTTTGCCTATTTTACTGAAACTTAAGATTATTAGCGATAAGCGATTGAATATTTCAATTCTTGTCAAAGCCAGCAAAAATTTCATATGTAACCAATCCCGTGCATTCCTAACACGGACATCAGAATGCGGTATGTCAGGCCTTCGGGTCCTTCGGAAGATTTTCTTAGTGTATAAAAGAAGCAGTGCCTGCCGCGTGCTAGTCATTACAATTTGTGACAGCAGCGCGTACTGACGTGCTTTTAGCTCGCGTATTTTTCGTTTCGTTCGTTCGTTCGCTGTGTTTACCTACACAACGACAGCATGCAGTCACCAGCGGTAGAACTGCCGGTGGGTCTGCGAATATGCATGAAAGAAGTGGGCGAATTTTTTTGTCATTCTGTGCTTGATGGTGGTCGCGTGCAATGGTGTCGGTTACGATGGATGCAATCGCCCATCGCATCACTCGGAGTTCGATGGTGTATGAAGAAGAATAAAACTAGAGAGATTTGGTCCGCTCATTCAGGTGATTGGTTTCATAATTCAAATGATCCCGGGATGAGTACGAGTCATGTCATATGACTGACCATATGTTAAATTGTGCTTGGTACTAAACGACATGTACATTAAAACATTTCTGATTTCATATAAAAAAATCAACTACACCGATGAAAATAAAAATTTGATTAAAATAATTACTTTCATTCATTTGCAGAAGGTATTAGCAATTAAAGACGCACAATCAGCAATAGTGGTAATATCCATTTTAGATTAGAAAATTTTGCTGAATTTCATGTTTTAAAAAAAGTCCGCAAAAAATAATTTCCAGAAGAATATTTAAATAAACTTTATCTTATACTTTGATTTTTATGTTCTGAGAAATTGTATCATTAAACTTGACGTAGACATGGAGTTTGGAATCAAAACATTAAATAATTTTTCGTTGATGTATTAGCAGTATCTCCTCTATTATAGTAGGGTCACTGCTCCTTGACTGGTTTCTTATTGTTGTGATTTTTTTTATCAGTAAGCACGCATGGTAGCAAAAAGAAGCAACGAAATTGGTTCTGCATTTCTTTGTTTGGAAAACGGGACAGTTCCCCCAAAATAGCACATTATACCCAAGTCTGAAAATTTTATAAATAGAATTGTTTAACTTCAAATACTATCATCAATAAGAGATCTATAAATGCCCTACACTTGCTTGAGTAAATAAGGGATTAATAGTTAGAAACAAAGCAATTCTTATTATGTATTTATTAGTTTTATTTCCAGAAATTTTGAATACACAAATTGCTAATAATTCAACACAGCATGGAAGTTGTCTTTCCAATATCAATACTAATAATCAAACTCTATAGATCCAAAAGTTAAAAGTTAAAGGTAAATACGTTACGTTTATACAAGTCCTACGTCTACTCGCGGTTATGTTGAAAACATTACCCATTGCTCGTTTTCTTTATTCTTGAGGTTTTCAGCCTTGGGCTGGTTCACCTCAGATGCTGATTATTCCGATTGAGACACCATTGCAAAGAACAAGCGAACTCTGATCACAGAACAAATTTTAAAATTAAAAGGTTTTGCCAAACCTCATTTTGATGATTTACTGGGAATGAAGCAAGACATGGAAGTGGTTAGGGCGTGGCTACAAAACAGTGTTACTGTTACGATTTTTTTTAGAAATAGATTCGAATATTAAAGTTAATTTCTCGCTTAGATTGGAACTAACTAGCTTCATTATTATTAGATTAGGTGGGGCGCTGTAATGTCCGTCAAAATGTCGCGGTACAATACCGTAAATCGCTACATAAAACTTAATAAAACGATCCTCATCAATCGCGCTCTTTTGTTGATTGTAGACGTATTTTTTTCACTATAAAGCAAATACTTACATGAAAAAGCAATTAATTTATCCGATCAATGGATTATGATCAGCAAACCAGCCACTTTTTACACTTTTTTTATTCTACCCTAGGTATAATTACCTATTAGTAAACACGTAATTCAAGCTTTTTGTTTTGAATATATGGACCAACATAGCAGCAACGGTGTTATTGAGCATCAGAATTCAACTGAAATGGTTTTACAATTCTCCTGGTTATCATCTAATTGGCTGAATCAGCGGAAATTTAATACAAAAAAAAAACAATATTATGTTCTGCCAGCTCATTGAACCCACTTGATTGACGATAAATCGTGATGTCTCATTTGTAGATGCACAATCAAGTATCTATCCATTGCATTCACAGTGTTTGTTGGTTTTATACCAACGGGACTGAAGGGGTTAAATCCGTAACTATAATTGCCGCAATGAAACACGAGACTGGGTGTTGTTCAACGGCTGAATTATAATTTTCCTGGCAAAGGTAACGTTATACATAATTGTAATAGCATAATTTACTCATAATTCATTTATGTAGTGTAATAATAGATATAAGTTTATGTTATACAATCAGTGCTTTCATAAGATTCATAGTTTGTTCTTAGATTAGTTGACTTACGTTTAGTCCCTTATGTGGTCGTTCGTAGCTTTCTGTCGATTTCTAGTAATTATATTGTAATTAGAGTCGTTTACGATGAAATTGAACTGTTTACCCTTACCGTGATTGTGCGCTTTTTACGTTAGATGGGAATTAGGGTTAGGCTCGAAACAATTTATGTTGGGAATCTAGCTAATAAGTAAATTGATGTAGTATTTCAGTAGTCTCAAATGAATTCAACATTTTTACCTAAGGGGCGTTCAAAAATGATGTCACAGGTTTCAGGGGGGGAGGGGGTCTAAGATTTTGTGACAGTACATGTACTAGGTATACAAAAAAGCGCGACAGAGGGGGGGAGGGGGTCTAGAAATCCCAAAAAGTAGTGGACGTCATACTTGAATCGCCCCTAATATAAACCACTGTAGTAATAAGAACTTCCCAACTTTATAATAATTATTTTTAGTTTAGAATAGAAACAATTGTAATTTAGTTTAGCTTTTAGATTTTAAGGCGACTTCTCGATTTTGTTTATATATCCTTACTTCGCTAATTGACGTTGCCAACTTTTACATTACCTATAGCAGCTCTTCGTCGGTTGTGTTTGTGGATAAGCTTACTGAATGCATAGATGCGCGCTGGCAGCAAGCTGCCTCGCCAACAGTGTTGTTCATAACTGAAGTACGATGGCCCGGTTGGATGCACGCTTTACGATGATATAGCACCGACGACGATAGGAAGATTTTGATCACGTGCACTCGATCGATATCGCTCACCTGACGTAACAACGAAATCGAAAGCCAAACATGAACTTGTCTTGTTGAGCATTGTTTCACCGAGATCATTTTCGCGATCGTGGGTCATAAAGGCGGACGATGAGAGTGTTATCGACTTGTGGGTTTTACACATTGTTTTTTTGTAATCTATTTTTGTTACCCTTTTTGATCTCTTTATCCGGTGATGATGATGATGTCGAAACTTTTGCTTTCATTTCAGTAATTTGGATGTTTGTTTTTTCTTTTCTTTGTCTTAATTTCTTCAGGTCAAATACTTGGGCAGCCAATATGCGAGAGGTTTGTGGGGAATCAAGCATACCAGGCGACCAGTCGATCATCTAGTAAGTATTTATGAATGTCCTCAATAAGGTGAAATAAATAAAAAAAAACAATGCAAGAAGGCAGATAGGACGATAAGTTCTAGGAGAAAAACGACCCTTGCTAAGTGTCCAGATTAAGATGACTTTCGCTGTCCAGTACTCATATCTATTCGGTTCGGAAGAAGCTCAGTAAAAGCTTCACTAATTAAAGATCAGTCTTTATAATAATCCTCCTAAATTTTTCGATAATTTGGATGTAATTTGAGTGAGCACGCGCAGTTTGAAGTTTGTATGGAAAATACTGTGAAAATCGGTCCTTATGTGAAAGACCGTTCCGTGGGGTGGCCCATGAACTATTTCAGAAAAGGAAGACGGAAGAAATATGACGAAAGAAGGAAAAGAGAAAGAAGAAGGAAGGAAAAAAAGAAAAAAGGAAGAAAGTATAAGTAAGAAGATAGTAGGAAGAAAGTAGAAGGAAAAAGGTATAACGAAAAAGGTAGATAGAAAGAAGAATAAGGAATGAAGGATAAAGGAGAAGGGAAAAGGATAAAGAAGAAGGGATAAAGGAAAAGGGAAAAAAATAAGAAAGAAAGCGTAAAGAATAAGGTGCAGGTGAATTTTAGTTGTTCAACATTTGGTGATTTTCCCTAAAGTAATTTTGGCACCATTAATTTAACTGTTTTTGTCTTTATATTCGAATGAGCGAACCTTGACTTTAGCCCCAGCCATGAGGGTCTGCACGACCTCAGTTTTTTGCATTTTAACCCAGTTTTTTCTACATTATTTACATTCTATTGAGTACAGTTCCGGATTGTTAGGCGCTTCAGATCTTTCTACACCAAATTGACATCATTTACATTGTAACACTCTAGCACGCATTTTGTGTAGTGGCATGATATCAAATGATCGTGAACCTCCATGGGAGGGAGAAGCCGTTTTTGGAGACACTCTTCCAAATCCACCTGTCCATTCGTGGTGCTTGCGATCATTCCACTTTTCGCAAGTACAAATCGCTTGCCAAATTGAAAACTTCTTAGCGACCTACGGCATCGTATGTGCCCGGAGGTTCACGGGAACATCACACTTATCCTTGGCAGACAGGTTTCTCTACTCCATTTCTCGTTACGATTTAATGACTTCTGAACTTTAAACGTACGTAGTCTAGCTCGAGTGTTGGTATTCTGCACGAAAGTCTTGCTCACATGCGACTGTTTAGCCACATCTCGCACTGAGTCATTCGGTTTCCGTTTAAAGGCCCCAATCACGCGTTTATATTATTATTTTTATTATTTATTATTTATTCAGACTAAGGCCGAAGTGGCCTGTGCAGTATATAATAGTCTTCTCCATTCGGCTCGGTCCATGGCTACACGTCGCCAACCACGCAGTCTACGGAGGGTCCGCAAGTCATCTTCCACCTGATCGATCCACCTTGCCCGCTGCGCACCTCGCCTTCTTGTGCCCGTCGGATCGTTGTCGAGCACCATTTTCACCGGGTTACTGTCCGACACTCTGACTACGTGCCCGGCCCACCGCAGTCGACCGATTTTCGCGGTGTGAACGATGGATGGTTCTCCCAACAGCTGATGCAACTCGCGGTTCATTCGCCTCCTCCACGGACCGCCCGCCATCTGCACCCCACCATAGATGGTACGCAGCACTTTCCTTTCGAAAACTCCGAGTGCGCGTTGGTCCTCCACGAGCATCGTCCAGGTCTCGTGTCCGTAGAGGACTACCGGTCTAATAAGCGTTTTGTAGATTGTCAGTTTGGTACGGTGGCGGACTCTATTCGATCGGAGCGTCTTGTGGAGTCCAAAGTACGTACGATTTCCAGCCACTATGCGTCTCCGAATTTCTCTGCTGGTGTCATTTTCGGCAGTCACTAGTGAGCCCAAGTACACAAATTCTTCTACCACCTCGATTTCATCACCACCTATGTACCGATCATGTACTTTGTCTTCGACGTGTTGATGACTAGTCCGATCCGCTTAGCTTCCCTCTTCAGTCTGATGTAGGCTTCCTCCATCTTCTCAAAGTTACGTGCCATAATATCTATGTCGTTGGCGAAGCCAAATAGCTGGACGGACTTATTGAAAATTGTACCACTCGTGTTAATCCCTGCTCTTCGTATTACCCCTTCCAAAGCGATGTTGAATAGGAGACACGAAAGACCATCACCTTGCCGTAACCCTCTGCGGGTTTCGAAGAGACTCGAGAATGCCCCTGAAACTCGAACTACGCACATCACCCGATCCATCGTCGCTTTGATCAACCGTGTCAGTTTATCCGGAAAATCGTCTACGTGCATTAGCTGCCATAGCTGGTCCCGATCGATTGTATCATATGCAGCTTTGAAGTCGATGAATAGATGATGTGTGGGCACGTTGTATTCGCGGCATTTCTGCAGTACTTGGCGAATGACGAACACCTGGTCCATGGTGAAGCGTTCGCCCATAAAACCCGCCTGGTACTGCCCCACGAACTCCCTTGCAGTTGGTGCTAGTCGACGGCATAAAATTTGGGAGAGTACCTTGTAGGCGGCGTTCAGCAATGTGATTGCGCGGTAGTTGCTACAATCTAGCTTATCGCCCTTTTTGTAGATGGGACACACGACACCTTCCATCCACTCCTGCGGCAAAATTTCCTCCTCCCAAATCTTGGTAATGACCCAGTGCAGCGCTCTAGCCAGTGCCTCACCACCGTGTTTAAATAGCTCTCCTGGTAGTTGGTCAACTCCAGGGGCTTTGTTGTTCTTCAGCCGGCCAATCTCCTCCTGGATTTCCTGGAGATCCGGAGCCGGTAAAATTATGTCCTGCGCGCGTTCTCCCAGGTACATCGCCATTCAGGTGTTCTTCGTAGTGCTGCCACCACCTTTGGATCACCTCACGCTCGTTCGTAAGAAGGTTCCTGTTTATGTCCTGTGAACGGTTTAACTTCTCATAGAACTTTCGTGTGTTATTAGCGCGGTACAGTTGCTCCGTCTCTTCATGGTCTCGATCTTCCTGCTGGCGCTTTTTCCTCCGGAAAATCGAGTGTTGTCTGTTCCGCGCCTGTTTATATCGTGCCTCGTTCGCCCTCGTCCGGTGTTACAGCAATCTCGCCCATGCTGCATTCTTCTCTTCCACTAACTGCTCACATTCGCCGTCATACCAGTCGTTTCTCTGATCCGGGGGCACCGTGCCAAGTGCAGCGGTTGCGGTGCTACCAATGGCGGATCGAATATCTCCAGCCATCTTCAAGAGACGCTGCGCCTAGCTGCTCTTCCGTTGGGAGTGCCACTTCCAGCTGCTGCGCGTATTCTTGGGCTAGTCTACCGTCTTGTAGCCGCCCAATGGCGTCCGACTTCGACGCGTGTTGTACACCGTCGAGAGTTTTGAGCGCAGGCATACTGCAACGAGGTAGTGGTCGGATTCAATATTCGCACTGCGGTAAGTGCGGACGTTCGTGATTGCGGAGAAATATCCGCAAAAATATCCACAAGGCCACATGGAGATCACCTAACCAAGAAACGGAAAACCAAATCGACCACGTTCTAATCGACGGTGACGTCGATTAGAACGTGGTCGATTTGGTTTTCCATTTCTTGGTTAGGTGATCTCCATGTGGCCTTGTGGATATTTTTGCGGGGAAAGAAGGTGCTTCGGACTACCATTCCGCGGGAGGCTGCGAAGCTTATGCATCGTTGGCCGTTGTCATTCGATACGGTGTGCAGACTATCCGGTCCGATGACCGGTCTATACATTTCCTCCCTTCCTACCTGTGAGTTCATGTCACCGATGACGATTTTGACGTCCCGCAGTGGGCATCCATCGTATGTCTGCTCCAGCTGTGCATAGAACGCTTCTTTCTCGTCGTCGGGTCTCCCTTCGTGTGGGCAGTGCACGTTGAAGATGCTATAGTTGAAGAAACTGCCATTAATCCTCAGCTTGTACATCCTTGCGTTGATTGGCTGCCACCCAATCACGCGTTGGCGCATCTTACCCAGCACTATGAAGCCGGTTCCCAGCTCGTTGGTGGTGCCACAGCTTTGGTAGAAGGTAGCCGCTCGATGCCCGCTTTTCCACACTTTCTGTCCTGTCCAGCAAATCTCCTGCAGCGCCACGATGTCGAAGTTGCGGGGATGTAATTCATCGTAGATCATCCTGTCGCAACCTGCGAAACCTAGCGACTAGGTCTTTGCCGATTATATCGAGTCGCATTATCTCTTAATATGTTGTTCGTAATGATTGGTTTTCCAGGCTGCTTATTGGGTCTGCGCAAACCTCCTGTCTCGTCGGAGGGCCGTCGTGTAAGGGCTGTTTAGCGTCCCACCTAACACCAGGACTTGGGCTTGTGCGCTTTGAGCGGCACACGGTCGCTTTGGTGAGGCCTACTTGCGGATACATGCAGCTTTTTATAGAGGTTTAACAGGGCCCACTGTCAAACCCCACCACACCCTAGGCAAGCCCCACAACTCGCAGATGGCGTGGGGAGGAATCGTCAAGCCTTTGGACATAGTCTCTGCTACCCACGCGTTTATAGTCGTTTTCTTTAACTTGACAGGTTTTTTTTCGGATCTTCGGATCAACAGTCAGACGTTTTATGATACTATGCATCGTGGAATGCATCGGGATTAAGCTAAGCACGGGGTCGTTCATCTGAAATAGCTGCATCGCTCACATTAGAACACCACTTACCTTTCAAGGTCAGATTCAAAGCACCTGTTTCAACACGTCTCTACTTTCGACGGTTGTATATTATCATAGTTTTATACTTACTTACTTACTTATGGATCCTGTACACCTCCGGTGATGCAAAGGGCCGACTTGAAAGATCTCCATCCTGAGCGTTGCCCGGCTATCGCTTTAACCTGTTGCCAGGTTAGATTTCGGTCGACTTCTTTTATTTCTTTATTGAGGCTTCGCTTCGTAGTTTTATACTGACAATTTAAACTTCAACATGCCAGCTTTGATGATGGCTATATTTAAACTATTGGCTTAATATTTCATTTTTCTCTTCGAAGGCGAATGGATGCCCGAGATATTTCTGTAGCTCCTTGACAGCCAAGGTGAGTTCATCTGCTACAGTGACCTCGTAAAGTTGTTTACATCGATGGATCACTACGGTGTGTCCGGTGTGAAGGCTCTCCACACTGCCCCATCGTCTAGGACTCCTTGGATTAGCTCCACTCGGCTGAGCATCCTTTCTGTGCTCGCGGGTCATCTAGCCCGCTCCAAAGCATCTGATGCTGCGCGTGCTCTTTCCCGAAGTCGTTATGTACTTCGTTATCTGCTTAACCTTGCAGACACCAACGTACTTGCCTCCTTGCCTGTTTTAACCATCAAGGCTTCGTCTTTGCTTTTAAACCTTCCTCTAGGGTCGAGGGACTATGGTTCTATGTGTCTCACTAGTCCTGGTGGCCGTGGTTGCGTGGCTTTGATCCACCGTATTCCAACTCTTCTTGTCTTTAGAGATTCCGTCCCGCCTTCCGCTCTCCTGACGCTTTAAAGCGCTGTCACGCGTTTGCTGCCGGGTGAGTCATCAACTCATTTTGAGCGCTTGTCGGCCCTCTCCACTCCATAGTGGAGTGCATAGTGTATCGTTTCCTGTGCCATTTTCGAGGTTGCTCAGAAAGGAAAAAGCTCTGTTTGGATCTAGTCCAGTCACCAGTGTGCTTCTTGTTCCTGCTTTGAGGCGAGTACGGACTTAGGAAGCTTTATCAGGCTTATCTTAATATCATTACTAATGTAATTAAGACCAATCGTAAATTCGATGATACCGTCCAGTTAAACCACGAAACCCGCAGATAACTAAAACGATAACTATTATAACGCCGCATTAACATCATTTTCTGTCATTGCAATATTAATATGAATCTTCCCCCCTCAGGTCAGTGCAGCAAAAGCTCTTCCAGCCAACAAAATTCTCCCGTACTGCAATCTGGAAGTATCACTTGATGGGGTCCGCATGGAAACGATTACCTCCAAACAAAGTTTGTTAACGAACTTCACCATAGACACCATATCTTACGGAGTTCAGGACCTCGTCTACACCAGGGTATTCGCGATGATCGTAGTCAAAGAGAACTATAACCTTAAGGACGAAAATCCCTTCGAGGTCCACGCATTCGTATGTGATAGTCGGTAAGATTGGTCATATATTCCAACTGTTGTCGAGCATTCCTATTCTATTGTACAAATTTGTAGAGCTATGGCGCGCCGGCTGACATTCGCTCTGGCGGCATCCTTCCAGGACTATTCAAAACGGGTAAAGGAAGCAGAGGAACAAAATATGGGTGACTCTAGCGGGAAAATCTTGCGAAAAAAGTTTGCCATCGACCTGCGAACACCGGAGGAAATCCAGCAGGACATCACCGAACAGGAAACGGAAGCGTGATTTCAATGTTTTAATTTAATTTTTTTTTTATTCTTTGGCTACCACAATCTTCGTTGAACGAATGTGAATTCAGATGAAGTTAAACAGTGTTGCGACTAGTCGATTTTATACTACTTACCTATAATTGTTATCATATCTTACTAAGGACGATCTCAATTGAGATCAACAGGATACACATACCAAAAGCGAAAAGAACTTTCTGCAACAAAGATAGTTTTAAGCGTATAAAAAGATGCTAAATATTTTGTTAGAATATTGACGAACTAATTGAGAGAAACTGTATTTTATTTAAGACACACAAATTAAATTTAAAAAAATATATTTTCATGGAAAGTGATTTGCAGAGTTGTGAAAATTGCACGTTTATCTGTTAGAATCTATGGAGCATATTTTTTAAAACAATTTGTAGTTTATTCTTATCCGAACTTTTCTTATCTTCTGTAGTTGATTAATTTATCGTGAATTGAATAAGTATAATTTTATTCATAATATCCTTAAAAAAAAAACTTATATTGTGGAAGTTGCTCTATCCCTTTGATCGATTTGCGTTTATGGAACATATCATAACAGCTCTACTTTTATAGCCTACCTACCCGACCAGTTAATCATTATTATTATTATTTATTCAGACTAAGGCCGAAGTGGCCTGTGCGGTATATAAGAGTCTTCTCCATTCGGCTCGGTCCATGGCTACACGTCGCCAACCACGCAGTCTACGGAGGGTCCGCAAGTCATCTTCCACCTGATCGATCCACCTTGCCCGTTGTGCACCTCGCCTTCTTGTGCCCGTCGGATCGTTGTCGAGAACCATTTTCACCGGGTTACTGTCCGACATTCTGGCTACGTGCCCGGCCCACCGCAGTCGTCCGATTTTCGCGGTGTGAACGATGGATGGTTCTCCCAACAGCTGATGCAACTCGTGGTTCATTATCTGCACCCCACCATAGATGGTACGCAGCACTTTCCTTTCGAAAACTCCAAGTGCGCGTTGGTCCTCCACGAGCATCGTCCAGGTCTCGTGTCCGTAGAGGACTACCGGTCTAATGAGAGTTTTGTAGATTGTCAGTTTGGTACGGCGGCGAACTCTATTCGATCGGAGCGTCTTGCGGAGTCCAAAGTACGTACGATTTCCAGCCACTATGCGTCTCCGAATTTCTCTGCTGGTGTCATTTTCGGCAGTCACCAGTGAGCCCAAGTACACAAATACTTCTACCACCTCGATTTTAGTCACCACCGATGCAAACTCGCGGTGGGTGGCTCACATTGTCGTCTCTTGAACCTCTTCCTATCATGTACTTTGTCTTCGACGTGTTGATGACTAGTCCGATCCGCTTAGCTTCCCTCTTCAGTCTGATGTAGGCTTCCTCCATCTTCTCAAAGTTACGTGCCATAATATATATGTCGTCGGCGAAGCCAAATAGCTAGACGGACTTATTGAAAATTGTACCACTCGTGTTAATCCCTGCTCTTCGTATTACCCCTTCGAAAGCGATGTTGAATAGCAGACACGAAAGGCCATCACCTTGCCGTAACCCTCTGCGGGTTTCGAAGGGACTCGAGAATGCCCCTGAAACTCGAACTACTCACATCACCCGATCCATCGTCGCTTTGATCAACCGTGTCAGTTTATCCGGAAAACCGCAAACCTCCTGTCCCGTCGGAGGGCCGTCGTGTCAGGGCTGTTTAGCGTCCCACCTAACACCAGGACTTGGGCTTGTGCGCTTTGAGCGGCACACGGTCGCTTTGGTGAGGCCTACTTGCAGATACATGCAGCTTTTTATAGAGGTTTAACAGGGCCCACTGTCAAGCAAGCCCCACAGCTCGCAGATGGCCTGGGGAGGGATCGTCAAGCCCTTGGACATAGTCCCTGCTGCCCACATAGTCATAACACAATTTAATCACAATTATATCAATATGTGTTACAAATAACAAAACTTAATAATAATTTTGTTATAAATTCACGGCCAAAAATGGAGTAAAGAAAATTTCATGATCATCGTAACATGATTATAACATAGCGTGTAATGTTTATTTCTACCGAAAAAAAATTGCCAAAATTTTTGGTAGATATATACTGCCGTTCTACGCATAATTGTCCCATGTACATAGGAAATCCCAGCAAACATGGGACAAATATGCGTATGACGGCAGTATAGGAATTGGAAAAATTCAAGTTAAACCAACTGGACAAAGTTTATTGCCTACATTATGGATAATCATAATCATTTTGAGAACATAATTTTCATAGTATAAGCTATTTTCCCGACCAGTAGATGTGGGAATATAATGAGACTGGAATAATCAATTCTCGCTTAACTTTTCAAAAGAAACATTTTTTCATGAATTAATTTGAACAGTGCAATCAACAGATCAATATGAAAGGTTTTGATTGCAGCACTCAAATTAAATCATGAAAAAAATGTTACTTAGGAACCCCCGGAGACGAGCCAGCCTCGGGCTGAAAGTCTCCTTAATAAAGTCAAAAAAAAAAAAAAATGTTACTTAGGACCTTTTGAAAAGTTAAGCGAGAATTAAACACCTTATTACACTGTTTTGAATTAATGACATTTTTGATAATTTTCAATGATAGTGTAAACAAGGTTTTCAGCATTGGTGGGATGTTGGTTTGTCGAAAGCTCGATTATTACAGTTTTGTATTCATCTTGACTGAATGCTTCAAAAATTGAACGAAAAACAGCAAAGCACCAAACGACAGGAGAGGATGCGCGAATTAGCTGTTTTAATAGTTATGAACTTCCTTATGAAGAACAAAACCGATTTCTCATAATACGGGATCATTCACATGGATAATTACGGGTACAATTCACTGTAGCAGATATAAAAAAAATTGGGAACACAAATTGTCAAATAAATAATTTTGGTTCAATCAAAGGTAATTGCCTATTTCCGGGGATTAAACCACCCGACTTGGACGTTAATTTACAATGTTATAAAAACTCATATGTGAATATGTACGTTATGTGGAAGATATTGATTTGGAAAATGTATTGGAGGTAACCACTTTCCCTTCGATGACCCTACAGTAATTTTGGTTACGACCATTTGAAGTTGCATCGCTGTGTTTACTTTTTCGGTTCGCAGTGACTGGATCGGGGTGACATTAGGATGAACGTAAATAAAGCAGGCTGTCTTCTCTCTCTCAGGTTACGGGTGCTAGAAAGAGAAACCATCAATCCGAGAGATGGGTTTGAATAAGGAAAAAAGTTCAGTCGAGTCATTCAGTGTTCGTATTTTGACGCGTAAGCACGCTTGGCTACGACAATGACGTGGTCGTTGCTCCCAATTAATAGGGCAAAAATGTGATGGGAAAAAGTAACGACCAAACCTTTTCGCACGAATGACCACCATCGCTAAATTAGAATAAGCTTCGAGCTTTTGCTAAGGAAAGACGTGAGTCGATTAGCTATCTGAAAAACTTAGACCAAGTTAAAGTCGAGGTCGTACTCCTACTGCGAATAGAGCCTTCTACGGATTACGTAACCAGCTTAGGTCCCGCAACATTAATTTATTATTTTGGTTTACATCTAAACAGAAAACACTGAATCAATAATTTGACGCCACAATACACGGTTCGAGGCCGCATCTCTCATCCTCGAATGCGCCCCACGCTCGCCAAGTCGTTTTGCACTTGGTCTGCCCACCCCGAGCAGCACACATGTTTCAAATAGATGGCCGTAGCTTATATATGACCAGATTCAGTCACAGTCAAGTCGCAGCAATCAAATTCACTCCGATTTGGGCTTATTCTACGAGTGGAGTGACGTGAGAAGAGTTGTATAGCCCAATTTGAATAACATGGTCACCTCACGTGAGAATTGCTAAAATCGACTCACCTCACGTCACTCGACTCGTAGAATAAGCCCAATTGTGATGTTTGGGATCTCGCTCGCTGCGCTCCACGCCGTCTCGTACCTGCTAGATTGGAAGCCATCTTTGCATGGTTGCTGTCCAGCATTCTTGCAACATGCCCTGCTCATCGTACCCTTCCGGCTTTAGCTACCTTCTGGATACTGGGTTTGCCGTAGAGCTGGGCGAGCTCGTGGTTCATTCTTCGCCGCCACACACCATCTTCTTGCACACTGCCAAAGATGGTCTTAAGCACTTGTCTCTCGAATACTACGAGTGCTTGCAAGTCCTCCTCGAGAATTGTCCATGTTTCATGTCCGTAGAGGACAACCGGTCTTATCAGCGTCTTGTACATGACACATTTGGTGCGGCTGGGAATCTTTTTTGACCGCAATTTCTTCTGGAGCCCGTAGTAGGCCAGACTTCAACAGATGATGCGCCTTCGACTAACCATGTAATCAGCCGTTAGCAAGGATCCAAGGTAGACGAATTCCTCGACCACCTCGACGGTATCCCCGTCTATCGTAACACTGCTTCTCAGGTGAAACAAATAAATTGACTGGATCTGTTGAAAATCGTACCCCGGCTGTTACACCCGGCTCTCCGCATGACACCTTCTAGTGCAATGTTAAACAACAGGAACGATAGTCCATCACCTTGTCTCAGTCCCCGGCGCGATTCGAACGAACTGGAATGTTCGCCCGAAGTCTTCACACAGTTTTGCACACCATCCATCGTTGCTTTGATCAGTCTGGTAAGCTTCCCAGGGAAGCTGTTCTCGTCTATATTATTCCATAACTCTACGTGGTTCCGCAACATGTAGCCGGAAGTTTGATCTGTATCCAGCTTTCCACGCACGGTAATGGCGGCTTATCGGTGTGTAAAAATCAATTGGTCACTGTACTGTTTGACACTAGCTGGAGGAAAGCCCACTGGCGTTCCTGGGTGAGGGGAAGGGAAAAAAGGCCTTTTCGGCAGTGAGTTTTCCTCCAGCTAGTGTCAAACAGTACAGCGACCGATTGATTTTTGCACACCGACAAGCCGCCATTAACGAGCGTGGAAAGCTGGATAAAACTCTGATTATACCAGAGGCCCTGTCATGGAGCGTGGACGTTAAAAGAGGCAGACTGGAGAGCTTTCAGGGTTTTAGAGGGGAAGTATTGCGTACAATACTCGGAGGGAAACTAGCAAATAGTGTGAGGCGCAGACGCATGAATCACGAGCTGTATCTAGTGTACGAAGAGGAAGACATTGTGAATCATATAAAATATAGTAGATTTCAATGGGCTGGTCACTTAGTGCGAATATCGAAAGAAAAAATAACGAAAACATGATTCAACATAGCACCGGATAGAGGCCGTCGACTTCGTGGAAGGCCAAGAACACGCTGGCTGCACGCAGTGGAATCGGACCTTGGGGCCCTAAATGTTCGATAAAACTGGAGGAACATCACCCAAGACCGACGATTATGGAGCTCTACAATACGTCAGGCATAGCTGTATCGACGCTGTAGCCAACCAGGTATCCAGGTAGGTAAGAGGTATCAGGTATGAGAACGTCGGCTCAAGGGTCACGTTCACCTCAATTTGGGCCATCGCCTTCACAGCCTTTTTCATCACACACCTGACGGAAAAGGAAGTGCACAAAAAGGAAAGGGAGAACCAAGGGAAAGTTTTGAAAAGGGCCCTTGGAGCGGGCATACAACGCATACGCGTACAACAGCTTATAAGTCCTTACTACAACGGGTTATGCACAACAAAATAGGTTCAGGTTTCTGAAGTCAATTTCATATCAGATGATAAGAAGTTCCATAATCGGATTCACAACTATCACAAACAGATGATACAACGCGTTGAATATTTGCTATGTGATAGTTCAGTTGGCAGTGACCTGTCAAGGCCTTGACTAAGACGCTGCAATTCTGTTTAGACAGATTGGCTAAATAGCTTGCTACTCCCGGATGTACAATTTTTTTGATGACATGAATCCAGACTACTCCAATGCCATTTGTGCTGAGTGACAGCCCAAAAGTTGATCAAAAGCTTCACCCAACACTTGGATATTGGAATAGCTGGCTCAGGACCAATAAAGTCATGTGATGATCCATTACGAGCTAACTCATCAGTCAATTCGTTTCCAGCTATGGAAGAATGGCCAGGTACCCATATAAGGTGTAAAGTATTAATTGAATTCAGTTCCTCAATTTAAGTTCGACATGCGATTACTAACTTCGACCATGAGTTGGCCGAAGCGAGAGCTTTAATAGCTGCTTGGCTATCTGAACAGCAAGGATGTTATCGATCATTTAGGAATTCGCGTTCGATCATTTAGTAGTTTGTCAATAACTCTTTACAGAAGCCGAATTTCAAATATGTGGTATGGTGGACTTCTAGTGCGAAGGTTTTTCTACGACTCTGCCTAATGGTTCGTTGTTAGAATTCAACTAATAACGGAGTTATAGCGCTAGTTACAGTAACTGATTGGAATTTTGTTATCATTTAGTCTAAGTTACTGAAACTATAGTTATAATTATAACTCCGTTAACTCCGTTACTAGTGGAATTCAAACAACGAACCATAAAGCAGAGTTGCAGAAAAACCTTCGCACTAGAAGTCCACCATACAAAACATTTTGAAATTCAGCTTCTGTAAAGACTTATTGACAAACTACTAAATGATCGAACGCGAATTCCTAAATGATCGATAACATCCTTGCTGAACAGAAATATATGATTTTGCCCATAATCTGTTGCTGTAGTGCAGATTGCACTCCACACATGATGGCTAATTGAGTCAAGAGTTGGTGTCTTCGACACACGAGGGCTTCGTCATTGCCAAAATCAACGGGGTCTTCTTCTGCAGCTGCTATGCGCCTCCTCGATGGTCGATCGAGCAGTTCGGTCGAATGCTAGATTGTTTGACGGCTAACTTGATGGGGCGTAGGCCGGTGGTGATAGCGGGGGACTTCAACGCTTGGGCCGTGGAATGGGGAAGCCGATCCACGAATCAACGGGGGCAGATCCTGCTGGAATCACTGGCCATGTTGGATGTAGACTTGGCTAATGTCGGTACCAAAAATACCTACAGCTGGAACGGTGCCGAGTCGATTATCGACGTTACGTTCTGGAGCCCTGGCCAAACGAGTAGTTCGAACTGGAGGGTAGATGATGGCTACACTCACAGCGACCACCTGGCGGTTCGCTACAGTATCGACTATACGACCAGCATTCAGCGGACGGAAGAAGGGGCGAGGCCTAGCCCTTGTAGGTGGAAGACATCATACTTCGACGACGAGGTGCGTGACTGAGCGGCGAGCAGCTGGTAACAGTACTCTCGCGTGCATGCGATGCCACCATGCCTAGGAATGAGAGGTCACCGGCTTACTGGTGGACTCAAGCAATTGCGAACCTGCGCCGCCCCCGCTTTCGGGCACGGAGGCGAATGCAGCGAGCACGCACAGAAGAGGAGCGTGCTGAACGACGGGTGGCGTTCGTGGCTACTAGAGCCGCTCTGAAGACTGAGATTATATCGAGCAAAACAGCCTGATTCGAGGGCCTGTGTCAAAGTGCCAACGCGAATCCATGGGGTGACGCCTATAGGGTCGTAATGGCCAAGACACGTGGGGCGATGGCCCCTACAGAGCGGTCTCCAGAGATGCTGGAGAGGATCATCGCGGGGCTCTTCCCACGTCACGACCCAAGCCCCTGGCCTCCCTTTGTGGACCTGCCAGGAGCCAGGGTGGCCGACGAGGGAAGAGTAACTGTGGCGGAACTTGCGGGGTTTGCACAGTCCCTTAGTGTAGGTAAGGCGCCAGGACCGGATGGTATTCCGAACCTGGCCATCAAAGCGGCCATTGCCGAGGCTCCCGAGATGTTCAGATCTGTCATGCAGAGATGCCTGGACGAGGAGTCTTCCCTGAAGCATGGAAAAGGCAGAGCTTGGTCCCATTGCCAAAGGCGGGAAAACCACTGGGGGTTCGTCGGCATATAGACCAATATGCCTGCTTGATACGGCGGGGAAGGTGCACGAGAAGATCATCCTCAACAGGTTGTTGATACGCACGGAGGGTGCGGATGGTCTATCGAGTAACCAGTTTGGCTTCCGAAAGGGTAAGTCGACCGTAGACGCTATCTTGTCGGTTACCAAATCCGCGGAGATAGCTATCCAGCGTAAGAGGAGGGGAGTTCGCTATTGTGCAGTAGTGACTCTCGACGTGAGGAATGCTTTCAATAGTGCCAGTTGGGCAGCTATTGCAGATACGCTCCTGCGTCTTGGAATTCCCGAGTACCTGTACAAGATTCTCGGAAGCTACTTCCAGAATCGAGTACTGGTATACGACACGGAGGCGGGTCGGAAGTGCGTTGACATAACCTCAGGGGTTCCGCAAGGTTCCATACTGGGTCCGGTGTTATGGAACGTCATGTACGACGGTGTCTTGAGGTTGAAGTTCCTGGTGGGCGTGGTAATCGTCGGCTTCGCTGACGATATTACGCTGGAGGTCTACGGCGAATCGATCGAAGAGGTGGAGTTGACTGCAGCCCACTCGATCGCAATTGTGGAGGAGTGGATGAGTTCCAGGAAGTTAGAACTGGCTCACCACAAGACTGAGGTGGTTGTTGTTAACAACCGAAAGTCGGAGCAGCAAGCGGTGATAAGGGCAGGCAACTGCACGATCACCTCTGAACGCTCAATCAAACTTTTGGGGGTAATAATCGACGATAAGCTCACCTTTGGTAGCCACGTCAATTACGCCTGCAAGCGTGCCTCCACAGCTATAGTGGCATTGTCCCGGATGATGTCCAATAGCTCTGCGGTTTATGCCAGCAAGCGCAAGCTTCTGGCTAGCGTTGCTCTGTCCATACTGAGGTATGGGGGCCAGCTTGGGGCACGGCCCTGCGTATTAACTGCTACAGAACGAAGTTAGAAAGTACGTATAGGCTCATGTGCCTAAGAGTTGCGAGCGCGTACCGTACCGTGTCGCACGATGCACTCTGCGTCATCACCGGTATGATGCCTATTGACATCGTTATCGGTGAAGACATAGAGTGCTTTGAAATGCGCGGCACGAGAGGCATCCGCAGGACTGTCAGGTTGGCCTCAATGGTCAAAATGGCAGCGTGCGTGGGACAGTTCCACTAAGGGTAGATGGACACATAGGTTGATACCGGAGATAGGTACGTGGGTCAAGAGGCGCCATGGGGAAATCACTTTCCACCTGACCCAGGTCCTTACAGGCCATGGTTGCTTCAGACAGTACCTACACCGGTTCGGACACTCGGCCTCGCCCGAGTGTCCGGTGTGCGTTGGTTTAGAGGAAACGGCGGAACACGTGTTGTTCGTGTGCCCGCGTTTTCGCACAATGCGTGACCACATCCCGGATAAAAATTTACAGTACCTTGTATGGTATGTTCCATTGGAATACAATTGGTTATGTGGTAAATAATACAATCAATTGTACTTTTATTGTAGATTTTCAACGGTTGTAAAAATCTTGTATTGTACTTACTTTAAAAGTACAATACATTTAAATGTGACCGATACATTCTATAATATTTTAGTTGTTCGCTTATGTTTTATATTGCTCATCCAAAAATTAAACAAACTATAAAGGTATTCCATCTCGGTGATCAGATAATCCGTTTTAAGGGAAATAAAAATAAAATTTTAGAATATTTCATTGATCCATTATGTTGATGAAATAACAATTGAAAACAATAAAATAACAATAACTTTCATTATTACATGAAAAAACGTTCTACCGATTTTCAGATACAGTGAACGTTTGCTAATTGGGGTTTTTTCTAGTTGGGGCGCTTTTTAGTTGGGGTTCGTTAATTGGGGCGAAACCCAATTAAAAAGCAGCTAAACGTCAGAATATGATGTCAAAAATGCGTTGACGTTTTGTTTCCGTGTTTGGCGGGATCGATATTTTCTGGCGCGTAAAATTTTCCTTTGTTCAATGCAAAAAGTAAACAACATTGACGCTTGTCAAAATGCCCCAATTAGCGAACGGCATTTGCTAGTTGGGGTGAGGTCGTGCCCCAATTAGCGAACGATCACTGTATATATTTTAATTGCAGGTCTTGAAATATTCATGTTCTGATCAATTTAAATTTAAAAATTTCAAAGGAACAAAATCTTTCACTTATAATTTTACTTGGAGAATGACTTGATTTAGATGACCGTGTACAATTTTGTTTGTGATATGTGGAAAGACGAAGTAAACGAAGTGTTCCTTTTATTTATTTAAATACTGATTCTGCGAGCAAGCGACAGCGGATCATTGGCCGCTGTACCGTGGTGAGTATTTATAGTGTTATTATCATGATACCGGACCACTTTGATGTGGGAGAAATCTTTCAACACTTAAAGAAAAAAAACTTATAAATTAAAACCTTATAAGCAGCAACATATTCGAAAATATCAATACATTTCATTATGTCATCTAATGAATGATCCCACACCAAGAAGCTAATAACATTCATAAGTTAATGAAAAGTATAAGTTTGGAATGTATGTGCCTAGTGCAATGTATAAGTTTTTTCTTATACATATCATTAAGCATGAAAAAGTATTAGAAATCTAAATAACATTAATTTATTTACGTGAAAGACCTTTAGGAAGGGGTCCCTTGATTTACACCGCCGAAGCAGTTCGCAAAATTTGTGTTAGCATGTATCCTTGTTTCTTTTCAGAAATTGAGTTAATGATAAAACACTGCAGCTTGCCACCATCACTGATGATTCAAGATCGTTCGGTGACTATCATCGAGCTACATCACCAACGGGATACAATAAAAAATTAAACAGGTAACTTTTCTTTTTCTTCTCGGCTTATACTTTTTGTAAAAACCTGACATGATTTTATAATTTCCGTCTTCCACAGAAAAACAAATGCGAGCAGCATCAGTTACAGCGTCTTCAGTGAGTATAGCCGGTTGCATCGTCGGCGACTGAAATCTACGTTTATACATCCCGGTCTGAATAGCAGTAACACACTGAACAATACCATTCAAATTTAAATTAAATGGCATCTAATTTAAATTCGAACTAAAAATGAACTAAAATCAAATTGAAATCATTTTGAAACAAAAATCAAATTGTATTAAAATTAAATTGAAACTAAATTAAAGTTAAATTGAACTTAATCAAAATTGAAGTAGACTTATCTTAAAAATTAATATATTTTAATATATTAAATGAAACGAAATTTAAAATGACTGATTGCAAATAAAGTTTAAAACTTAATTAAAACTAAATAAAATAGTACCATTAAAACAAATCGAACAACATAAAATGGAATTATAATTTTATTGTAATATTAAAGTCAAGATTGACAAAAAATCTATTAAAAATCCCATAGTATTTTTACTGTGAAACCCTAGAAAGAATGCGAGAAAAACATTTGAAACACATTGTTTTCTATTGTTTTGGCCTTCGAAATCATCCCATTAAAGAACCGTTAAATCAATTGTTTTGCTCTGAATTTTGTATGAAAAATTTTCGATTTTTTTATTGTAAAGATACATAACAACCCCCCTTTTTTATTGTAAAAGTCCCATTTACCATTCACTTTATCGTGGAAAACCATTGTCTCTGATGTGATTCAGTTGTTAAAATTTCATTACATTCAATGGTAATTATTATGTTTTAATTGGTGATGTAACATTAAAATTTATGATATTTTAATCATATTTTTTATCCGGGATGCTTGCCACATGTGGTCTGGACACTACCCCGGACAACCTAGTTCGGAGGATGTGTAAAGATGAAGTTGGCTGGAACGCCGTTTTATCGGCTATCGTCCAAATCGTCTCGGAGCTACACAGAAGGTGGCGCGTGGACTCGAGGGATGGCTAGTTCAGGCGCAAATAAGAGGTGGTCCAAGGGTTCGGAGTCGGCTTCATGGGTCATACCGGTGCCCTGTGGTCGAACTCGATCCTTTTATCGAACAAGTGGCCGCGTGAAAAACAACATGGTATCGTCGCTTTCGCGGCGTCGGTCAACCGGGCGGGTTCCGAGCCCGAGGACAGAAAGGGGTCCTCGTCAAGGCTGGGGCAGGCGTAGGCACCGCGTCGGCAAGTCCCTCTGTGTGCTGGCGAATAGGCCCTATCGCAGAAAGGTCAATTTGGGGTGCACGCGGCATAATCATTCTTGACACCAGCCGTGCAGAAAGAAGCAGGCGTGAAGTCGACCCTTCCCACCTTCCGAAGACATAGGGCATGGTAAGGCCACCTGGAAAGCCGGCAATGCGCTGGCACGATACCATGATGTTCTTCTAAAACAGCGAGTCACGATGTTCGGTGCTGCAAGGACACGTAGCACCCTCGAGGGTGCGTTGTGCACTGGCCCCCCTTTGAAGCATTACTTTCTGGTTGTACCGAAGGGACGATGGGCTTGGCGGCAATGGAAACGGTTTAGCTGGTCGGGGATGCAGTCCTGCCTCCCTCATTGGAGGTGGCCCCTAACCCAGCACTTCCTGGTCAACCCAGGATGTCTGTTGAGCAGATTCCCCCTCCATTGTTTAGGAAGAAAAAAAAAAACATGATGGCTACTATTTCCGCTTGAAAGACAGTGTAGTGTTTACCTAGTGAATGTGACTGTTCCAATCTCAGCTCACGCGAATAGACGCCTGCACCTGCTCTACCTTCGAGGAGGGAGCCGTCAGTGTAACAAACAGTGCTGTCTGACATACTTCTCTCCTAATAGCCAGATGTCCACTCATCCCGCAAGGGGAATTGTGTTGAAAATGTCCTGTAAGAAAAACTACTAACGTGTATGAGATCACTTGGAACAAGGAAAATTTTGTCAACAATGTCGGACAGTAACCCGGTGAAATTGGTTCTCGACAACGATCCGACGGACACAAGAAGACGAGGTGCGCAGCGGGCAAGGTGGATCGATCAGGTGGAAGATGACTTGCGGACCCTCCGTAGACTGCGTGGTTGGCGACGTGTAGCCATGGACCGAGCCGAATGGAGAAGACTCTTATATACCGCACAGGCCACTTCGGAATTAGTCTGAATAAATAATAATAATTGTAGTTGATTAACCAGTGATGTGTTGATCTGTCCAAAATTGTTGAGATTTTCGTGGTTTTACTATTCGTTTGTTGTTGTATATGCCTTGAATATTATTGATTCATTAAAACTTGACCCAACCAACAGCATAGGATAGTTCCGCTAATCAACACCAGATGTAAGCAAGGACATGACAGGCCATGGTGGGGGTGTAATGGGGGCTTCAATAGGGCAAATATGTGATAGGGGAAAAGGTAACGGCCAAGCCTTTTCGCGCGAATCAGACCACCATCGCTAAATTGGAATTATGTATAATAGCAATAGGGCCTTCTACGGATTACGTAACCAGCTTAGGTTCAAGTAGACGGAAATTTGGTCTGTATAAAACTCTATTTTTACCAGTGGCCCTTCACAGACATGAAGCGTGGACGTTAAGGTAAAAGTGGGTTGAGTACCAACACAAAGCTTTGAAAGTATTGGTACGATAAAAACTGTCATATACTGTACACTGCCAAAAACATCTATATAAGATATATGTGTCGTCGTTATACATTTCTGCAATAGCTCCACCCTAATATAATCGATATAGAACTACACATAAATTAAATAATTGCTAATTCGAGACCACACATAAAGTTTATTTAGATATATATTTTATTAGTACCTCGAGTGGAGAATGGTTATGTGTGCGCTGATATACATTATAAGTTAAATCTATGGATTTTTGCCAATAAATATGTGTGGATTTTTTGAAGTGTAGTAGTATTAGTGTCGTATTTATAAAAAAACTAACAGTGGGTATTGTCTGTGACATAACCGGAAGTGGACGTAGGACTTGGCTTGACCATGCATGTAAAAATACATATTTTGCTCAGCATTATTACACGTTTCGTTACCAATCCAGAGAAAAAATATCAAAATGGAAAGCTATCAATCGATTTTTCATCTAATGTTGTGTTTTCATCTAATGTTTTGTCATTGATGAAAGTATGTAAAAAGATAATTCTTTGATTTCTAGAGACGGCAATATCATCATCCCTGTCCGGGCTGACAATAGTCATTCTCGTCGTATGAAGAAAGCGAAAAAAATATAGTCTTCGTCATAACATTGCCCGACGCGACACCTATTCGGTTTCTTCATGCCGCATGCCTACCACGAAGATAGTCGTGCAGCCAAAAGTAAAAAGACGATTTCCGTCGTCACTACTTCACATAATCGATTGCACGTCATTATAGACGGAGTAGTTAAAAACATAATGACGTCTAGAATAAAGAAATAGTACGAACTTTGGTAACATAAATGTTTCGATAGCATTTATAACATCTTCATACGTTACTTCAAATTCATTTTCACAAAGAAATAATAAAAATCTTCGCAGGGCAGCTGCCGCTTGAAGAATAATGGTATGAAGTCTTCGTTCTTCGCTGTCGTCATGACGATTTGGTTGCACGACGAAAGCTAACGTTGTGCGCGTCATTAACGATGCGTCGAGTAGCAATGAAGACAATAAATCTCGTCGCTACTGCGGTTTTTCTTGCTGCGACGATGACTATTGTCAGGCCTGTCCCTGTCGCTGGATGTTGGTTCTCTACCGACCGCTCAAGATAAAATTTGAGCAGGAACTAAACTCGCGTGAGCCATGATTTTATCATTATATCAGAACTCTAGCCGAAGCTCCGCCCCTTTGATGAATAAGACCATTGCACATCGTTTGCTCACTGCTAGTCGTGGGTAATTAAAGTGACAAAACATTTCAAAATTATTGTTTTCTAAATAATAACTAATGAATAAAAGAGTTCACTATCAAAATAATTATACATGGGACATTCGAAGTATTTTCAATGCCATAATTGCCAAAAAAAGATGAACTATAGCATAGGTAATCCGCCGAAGCTCCGCCTTTTCGATGAATAATACCATTGTAAATCAGCTGATGGCTACACCTTTACATTGATCAATAAAGCGAATGATTTCTTCATTATAGCATTGCAACTTAAGCCGATGTTCCACCTCTTCGATGAATACATCGCAAAACATTTGGTTCTACCTTTACGCTGACCAACCAAGCAAGAATCCCCATATATTGGGCAACAGACAGCACATTCATACCATCTTGGGTTACCAAAGATGACTAACGCCTAAAAATGATTGCCAGGGGTGCGATAATTGCAAATATTACACTAATTTTACAATTTTTGAAAATGTTATGTACATTTTTCAACATTTCATTTTTAAACTAAGATTCCAAAATGGGATCATGTGATGATTTCTAGCACATTATTTCGACATGTTATGCTGCACATTGAATTATACGTTTAAGCACCCCTCGCAATGTCTCTTCACTACATTGCGTGTCTTTTGTGATACCGCGACGCTACTGCGTTAACTCTTCAAATTAGCTAGAGTGGTAATAGGTATACTTGCTGAAACACAAAATCACGTTAACCAAGAATATTCAAAAGCTTTATACCAACGTTTGAAAGTTACACAAAATTCAGTAGCTATTTACCTATTCACATCAATAAATAAATCAAATTTTAAATTGAAATATTTAGACTCAAAACAGTGACAATTTTCTTGGAATTCTAATGGAAAAATTTCAAAAATTTTCGTTGAAATCTTAGAATAAGAAACGCATTTACTTTTGTCGTGAGCGAGGAAGACAGAATTTTGTAACAATTCATCGCCATGAACGCGAATTAATAAAATTGTCACGCAAACGCTCTCTAATTAGTTGATTGTACTACATTTTCAAAATGATTCTATTGCGAAAAACTCTTTAGTAAGTATATTAGTGGTTCTGAAAAGATCCATTCACAATGTTAGATGTAAATTTCCTCTTGAGCGGTTCAACTAGGAGTGTATGATTGTTTAAAACATTATGAATCGATGTCTGCAGGAATACCAAACGCTTAACCGCTGCTGCCATCGGCCGAGAAAACTTGATCAGTAGTGTTGTCGTCGACACTCTATCGTCACACATCGCCTTGCCGCGCTTACTGTTGGCTTCTCGACAATGCCGGGCTGAAAATACTTATGATGCTGACGATTCTGCCTTGCTCTTAAAAAGTCTTTAGGTTTGCGAATGCGTGGCTGAAACGATGATGCAACCGTTCAAAAATTCCGACGATACTATGCTGTTATTGCTTTGCCTGTTTCGGTCAGATTGAGAGGAAAAATTCGCGCTGCGCTATTTTATGCCTTCTTAGCAGACCTAGCGTGAGCTCATTCGTTGACGTCTGCACCAATCAGAACGTGGTAATGGAATGATGCAAGAATGATGCGGTACCCATATTTATAGGTTTTCGTGAATTCAATGTTTTGCTTTGAAAACAGTTTTAGGCCTATTGAAACAAGATTTCGGATATTATCAAGCATTAATATGAAAGGCATACTTGAAAGCTGTCGATTGAGGGGTTAACTGCAGAAATCTGTTCACTAGGGTAAAAGCTATTAACGTTTGAAATCTATCAACACAGCGTAACGCGGCCGATTTAGAAAATTTTAAATGACACCCGGTATAGTACAAAGAGACGTAAGTCTTACGTCAAAAACAAAGATTATCAGTAGGGTAGTTCAAAACACGACCCAGGTTTACCACGCTCACTCGATTCTATCCCATCCTCCAAGTGTCCTCCAAAACCCGATTTGAACAAAAAATGGATAAGCACAAGCCGATTCAAGTTTGTATGAAAACTAGTATCCGGTGCCATATTGACTGCCATCGTGGTACTCTTCCAACTATGTCCTTAAGAAAGGTGGACCGGAGAACTTTCGGGGGCTTAAGACCCCCGCACATAGGATACGTTTGCGGTGCGTTTGACACATTTCCCATGGAAAAACTGTCAAACGCAACGCAAACGTATGCTATGTGCGGGACTCTTTAGAGCAGAAGAGATTGCGGAGGGAAACTAGCAAATGGTGTGCGGCGCAGCTGTATCAAATGTACGAAGAGGAAAATATTGAGAATCATATAAAATACAAAAGACTTCAGTGGGCTGGTCACTCAGTGCGAATGTCGAAAGAAAGTGTCGTTACCGGTCCTAGTAACTAACCGTTGCATCAACAACATTAATATTGTTGATGTTCATCGACGCTCCGCCACCCACTACTCGACATCGGAGCGGATGCTCGCTGCTACCTCCGATGAGACATTCCGATATTGGCAGAGGGCGGTGCCACCCGCTTACTCACCATCGGAATGTCATCGGGAACTCCTTCGGATCCACTCCTGTGGATCCTGGGATGGGCAGCCTTGGCCCGTCGATGGTCCTGCTGCTGGATGTGCTTCAACACATCGGCCAAAAATTCGAAATTATTAGATTCATTTTACTCATATCTATGGACATATGAGACAGGGTTCGTTAGTGATGAGTTAACGCTCCATTCGTGCCATTCATAACCTGTTGCCATATTTTACCATTAATGCCTTCAAGTTCATTAGGAGCAATATAATTACCTACTTTTTGACGAATTATTAGTAATACGCATTGAGCTTTCATAACTTGGTTACATCGCATGTTCAAGCATTTGTGATATGCGCAGATTTATAATAAGTACATTGTATGTACTTTTTGTGTCAGTACATTTAAATAATAATATTTTTTTTGTTTAACTTTTTTTATTAACCTCATTGCTATCACTTCTTCTTCTTATTGGCATTACATCCCCACACTGGGACAGAGCCGCCTTGCAGCTTAGTGTTCATTAAGCACTTCCACAGTTATTAACTGTGAGGTTTCTAAGCCAGGTTACCATTTTTGCATTCGTATATCATGAGGCTAACACGATGATACTTTTATGCCCAGAAAAGTCGAGACAATTTCCAATCCGAAAATTGCCTAGACCCGCACCGGGAATCGAACCCAGCCACCCTCAGCATGGTCTTGCTTTGTAGCCGCGCATCTTACCGAGGGCTTACGGAGGGCCCGCTATCACTACAGAAAGAATATCGAAAACAATATTCAATAGGGAACCAGATAGAGGCCGGCGACTTCGTGGAAGGCCACGAGCACGGTTGCACGCCGTGGAATCGGACTTGGGGGCCCTAAATGTTCGGGAAAACACTTGGTGTCTTCAGCAATAAAAAAATGTAATATTTGTAGACCAACATTTGAACATGTTGACTGATTCTAAAATGGTTCAAACCATCATACGCTTTTCACTAGTTATACCCTACTGTTATTTTCGGATTGAATGAAATATTGGAACAGGCACAAATAAAACAGTTTCCAGACTTTATTTTCTCGTTTTCGTTTTCCATTCACTCGCAAATAAATTAATTTAACTAAAACTACAACAATGTCAGCGTGTGCTACCAGAGCGTGGACGGTTATTCGTTGCGTCCAGCGAAAAGGAACCATCCGTATTCATCCATTTCCCACTTGCCATCCTGTACTCACGATGGGACTGCGTCCGCTTTAAATAGGAAGGTTTTTCGCCTCCTCAGTGCTGGTGGCACAACACCCCTCCTAAGATCGGCTACTGTCGAAACAATGAACTCTGGCAAGTCGATCCGACTAGAATGATCCACTAACTGATTGGCAAGGGTGGCACTCAGCGGGTGAGCGTCTTCTATCACTGTTTGACTTTGGTCATCGACAGGTTTCAGCTCATCGGCAGGTTTTAGCTCATCGGCAATCGTCTCTGCCGCAACCACGTCTGGAGCAACCGGCACTTGCGCTGGGTCATCTGCGTCGACATGGTTTTCTGTCACGGTTGTGTCACTTATTTTTTGTTCACTCTCTTCCTGGACATCGTCACTCAACTCAATTTCAGCAGCAACGTTGTCTGAAGTTGGAACGAGTACTTCATCACTTACAGGCAACTGTTGTTGGATTTCCAGGGCTAGCTTATCATTATTGTATTGGCTATCTGTAGTTCCACTTTGAATTAAATTTGAATCAGATTCTTTGCCTCCATCGTTTAGTGTGATTGGTTCTAGCACTTCCGAGTCATGTTCATCTGAGAAAATATGCGGTTGCTGGTGTTGATCCTGAATATCCAGAACAACGGGCTCCGATTCTTCGACTCCCTGTACATCATGGAGAATCTGCAGTTGCACTTCCGATTGTTCATTAGAAGCTATGGTTTGTGGTTCAGATTGCTCATAAGTGCCGTCTACGACATTCTGAGTTTCGAGGTGTTCGGCAGGGGCATCGTGAGTTTCAGCTGAAAGTTCTTCTGCTACATTTGTTGACACCATATTTGGTAAATCATCGTAAACGTTTCTTTCGTTGTTGGAATCTGTTTCCTGTGTGCTGTAAATAGATTCGTGATGTACAGTTTCTGAAACTTCCGCATCTGCTTGTTCATTCTGCGTTTCTATAGCAACGTCTGATTCCTCTTCTTCGACAGGATCAAAATTATCATCGTTAACCTGCTGGTGATCGAACATGTTG
Organism: Armigeres subalbatus; assembly: GCF_024139115.2. Taxonomy (NCBI): domain Eukaryota; kingdom Metazoa; phylum Arthropoda; class Insecta; order Diptera; family Culicidae; genus Armigeres; species Armigeres subalbatus. The sequence continues at coordinate 185,775,417 of NC_085140.1, read as the reverse complement.
ATGTAGTTGTCACTGATGGGCATTGGTACTACAGACCCGATTATTTTCTCTTCAACACTGGCAGCATCCATGATAGTTTCGTCTTCAGGCGGTAACAATACTTGAGAAGGCATCAGAAACGCAGCGGAGTTCGGTTCCGCTGCCGGTTGTTCCTCGTTTGAACTATTATCTCCTTCATTGGAAGATTCTGTTTCTACTTCTGAATTCGTTGCGATAGTTTCTTCGGCATCCGGGAAGAACATACCGGAGTCTTCACATGGGAATCCTAGTTGTCCTTCGTGAACGCAGGTTTGATACATTTGGCTGAAAACGGTCTTCTCAGCACAAATGAAACTGAAACGGGCTCGGTCCTGGCATCGATGGAAAATCTGAAAGATGAGGGAAAAGATATGCATATGAGTAACCTATATAACGCCATGCGGTTGGATAAGGAGAGATTGGAGTAAGGTTCGAATTTTTAAACAACTATATACATTCATTTCAATTACATAGCTAACATATAAATAGACAACACTGAATCAACAATTTGAAGCCACAATTCAAGGTTTGAGGCCACATCTCTCCCTCCTAGGTTGCGCCATACGCTCGACAATCGTTTGGAACCTGGTCCACCAATTTAGCTCACTGCGCTCCCCGCTTTCTTGTGCCAACCAAGTCGGAAGCGACCACCATCTTTGCAGTCATCATTGCAATCATAGTTAATTGCCTATTTTCCGGGCATTAAACCACCCGACTTGGACATTAATTTACAATGTTCTGAAAACTCAGATGTGAATATGTACATTTTGTGGAAGATTTTGATTTCGCTTAAGTAGCGCAGTGAAGCTGATTAAGCGAAAAATTGAGGAACGTAGAGAAGCAAAGGCCGCGAATGAGCAGGCAAGAACCAGAGCAGCCAAGTACGAGTTCCGTCTACGGTATTCGGCTCTATAGAGAAGGAAATTAAACGCTGCAGCTGACGGGACAAGCGAGCGTGGACTCCCTGGCCGACGAAGGGGAGAAAGCTGCAACAACTGGCGATATTCACCTCCTCTACGATATCTCACGGTGCCTAAGTGGAGCAAGGATCAGCTGAAACGTTGGTTCGAGCACTTCGAACAACTTCTTCAAGTTTCGACGGTCGACGCAACTTTTCCGGCTGACTGGATGCAGGGCGTCTTAGGGAAGGTCCCAAAAAAGGGGGATCTGGCTGTGTGCGACAATTGGCAAGGCTTCATGTTACTGTGCATTGTTCTCAAAGTGCTGTGCAAAGTTATCCTAAATCGGGTACAGGAGAAAATAGATTCGACTCTCCGACGGCAACAGGCAGGATTCCGCCCAGGAAGATCATGGGTGGACCATATTGTCACGCTCCGTATCATTCTGGAGCAAGTCAAACGAATTCCGAGAGTCCGCTCTACCTGGTATTCATTGACTACGAAAAAGCATTCGATCGTCTGAACAAAAGATATTTTAGTTACTAGATAAAGATTGTCGCTTCGGTTCCCTTTGTTCTGCTGCCCGAAACATGTGTGGTACATACCTGTCAAATCGTATGGATTTTCCTTCTTTGACATTTAGCTCCCCTATCCTCGCCAGCAAAAGATGTTCCGGACAGCGACGACAGCGACAATCTTTATCTAGTAACTAAAATATCTTTTTCTGAACCACAAACATCTGTGAGGTACCGCCCTTACCCATATAGAGTATTGCGAGAACAGAGAAAACTTCTAATTTTGCGGAGCAAAGAAGAAGACTGAGTGTCGGAAACTTAGCATTAGCATTGACCAATTCGCACAAATTCGTAGGTGGTACAGCCAAGACTATTGTAGAGTAGCATCACTTTCAACCGTTACCACAGATATTGATTTGGGACTAATCACTATCTCTTAGATGGAAGCAATGCACTTTCCAATAGTCGAGATCTGTCCTGGCCACGTCCTTGCGAATGCTGAGGAAGAGGAAGGATGGTTAGTTGGACACCTACTTAAGAAAGATGCAGAGAACTCTACGACCTCTCAGGTGCCACGGGAGGTTTTTTTTGGAATTGTTGGTGTGGAAGGTTTTAACAGTAGGAATCGTTTTGGTAGAACGTGAAACACAGAAAGAACTAGGATAGAAATACAAAGTAGGAAAGGGACGAGCCTGGAATTGAACCCACGACCTCCTGCTTATGAGGCAGAAGCGGTAGCCACTAGACCACCGAGCACGGTAATATTCATAAATCGGGGAATTGCTCTTTTAAGTTTTAAAGATAAAATATTGTATTGAGCATTTTTAGACTATAATTATTAAAGGGTGGGGGGGTAATTTTACAATATTTTTGTCTTTTTCTTATCCTATTCGTTGGGGCCCATTTTGATGTCGCTGGAGGGGAGATGGAGACATACCTGACGCGAACCGCAGTCACGTGGTGGTCGCCGGACTCTACTGGAAGCGTCGAGTGGCACTGCTGAGAGAGCGACGCAGGTCGTATTGGCGGATAATCTTTATACACTGGTAGGCTTTACTGACGTTAGCTGACTTTTGTCCGAGATGTGTGCCGTGCACGAAGTAGCCGATATCGTGGATCTGGGTTGAAGAATATTGATATTAGGTTTAGGAATTCGGTGGTCCTGGTATTGAGGAAGGGTCTCGTTCGGTTGCGGTGTGGATACCTCGTCTCCATCTTAATAGAGCACAACTCTGACCACCTCACACAGTGAGCATACGACCAGCTCAGAAAAGAACACACCACTTCAAACCTTAAAATTTTCTGTCTCGTGTTTTGGAAACAACGTGTAGCTTGCTAGCTATCCCGGACTGAAGTCTTCGAGTTTTCAGCCTATTACAGTCGCGATTCGCTGGTTGGGCCACGACCTCGGCCCAACTAACGAATTCGGTTTTTTAGTTGGGTCAACTGACAGCCATTTGAGCACGTGTATTTTGACTTGAACATCACAAATGATGTCCAGTGACGCCCAATCCCGTTTTCCGTGTTTACATTGAATTTTGACGTACGGTTGCTTTTTAGTTGGGCCATGGCCCAACCAGCGGAGGCCCAACTAAAAAGTGACCCAAGTATTAAAATCCCAACCAGCGAATCCCGACTGTATTTCCAATCACCCTATCCAGCTTTCCACGCTCGGTAATGGCGGCTTATCGGTGTGTAAAAATCAATTGGTCACTGTACTGTTTGACACTAGCTGGAGGAAAGCCCACTGGCGTTCCTGGGTGAGGGGAAGGGAAAAAAGGCCTTTTCGGCAGTGAGTTTTCCTCCAGCTAGTGTCAAACAGTACAGCGACCGATTGATTTTTGCACACCGACAAGCCGCCATTAACGAGCGTGGAAAGCTGGATTCGCGAAGTCGAAGCAAAATTATTCACACAAACAATGACAGTTATTTATGGGTTTTTACAGTAGAGCAACAAAGAAAAGGAGATGGCGGCCATGTTTCACTCAAACTCTGACAGATAGCAATGGGATTTTCCATAGGAGGGAAGAGCAGAATTTGCTTCGACTTCGCGAATAACCATCTCCTCTCATCTGTTCACCTCCACCTCCCTTCCGTTACTCCTGCTTGTCTCCTTTCTATAAACCGAGGGGTTTACTTTTAGATTGTGTCATTCAAATTTTGAATTTAATTTCAGAGGTTCCCAAATATTTTACAGTAAGTTTTTTTTATCTACTAACAATAATATTCCTAATTGTTTCCCATTCTAATTACAGTAGCCGTTCGATAACTGCAAAATGTTTACTTTTCAGTTAACGAATGCCGTTCGCGAGGTCGTTCGATAACTGCAACGCATTCTAGACGTCAAACGGTTGTCAATCGACGTCAGATGCAATAAAAGTGCATCTAAATGTGCAGCGCAATGCAGCTGTCATTGAGTTCGACATCAGTTTGAAGTTTAGCGGTCCGATAACTGCAAAACTGTTGCAACCTGAGACGAGACCTGCAAAGACGGCTTCTTTTTCCTTGTTTTGACACTTGTTCTTCTTTTCATCACAGTTGATCATCGATTCTCAACTGTTTCCTTGAGTGTTTCACCTAAATCCCGGGTAGAATCTTCTGAGCGCAATAAAAGTGTTTGCAATTTACGGATTTATAATCTTATTTTTAAAGAGATTTTCCTATCGGGAATCAAACACGTATTCATAACTGTGCAATATTAAGCTGTCCGGCTATTCTGGAATACTTTTCAAAGTGAAAAAGTACTCGTAAAACAAAATCATTCGGAATACTTTTTGAGGGATACCAATACTTTCACACAAAAAGGTGCTGGTTGCATCTGACAATTCGTGACAGCGTTTGCTGGTTGCAGATGAAGTTACATTTTTTCCTCTTTGCAAGTCCCGTCCCAGGTTGCAACTATCGAATTGCAGTTAAAAAGCATTGCAGTTAAATGACTTGCAGTTATCGAACGTCTACTGTAGTTTATAGATATCCAGCTTTCCACGCTAGGTAATGGCGGCTTGTCGGTGTGTAAAAATCAATCGGTCACTGTACTGTTTGACACTAGCTGGAGGAAAGCCCACTGGCATTCCTGGGTGAGGGGAAGGAAAAAAAGGCCTTTTCGCCAGTGGGTTTTCCTCCAGCTAGTGTCAAAAAGTACAGTGACCGACTGATTTTCACACACCGACAAGCCGCCATTACCAAGCGTGGATAGCTGGATAGTTCTTAGAAGTCATATTTTTGTTTTGCAATAATTCTTTTAGAATTTAAATTTATTAAGGCTATTCACTGTTGACGATTCTGTCGGTAACACATTTACACCAAAAAAATCAACCAACATTATTTTCCGTGCATCAAGTGATTTGACTTTTGTGGAACCACTTTCCGACGGTCGACCATCGGATCCTCGTTAGAATTTTTCTTTCTTCTCGCAATAACCACGGCAGCCACGGTTTTGCTGAATCTGGGTAATTTTGACATAATTCTGGGTAGATCTAGGTTAGCGTAGTGATATACCCATATAAATAAACCAATTTGGTCAAATTTGATTTTGAGTGTGTCGGTCAAAAGGCCTTTTCTCAAACTGGCAACACGGAACATGTCAAAACAAAACAGTCCGCGTAAAAACGGTAAAAACCGAAGCGGAAGTTGCATCGTTCGCATTTTCTCAGAAGTTTCTGAACGTGGCTCTGTGTCGCATAAAATCGTGAATTTTGCAAAGGTAAGAAGTGTTGAATTGCATATTTATATCCATTGTTCTGGATTCCATAGTTGAATTATCACTTGCATTATTTGGTTAGAAGATCAATGCTAACATTACTAAAACAGGAATAATGGGTTTTGGGCATATCCATCAATTTGTAATTTTTACTGGGAACGATAAACCTTTAGTAACTAAAGGGTTATCGTTCCCAGTAAAAATTACAAAATGATGGATATGCCCAACCCAACTGTTAACTAGTCCTGTCCAATGAGCAGCTCGAAGTTGTTCCCGTCATGCTTGCTCTTTATTGTCAGCAATGCCCATTCGTTTGTTTTTTTTTTTTTTTTCTTTGGAAAGACAAACAAAGAAAAAAACCCAGATCAATCCACCTAGCGTTGGTAGTGCCTTTCTCGCGCATTAAAATAATAAGAAAAACACATAAGAGAGGTCGAAATAGCACTTTAGGGGGATAGATTTCACTTTTTCCATCAATTTATATGCATTTGCGGTCACTTGAATGCATTGCTGCAAACTTAAAAAAAAAAAAAATTTTCGTTTTTGAAAAAAAAAATCCCAAGGGGGGACCCTTGGCAGAAAAACAATGTTTTTTCAATAACTTTGGAACGCAATGACCGATCGGGCCAATTTTCAATAGGAAACAACTAGACCGCAATCCGCGTCGACTTGTTGCGAGCAAATCGAATAATGCTAAGTACCAAAAAGTGTGTCTCACATTTTTGTACACACACACACATACAGACATCACCTCAATTCGTCGAACTGAGTCGATTGGTATATAACACTATGGGTCTCCGAGCCTTCTATCAAAAGTTCGGTTTTGGAGTGATCCTATAGCCTTTACGTATACTTTGTATACGAGAAAGGCAAAAAACAAATGGGCATGCGAGGGATAGGAATAACTTCGAGCTGCTCATTGGACAGCATTACTGTTTACACCAGAGTCTATTATATATAGAGTTACGCAAAGAGTGAAGCCAAATCTACCTATTGAACTGTCAAACCGTCTATACCTATCGAGCAAAGTAAACAAATGCTTGTTGGTAAGGCGGAAGTATTGTTATCGCCTAATGAAAAAGATATTTTAGTTACTAGATAAAGATTGTCGCTTCGGTTCCCTTTGTTCTGCTGTCCGAAACATGTGTGGTACATACCTGTCAAATCGTATGGATTTTCCTTCTTTGACATTTAGCTCCCCTATCCTCGCCAGCAAAAGATGTTCCGGACAGCGACGACAGCGACAATCTTTATCTAGTAACTAAAATATCTTTTCCTAATGATTATTATGGCGAATTAAAACGCATGAATTGAAATGTATTAGATTTGTTCTAGAAACAGCTTCAAAAAACTTCAATACACCCCCCAATAAAGAAGCAACAAGAAACTCACGTGTTTGCACTCTGTGGGTGACTTGGTTATCGAATTAAAAAGCTTTAGCAGTGAACACTCCCGTGAAGTCACTTTAAGGGTTGAACAAAAATTAAAGTTGCGAACAGAATAACAAGAAGATCGTTCAGAATAAGTCAAGACAAAATTTTCAAAACGACTTATCTGCTTTTGTAAACAAAGATTGAAACGAAGATTTGACGAATCTGATAGCTCTCCCACGCAAACCAACACCTTCAACAGGTAACGGAAACCTTCAGCTACCTATTGGTGATGTTGGTTTGCGTGGGAGAGCTATCAAATTCGTCAAATCGTCGTTTGAATCTTTGTTTACAAAAGCAGATAAGTCGTTTTGAAAATTTTGTCTTGAAGTGTAAGAAGATCCTCTTTGCGCAACTATATCTCGCGTGATTTTTGAAAACGTCGTAAGTCCAAAAGAGAGGCTCTCTTTGTTTACTTTCTCTTTCGATTATTACAAAGCCATACTAATATTTACATTGGATTTTCCAGTACCGATCTGAAGAAAATAGCTTTGTCTAGTGCGCTGAGGTGAAAATATTGCAACAAATTTTAAACTAGCCTTGATATTAACAAAAGAGAGCGTAATGAAAGAGAGTCTCTCATTTGGACTTACGACGTTTTCAAAAATCACGCGAGATATAATAGACTCTGGTTTACACTTATCGGGTTAATCCTTTATGGAACGTACACACGGTCAAGCAGTTTGACCAACATTGACTCCACCTCGCTTATTCAAACATCCATCAAGTTTTGCCAACAGCGGCACGAACAATCAATTTATTCGACCAACGATATCACACACGAACGACCGAAGCGCCAACTTGAGCACCAACCATCAAAAAATATATGGGGGTTTGTGCAACTTCACTACAAATGCTCAAACATGTTCGGCGAACCTTGACTCCACCCCGACAACTCAAACCAAAATCAAACCGTTTTAATTTTTCCCAACCGAGTCGCCAACTTTTCAAATGGTTGGTCGAACAACTTCACACACGTTCAAACAAGGCAGCAACCGAAGCGTTTTCTTGGGGGCGGAGTCAATGTTCGTCAAACTGCTTGACTGGTGTGTACGTTGCATTATAAGGCAGTGGCAACTATATTGCCACCAACCAATTATATTTTTTTCTATTTATTAACAAGACTACTTATAATTTCCCATGTAGTGGCTTTATTTGCTTCCTAGTAACACTCCAGATAAATTTGAGCCACAAAAAAAATTAAATGTCAATTTGAGAACAGTTTTTTACGAACAGATCTTAAGTTTCGAGTGGAAGAAGGATTTTCAGTTATAATTCGTTAAAAAAAAACAACATATATTTTTTCCCGTTGGTATTAACAGGCTTGACAAAACTCCTCACCCTCGCTAGAGTCAAATAAAATCATCATCAGCAAAATGCTGCCTTTGCATCCTCACAATTGAGCGGAAGCGTAAAAAAGCAGAGGTACAAAAACGCAGAGTGAGGAAAAGCAAATTAAAAACACATGTGAGTGAGGCGTCGGGCGAAAGAGCATTCATTGAGCCTCCGGAGCGCCGCTTTGTATGTGAAAAAATCTTGGAGGTTGTTTTGAGTGTGAGTGTAAGTGAGTGACGCACCACAAGAAAAAGATGAACAGATAGACTCGCTCTTGTTTTGCGAAGCACAAGCTCGGGTTTAATGATGCACAATGTTGTGAGTTTTGATGCTTATTTCTGCTCCTCAAAAAAACTCTTGCTCTTGCTCATTTTCTACTCGGCGAGGAGTTTTTGGCAAGCCTGGGTATTAATTATTTTGAATCTCCTGTGTTAGATTATTACGTGATTAGCGTGAAAAAGCTTTTCCTTTCTGTATAGGGTAGAATACGGCATTGGCAGGGTGCGACCGTTGTTGGCACCCTCAACAATATTTGCGTTTTCCAAACAAACATACAAACATACACTATTTATGAACATAATTTTGATTCAATCACACAATTTCAAGTCTAAGCTTTCATTTGAATAAATTGTTTGTGTAATAGTAGCAAGATTTGATGAGTTAATCACCGAAACACATTTGCACCTACGAAATCCTTGCCGTTTTGCATTGCCAAAGAAAGCAGCGCACGAAAAGCAAACTGTTACTTACTTTTTGGATCGCCTGTTTCTCCTCTTAATTGCGTATGACACGACAAATTAAGTACGTATACTACTTTTTACACTTTATCACCACTTGATTATCACCACAAAGAGCAAATTTATGCAATATTTGCTCTATGTTTCACTAAATAAAATCGGGACTGTTTGTTTTCTTTGACAGCAGCAAACTTCGGAGTAGAGCGAGAGAATGTGTTTGTGAGCATATCAAACACACGCTAAAAAATACCACGCACAATTCTATATCATTTGATTTTAGCAAACTGCGAACAAAATATCCGGCGTTGCATTTATTTTGAATAAGTGTTAAAATACGAATGCTTCTATTCAGATTTTTACGCAGACCATGAATTATATCAATAGGATAGCAACACCGTATATATTTAAACCCTTATGTGGCTGACAGGACCGTTTTCCTTTTGCATCTTCAATACTTTCCAAGCTCATCAAAAAAAATCATAACCATTCCCGTTCCTACATAGCGCATTTCAACCATAAATAAATGCCTACTTTTAGGGTATTATCTATTATTCAACTGTAGTGTAAGAATGGGGTGGCTCCAGCGGCTAGATAGGATAGTGCTGCCCATTATTCAACATAATATTATGAAGACTCGCGAATATATTGTTAATATACTATACTACCAGAATCGACGTGCTTCGTTTCACCTAAAATTGATTAATTATATTTTTTTTACATTATTTAAAAGACGGTTAACCCTTTATAAGGCAGACGAATCTAAACAATAAATTAACAAAAACAACAATAGGACACAATGTTGACATGGTATTAAACTCAAATGTATGTTTGTTATACATTAAACAGTTCAGAAACATTGAAAAATTGGTGGCAATATAGTTGCCACTGCCCGCGAAGCGGGACAACATTGGTGGCAATATAGTTGCCATTGCCCGGCAAGCGGGAAAACAGGCAACAACAAAAATATAAAAAGATTTTTAAAAATTTGGTTTTACGTAGAACCAGTCAAATCAAGGTACGTTACATTTTTTGGTGAAGAGTCCTAGTCAGAAAACGCATTATAAGTGAAAAAAATTTTTTTCGCGTTTTTTCTCCCAAGGGGGGACCCTTGGGAAAAAAACACAATTTCGTCAAAAATCCAAAAAACCAAATATACAGAAAGGCAAAGCTTTTTCACGCTAATCACGTAGTAATCTAACACAGGAGATTCAAATTAATTGATACCAACGGGAAAAAATATATCTTTGTCGTTTTTTTAACGAATTATAACTGAAAATCCTTCTTCCACTCGAAACTTACAAATTTTTTATGGCTCAAATTCATCTGGGGTGTTACTAGGAAGCAAATAAAGTCACTACATGTGATATAATAAGTAGAGCTCTTGTTAATAAGCTTGAGCTTGAGCTTGAGCTTGATTGACTGCTCGTAGTTGCTACTCCATTATGACCAGATCAGCTGTTCTTGCACAGGGAACCAACAGATGTTTGCTTGGGACTAGCACACATCTTCAATGTACAAGTACTGGTGATCTCATTTGTTAGGTCATACTGGCGCCTGCCACGTCAGAATGCAAGTCAATGTAGGGAAGGGGGAGGAAATGATGATGCAATCACTCGCCCACTGCAAGCCGAATATACCTCTGCACTTGCCACGAGTTCATGCGGAATTTGTTGGAATTTCTGGGTTAGGTTGGAGAGGCAGAGGTCCGTTTTGGTTAACGAGCTGCCAATGTGATAGATAGGAGAAGGTAACTGATGGAATTTTTAATTGGATGTAGGAAACGAGCTCTATAGTTCATTTCCAATTCTAGCAGATTACTGTTAGAATACTCAAGTTGAAGGTATAGCATTGAAATGGAAACGGTATGGAAGTCCATTTCCAGTTCTAGCGATTGCTAGAACATGAGAAATATAGAGGAAGATACAAAGTAGGAGAATGGAACGGACCTGGGATTGAACCCACGACCTCCTGCGTATGAGGCAGAAGCAGTAGCCATATGACTACCAAGCCCGCTTAATAAGTAGAGCTCTTGTTAATAAATAGAAAAACATATTATTTGTTGGTGGCAATATAGCTGCCACTGCCTTGAAGGGTTAAGTATTCGAAATTAGTAAATTTTCGATTAAAGCAGAAATTTGTACTTTATTTATATGGGAGTCCCCCTTCCAGCAGAGGAAGGGTCTAATACCATCATAAGAATCTTCATCGTTCCCAAAAACCTCTACATACAAATGTTCAAGCCGTTTCCTAGTCTATAAGGGCAGACAGACAAAAATTCATTCTTATGTATATAGATTTGGTTTTACGTAGTTTACGTCGAGCGGTCGTGTCATGTACACAACCACTATGTTTTTTTTTTATGAAAAAAACATATCATGTAAAAACCGCAAAGAGCAAGTTGTATATTTGAAACTGGTTGATAGACTTTTACTTACGCGTGTAGACTCTAAGGCATTACAAAAGACAAAAGATGTAAATCTTGGCAGCGGACAAAAAGCATATAAATTTCCTTCTCCAAAATGGCCAACTTTATTCAAATAGTTTTAAAAAGGTAAAAGTTATGAAAATGTCAATATCTGGGTACACGGGTACCCTATCTGCCATTCACGTCTGTTTTTGTTGGCCGCATAAGGGTTAAAATTGTTTTACAATGTGTTTAAATGCTTTTGCCTATCTATCTACAAGACATGAAATTGATGCCAAGGCTAAAAATTAATGTTTTGTTTTAATCCAGTTTTGATAAACAATAAAGTTTGTTCCAAAATTGAGTGACGCGAGATGAGCGTGCGGTCGATTAATATGAATGAATTTCACTACTGGAGGATATAAACAACTAGCATTTGGCACCAATACATTACCAGTTTTCTACTTCCATGTCTAGTTGCTAAAGGGAGCAAATTCATTGCTGATAATAGAAATTGCTATGCCAATAGAAGAAATGTTGACCTGTTACTTTATATTTAATTTACTGAGTTTGTGGTAAAAGCTGTTATATTTAGTATTCACCAATCATCAAAGAAAGAGCATACAAATGTATACCAGTACAGTTTAACCTGTGTTTTAGTGTAATTATTCATTATTTTTATCATTCAATTTGGCGAATGTCTTAGACTGCCAAGAATAGGTATTTTCCCCTATTTGGTTTTTGGATTTTTGACAAAATTGTCCCCGTTTGGGTACCAGAGCGCAATTTTTTTTCACTTATAATGCGTTTTCCGACTAGGACTCTTTACCAAAAAATGTAACGTGCCTTGATTTGACTGGTTTTATGTTAAACTTAATTTTTAAAAATCTTTTATTTATTTTTGTCGTTGCCTGTTTTCCCGCTTGCCGGGCAGTGTTGTCAGGTGGTCCAGGTGGATGTCATCCTTATCTCGCACAATGGGTTTGTTTTGCAGCCGACATTGCGCGACTGGTCCCCACTGACATTTCTGGATCCCAATGGGAATCAAAGATGTTGGTAAACAACACAAATACTACCATACATTTTACTTTGAGATGTTGGCTGCAAAAACATGGCGTCGTGCCAGGTGGCTGATGTCCCGCTTGCCGGGCAGTGGCAACTATATTGCCACCAATGTTCTCCCGCTTGACGGGCAGTGGCAAATATATTGCCACCAATTTTTCAAAGTTTCTGAACATACATTTGAGTTTAATACCATGTCAACATTGTGTCCTATTGTTGTTTTTGTTAATTTATTGTTTAGATTCGTCTGCCTTAAAAAGGGTTAAGTATAAGCATTATTTTTAAATTATTATTACGAGGAATGGTTAACAATAATGTAAAAGGGTTATAAACTGAAAAACGTACTCTGGCAATCTTACTTACTTGTACTTGAAATATTGATTTTAAGATGGTGTGGTTTAAACTCAAATTTCTCATAATTTCGTGGTTGCACAATTTAAGGTTTAAAATTTATATTTCTCGTTCAGCCTAAATTGATATTTACCAAGGGGCTGTCCATATACCACGTGGACAGTTTAGGGGGAGGGGTGTGTGGCAAATGTCCACGGTTCATACAATTTTTTGAAAATTTATATGAGCAGTTGTCCACGCTGGGGGATGGGGGTATATTAAACTGACCAAAACTTGGCCACGTGGTATATGGACAGCCCCCAATGTTTTTACTAAACTGCAGCTTTTCTACATTAATAATTAGAGGAGATTCACAGGAATTATGACCGACTGGATATAAAACTTTGGATATAGGGGAACTGATCCTTGAATTCATACACACTTAAATTATTTTGTAGACCTCGGCAAAATTTTTGCCGAGATTCCAACAGCCGAGATCTTGGTAATATTTTTTACTGAAATTCGGTAATTTCTTTACCGAAATTTCGTCAATATTTTGCCAAAATTCGGCAAAGTTGATTTTTTGGTAAAAATTTTACCGAAATTCGTCGAAATTATTACCAATATCTCGGCTGTTGGATTCTCGGCAATCGGTAAACTTAGAATTTTAAGTGTGTACCATGTACCCAAATCAATACCATTCGAAAACAAAGAATTGGTGCGCCAATTGTTTTGTTTCTTATTTTTGTGATTTTTTTCAGCAGTGAGCACGCCGGATAACAACAAAACACGACACAAATTGAGCCTAAATTGCCTGTTTTGCGAATGTTATTGATATAGGAGCATGTTATTAATAATGGAACAGATACCCTATGTCAGCTAGAGGCGGTATTGCCAATTGTAATAGGGACAAGGTCAACTCCAAGATTAATAATCTTAAATGCATTTACAAAATCATCAAAATGATGGTTTTAGTCGTGAATATTAGATTTAGGTTAATTCAGATATTGTCATAAAGCCGGAAACCAAAAAATCAACATAGAATAAGACATTTTCAGGCGAAACATGGTTTGTACATAATCCCTAGAAGTGCAAAAAATGTTTCATCCGTTCTGAATAAATTCAGCACAATTTTGATATAATATTTGATCTTTGCTCGTCTGGCCCCGAGAGGTTGGCCATATCGTCCCATATAGTAAATATAAGCATCATGAAAACACTTTTTTTAAATTGGTTTATAAGATACTGAAACTTCATTTTAATCAGCGTTTATTGATACTTATGTCAAAGACAAGGCAAATGGGTTTCTTGGACAAATCAACTGAATTCAGAGGAGTTTCACTATTTTACAAGGATTACCGCTTAAGGTGGCCAACTTGCCCAACTTTCCCCTACAGTGGCAAAAGTTAGGGGGTGATTTGTGGCAGAAGGGGGAGGGGGGCCAAAAAAAAACTATAAATATTTACTTCTTTCTTTTTTTGAAATTAATCTAGAATTAACACTTCAATAAAATTTGAAAGAAAATTACAGGTGCAAGTGAGATTTTTTTTTCCATTTTCACTAATTTTGTTTAAACTAGTCACAACGGATCTGATTAGGTTCATTCTGATCACTGTACAATTTTTCAAGAGCCTAAAAAGCAACATCAGTAAATTTAAGTAGACTACGGATACCTCCGTAAAATCTATGCTTTTCCGTTTTTTTACGAACTTTGGTATGACTACTCTACAATATACATATTTATTTCAGCTGACGCAATATGGCTGGCCCAAATTACGGTATGCCTGCATTCCATAGATACACTATGGCGGATCTACGACCCACCATGCCGGATCCTCGCTGTGATCCTCAGTTTCCACTGGCAAACTATTGGCCGGTTTACTTGGGCAACTTCTGGTGTGACGTCTACCAACAGCACGCAGCCAGGATTCAGGAATACTTCGGCTCCAAAGGACTGCTTGTGCGAATGGTTTTTGGTCGGAACCCGGCCTGCGACCCGTATTTCTACGAACAGCGGCGGTGCAATTGTTACGATTTCCTCGTATATTTTGTTTCCCGCCAGGATGCCGAAAATGCGGTTTACTATTGCAATCGGGAAATGTACTACGGCCATCGTTTGAACGTTCTGTCAGGTGAGTAAAAGCTAAGAACTACATTCTGAGAAAAAAAATATGTAAACGGCGTTTCTCCTGGTTTCCCCCGGCTTTGTTTATGCGTAGTTTTTACTCGATTAGTATAACCTCCGTATCCTCTCTGTGTAATGATTTAATCTTAAATTGATTACTTTTGACGTAAGATTATGTCCATCGAAAATATAGGAGGGTCCCTCTACAGATTCAAATTTGAGACCGTTACGAAAAGTGGTCAAGAAGCTTAGGTAATAGGTATCTTAGCAATCTTCCATACGATTTCGGAGATTTTTTGTTTTTTTTTTTTGTTTATAGCCTCTTCATCTATTTTCTCTATTTTGAGCTTATTTTCATTTTCTCGAATATTTTATCACCTCATTAAGCTATCTTAGTGGTAATGGGATGAATACGATCCAACAACAAAAGGCAATTGCGGATCAACTACGCTCATTCATATTCTCTTTTCTCAAGCACGTGCTTTCTGTTGCAGCCCACAGTATCGAAATGTGTTTGTTTACCAGCCGATGATTGCTACAACGACTCGAATTGATAGCGTATGGCTATTGCGTCTAAGTGTAGTAGCGCTCGACTTGGTCCCGCAGACTGAAAGGACAATATGTGACGGATGGCCGTCATGTTCCCACCGGTTGACATTGGATTGGATTTTTTTTACATATTTAATACACATTCTATCTATCTAGGAGAGATCAGCTATGATGGTGATATTTGAGGCTATGGCTTCAGTCTTCTTGTGCTCAAAAACTGGTTTTACGTTTTTATCCGACGTTACGGTTACATATATTGTACCTTTATCAAGGAGTTAATTAAATCCCGTTTTATTTTACTACTAGCAGACCCGACGAACTTCGTTTCGCCTAAAATTGTTTTATTCTCTGATTAGATCTTGAGTTATGAAGAAATTGGTGTTTCATTTGTATGGGAGACCACCCCCCCCCCCCCTTCCAAAGCGGGGAAGGGCAGGCCTGGTAGCGGGTCACTTTTTAGTGACTTGGTCACTTTTTTCGGGCAAGTCACTAAAAATTCTCTTTTTTCGACCTCAAGTCACTAAAGTCACTTTTTCTCGCAAAAAGTCACTATTTTCAACTATTTTGAAACTATTGACTATAGGGGCAGTAGGGGCAATATGAACATACGGGGCAATATGAGCCACCCTCATTTTGAGCTTATTGACAAGTTTTATCATGTAAAAGTTATATGATCTTTAAGAGGATGCTCCACATATGCATCAACGTGAAAACCGCATTAAAATTCAATTCAAACATGAAAATACACTTGAAAATGTAAATTTTTGCTGCATAGGCAAAAAAAATTAAAACTCGAGTTTTTCTAACAAAAAAATTTTCTTGTCGGAATTGATTTTTTTTCTCAGTGTCAAGGAGTGCCAGTGGATTTAACATATACATACATATATTTAAATATTCCTGTACAGTCAAGCAGAGTACAATATTTAGGTCGTAACTATTCGCAACGGATAAAAATACACTGAAAATAATTTCGACAAGAAAAAGTTTTTGTTAGAAAAACTTTTTTCCCTTAAAAGTGTCAAGCTTGCGATGTATGGACGGTTGGTAGGGAACATAATCACCTATCTTGAGACACAATTTCATACAAATCAAAAAAAGCGTTTTTTCGCAAATCGAGTTTTAATTTTTGAAACTGTTGAAACTGATTTTTTTTTTCAGTGTAGGGCTCAATTTGAATTGTTTCCGATATCTTTATTAGAAACTTTGACTGATTTTGCGATAGTCACCCATATAACATTTTTTGTAGGATGCGTCGTTTTTAATTGTATCCATTTGAAAAAATCAATAAAAAAATTTGGCCTTTTTCAAAAGATAGTCTGGATCAAATTGGTAAAACTTAGTTAGAGCCATTCTCAAATACGGCCCATACAAATTTCAGAACCCTCCCATACAAAATACGCTACGAGAGGGTGGGTGGGGCTTTCAGCCCCAGGTCCATTTTAGCGTTATGTAATTTGTGAATGAACCCTTAATTTAACTATAGATTTATCCAATTTATCAATTAAAAACGACGTCAGTCCAATCAAACGACAACAAAATCAATCAATAACGGTGCTCACCTGCACTTTTGACAGCTGACCGACCTGATGCTCTTTATGGCTCTCAGCTTGTGGTTGTCAATCTGGGTGTCACGCTTACCGAAGGTACTCACGTGTCAGCTTCTACATGTCACGATGCGCTTGCAGTGATTGTCAGTAAAGAACATCGTTTAAAAGCGTGGTGGTTTTTGTTTTCATATCTGATCATCTGGTGATGGTCACGACATTTTGCAAGACTGATTACAAGAATATTATCATATATGTAAGATTCATTACGGAAAAATTACAACAGCGCATTATGCGATTGAAACAGAAAAAATGATGATTAACTAATTGAAATGTGGCTGCTCAAACGGTGAAGAGTGACAAATCGGTTCAGTCCGCTGTTGTGCGGTTTTTTAATTTTATTTGGTATGGAATACTCACAACTGTTGTAGGAATATCATATTCTTCAATATTACGATACTTTTTTCGTTTAAATAAACGTTTTGGATGGGTGGCCCATACTGCCCCAAATGGTGGCTCATATTGCCCCGTATAGTCGGGAACACACATTGAAATCAATACATTTTCAAAAGTGCATTCCAACAATTTCCAAACGCATTTTTCGTCATTCATCGAAGTAATATGAAAGGTAACATTCTCTAGTATAAGTCAACTACATTTAAACGATGTTCTTTTGAGTTTTTCGGCGCTTTTCGGAACGATTTCCTTAGGTGGCCCATATTGCCCCGATCACCCCTATTTGAATGAAGCTTTATATATAAGTCGGATGATGCTTTGTTCATGGCGGAAATGAAATTACGGATCTTGGAAAAATGATCGCTCTGAAACTTCGCCAGCCATTTTACTCGCTGCTCTTATTGACATTTCACCAGTAGCTAATTGACCTTTCCCGTCAAAAATTTGCTCAATCGATTCTTTATTTTATTTTAAGTCAACTTTCCCAAAGAACCCATATTTTTTGACGCCTCTAAATATGTTTTTAAAATTTAAAGCAAAATATTTCAAAAGTGTTGTTTTTCAAGATTGGGCTAAAATTCGCCTGATTTTGAACGAACAGCCGCTGAATTTTTCAGACCGGTTTATACGTGCAGTATTTTTTCAACTTTTGTTTTGGATTTTTAAAATAGTTAGAAGCTTGAGAGAGAGTTGAAAGACCTTGACCTTAAATAAGCCAAAGAATCGATTGAGACAATAAAAATAAGATATTTTAGTTACTAGATAAAGATTGTCGCTGTCGTCGCTGTCCGGAAAATCTTTTGCTGGCGAGGATAGGGGAGCTAAATGTCAAAGAAGGAAAATCTATACGATTTGACAGCTTGGTACCCAACATGTTCCGGACAGCAGAACAAAGGGAACCGAAGCGACAATCTTTATCTAGTAACTAAAATATCTTTTCAATAAAACGAGATGCAATTTTTGACGGGAAAGGATATAGATATTATATCAAGGGGATAAAGTCTCCTTAATTTTGAAGATTGCATGCGCTGAGAAACATCGAATCATTGTAGCGAATTGCGGTAGTTTGCCGAAGATTGAATAGTTTGGTGTGATAAAGAATGATTGTATCTTGCACCAGACGCAACAATCACGGTTGTAACTATTGAGTTATTAGTGAAGTTATGTATGATTCTCAGCGCGTGATATTTTGGAAAAATAAAAATATTTATTTTCAAATCGAAATAATGATAATTGCATCTATGATTGTACTGCAATCGAATTGAAAGGCGATAATTTAAATATGTGAGGGATCCCCAAAGTAAGAACAGCCGTTTTCCCCTCCCAACATCCACTTCGATCAATATTTTGGAATTTTTCAAAATATATTATGATGATAATTTATTCATTTCAAATAGCATAAATGTAAAAGATTCCAATCGTGTTATTTTTAGATTTTGTTAGATTCGTTAAATTTTGATTACTTTTGAATTTGAAGATGAGCTCGACGGTCCTGTATTATAAGCAGGAGGTCAAGCGTTATATCCCAGGTTCATTCATTTATCTAGTTAACATCTAAACAGATAACACTGAATCAACAATTTGACGCCACAATGCACGGTTCGAGGCAGCATCTCTCCATCCTCGGATACGCCCCACGCTCGCCAAGTCGTTCTGCACCTGGTATGCCCATCTCGCTCATTGCGCTCCACGCCGTCTCGTACCTGCCGGATCGGAAGCGAACACCATCTTTGCAGGGTTGCTGTCCGGCATTCTTGCAACATGTCCTGCCCATCGTACCCTTCCGGCTTTAGCTACCTTCTGGATACTGGGTTCGCCGTAGAGTTGGGCGAGCTCATGGTTCATTCTTCGCCGCCACACACCGTCTTCTTGCACACCGCCAAAGATGGTCCTAAGCACCCGTCTCTCGAATACTCCGAGTGCTTTTCAACCCGTTATTTTGCATTATCTCTACAGAAAATCTCGGTTTTAAGCTATCATAATTTCTGCTTTTATTGAAATGTTCGAGAATCTAATTATGATTACAAAATTAGCATCGTATTCTCGGAAATATCAGAGCATGCAAGCCAAATGATTCTTGTCATATTGTGTTTGGGTTCTGACAAAGGCTTGTTGCATAGTGCGTTTGTCAGTAACAAACTCTGTTGACGACAAATGGTATATTGTTAGGCGTTACTCGAATATTGATTCCCTGTACATGACACATTTGGTGCGGTGGCGAATCTTTTTCGACCGCAGTTTCTTCTGGAGCCCGTAGTAGGCCCGACTTCCACAGATGATGCGCCTTCGTATTTCACGACTAACGTTATTGTCAGCCGTTAGCAAGGATCCGAGGTAGACGAATTCCTCGACCACCTCGAAGGTATCCCCGTCTATCGTAACACTGCTTCCCAGGCGGGCCCTGTCGCGCTCGGTTCCGCCCACAAGCATGTCTTTGACGCATTCACCACCAGTCCAACTTTTGTTGCTTCACGTTTCAGGCGGGTGTACAGTTCTGCCACCTTTGCAAATGTTCGGCCGACAATGTCCATGTCATCCGCGAAGCAAATAAATTGACTGGATCTGTTGAAAATCGTACCCCGGCTGTTACATCCGGCTCTCCGCATGACACCTTCTAGCACAATGTTGAACAACAGGCACGAAAGTCCATCACCTTGTCTTAGGGGCAAGCCAGAGTAAACGCGACATGCGATGCGACGCGACGCGACAGTGCAATTTGACAGCCTGTTGATAATGATTGTTATTCTTTTACGTGAGTCGCGTCGCGTCGCATCGCTCGTCGCGTTTACTCTGGCTTGCCCCTTAGTCCCCGGCGCGATTCAAACGAACTGGAGTGTTCGCCCGAAATCTTCACACAGTTTTGCACACCATCCACCGTTGCTTTGATCAGTCTGGTAAGCTTCCCAGGAAAGCTGTTCTCGTCCATAATTTTCCATAGCTCTACGCTGTCTATACTGTCGTATGCCGCCTTGAAATCAACGAACAGATGGTGCGTTGGGACCTGATATTCACGGCATTTTTGAAGGATTTGCCGTACAGTAAAGATCTGGTCCGTTGTCGAGCGGCCGTCAACGAAGCCGGCTTGATAACTTCCCACGAACTCGTTCACTAATGGTGACAGACGACGGAAGATGATCTGGGATATCACTTTGTAGGCGGCATTAAGGATGGTGATCGCTCGAAAGTTCTCACACTCCAGTTTGTCGCCTTTCTTGTAGATGGGGCATATAACCCCTTCCTTCCACTCCTCCGGTAGCTGTTCGGTTTCCCAGATTCTGACTATCAGTTTGAACAGGCAAGTGGCCAGCTTTTCCGGGCCCATCTTGATGAGCTCAGCTCCGATACCATCCTTACCAGCTGCTTTATTGGTCTTTAGCTGTTGAATGGCATCCTTAACTTCCCTCAAGGTGGGGGCTGGTTGGCTTCCATCGTCCGCTGAACTGACGTAGTCATCTCCTCCGCTGCCTTGACTTTCACTGCCTGTACTCTCAGCGCCATTCAGATGTTCCTCGTAGTGCTGCTTCCACCTTTCGATCACCACACGTTCGTCCGTCAAGATGCTCCCATCCTTATCCCGGCACATTTCGGCTCGCGGCACGAAGCCTTTGCGGGATGCGTTGAGCTTCTGATAGAACTTGCGTGTATCTTGAGAACGGCACAGCTGTTCCATCTCCTCGCACTCCGCTTCTTCCAGGCGGCGTTTCTTCTCCTGAAAAAGGCGGGTCTGCTGTCTCCGCTTCCGTCTGTAACGTTCCACGTTCTGCCGGGTACCTTGCTGCAGCGCGACCGCCCGCGCTGCGTCCTTCTCCTCCAGAATCTGTCTGCACTCTTCGTCGAACCAATCGTTCCGTCGACTTCGACCCATATACCCGAAGTTGTTCTCCGCTGCGTCGTTAATGGCTGCTTTGACTGTATTCCAGCAGTCCTCAAGAGGGGCCCCATCGAGCTCACCCTCTTCCGGCAACGCTGCCTCGAGATGCTGCGCGTATGCAGTGGCGACATCAGGTTGCTTCAGTCGCTCTAGGTCGTACCGCGGCGGTCGTCGGTACCGAACATTGTTGATGACGGATAGTTTTGGGCGCAGTTTAACCATCACCAGATAGTGGTCAGAGTCGATGTTAGCGCCACGATATGTCCTGACGTCGATAATGTCGGAGCAGTGCCGTCCATCAATCAGAACGTGGTCGATTTGTGATTCTGTCTGCAGTGGTGATCTCCAGGTGTACCGATACGGGAGGCTGTGTTGGAAGTAAGTGCTGCGAATGGCCATATTCTTGGAGGCGGCGAAATCAATTAGTCGTTATCCCAGGTTCGTTGTAACTGAATTTTCATAATTTTTGTTCGTTTTCTACCAAAACGATCCG
This sequence comes from Armigeres subalbatus, assembly GCF_024139115.2. Lineage (NCBI taxonomy): Eukaryota > Metazoa > Arthropoda > Insecta > Diptera > Culicidae > Armigeres > Armigeres subalbatus. The sequence goes on along the minus strand of NC_085140.1, from coordinate 185,753,949 downwards.
TACTGATGGTACTTTCGCACTAAAAATTCCAAAAACTTCCTAAAACTATAGCAAATCTGTATATTTCTTAAGTAGGTGTTCAGCTAATCCATTGATCGTAACTTTCACTCATTCTCACGAGAAGAGATTGTTCATTCACGCCGATTTTTTGCCTACAAATCATTTTCGGGGAAGAAAAACAGGTCTTATGAGTGATAGATAACCATGTTTCGCTCACTTCCAGTGGCGCAAACGTTTGATTTACTCGCAGCACTACTCACAGTTTTTATTAGTCCTACTTTTGACTGATATTTAGTGAAATTTCCTTAGGATAAAAAGAGAGGGCAAAAGTTAGCGATGCGCGATTTCTTTTCTAAGAATGGTGATTGAAAGATGGTTTCCGCTACAAATTACGAAAAAAATTCTCCCTCGACCCAAAAACGCCTAATTTCGTCTCATCGAAATTGCAACTGAAACTGATAGTCACTATTTGGTCACTTTTTCTGCAACTGAAAGTCACTATTTGGTCCCTTTTTTCGTCAACTTTGGTCACTAAAGTCACTATTTTGAGCGGCATTGGTCGCTACCAGCCCTGGAAGGGTCTCAAACTATTTTAATAACCTTCCCCGGCCCCGAAAACCTCTGCATACAAAATTTTCACGCCGATCGGTTCAGTAGTTTCCGAATCTATAAGGTTCAGACAGAAAGATAATAATACAGCATGGAAACTATATCAGGCGGATAGCTACTTCCTGTAAGTTGTACGATTTGATTAAATTTTGCATTTCCCTAAATGTGCAAAGTATGATGCGTGCACGGTATTTGGGCTGAAACCCCCATATGTAAACTTCAAATCAAATGCGCCAGCTGAAATTTTCAGAGATTGATTTTCTCACCCAAAGGCACAATCCCAATCCATATCAATTGATTTTCAATCAATTGCCTTATGAAAATTGGCCACAAGGAATCGGTATGAATTTCAATATGTTGCCTTTCATTTGAAAAAAAGTGAAGTGCGGCAGACTGGGTTCGAACCATGGACGTCGGGGTCGGGAGGCCGGTATGTAGACCACACGCCCATCGACGCTTGGTTACTCGGGAAGATAACTGCGTATAAGAAGCACTGTTGGTGGAATAATCTGTCGAAGATTCATAAGGCGCCAGTTATTAATTTCGTTAGTCCAGTTCGCTGAGTGATTTAATATTCTACACTTTACATAATCCTACGTTCAATTGGCGGTCGTGGCTCGGACACAACCCTCTACGTTTTGATGTTGTAACAGTGCGATGAAAGTTGGAAGATGCACAATTTGATGGAGCTCTATAATCCACCATAGGAAAAAAGGTTAATTGTCGGATTTATTAACTTAGTTGCAATTGTGTCTTTTTCGTTCATTGTTCCAAATATTGATTTGGTTTGGTTATGACTTTTGAGCCCATAGTAAGATTTGACCCATTCTAAATAGTATCAGTATGGAACAATGAGACAGGGTTCCCCATTTAATGAAGCTTGTTGCGAGCGAATCGGTTGGGTAGAAGTTACTAACATAAACAGACATCAACTGAGTTCATCGAACTCAGTTCCAAATCGACTTGTTTACTTTTTTCACCCATAAGAGTCAAGCAAAAAGTTCAAATGATGCCAGTATTATTTCCAAGATATCACACCTTTTCATACGTTGCCTTTTCGACAGTTTTTCACTCCGCCGGTCTCTAGTTATAGGGTTGTTATTACATAACACTATTAGTCGCTGGCTCTACTATAAAAAGTTTGTTTTTGTCGTGATGCTTTTACAATAAGTTAAATACACAACACTCTTAACTATTGGTAATTTATCATCGGCCGATCCTTCGGCCCGGTCCCTCTTTAGCCTAGCGGTAAGACGCGCAACTGCAAAGCAAGAACATGCTGAGGGTGGCTGGGTTCGATTCCCGGTGATGGTCTAGGCAATTTTCGAATTGGAAATTGTCTTGATTTCCCTGGACATAAAAGTATCATCGTGTTAGCATCATGATATACGAATGCAAGAATAATATCATGGCTTAGAAACCTCGCAGTTAATAACTGTGGAAATGCTGAATGAACACTGCTGCTGCGAGGTGGAACTGTCCCAGTGGGGGATGTAATGCCAATAAGAAGGAGAAGAAGATTTCTGTTGGACGCTCTCTCCTATTATGTCAACCCATTATTTCACAGCAGTGGTAATTAGACTTTTTCAAACTGTTTAAATAATTACAACATCATTCAAAACCGTTGATCTGCATATTGCTCTAACTTTTGCAGGACGCACGCCCGAGTTCTTCAACATAACGAAAAGCGTTAAATACACGCTCGTACAACCACGAAGGTTGGAGATTGCTGAACAAGCCTTCGAGCGATACATCTACAACATCTGCAGGGCCCGAACGAGATGCATACTGAAGCACTCCGATGAAGTTATCCTCGTTGAATATTGCTCGACTCAAGATCGCACAATGGCCCTCAGATACTGCAAGATAGCAGTCCCAGAACTTGTCGCTCTGAATCAAATGAAGCAACGCTTTCTGGAACGTGACGTCGTGAGGGAGCTCATGGTGTGTATCCAATCAAATCCTGCGTTCATAAATATGCAAACGCCCGGAAGCGTATTGCACGCCCTTCTCAACGGATATTTACCTCAGAACACCATGAGCTGGAAGACCCTCAGCAAGGTCCCCTCGATTCAAAAGATTCGTGTTTTTGGCAGGGGAATTAAGAGAAAATCTTCATATCAACGAGTCTATACCCAAGCCAAGCAGATGTTTGGAGTGGATGTTGACAAACAAAACATTTTCTCGGAGGAAGTACGAGAGCTCAAGAAGAAGAGAAAATATGACATCAAAATGGAACAATACTAAATAACTATTGATGGTTGTGAATACTTACTTTGATTCCTTATTTTTCATTATCTCACTGACTTTGTATTCAAGTGGGTTATAGAAACATTAGTTTTGTTTGTAACAAAATGTCAATAATAAGAACAAACTTGTCGTATGGCGACATAATAATAATTTAAATACTGAATTCAAACATATAATTCTTGCAGTGAATTACATTGATAAAATAAAAGAATAAATATTTCATTTTGTGCAAAGATGGACCCGGGGGGAAACATTTATGTAGGGTGACGGGAGGGAATGTTAGTCCTGGATGTAGCCTTGGCTCATCACGCAAATCAATGGATATTCTAGCGATAATACGTCAATTTGTAGGGAGATATTTATTATTTACCACTGCTTCTTTTAAAATAGTATAAAATATATTTGAACCGCCGTTTGTTTGAGAAACCAAAATGAAAAAAAAAGTTCTGGAATATATTTTTTCGTTTGTTTGTGAAACTACATATGTGCACGCACTTTGAAAAGCAATTACAGAGTACTGCTTGCAGTTTTCGCACTGGAAGTGCCTCAGGGTGTTGAGTTTTACCAAAAACTATTGATCTGTATCGAAGAAATAGAAAAATACGGTGCCAATTTGTTTCAAGACCAGTTTTTGTTAAGAAAATTATTTTGAGCTTGTAACTAGATGTAACTAGATAAGTACCTAGATAAATTATTATACCTACGCATAGTATAAATAGTGTAAGTTGCGATCATTTTCTTCAAGTCGAGTCAAGTACGAGACACTGAAGACGGCCTTACTGTTGAGGTCGAAATACGTATCTGTCAAGATACAATTAAGTGGTGGAATTCAATGGGATGGTATAAACTCGTCTTATGACAAGGGCAGTTTTTGTTGTTTTCTCGAAATTATGTAAAAAGGATATTATTATTATGCAGTTTCTCAAACAAACTTCGCGCAACATATGATTACCTACGGCTTATAAACCAAAACCATGATTTTTTCTAGCGTAAACGAATAATTTGTAAATGATTGTTCATGCTAGGTAAAACTCCGTTTTTGATATCTCTTAAGAAACACATTTATTGCTATTTTGAGTAAGCGTCTCATGAACCATCTACACCGATTGTATGTCATACCCCAGAAACCCATTGCCCAGAAAGTGATTCCCCAGAAATTAATTCCCCTGAATGCACTACTCCCCAGAAAACCATTCCCCAGAATACCATAATCCCCAGAAATAAATTCCCCAGAATGCCCCTATCCCTCGAAAGACATTTTCCAGAATGCCTCCATCCCCCGAAAGACATTCCCCAGAATGTCCTAATCCCCAGAATACCATACCCCAGAATGCACCATTTCGTAGCTTAGACTAAATACTTCGTAATTGCTTCATCCCGGGCAAATGCGTACTTTTAAAGAAGGAGTCATCTACTCTTTTGCCTTATTCCGGGCAAATACATACTTTTAAAGAAGGAGTCATCTACTCTTTTGCTTCATCCCGGGCAAATGCGTACTTTTAAAGAAGGAGTCATTTACTCTTCTGCCTTTTTTCCTGGCAAATGCATACTTTTGAAGAAGTAGTTATCTACTCGTTTGCCTTTTTCCGGGCAAACGCATACTTTTAAAGAAAAAGTCATCTCCTCTTTTGCATTATCCCGGGCAAATGCGTGCTTTTAAAGAAGGAGTCATCTACTCTTTTGCATTATCCCGGGCAAATGCGTACTTTAAAAAAAATGAGTGATTTACTCTTTTACCTTTTCCGGGCAAATGCATACTTTTGAAGAAGTAGTTATCTACTCGTTTGCCTTTTTCCGGGCAAACGCATACTTTTAAAGAAGGAGTCATCTACTCTTTTGTCTTATTCCAGGTATATACATACTTCTAAAAATGAAAATCATATATTCTTACGATCCATTGCATTTCATACTCTTTTCAACGATTATGCCAAATGGTCATTATGTCAAACGGCTTTATGCCAAATGGCATTATGTCATATGGGCTTCCCCCAATATGAACAACGAGTATATTGGACTATATGCTCCTTCCTATTATATGTGAGCCCTAACAAACATATCAAATGGGCTCCATTCCGGGCAAATACGTGCTTTAAAATAAGGCAGCATATGTCGTTTTGCCTTATTCCGGGCAAATGCGTACTTCAATATAAGTGTTTTTGCATAGAAATATAGTATCTAGTATTTTTAATTTATAGAAATGACAGCGAAAAACATAGTTTCTTAGACTGATACCTTTTTCTGGGGAACGGGTCATTCTGGGTTTTTGGTTTCTGGGGAATGAGTCATTCTGGTTTTTTTTTCTGGGGAATGGGTCATTCTGGGGATTTCTTTTCCGGGAAATTGTGCATTCTGGGGAATATCATTCTGGAGAATAGGTCGTTCTGGGAAATGGAATTCTGGGAAATACCATTCTGGGGAACTGATTCTGGGGATTGGTATTCTGGGCATTGACATACAACCATCTACACCATAGCAGTTTTTAAGTCCTTTGTTTGGCTCTTTATATAGTTTATTTAGAAAATCTAACTTCAAGTTAATTTAAAATGTACCTATTCTTACTAGGTTTTCAATATACAGCATAGCAGAACTGCTCTGGCTAACATATCTAAACAAATTCGATGATTACTAACTATGAGCAAACGGCTTAAAAACCAGACGTGTTACCAGTAATGCGAGTAAACGGCGCAATTTTTGTTTCAGCCGAAATTTTGTGGATTTTGAATGGTTTTTCAATTATTCTAAATTTGCTGTTGTGTGCGTGTATCTGTGTGTGTGCGTAAGTTTGCGTGTGTGTATGTGTGTGTGTGTGTGTGTGGGTTAAGGTGGCTCAAAAAACACTTTTTCAAATTTTTTGATGGGCCGCCCTCTTATTTGGTTCTATTTGATGCCCTGATGCTCTGGACAAAATTTCAGCCAAATCGGTCAACGTTTGGGCGGTGCTAAACTCGTTGGAAGTTTATATGGAAAAATGTATGCAGAAACATCCAAAAACAGTGATTTGCAGTTGGACGGCACAATTTACGATCAATAACCATAATACTCATTCAGTTCTTGTAGAATGAAATACAGAATGTTATGCTGAAAACCGCGAGAAGATTAGAGTTTATTAGGCAAAGATATTAGCATTTTACTGGAGTGTTGTAGGGGTGAATTTATTTCTTTTCAAAGGTAAAAGAAACGAAATTTGCTCAAACCCCACTTCAGAGGAATGCTAATAACTTAGCCGGGCAAACTCTAATCTTCTCGCGGTTTTCTGCATAACATTCTGAATTAAATTCTTCAAGATCTGAACGAGTATCATAGTTCTTCATCGTAAGTTGTGCCGTCCAACTGCAATTCACTATTTTTGGATGTTTCATACATTTTGCATATAAACTTCAACGAGCTGCTGCAAACGTTGACCATTAACTGAAATTGTCCAGAGCATCGCATCAACAGAATCAAGAAGGCGGCCCATCAAAAAGTGAAAAAGTTTTCTCATACTAATTTGAGCCACCCTAGTGTGGGTGTGTCTAAAATTAGGTACTTTTTTCTAACTGTGTAAGCTTGGTTGATGTCGTAATGTAGGTTGATGATAGTTGGCCACTTTTGTGTGGGCGAATATTTCATAACAGTTTTGTGTGGGCGAATATTTCATAACAGTACCGCCCAACATCGATTTTATTACTGTTTTGCATTTCTCGTACTAAAATGTTGTACCGATAGGCTGCATGATCACTCTAAAAACTCCATTTGCCCATAGTGGCCCATAGTGTCATACCAATCGACTCAGCTCGACAAACTGAGGTGATGCCTGTATGTGCACAAATTTTGTTAAAATACTTTTGGGAACTTAGCATTATATGACTTACAACAGGTTTCATTCGGGAAATCCTGCTCCATTGTTTGCTAATAAAAATTGGGCAGATCGGACTATGGGATCCGAAGTTATGCCCAAAACGCTATTTTTTATGCGCTAAATACGCTAAAAACACATATTATTCATATTTTCTTTAGCATTTTTGTTCTCGAGAAAGGCACAAATAACCGCTAGGTTTATTTTTACAAAAATCTTCAAAAAATTATATCAAATATGGGAAATGTGATGCTGGTTATATTCATGCAGATGTTCTGGGTTTCCAATTTATTACAGGTTTACCTCGATTATATGGACCCTCGATTATATGGACTTCGATTATATGGACATTTTTTTTCGCTCATTTTTTTTGTGTTTTGGGGTTTTAAAAAGATGTTGAATATTGTAAGTCACATTTTACATTGATTCTATATTTATTATGGTACATTGGGGCAAATAAAGGCCCGTAAGGCATGTTGTGAAGAGCATTAGTGATTAATCATAGATTTAATCATGATTAATGAATAATGGGTTATTTAATCATTTTCATTAATCATAATCATACAAAAAATACGATTCAATCATTAATCACTAATCGTTAATCATAGGTATTTGCATTTAATCATTAATCACTCATCGTATTCATGATTGTTTTGAGTTTATTCTTTAATCATCAGTTTTAATCATTGCATACATTGCTTTTATTCATTATTCTTTAATCATAATCATACAATTATTATACCATTAAGGTGATTATAGAATGAAGCCAGAAATCGGCCATTTTGTAAACCACGTGCTTTTCCAATATTTTTTTCAACAGCACGAGATGAAAGAACCATAACGCGTATGGGGCTGAATTAATGGTAGATCGTTTGCTTAGTTATGCTGAACAATCATAATTTGAGTTTCGGCACTGTACGAAAACTATTACGCCAGATTTAGGGTTTTGGAAATGTATGTAGATAAACATGTGGTGAATTTGAAATTCACCACGGGCTTCATTCTATAATCACCTTAATAACATAATTTGGTAGAAAGGTTACTTGATTATTGATCACTATGCATATCAATCAATTTGATTATTCATAATAATTAATCATTAATCATATCGATCTTTAATCATTAATCATACACATATTGTGTCAACATTTAATCACGATCGGTAATCGTTAATCATACTTCAATCGTTTTATTCTTTAATCATAATCGTTAATCATTGTCAAAAATTATTTTAATCGTTAATCATAATCATTAATCATTGTCAAAAATGGATAAATCATTAATCATAATCCATAATCATACAGTTGAATGGTTTAATCATAAGAAATTTAATCATTCATTGGAAGCTTTATTCATTAACGCTCTTTGTGATGTTATATATGGAGATGCACTCTGAGTCATATGTTCGATTGACTTGATTGATTTACCATTTTCACGTTGGAAAATTTCATTGAATATAATGATAAATATACAATTCCTTAATCTGCAACAGCCACGGCCACGTCCTTACAAATAGGTGGTGAAAAATATGCGTATTTACAGTATGCGGAGCAAGTGATAAGATGAGATTGTCATATTTAGCTGTTAGATCTTTGCTTCCAACCTTTTTCTGCTTTTGGTGCATGGAATTAAGTATAGAAGGACGGATGATGCATTAACATTTAGCAAACCGGACCCACTGAGACTGATTTTTTAGGTATATCCACGAAACTTGAAGAGTTTATTTCAATATGTGATACTTAAAGTTCCAAATTATTTTCAAACCTGGCATTATTTCTTCTGGAAGAACTTGATAATTATTTGAATGGTAAAAACTGAAAACTCTTCGAGCAGTCTTTATGTTTAAATAAATGTTGTCGAATATCCTGGTATTCACATTTGTTCAGCACAAGGCTTAAGGATTATACTGACGCTCAACGGTAGGAAAAGAAAATAAATATCTTTAGAATGTTCTTGTTAGCAGTTCTTAAATCAATTGCTGCTAAACCGTTCAGCAAAGCGTGATCCTAAAACGCTAATGCAAACTCGTTCATGCTGTGTAATGTGAGTGTTGTACAAAATACAACAGCGCGCGGTGGTGAAATTTTGAATGCAATCTCAAGTTTTGTTTGTTTATGAGGTTTCATCACCGCGAGAAACTTATTGATTGATTTTCATTGGCTTTTATCGGTGAGATCGAACTACCTAAGCTCAAAGTGGAAGGGAGCATGTTTGTAAAGCACGATGAAGCACAGAATTGAAAGTTATCGCAAGCGAGCGACAAGTATGAAATTGAATAGAAGTTGAAACGTAAGCAGAGGGCCATTGAAGAACAACACGAAATTGAAATCGCTGTTATTTTACCTAACGTCCACCCAGGAACGGCTTGGCTGATAGTGTGTGAACTATCTTACCAAGACAGGCAAAATAACAGCGATTTCAACCTTTCTGACTGATATGTTGTTCGGCGTTCGGAGACAGTTCTAGCGATCAGTGGCATTTTTCAGATATTCCTGCAAATTGGCGCTACTTATTGGAATTTTTCACGCAACAATTCACACGTTCCTACTTGGTCCAAGCGATCTAATACGAACCGTATTTGTCATTGTTTTGCCAATTAGATTCCTTGTTTATGAGGTTTCATCACCGCGAGAAACTTATTGATTGATCTCACCGATAAAAGCCAATGAAAATGGGTGGACGTTAGGTAAAATAACAGCGATTTCAATTTCGTGTTGTTCTTCAATGGCCCCTCTGCTTACGTTTCAACTTCTATTCAATTTCATACTTGTCGCTCGCTTGCGATAACTTTCAATTCTGTGCTTCATCGTGCTTTACAAACATGCTCCCTTCCACTTTGAGCTTAGGTAGTTCGATCTCACCGATAAAAGCCAATGAAAATCAATCAATAAGTTTCTCGCGGTGATGAAACCTCATAAACAAGGAATCTAATTGGCAAAACAATGACAAATACGGTTCGTATTAGATCGCTTGGACCAAGTAGGAACGTGTGCACCAACGTAGCGCCAATTTGCAGGAATATCTGAAAATGCCACTGATCGCTAGAACTGTCTCCGAACGCCGAACAACATATCAGCAGGTTGAAATCGCTGTTATTTTGCCTGTCTTGGTAAGATAGTTCACACACTATCAGCCAAGCCGTTCCTGGGTGGACGTTAGGTAAAATAACAGCGATTTCAATTTCGTGTTGTTCTTCAATGGCCCTCTGCTTACGTTTCAACTTCTATTCAATTTCATACTTGTCGCTCGCTTGCGATAACTTTCAATTCTGTGCTTCATCGTGCTTTACAAACATGCTCCCTTCCACTTTGAGCTTAGGTAGTTCGATCTCACCGATAAAAGCCAATGAAAATCAATCAATAAATCTCAAGTTTTGTCCGGGATTTTTATGAGGGCCCGCCACTGTGCGTCGTTTTGAATTTTAAATACGTGGATAGAGCGATTTATTTACATTGATTTAAATTCTTTTTAAGAATATCAATCAAACACAACTTGTTGCAAGGAGATTTTTTAAAGATAAGTGTCTAAAAAGTGAGACTGTTTCTACGCGATTTTTGCATAAACAAATGCATTTTGGCCATATCTTCTGAGCCAATAGTCTAATCCGGCCAATTTTCGTAAGGAGACAATAGGACAAAACTTTACATCGGTCCTTCTATATAAAGCCAGTTTTTGAATCTAACATATACCTTTCTCGACCACTCAGTGTTTGCTTTGTTGCTGAAACAGGAAGGCACTGTAGTTAGAATTCGTGAATAAGTATATTAGTGTGCTCACATTGAGCTGGGCGAAGTCTTCATTACTAATGTAATCTTAGAAACAAGCGGCTGGAAAAAAGGTACCGTTCTTATAGAAAATCATAATCTACTGAGTTATCATAAAATGAGCCCAAACATGCGGATTAGACTGTAAGGCAATATATGGATATTTTCTTTCAACTTTTAAGACTTATTTCATCGTGTAACACAAATTCCGAGAAAAAAAATTTGCTTCGATTATATGGAAAATTCGATTATATGGACTTTTTTGCATCGAAAAAGTCCATATAATCGAGGTATACTAAGGGTATACCTGTATTGAGTTCAGACCCATAGATCCTACCACGTAAACTACGCTCTGTACAATACTAGAAGCACCCCATTGTATCCATATAGGTCCTTAGAGGCCATGTGTATACTTTACGATTTAGATATTGTCAAATCAGATATTCTAAGTTCTCCAAGTCATTCTGGAGGACAGACTTAAAGGTTGTACCACGTCACAATATCATTAGCATCCAGGGTTCGTAATGCTCACTCAATTTCAGGAGCACAGGATGCTCCCTCACGAAAAGTTTCGGGGAGAAATCACTTTTCGGGAAAGAAAAACTGCTTGGAGAGTGATAACCAAGGGGTGGGTCGCTGAGCACAATTCAATTTGAATTCATTTTATTTTTTGTGACAATTTGTGCCACAGTGTGCCACAAATTGTGCCTAAACTGAGTGTGACAATTTGTCATTTTGACAATCAGAAAATTCTGGCAACACTTTCAAATGTCATCATCAAGTACCTTTTGGCGCGTTGAAAAAAATCATAAAAACGCGCGCATGCATTGGTCGATTTGACTCGACTATAGATAGTAGAATCTATAGATGAGCGAAAGCATGGCTGAGTCGATTTTTTTGCCCGTGCACACGCGCATATGACGTCACAGCCCTTAACGTTTCCATTGAAATCATGACGTCATGCTCGTTTGGAGACACGTTTGACAGTTCGTTTGGAGACAGAGGATTTATCTTCGCTCATCTATATATTCCACTATCTATAGACTCGACGATTTAATAAATGCATTCGTTCAACTTATCGGATCGAAAATCATGTACAGGTAGGTTTAATAAATGGGTTCGAAAGTTGCGATGCGAAGTGTTTTGGGGCTGGATGATGCCGTATCGGAATCCAGATCAGAGGTTTAATACTGGTGGTTCGGGAAAATCTAATTGAAAACAACTATGAATATATCAGCGATAATGGATTAGTATCAGATGTTACGAACAACACACACAAAAAATATAATTCTTTCAACATTTGTTTTGTTCTTTAGATCCGGAACTAGCGTGTTATCGCGATAACAAACCAATTTAGGAATATGTTGCAGCGGTTCATAACAAGATTTTCCCACCCGGAAGTTCCGATCCGGTGGCAAGAAAAGTAATCAAACAATGAGATAGATACTAAAGGTGATGAAGAAGGGAAATGTAAACAAAACTGGTGACGTAGATTATTGCACGGCATCTAATAACAGCTTTTTCGAACATAGTAGTCACAGTACTAGTGGTAGTTCATACAAACTATACACGGTTAAAAAAAGTGCATAATTTTAGTTACTTTTTTTCTTGCATCTCCCTCTCTCTTCTTTTTGTTGTCATGAAATGCTTTGTTGTCATGAAATGAAGAGCAAAACTACTCAAAATGGCAGATAAGTGTAAAAACGTTAAGTAATCGCATTTTGATTCGTGTAATGTCATATTCCCCAGGTAACGAACCCAACCATGCTTTAGCTCATCTATATAGATTCCACTATCTATAATTCGAACAAGCTGCCATTAGATATCATGCAACTATCTACGTTATGATTTTTTATTTATATTTTCCACCCACTAATACGCTTGCAGTTGGTCTGTTTCCTCACCTTAGTATCTATTTCATTGTCTATAAGCCAAAACAAGCTTTGGCAAGGTTGCCGGTATTTTATGGCATTGATCATTCAAATGTCAAAAGTGTGCCGAGTGTGCCACACTTTTGAATCAAAAACTGCAAATGAGTGCTCGGCACATTGTGCTCAGCGTCCCGCCCCTTGGTGATAACCGTTTTTCGCTCACTTCGATTGCCGCAAAACGTTGGTTTGCTCTTTTTCTTTCATATTCGAGTCTTTTCGTGGCATCATAAATGCAAATGGTAGTAGCTGTAGTAGTATGTGAAACAAATAACTTATCACTTTCAAACAGATAGCGTGGTGGTGTGGCTAGAGTAAGCACAGCTATTATTGTTACTATTCTGGGTTCGAATCCCGGTGCGGCCATACAATTTTATAATTGTTCTGCGATAATTCTCGCGAAAAGTGAATGAGCGTGATGAAGTGATGAAACGAAAAAGGATTTTCATCTAATAAGCAAGATTTTCGTTTATCTTCCAAGGCTGATTCTAGAGAAAAGATTGATGGGTGAAAGATGATCCTCAACATAAACAACGAAAAAAGATTCTCCCTTGGCCCGAAAAACGCTTGCTTTGCTCTCATTGAAACGAAAAGTTGAAACCCTGTTAGCATCCTATTGTATCCATATAGACGTAGGCCATGCGTATTATTTTCGATTTAGATATGATCGGGGTTCTGCCAAGGTCCGGGGTCCAAGTGCCAATGAAAAATTACCCATTTTTCTCGCACAAGTTTTAGTGTAGTAGACCCAGAGCCGTAGCGTGAGCACCCTTGGCGAAACCTTTTTTGGACGCCCATTTTTTACTAAGTGGAAATAAAATACACAAATTTTATATTTGGAGAAAAAATTCAATCTTACCAAAACAGAAGTAAGATGAAATGGTTTATTGGTTTAAAGATGCTTTCAATATTCAACAGATATCTGATATATGAAAGTGTCACATATAAAAATATGTTGTGATTTCAAATGTTTTTCCATATTGAATGTTAATTTGTTCGTGGGAAATAGCTGCGATTTTACACGTCATTGGAAATTCAAAACTGTTTGTTTGGTTAATTGCTGAAATAAATTATGCAAATAAAAAAATCAACTTTTCAGTGGATCGGTCTATGCACGGCTTCACTATCGGGCAGGGTTTGCAGAAATCGCTCTCAATAGATAACGGGGCCCTCCTTAGCCGTGCGGTAAGAGTGGGTCTGACTATGATTTGGAACCACTACTGGACCTGATTGGAGTAATATAATCCCACTCTTGCAATCCCACATCGGAACTAGTCTTATAATGAAAACCTACTTTATAGTGGGTTGGTTGAAAGCAGGAATCGCCAAAGGACTGTAAATCTTTGTATATGGTTTGGAAACACCACTGGACCAAGTTGGGTCAATGAAATTTAGATCTGAGCTAGGATCGATGTTTAGAATCGCAATTGGTCCTAGTCGGATAACAAAAAAACTAAATTTGGTATGGATTGGCTTGGCCCTTGGCGGGGGCCAACTTTCACCCCATTAACTAAAGATAAGTATCCAAAACCAGATACAGTAATATCCCGATTTTATCACCCCCCCTGACAAATTTTGGGGTATAAAATAGAAAATGTGACAAAATTGGAAAAAAATATTTTTTTTTTTGGTTTGCAAGTATGAATCAGTTCATGCCTTGTAAAAGCAACATAAGTGAATGGAACGGGCTTGGTGGTCATATGGCTACCGCTTCTGCCTCATACGCAGGAGGTCGTAGGTTCAATTCCAGGCCCGTTCCATTCCTCCTACATTGTATCTTTTATATATTTTTCATGTTCTAGCAATCGCTAGAACGTCGTCGTCCCGTGGGTTTACTCTAAATAGCCAGGTATATCCGTTTTCTTGATCTTTGTTAAGTAAGTTTATTTGTTTTTGTTTGTAAATTTCTAAGCTTTCCGCTACGTCAAGTTTTCAAGGATTTTGTATTTGTCTGAGAAGTGATATGTTGTCTTTCGTTAATTGATGATCTTCGTTAAATATATGTTCGGCTACTTTAGATTTGAAATGATAATGTATACCTTTTTCAGTGTCTTTGTTTGCTTTAGTTACTTCTGCCAAATGTTCTTTGAACCTCGTGTCTAGTGTTCGTTTTGTCTGTCCTATGTAGATTTTGTCACAGTGTGGGCATGATATTTTATAAACTCCAGATTTTCCTAATGCGTCAACGGGGTCTTTTGTGCTTCCAAGTAGTGTCTTCAGTTGGTTGTTCCTGCTACTGAAAACAAATTCGATACCAATTTTTCTAAATTTAGAGCGTAATGGTCTGGTTATATTATGGTCAAAATTAACGGATACTCGTCGCAATTCATTTGTTATTGGTGATAATGTATTTCATGATTTTCTGTACTGGGTTTTTCTATGTTTGTCTATAATAGCTTGAATAGTTCTAGTTGAGTATCCGTTTAGTCTAGCTGTTTCAAAAATGTAATTTAATGCTTTCTGTTTCCCTGTGACGCTACGTGGAAAAGTCTCGAGTCTATGTATCATGTGTTGGAATGCGGCTGCTTTGTGTTGGTGTGAATGGTTTGAAGTGTTGGGTATAACTCTTTGTGTGTATGTGTGGGTTTTCTGTAAATTTCAAACCAAATGAATTTTCTAAATTCTAAATTTTCTAAATTCTCCAAGTCATTGTGGAGTTCAAACCTAAAGGTTCTAATACGTCTACTACTAGCATCGGTGCATGTTTTACAAATGTATGTGTGTGACTGTTTATCATGATAAATAATAAATTCGATTCAATGAATTATTGGCAGTGGCTGATTTGCTACCCGCTACTTCCACATCCAGGCGCTATCGTATATGCGCAAACAGCCAGCATGAATTAACCGCCAGAAATGTGTATGGCGAAAGACATCTAACGCTGGTTTTCTCAAAATTAGGAACTTTTCATGAACAAATATTTGGTTCCAGTTATGAAAGATGGTGTCCTCTACTACGCCTACCAAATATTTTTAATTAGGGTGCTTAATTTTGAAAAGTCGAACCTTAGATGCCTTTGGCCATACTGATTTCAGAAAGTTAACTCCTAGTGTGCCGCTGTAAGAATCCTCAAGAAAACCAGCCACTGCCAATAATTCAATGAGACAAAAGTTCCATTGAGCAAAGCGGTAATTTTTCATAATGTGCTATTTGTATCAATGCTTTATGAAAAGCTTAATTTGGAGAATACTAGGGATTTTATTCAAATAGGCGAATTGATTTTGGCCTTGGTTTCTGGAACGAGGAAAGTGCGCTTCATTCGAACTATTTTTGCTTACTAATGTGCCTTACAGAAAGAATGGATTCCAATCTATCTGATAGTAACGTCAGTTGAACAAAATATGCTAAACAAAGAGAGTATTCGCCGTTTAAAATTTCAAGGTCAAATTCATTTACGCCTATTTGAAAAAAGTTCCTAGAATAAATTTTATTAAATTTGTTCGAACTGCAGATCCTCTAATAAGTCTCCCTAATGATGCTTTTCCCTCCCCAGGCCGCACGCCCGCGCCTTTCGATACATCGACGAGTGCCAAGCATACGCTGGCTCAACCTGATCGAATGAAAATAACAGAACAAGGGTTTGAACGCTACATCGCTGACACCGCCGGAGCTCGAGTCAGGTGCATTGTGAGACACTCAAAAGAAGACTTCCTGGTACAGTATGCATCCTTCGAAGATCGTAACAATGCAATCAAAAATTGCAACATCGCAATGCCTGGACTGATTGCAATCAGTCAAACAAAGCAGCGTTTCCTGGAACAAAGTGTCGAAATGGAGATCATGCAATGGGTCCAAGAAAATCCGTCATTCATGAACATGCTTCCGCCGGATAATGTTTTGCAAGCCTTGCTGATGGGACATCTCCAGAATATTGATCAAAGCTGGAAAACTGTCGTGAAGGTAGACAGGATTTGGGATTTGAAACTCCGCGGTAGGAAACATCATAGAAGAAGCATCGATCGATCGATCTCCACTAGAGCCATGCAGCTGTTTGGTGTAGCGTGCTCGTTTGTCCACCTAGTTACGGAACAGGTAGCGCATGAGCGTCAACAAAGAAGGGAACGAAGAAAAGCAAAAAAAATCAAACGTCGGCAGGAAATCAAAAAATTCATCAAAAATCCATTAAACAGGTGAGAAAGTGAGAAAACGACTTAAACTCTGCCATACTTCGCGTTACACTTTTTTTTATCCGTTATTACATTTGAATTCGACTGAAATAAGAACATTATCAACTGGACTCAATATTATTGTTCAAACGTAAAAAAATGTAAAAATGTAAAATGTTTTACAAATTTTTTTAATTCTGTAACAATTAATTACCGAAATTTCTAAGGCTCCTCCTAAGTCCCTCTTACCACTGAGGTATTACAAACTCTATATTCTTAAAAATTTAAAGTAGTTTTACAAAAAAAATCACATCTTAACCCTTAAATGCGCAATGTTGTTTTAAAACCACAAACCGAAAATACGTTTAATGTTAATAATTTCAATGGTTATTTACGTTAAAAATATTTCCGACGATTTCTAAAAAAATCGCCTTGCGCCTTTAAGGGTTAAAGAAGTTTATACATATTTGCATATTTGATGGCAACTAGTTATTTTAGTATTTGTAAGCTGCACACTAAAACATCTAACAAACAACACTACCCTAAGCATGATTTATCGTTTGTTTTTCGTTACACTTTAACTCACCTGACAGTCATTATCAATGTCAACGTAGAATCCGTCGGTTCGATTCGCACATACAAATGAATGGTTAATGTCATCACGTATCTCTTCGGCACCGGCTGGTAGCACGTACGCGTATGCTTTCACTTGTTTGCTCTGGAATAGACAAGAAATAAAAGCAACAGGACTTAGTACCTAAATTGTGAAGGTGGTGTGGTGAACGGTGAAGTGTGGCGCGGCACGACTCGGACATAAGTGAAGTCACGTTTCTAATTTTGGGCGAACCATAAGGGCATCCATATGGTGTAGTGTGTTGTAATAATGCATTTATCGAAAGGGAAACCGCGCCACCGGTCACTTTGCTGTATGTCGCCAAGAAAAGCATAATCGATAACCATAAGTGATCGGTATGGTAGAGGTTGATGTTTGAATGCAAAATGCGGATGACTTAATCGACAGCTAAGCTACGAACCGAGATTTTGGTGAACAAGGAAGCTTTATTTGTTAAAGTTACATTATTATTATAAACTAGTTTAATCGTGGACGCAGTAGCGCCCGTGGCAAGTGTTTTTATTTTTATTTTTTTTCAATATAAACGGTTAATTAACTCATGCATTAAAAAAATCAAACTTTCAACGTCTGTTGTCTGTGAATTTTTCCATCAAATGCTGTGTCTGGTTGTCTAAGGTTGTCACTGGTTTTGTTTTGTGCATCTGATAGTAAAAAAGAATTGAAGAGTCAAATATTTCATTTTTTGTTAGAATTTCCCCAAGTGCTGCGTCTGGTTGGCTAGTCACCGGACAGACAAACAGGGCTTAGAGTGGGGCGTCATGGTCATTTTTTCAAATCAATGGTTTTTCGAAGCTATTCTGGGTCCTGAACAACTGTGCAGAATTTGGGACCGATTGGTTGCTTCCTCGCTTTCCGCATCGCGTTTGAAGTTTGTATGGAAATTAGTATGAGGGAACGTATATTTTTGCATTTCTACTACTACAGGTTTAAGTTCATCGTAAACCAAGTGGCACATCGCGTTAAAGTATAACACAAAGGATGCCGAAAGACTTTGCTGAAGAGGGCACGTTGCTGGAACGTCCACGAAAAAAGTTATAACGCTTCGAAGAATGAGTGTTCAAACCATATGCAAAAAATCGTTTATTCTGCCAGCACTGCCGAACTACGTAGACCAATAATTTAAATGAGTGTTATTTCAAAATAATTGATCTTATAGGGCTTTAGAGCTAATGGGAGCTATCCGGAATAATTTCACAAAGAAAAAAATCCGACAAGAAGGAAGATGGGTTTTGCCCTTCGATAACCATAGGTTGTCTGGTAGTGCTGGCAGAAACATTGATTTCTTGCATATGGTTTGAACAATCAATTTTCGAAACGTAATAACATTTTTGGTAGACCTTCCAGCTACGTACCTTCTTTTGCATCTTCCAGACCATATGCCAACGTGTTGAGTCACGTGATTGATGATAAATTGTAGCCGCTAAGAGCAAAAATGTAAAAAAGTACGTTTTCTCATACTAATTTCCATGTAAATTTGAAACGCGATGCGGCAGGCGAGGTCGCAACCAATCGAGTTGATTTCGTAGTGATAGGCAAGTAGATGAAGTCTCGCTTAACTTTTCAAAAGGTCCTAAGTAACATTTTTTTCATGATTTAATTTGAGTACTGCAATCAAAAGCTTTGATATTGGTCTGTTGATTGCAATATTCAAATTAAATCATGAAAAAAATGTTACTTAGGACCTTTTGAAAAGTTAAGCGAGAAGTGAGTAATGATGTGGAAAACCCATTAGGGGCCATCCACAAAGTACGTCACGCTCCTAGGGGGGAGGGGGATTCCGAGCAGCGTGACGACTCATACAAAAATTTTAGAGGTGTAATACAAAAAGTGTGACAAAGGGGGGAGGGGGGTCGAAAACCGCCAATTTTTGCGTGACGTACTTTATGGATCTTGCCTTAACGAACCGATCCGTGTATTGAGCAAATTCTTCAATTAAAACCTTATCCAGATCTACGCATCGACAAACGATAAATTCGACAACTTGAATGTCTTGATTAAGTCTATGAAGACAAATGCACAATAGAATATTCGAAAGCAAACCTGGTGATACCCGAATGGTGAAACTTGCAGCTAGATAGACCATGTTCTGGTAGATGAGCGGCATTTTTCGATTGTTATCGATGTGCGGACATTCAGCTGTCTGAACATTGACTATGATCACTACCTCGTTGTCAGCAGAATTAGATCACGGTTGTCAACTGTATCGAACGAAAGATCACAGCGAACGATGCGTTACAACATCCAGCGATTGTCGGCGAAAGGAGCATCGGTTGGATACGCCAGTAGGTCGACGAACGGATAAGTGTAGGGGAATTATGGGTAAAACCGACACCACGTCAAATCTCTGATTTCAAGTGGTTTATTTATTATCAGACTAAGGCCGGAGTGGCCTGTGCTGCACATAAAAGTCTTCTCCATTCAGCTCGATCCATGGCTGCACTTCGCCAACCACGCAGTCTGCGGAGGGTCCGCAAATCGTCCTCCACCTGATCGATCCACCTTGCCCGCTGTGCACCTCGCCTTCTTGTTCCCGTCGGATCGTTGTCGAGAACCATTTTCACCGGATTACTGTCCGACATTCTGGCTACGTGCCCGGCCCACCGCAGTCTTCTGATTTTCGCGGTGTGAACGATGGATGGTTCTCCAAACAGCTGATGCAACTCGTGGTTCATTCGCCTCCTCCACGTACCGTCCGCCATCTGCACCCCACCATAGATGGTACGCAACACTTTCCTTTCAAAAACTCCCAGTGCGCGTTGGTCCTCCACGAGCATCGTCCAGGTCTCGTGTCCGTAGAGAACTACCGGTCGTATAAGCGTTTTGTAGATAGTCAGTTTGGTACGGCAGCGAACTCTATTCGATCGGAGCGTCTTCCGGAGTCCAAAGTACGTACGATTTCCAGCCAATATGCGCCTCCGAATTTCTCTGCTGGTATCGTTATCGGCGGTCACCAGTGAGCCCAAGTACACCAATTCTTCAACCACCTCGATTTCGTCACCACCGATGGAAACTCGTGGTGGGTGGCTTACATTGACCTCTCTTGAGCCTCTTCCTATCATGTACTTCGTCTTCGACGTGTTGATGACTAGTCCAATCCGTTTAGCTTCGCTTTTTAGTCTGATGTAGGCTTCCTCCATCCTCTCAAAGTTACGTGCCATGATATCAATGTCGTCGGCGAAACCAAATAACTGGACGGACTTCGTGAAAATCGTACCACTCGTGTCAATCCCTGCCCTTCGTATTACTCCCTCCAAAGCGATGTTGAATAACAGACACGAAAGACCATCACCTTGTCGTAACCCTCTACGCGTTTCGAAGGGACTCGAGAATGCCCCTGAAACTCGAACTACGCACATCACCCGATGCATCGTCGCCTTGATCGACCGTATCAGTTTATCCGGAAATCCGTTTTCGTGCATTAGCTGCCATAGCTGGTCCCGATCGATTGTATCATATGCGGCTTTGAAGTCGATAAATAGATGATGTGTGGGCACGTTGTATTATCGGCATATCTGCAATACCTGACGTATGGCGAACACCTGGTCTATGGTAGAGCGTTCGCCCATAAATCCCGCCTGGTACTGCCCCACGAACTCTCTTGCAATTGGTGTTAGTCGGCGGCATAAAATTTGGGAGAGTACCTTGTAGGCGGCGTTCAGCAATGTGATTGCGCGATAGTTGCTGCAATCCAGCTTATCGCCCTTTTTGTAGATGGGACACACGACACCTTCCATCCACTCCTGCGGCAGAACCTCATCCTCCCAAACCTTGGTATTTCAAGTGGTTATCGGACAGAATTTCGACACACTTTGAATAAACGTTTAATTTTATGTATTTCTAGTCATTTTGTAACTGGCGGAGACGTGTAAAAGTCATAATAAACAGACAATGAGCATTGATCACCATTGAGGAGGTGATTTATGTAAAATTTTGGCATCGGTGTATAAGCTTTTTCGACAATAATTTGTTGATTATCAGTATTTAATCAATCTCTGATCCATAATTGAACATCATTTTGTGTATGTTGTGGAGAAAATGTTAACTTTTCTAATTATAAACATCCACATGTATCTCATCATTATTATGTTATCAGTTGGGGTAAATTCGACACCTGCCATCAAATCACGAAATAGACTCATCATTCGCATAATATAAGTCAAGTATTGGAAAACGAGGCGCTGGGGAATATAACTTTATCATAGACCGGTTACATACCTTATCATCATTGGGCGTGACAATAGGTCTAGGGGGTACCACAGACAAACAGACGTAACAGCTAGAACAATTTGTTTTAAAATCCATCGATCAGCTATTTTATCACCACCTAACGTGCATGTTGTACGAAACAAAGTTTCGTACGACAATGTCAACAGAAGGCGCTAGTGTCAGGTGTCAAATACAAGGGTATACGATGCGCGCGCCCCTGTATGTGAAACTCGCAAGCAGTTGAATTTAATACGATCGTTGAGCTCATGGTCGATGGGAATTTCCTCAGTGTTACGTCTGTTTGTCTGTGGGGGTACTATTGAGTCATCAAGGAAAACCTGCAGGTCGGATAACAATAGCGCCCAAAGAAGAACCGTATTTTAAGTTTATTTTGCTCTTAGATATATTCAATCCGTTCTCTAGTGTTGTTCTTTCGTGATCCATTTTTACTCCTGTAAACGGAACTAGTCATTTTCATTTCTTGTCATAACTGCACCATACGCATTTATTTTAAATCGTCATTATAAACAACTTTTTAAAATAAGTGAAATTTAAATGTAGGTCAATATTTACAGTAGTTAGTAAATATGTTACTAACATTCTTATACTCTATATATTTTTCACCCGACCCACTAAAGAAACTAAATAAAATATGATATGTGGTGATGATTTTAAATATATAAAAAAATCAGCCATCGTTTACGAGTGACCCCTAAACATGAATTTCATACAAAAATATCAAAATGAATGTTGTTAAACATTTTCAATTATGTTGCAACATCATTTAGAATTGTTCTGATGTTCGATTCCATAACGATTTGATGTGTCGGTTTTACCATCATGTGGTGTCGATCTTACCCGCACCCCAGCTGGTTGGGCTGTAAGGGACTAGCGATTGGAAACTCGGTTCGTGGAACTGCAAATCTATCAACTCCATCGGAAGCACACGCATACTCGCCCATGTGCTCAAGAACCGTGGATTCGGCATCGTAGCGCTGCAGGAGGTTTGTTGGAAGGGATCAATAGTGCGAACGTTTAGAGGTAATCATACCCTCTACAAGAGCTGCGGCACCACACACGAGCTAGGAACAGCTTTCATAGTGATGGGCGATATGCAAAGGCGCGTGATCGGGTGGTGAAAGAATGTGCAGGTTGAGGATCAAAGGCCGGTTCTTCAACTTCAGCATAATCATCGTCCATAGCCCACACTCCGGAAGCACTGATGATGATAAGGACGCATTCTACGCGCAGCTGGAACGTGAGTACGACAGCTGCCCAAGCCAAGACGTCAACATCATCATAGGAGATTTGAACGCACAGGTTGGCCAAGAGGAGGAGTTCAGCGCTCACCGGCTGACGAACGAGAACGGCTTACGACTAATTGATTTCGCCGCCTACAAGAATATGGCCATTCAAGCCGGCTTCGTTGACGGCCGCTCGACAACGGACCAGATCTTTCTTGTACGGCAAATCCTTCAAAAATGCCGTGAATACCAGGTCCCAACGTACCATCTGTTCGTTGATTTTAAGGCGGCATACGACAGTATAGACCGCGTAGAGCTATGGAAAATTATGGACGAGAACAGCTTCCCTGGGAAGCTTACCAGATTGATCAAAGCAACGGTGGATGGTGTGCAAAACTGTGTGAAGATTTCGGGCGAACACTCTAGTTCGTTCGAATCGAGCCGGGGACTAAGACATGGTGATGGACTTTCGTGTCTGTTGTTCAACATTGCGCTAGAAGGTGTCATGCGGAGAGCCGGGTGTAACAGCCGGGGTACGATTTTCAACAGATCCAGTCAATTTATTTGCTTCGCGGATGACATGGACATTGTCGGACGAACATTTGCAAAGGTAGCAGAACTGTACACCCGCCTGAAACGTGAAGCAACAAAAGTTGGACTGGTGGTGAATGCGTCAAAGACAAAGTACATGCTTGTGGGCGGAACCGAGCGCGACAGGGCCCGCCTGGGAAGCAGTGTTACAATAGACGGGGATACCTTCGAGGTGGTCGAGGAATTCGTCTACCTCGAATCCTTGCTAACGGCTGATAACAATGTTAGTCGTGAAATACGAAGACGCATCATGTAGAAGTCGTGCCTACTACGGGCTCCAGAAGAAACTGCGGTCAAAAAAGATTAGCCACCGCACAAAATGTGCCATGTACAAGACGCTAATAAGACCGGTTGTCCTTTACGGACATGAAACATGTACAATGCTCTAGGAGGACTTGTACTCGGAGTATTTGAGAGACGGTTGCTTAGGACCATCATTGACGGTGTGCAAGAAGGCGAACCCAGTATCCAGAAGTTAGCTAAAGCCGGAAGGGTACGATGGGCAGGACATGTTGCAAGAATGCCGGACAGCAACCTTGCAAAGATGGTGTTCGCTTCCGATCCGGCCGGTACGAGACGGGCAGACCAGGTGCAAAACGACTTGGCGAGCGTGGGGCGTATTCGAGGATGGAGAGATGCGGCCTCGAACTGTGTATTGTGGCGTCAAATTGATTCAGTGTTATCTGTTTAGATGTAGACTAAATAAATGAAATAAATGAAATCAACGTTAGCGACAACATCAAAGACTTAAGGAAGTCGATGAAACTTGTGCGAGATAATCGGTTAAGGATTACTATATGAAAAGTTGTCTAATGTTTTTCTTAACTACACAAGGACAGACAGACATTCGTTAAGCTGGTCAAGCTTGCCGATTGGTATATATAACACTATAGGCCTCCGAAGCTTATATTAATAATCATGTCCACTCTATTCGGGCAATTCTTTCGGATTTGGATGATTTGGACGTCGCAATTCAACTTGGAGGTTCATTACAATCTGGGAATTACAATCAATCCAAAAAAAATGTCAGAAACAAAAAAGAAAACAAATTTGTTGCCAACTTTTCATCCCGTTATTTTGCATCATCTCTACAGCAAATTTCAGTTTAAGGCTATCGTAGTGTCTGCTTTTATGCAAATATTCGATAACCTAACTCTGATTACGGAAATAGCATTGTATTTTCGAATAATTCAGAGCATGCAATGGAAATAATTCTTGTCATATTGTGTTCGGGTTCTGATAAAGGTTTGTTGCGAAGTGCTTTGTCAGTAACAAACTCTGTTGATGACAAAGCGTATATTGTTGGGCGATGCTCGAATTTTGATTCCCTGTTCCCGGTCTTGGGTGTGCAGCAATCGTACCTCCCGACATCTACCTCAATTTTGTTAGACGGATTCAGTTTAAATTGCCTTACGCAAATCAACCCGATTGCGAGCCACAATTCCCGTATACTTGACTTGGTTTTAGTCAATGACAACATCAAAAGTGAATCTACGGAACCTTTGATCGATATTGATTTGAACCATCCGGCCCTTGAGATCACCATTGAACTGAAACTCCCAACGGTGTACGAAGATGTCGCGGATCTATATAGCCTGCATACTTAAAATAAATCGCAGATTTTTGTGAAATTTCACCGAAATCTCAACAGCAGAACTGTTCGGTGAATAATTTTACAGATTTTCGGTGGTTTTGACAGTTGAACAAAGGAAAAATCGCCGAAAATTTTGTGAAATAATTACCGAAAAATCTGCTGAAGCAAAATTCACCGAAATATGTGAAATTATTTAAGTGTGTGGATTTCCATCGCGCCAATTACACTAATTTGTGTAAGACAATCTCTGCCATTGACTGTCGAACTCTTGAGACGGCTACTTGTGAAGATGATGCATTGGATTACTTAAATGAGCAGGTGAATCAAGCCATCTTTGACTGCGTTCATCTCCGTCGACCTGCCCCTAAACCACCATGGTCGAATTCCCGATTACGTCAATTGAAACGAGCAAGGTCAAAAGCTTTACGTAGTAACTGTCGATCTCGTTGCGCATTCTTGAAGCGGGTATTCACTCATCAGGCGAGTAACAGTTTTCGTCTGTGCAGCCGTTTTCTCTACAAGCGATACGTGATCCGTACACAGTTCAACCTATGTAGGAATCCGAAGCAGTTTTGGTCTTTCGTTAATTCCAAGAGGAAAGGAAATAGATTGCCGGTGGAAATGCACCTTAAGGACAAGTGCACCTGTACGCTGCAAGGTAAATAAATGCAACCTGTTCGTGGACCACAAACCTGTCTCCATATGAAGAACGTTGCCAACTTCTGGGACTACACATCTTAGAACGACGACGTTCCATCGGTCAAGCTGTTTTTGTGGCGAAAATTTTAAAAGGAGAAATTGACATCTGTTCTAACCGAGATCAATATTTACGCTCCAGCAAAAATTCTACGCCAGCGGAATTTCTTCAACCTTGAAACGCGAAACGTTGAATAAGGTCAGTATAATCCTATAAGATTTATGTGTAGTATTTTCAATGACGTTTTTGAACTGCTTGATTTCAACCTAACCACGCAGACCTTTTAAGAACGACTCTCATTAAGACAATAACTATTTCAAAGCAAAAAAAAACAATTTTTCAAAGCATTTTTACATGTTGTATGTGTTAGTATATAAACCCTAATTGTTCATTAACCCTGTCCACGGATGATGGGGTCAACGTTGATAAGTGAAGTGTCTGCATATTGTTAAAATTGTGAATTAATTTGTTCTTTTATAGTACACATTGCTAGTATTATTAGTACTCACCACATTACCGTTAGACGAAAACGAGATGAATTTAATTGCATCCGAGTAAGGTTACACTATAAGCAGTACTGAGGTACGTATTTTAATCCCGGTAACATTTCAATTTAACAGAAACGCGTCGAGTATTTTTTGCCAATATATAGAAAATAATAAAACACTTGATATATCATACCTCCATGCAAATACTTAGAGAAGGTGTCGCATGATCTAACAACATCTTCTTGAGTAGGGTAAGACGGTATAATCCGCCCCACCTGGTCAAAACGCCCCCCTTTGATTTCTAGAGAACTATAACTAATTAAGGGTCAAAACCAGTTGGTACCTATAAGTATTTGTAAACCCATCATACTATGTGAATGTGGAAGTATTTTTGTATTACACAATGAAAATAATAGCAAAATACAAAAAGTTACAGTTTTGATGTAACTTTTCATGTTTGTTTGCTCAACATTCTGGAGCGACTCTGGCATACTGTCCGCAAAACTTGCACTGGAACACTCAGTTGAGCAACAAAATTATTTTTCTCAGTGATTACTATGATATAAAATTGCCTCCTGTAACGATTTTCGAAAACATGTTTCACTGGCCAAAACGCCCCAGTGTAGGCAGGACGATATGCCCTTACCAACTGGACACAAGCGCAGCGAGCCTGCAGCAGTTGCTTCCAAATTGTATGGAGAATATTGAAATGTAATTTACACCTGCTTAAATGGACCTATGTTGGTTTTTCAATGTCAAGCGCATAAGGATTTGTAGCCTTTTTTTATGGGATTGATAAAATACCAATGAAGGGCTATTAAACGTCTTTGGTTGAGGTGGAGCGTATTGCCCAGGCACTTTTTAAAATTCATTTTTTCACGACTTTTCAAAAAAGCTTTATTACGTGTTCTCGGGAATATTTTATATGAATACTCACTGGCAATGCATTTGCGACTTTTTCGACTACCAAATAACACCAAGTTTGCATAAATTGCGTTGAAAAGTAAAAAGTTATCTTAGGAGTTGCATATTATACCGTCTTACCCTATATGCTGCGGAGGTTCCGGCAGGGTCTAGTACCAGTCTTAACTAACAAAATACTAACACAAAAGACTGGGAAGCAAACGATCATCCATTGCACCAATTGTAGTTCATAGTTCAGTATACAGTAAGTAGTGAAAGTAGATACTGTAGATTTACTAATTTTGCATTATATACGGTGATTGTATTCGTTATTTCTTCTCAGTAATCTTTGTTATTTTACTCTTACTTTTACTGCATGGATTAACGTATAAACAAACCTTTTTCGCTCTTCATTTTTTTGGGTTAGGAAAAAATAACACATACTCCAATGTAAAGAAAGATTGAAGGATATAGGAGACGTGAATAAGTGTATTCTGAAAGACAAATAAAATTAGTTGACTACCTTATAACTCAGTAAATAACCGATAGGGAATGAACTCATGATCAGCGCTAGACGGTAAAACAAGAGACAGTGTCACGTTTAATTGAGACCTTAGCCACCTATGTACATGATAATAGACCATATGATGCTTTCATCCACTATCCTTTTCTCTACATGACTAATAGTTTGACCACCTAAGGTAGTGAGGAGGATCAATCAATGTCTTTTTGAGCCCATCATCGAATGGAAGCTCACGAAATGGTTTGAAATCTTTACTGACTGATTCTAGTTCCGAGACGATGATGATGCTATGCAAGGCCGTCATAAGTCCTCAAAGATAGTATTAGGCGTTTTCTTGGAACATGGTTCAAAATATGTAGTTGTTAAAATAGCAGGCTCAATTTTTTTAAGATTGTTTGGTGAACGGTTCTAAACTGTGGCCAATTTTGGCTTTTCGATTCAGTTTCGACTGCTTTCACTAGATAATTTTCAAAACTTTGGACGATTATTGATATTCATCAAATTGTAATACGATATTTTAGTTTCAAAATAAGTTTTCATGAAAGGTGTTTATTTGAAATATAGTCAGCAATTCAAATTTAACGAGGTGTATCGTGTATACCTATACCATATACACATCAACATAATTGTATTTTATGTGACCAAAAGATCCAACGAGTAGTACATATTTTTAATGATGTTATTCATATAAATCAATGCTTCATAATCGTAAAATTCATTCATTTAGCTAGGAAATAGACGCAATGAAGCATTACCATACCATTGATAACTGAATCTTGGACCAGACTTTAAAGACTTGAATTTTGAAGAGCAGAATAGAACATGACCATTTGACTACTTAAATTTATGATATCAGACAGTACTGTAAAGGATATAATCGCCATAATCTTGATCAACCGCCAAAATAATGGAAGCTCTCAGATTAATATGTCGATTTATTGCAATAGTACTTAAATTAATTTATTGTATATTTACGATACCATTTAAATTATTCCAT
This sequence comes from Armigeres subalbatus, assembly GCF_024139115.2. Lineage (NCBI taxonomy): Eukaryota > Metazoa > Arthropoda > Insecta > Diptera > Culicidae > Armigeres > Armigeres subalbatus. Next base: position 185,725,580 of record NC_085140.1, on the reverse strand, counting down.
GTTGAAACAAAGTCCACTAGTATGATCCCATCACATTACATCAAAGTGTTATGGCTCGGCTGCGGTGGTGGGCGCGGTGACGCGTTTTGACAGAGAATACAGAATTACTGTCAAGATGCGCCGTTGCGTTAATCGCTGTAGAACGGCCTTTACTTGGAGATGCCATCATGACCACCCGTTGTCAACATAGACTACTATTCGGTATTGAATGTCGGCTCCAAGAAAACATTAAATCAACTTTACATGTTAATTATTCGGAAAACATTCATGCGCGTGATGAGCTTTCATTATTATTATTATTTGTTTTTAAACTGACAGACTGCGGGAAGGGAAATGTATCGGTATGATCACAATACGAACCCAGACCGCAGTGACCTAGTGAGCAACATAGCTTGAGTCGTCTGCTAGTATTGTGTATCACATGGAGAGCCCAGTCGAGATACCAGTCTATTAAGACTACAACTGGTCAACTCTCGAAAAAAAAAAAAATACGATCCCAGACCGCAGTGACCTAGTGAGCAACATAGCTTGAGTCGTCTGCTAGTATTGTGTATCACACGGAGAGGTATACTATAGTAGGCGATTCCATGCAAAAAAAATTAGAATTTTTTACAAGAATTTCTTTTGAAATTTTACTAGAAATTCTTCAAAAATTTCATGACAAATTATTTCAAATTTGAAATTTTCGAGACTTCAACTATCTATGGGAAAGTTTCCGGGACGTCCGTGGGAAATTCTTTGTTATTTCAATGAGTAATTCTTCGGAATTTCTACGGCAATTTCTTGGCGATGGCCAATGAAAATTCTTCGTAATTCGTGTTCCAGGGAACATTATCAGAACTTTCCTAAAAAAGTCTACGAGTTCCAGTGAAAAAAAATTTCCGCGGTAACGCCATTATTTTTTTTATGACAAATTATTCAAAATTTTCATGAGAAATTTATCGAACTTCTCACTGTAAATGCTCCAGAGTTTTGACAGAAAATTATTTGCAAATTATAGGGTATTTATATAGGAAATTCTTTGAAACTTCACCGAAAAACTTCTCAGACTTCAAAAACTTCAAAATTTCAACAGAATATAAAATTGAGGAAATCATCAAAATTTTCAAAGAGAATTCTTTGGAATTTTATCTGAGAATACAGGAAGTTTTAGGGTTATTGATCAGGATATTTTGGTTTGATATTTTTTTGGAATTTTCATTTCAAATTCTTCGAAATTTGCATTGAGAATTCTTCAGACTTCTACAAATTTTAACTGGCGTGGAAAATTGTAGGTTATTCAGGTATAAGATTTTAAACAGCGGCCTGCCGATGTAAAAATATAGGCGGGGGATAAGGGGCACGTAAATATAGGCGGCTACGTGATGGGGTCACAAATCTTGCAAAAGATGACCACCTGGTTTCTGAATGGCCCTATAGTACTTGTCTCCAAAGATCAATATACGATAACAAGTAATTTTATCATAATTTTGTAGTGGGGGCTACGTGTCGGATTCAGTTTGCGATGCGTTTAATTTAATGACCTGTGACGACTGTGCAAGTATTATCCGTCTTTTTTATCGTCTCCTATTTCGAATAGATAGTAAATTCTGCGAATTCTCCTAACAGCAATTCCAACAGGAGAGATCGCTCCACAATTTTTGGCGCCAAAGAGCCGTTATCTGCTACCAAATGATATGCAACTCAGCACGCCTCGATAATTACACATTTTTATAAATGTTTTTCAATTTCTAATTATTAAATACAATAGTTTTATTTCTGATTCACTTATTATTAATTATCAATAAAGTCCTTCTCGATCGTCCATTTTCGCACAAACACCGTTCAATTTCGCTCCATCCATATATGTTCAATTATCCACTTACACGATTCGGCAGTGTTCTAGCCTGACACAGTCCAATCACAAACGCTGCTAGCAACAGTCCCACACGACACATCGTCTCTTAGTTCGAATCCTTCTTTTTTCGGCAAAGCGTATGAATGATGTCGCAATATCAATTTCACTAATTTATGGATTCATGGGTTTTCGCACATCACCGGAAGCTCTTCGCTCGATTAGTTAATCACGCGCCTTTATCGAAATAATCAACCGTAATCACACAGTTCAATAGTCACTTCGGCCCGGTGGTCAAGACTATTATGTGCGAAAATTTCGCCATTCAAATCAATTTATAGTGAAACCTGTTGAACAAAGGGCACTCGGGGTGGACGATGGGTCTTGGGTTGGGTGTTTTCGGCGCTTCCTCACTTATTTGGAACACCACACATTCATGCGTCAGAGCGAACAGGAGTGCTTTCGTTGTCACATAGGTATGCATGTAGCTAGTAAGCCCATCATCGGTCACCTGTGCACAAAAATACCGGTAAAACGCAGCGCCGCCGTCAACAGAGGGGAGAGGGTCCTAAAAAGCAATGACTAATGCTTATTTTCTAACGGTTAATTGCAATTTGAAATTATTCTAAGATGCATTTTTGAAGCTAAGATTTATTCCAGAAATAAGTTGATTGTTGTCCCATTGCTTTCTATCAAAAATATGATAGATCGGTTTATTGGTTCGGAAGTAATGGCAAAAATAATATTCCTACTGCCAGAATGTAATGAAAACACTTTTTATTTTATTCAACCTAAGATAAGGTTTGTACTAAATATTTACGTGTTGTAAGAACTAGGAGATTTTAATTATTGATAATTGAAAAGATTTTCACATATTATTGCTATTACGGAAAAAAACAATTGGTTTTTCCCTGGGTCAACCATTACAAATAATCTGATGCATTTTAGTACACTCCCCCTACCTGTTCGAAGAAAGAAGAAAGCATTCCAAAGTAACACCAATCAATTGGGAGTGGGTGGCGACCAAAGCAGGATTGCAATAGAATATATAAATGGGGAATCTTTTACACGCCCGGCGTTTTATTTAGTTTGGCTAGTGAATGCTGATGCTATATGGATGGCAACGAACTTCGCGCTAAAATAATTATCCTCTAATCGTCTGCAACAATACACCGCTATAGCATCGTTTCTTGTAAATTGGATATTAATGTGGAACAATAAACCTACCAGATCAAGGATGTTATCGATCATTTAGTAATCTGTGTTCTATCATTTAGTAGTTTGTTAATAACTCATTCCAGAGACTAAATTTCAAAATGTGTTGTATGGTGGACTTTTAGTGCAATGGTTCATCCACAACTCTGCCTAATAGTTCATTTTTTTTTTGCTATACAATTATGCTCGGCCAAACATCTAAGGTTATCTAAAGCTGCGTCTCATTTGCCGAATTATACTAAAATTAAATTTAAAAATGACAGTGGAATGATTTCCAAATAACGCTGCTCGCACAACTAGATTACTTTTGACAGGTATTGAATTGTGTTTTGATAGATGTCTTAGGAAAGATCCATTAATTACGTAACGCGAAAATTGGGTATTTTCGACCCCCTCCTCTCTATGTCACACTTTTTGTATGAAGCATCTGAAAATTTTGTATGGGTAGCCACACTTCACTGACCCCTCCCCCTTCCCCTCTTAGCGTTACGTAATTTGTGGGCGTTCCCTTATTGGTCTTATTGGTGTCTTTGGTGTTTTGATCTGAAATTATTTCAGAATTTCATTAAAAATTTCAATTAGGGTAAAATTCCCAAAGTGGAATTTTGCTCTTCTTGTCATAAAGAACAGAAATTTCCAACATATTAATTCTGCTTGATATCTAATAATAGTTCTGCATCTCTTCTTCACGATACATACATAAAACACTCAAATACACGACGTTATTAGTTGAAATTAACATTTTAAAGTTTGAATGCATTCGCCCTATAGTAGAGCCCTTAGGGGTCCATAATAGAAAATTGCTGAAAAATGATTTTCATGTTCCGTTTCGGGACGTTCTTCTTCCCTATAATGGACCCCCCAAAATATTCATTTAATGAACACTCGTATCCATTATGTGTCCGGGGCCCTCCTTAGCCGTGTGGTAAGACGCGCGGCTACAAGGCAAGACCATGCTGAGGGTGGCTGGGTTCGATTCCCGGTGCCGGTCTAGGCAATTTTCGGATTGGAAATCGAAACCAGCCACATGATATACGAATGCAAAAATGGTAACTTGGCTTAGAAACCTCGCAGTTAATAACTGTCTAAGTGCCTCATGAACAGTAAGCTGCGAAGGCGGCTCTGTCCCAGTGTGGGGATTATTATTATTTTTATTTATTCAGACTAAGGCCGAAGTGGCCTGTGCGGTATATAAGAGTCTTCTCCATTCGGCTCGGTCCATGGCTACACGTCGCCAACCACGCAGTCTACGGAGGGTCCGCAAGTCATCTTCCACCTGATCGATCCACCTTGCCCGCTGCGCACCTCGCCTTCTTGTGCCCGTCGGATCGTTGTCGAGAACCATTTTCACCAGGTTACTGTCCGACATTCTGGCTACGTGCCCGGTCTACTGCAGTCGTCCGATTTTCGCAGTGTGAACGATGGATGGTTCTCCCAGCAGCTGATGCAACTCGTGGTTCATTCGCCTCCTCCACGTACGCAACACTTTCCTGTCGAAAACTCCAAGTGCGCGTTGGTCCTCCACGAGCATCGTCCAGGTCTCGTGTCCGTAGAGGACTACCGGTCTAATGAGCGTTTTGTAGATTGTCAGTTTGGTACGGCGGCGAACTCTATTCGATCGGAGCGTCTTGCGGAGTCCAAAGTACGTACGATTTCCAGCCACTATGCGTCTCCGAATGTCTCTGCTGGTATCATTTTCTGCAGTCACCAGTGAGCCCAAGTACACAAATTCTTCTACCACCTCGATTTCGTCACCACCGATGCAAACTCGCGGTGGGTGGCTTACATTGTCTTCTCTTGGACCTCTTCCTATCATGTACTTTGTCTTCGACGTGTTGATGACTAGTCCTATCCGCTTGGCTTCCCTCTTCAGTCTGATGTAGGCTTCCTCCATCTTCTCAAAGTTACGTGCCATAATATCTATGTCGTCGGCGAAGCCAAATAGCTGGACGGACTTATTGAAAATTGTACCACTCGTGTTAATCCCTGCTCTTCGATATTGAATAGCAGACACGAAAGACCATCACTTTGCCGTAACCCTCTGCGGGTTTCGAAGGGACTCGAGAATGCCCCTGAAACTCGAACTACGTACATCACCCGATCCATCGTCGCTTTGATCAACCGCGTCAGTTTATCCGGAAATCCGTGTTCGTGCATTAGCTGCCATAGCTGGTCTTGATCGATTGTATCATATGCGGCTTTGAAGTCGATGAATAGATTATATGTGGGCACGTTGTATTCGCGGCATTTCTGCAGTACTTGGCGAATGATGAACACCTGGTCCGTGGTGGAGCGTTCGCCCATAAAACCCGCCTGGTACTGCCCCATGAACTCCCTTGCAATTGGTGCTAGTTGACGCCATAAAATTTGGGAGAGTACATTGTAGGCGGCGTACAGCAATGTGATTGCCCGGTAGTTGCTACAATCCAGCTTATCGCCCTTTTTGTGTAGATGGGACACACGACACCTTCCATCCACTCCTGCGGCAAAACTTGCTCCTCCCAAATCTTGGTAATGACCAAGTGCAGCGCTCTAGCCAGTGCCTCACCATCGTGTTTAAATAGCTCTCCTGGTAGTTGGTCAACCCCAGGAGCTTTGTTGTTCTTTAACCGGCCAATCTCTTCCTGGATTTCCTGGAGATCCGGAGCCGGTAAAAGTTATGTCCTGCGCGCGCTCTTCCAGGTCCATCACCATACCGCCATCTTCGTCTGCCACATCGCCATTCAGGTGTTCTTCGTAGTGCTGCCGCCACCTTTGGATCACCTCACGTTCGTTCGTAAGAAGGTTCCCGTTTATGTCCTTACACATATAAGGCTGTGGCACGTGGCCCTTACGTGAACGGTTTAACTTCTCATAGCACTTTCGTGTGTTATTAGCGCGGTACAGTTGCTCCGTCTCTTCACGGTCTCGATCTTCCTGCTGGCGCTTTTTCCTCCGGAAAATCGAGTTTTGTCTGTTCCGTGCCCGTTTATATCGTGCCTCGTTCAGTGTTGCAGCAATCTCGCCCATGCTGCATTCTTCTTTTCCACTAACTGCTCACATTTGCCGTCATATCAGTCGTTTCTCTGATCCGGGGGCACCGTGCCGTGCGGATCGAACCAATAATGGCGGATCGAATATCTCTCCAGTCATCTTCAAAAGACGCTGCGCCTAGCTGCTCTTCCGTTAGGAATGCCAGCTGCTGCGCGTATTCTTGGGCTAGTCTACCGTCTTGTAGCCGTTAAGCCGCGGCGTCTGACTTCGACGCGTGTTGTACGCCGTCGAGAGTTTTGTGCGCAGGCATACTGCAACGAGGTAGTGATCGGATTCAATATTCGCACTGCGGTAAGCATCTTACCCAGCACTATGAAGCCGGTTCCCAGCTCGTTGATGGAGCCACAGCTTTGGTAGGGTAGGCCGCTCAATGCCCGCTTTTCCACGCTTTCTGTCCTGTCCAGCAAATCTCCTGCAGCGCCACGACGTCGTAGTTGCGGGGATGTAATTCATCGTAGATCATCCTGTCGCAACCAGCGAAACCTAGCGACTTGCAGTTCCATGTTCCAAGCTTCCAATCGTGATCATTTATTCGTCGCCTTCCGGATGAACTTCCGGTGGAACTCCTGAAGGAACTTCCGGAGGAACTCCTGAAGCAGCTTCCGTAGGAACTCCTGGTGGAACTTTCGGAGGAATTCTTGGTGGAATTACCGGAGGAATTCCTGCTGGAACTTCCAGAGGAATTCCTGCTGGAACTTCCGGAGGAATTCCTGGTGGAACTCCTGGAGGAACTTCCAGATGAAGGAATTTCCGGATGAACTCCTGAAGGAACTTTCGAAAGAACTCCTGAAAGAACTTCCAGAAGAACTTCTGGAGAAACTTTCGGAGGAACTTTGATGAACTTTCCAACGAACTCGTTGAGTATGTTGGGTATGTTGTTTTGCTTCCAACTTTGTGGGAGACGAGTAGACGAAGCGAGAGAGTCTGTCAGTGATGATAGGCGCACTCACGCTTAGAGTGTATTACATGTTTTTTTTTTCTTTCTAACCAATGGAGGGGGATCTGCTCAACAGACATCCTGGGTTGTCCAGGAAGTGCGGAGTTAGGGGCCACCTCCAACAGCAAACGAGGGAGGCAGGACTGCATCCCCGACCCGCTAAACCGTTTCCATTGCCGCCCATGGTTTCTTCGGTACAACCAGAAAGTAATGCTTCCAAGGGGGGGCAGTGCACAACGCACCTTCGAGGTTAGCTGCGTGTCCTTGCAGCATCGAACATCGTGATTCGTTTTTTAGAAGAACACCATAGTATCGTGCCAGCGCATTGCCGGCTTTCCTGGTGGCCTTACCTATGGCCTTACCTATTACGCCCTATGTCCTCGGAAAGTGGGAAGGGTCGACCTCGCGCCTGCTTCCCGCTGCACGACTGGTATCAAGAATGATGATACCGCGTGCACCCCAAATTGACCTCTCTGTGATAGGGCCTATTCGCCAACACACAGAGGGACTTGCCGACGTGGTCCCTGTATTACATGTGGTGGGCTTTCATCGTATCTCTGAGTGACTTCGTGGCTGTAAGGCATGCTGTGATAGATAGGGTGATACCGTTTGGCAAGAATTAGCTCGTACCCAGTAGGAACGATCCGTAAATCCTATCTGGGAAATAAATGGACTCGCCCTTTGAGGCCGTGGTTTCCCTAATGGAGTGGCGCATAAGCCACGTGCTTTTGACGACGGATCGCTCCGTGCTGGCTACGACACTCAGGGCGTTCGAGAGACTTGTGCTTAGGACCATCTTTGGCGGTGTGGCGCAAACCCAGTATTCAGAAAGTAGCTAAAGTTTAAAGGGTACGATGGGCAGGTCATGTCGTAATAATTCTGGACGGCAATCCTGCAAAACGAGTTTGCTTCCGACACAGTAGGTACAATATGACGTGGCGCTCAAAGAACGAGCTAGGTGTTGAAATATCAAATAGTTGATTCAGTGTTATATTGTTACAGTGTTATAGATTACATTTGCAAAAGAAAAAAATGCTCCCGACCCCGCGTAGATTTTTTCAAATAGCTAGGAAATAAATAAGTCGCTGCATTTTTTCCAAATTTTAAATTATAGCTGTGCTCATTCTTTTTTGTGATATAATTGTCCTACTGGACACGCCGTGGACATACCATATTACAAAATACTGTAAAATTTGCCAGAAATGTTCAAACAGTAGTAAAAATCTAATATTTGAAAAAAATATTTGTTTCTTCCACGTTCGTGAACTAACCACTGAGTAAAAAAATAGATCAAGCTGCGGACGCAACACTCCCAAAATCAATTTAATTTATATGTGTCATTCATACTAGCACGCAACTCAATGACGTTTTCCCCCTAGTTGCTTGGGGCTTCCTTCTGCATAGACGGCCCAAATTATGTCTCTCACGGTACACTTACATATTATTTGCGGATTTGGTTTTATTTTTGCTAATGATTTCGTTCCACAGCGCCTATAAATTTTGGCCAACAGCACAACGGTAGACACTGTATGGGTTGTCTAGAAGGTGTACGAGCGAAGATGGACGGACGCGCCTTACTAACATGCACAAATTAGTTCATTGGTTGAATACCAAAATAGCTTGCAAGATCTGTTTTTGAGATATTTTACGGAGCACAGTGAAAACAGTAAAAGAGGAACACTATTTCTGCAACGGAGTCTTTTTTGTATTATTTTCAAGAAATTACTTGTACGTAAGGTTGACCTACTTTTGTTTTCGGTTCATATGTTACACAGGAAAAACAAGAAAGTCCTTGAAGCCAAGACGGATGGAATGAAACGGATGGATGTATCTAATCTGCGAGGAATGCAAAAAAATCTCATTAGATTCCCATGTGTTTCACTGTTTCATATATTCTTATCTTATGTTCATGAACACTCAATAAAAAATGAATAAATGCTTTATTGGTATATGGAAAACATATCCATTGTCCATTAAAAAAGCAACAAAATTAGTTGTTAACCCAAATAGTAATTCGCTACATTCTAAAATACAATTTCGCACAGTGTCGAACATCGAAAGAAAGGTACTCAATTCTTTCTCCAAATTTGTATTCCAGACATGTGTTCAAGCTTGCATGGATACAGTATCGCCTGGGGAATAACCAGGCATATATGTCGCAGTCACTCCCATCGTTGTCTGAGACATAGCCACCAGTTGTTCATTCATCCTTCCCAGTAGGGACCCCGCATATACATTTGGTCATCCAGGGCTATCCGAATAAGACACCAATAACCGTTGCACCGGGCAAAAGTATGCACAATGCATTTCACATGAATGGAACCATCAATGACATTATTAAATGCCTTCGATTGTATTTATGCGTTTTTAATTGACCTCCCTCGATCCATCCGCCTTGGGAAAGAGATCCAACTAACAAAGCTCAATTTCTTCCACACTTCTGCTTCCGTTGATTGAGCGATAAAAACTGTTTATGAATAATGCGACGCATGTCGTTTTGATTTACTGGTTCCGATTTTTCTTTTAATAGAATTTGATTATATTTGTTCATATGTGTACATTTGAACATGTTCACCTGGCGTCTGATTTCCTTTTTGTTCCTCCTATCTGATTTGGTTGGCCCAGTCCAGTGTGCGGACACTAGACCGATACACGTTAAGCATTACATTGATAACATTGGTGACCCCCCATTCAAAAATGTTGAAAGAGGTTGACCGCGGCATATTTATTCTAAAACAATTGCGAAATTAGAGAGGCTTGATATTTCAAGTCGAATGCTACGATGGCTCCAATCTACAATTTCTCACAGAGCGCTACATGAAAGCGGAATTGGAATGATATCTACCCAACACGTCCGTCGGTACGTCAAGATTACCTCTAGGAAGTCATCTGGAGCCTCTCATCTTTGTACTGTAATTATACGATGTAAATTATATAATCAAGGCACCCCGACTTTAGTTCGTTGATGATTTGAAGATCTTTATGTGTTTTTGCTCAATATGCTATGATGTAGCGCTCCAAAACGATTTGGGTGCATTTGTCGTATTGCTATTATTTTCTTTATCCCGGAGATAAAAGCCCATTCGATTATCCAATCAACTCTTCGGTGTAGATGCTATTAGCCACGGAGTTGAACTTCGATGCGCGTTGTAAATACACCGTCGAAAGCTTGGAGCTCAAGCATACCTCAAAAGATATAGTCACATATACATGAGGACAACACCGCGGTAAGTGCGGACAAAACTCGATTTTCCGGAGGAAAAGCGCTAGTGGAAGATCGAGACCGTGAAGAGACGGCGAAACTGTACCGCGCTAATAACACACGGAATTTCTTTGAGAAGTTGGACCGTTCACATAAGGGCCACGTGTCGCAGCCTGACATGTGTAAGGACATAAACGAGAACTTTCTTACGAACGAGCGTGAGGTGATCCAGAGGTGACGGCAGCACTACGAGGGGACCTGAATGACGATTTGGCAGATAACGATGACCGTATGCTGTCGAACCTTAGAGCACGCGCTTAAGACATATGTTTTCCAGCTTCGGATGTCCAGGACATCTAAGCGGAGATTAGCCGGCTAAATAACAACAAAGACCCTGGGGTTGACCAGCTGCCAGGAGAGCTGTTCAAATAAGGTTGTGAGACACTAGCTGTAGCGCTGCACTGGATTATCATCAAGATTTGGAAAGACGAAGATCTGCCGCATGAGTTGGATGGAAGGTGTCATGTATCCCATCTACAAAAAGGGCGATAAGCTGGATTGTAGCAACTATCGCGCAATCATATTGCTGAACACCGCCCACAATGTACTCTCCCAAATTTTATGCCGTCGTCTAGCGCCAATTGATAAAAAAGGTCGCAGCTAATGCACAAACATACGGACTTCCTGACAAAATGATACGGTTGGTCAAGACGACGATGGATTGATGAACGTAATTTGCGCTCCAGGGGCATTCTTGAGTCCCTTCGAAATGCGTAGAGGGTTACGGCAAGGTTATGGTATTTCATGTCTGCTGTTCAACATCGCTTTGGAGGGGTAATACGAAGGGCAGGCATTGATACGAGTGGTACGATTTTCACGAAGGTCGTTCAGCGACGAAATTGATATTATGGCACGAAACTTTCAGAAGATGTACGGAGCCTACATCAGACTGAAAAGGGAATGTACACGGATTTTACTAGTCATCAACATGTCGAAGACGAAGTACATGATAGGAAGAGGCTCAAGAGAGGACAATGTAAGCGAGTTTGTATCGGTGGTGACGAAATCGAGGTGGTTGAAGAAATCGTGTACTTGGGCTCAATGGTAACTCCCGATAACGATATCACCAGAAACATTCGGACACGCATCATGGCTGGAAATCATATATCAAATAGTATTCGCCGCCATACCAAACTGACTATCTACAAAACGCTCATTAGACCGATAGTCCCTCGGAGCTCATAGAGGTCCATGGAGGTGAGGAGCAGATGGCGGACGGTACGAGGAGACAAATGAACCACGAGTTGCATCAGCTATTGGGAGAACCAATCGTTCACACTGCGAAAATAAGACGACTGCGATGGACCGGGCACGTCAGAATGTCGAACAATAACCCGGTGAAAATGATTCTTGACAAAGATCCGACGGGAACAAGAAGGCGAGGTGCGCAGAACCCGAACCTATGGAAAAACTTCTTTGAAAAACTATGTTCAGACAACATCTGTGTTAGATAAAAGGCACATCCGGACAAGTCGACTTTTGACTGCGATGTCCTAGGCTCGTTGCTATTTAAGTAATGCTGTCATAAACCACGGTGTAGCTACTACGATTTGTACGGTCATACTTGCTGCCCAAATGGTCCTTCTCCTTGTATGTAATAATCGCGTGACATCTATGGCAGCTATGCGATTTTCATTCCCTCCTGTATTTTAGGATTTGGATCAGTCTATTGCGCACAAGAGCACGTCATTGATCAAGTCGCCGTATACTTTGGAGTGTCCATAGGTGCAACCGTACGTGACCAACTTTCGTATGTATGCCCAGAATTGGAGCTGGGCGTGGAGTAACCGTTGGCGCACTATGCTATTTCAGGCGGCTCCTAGAGATGATCGTGACCATAATAAATTTCCTAGCTATGCGACATTTCCCTTTCGAAATGATTCCCATCAAACATAATAATGACCATATAAACCGGACTAAATCTATCGCCGTTAAGTGACCACCGTGATAACCAAATGACATGCACGACAAAGAGGCGCGTATGTCTAGGTCAAGAAGTGGCCGTTGCTACTAATGTTGAATGTTAATTCAATTTGGAACTTTCATTGTGCATCTCGTGCTGGTCGATGGCCTATGGGGCTTTACATAGTGATACCCACGATTTCGATTTATTTTCGTTTACCGCTGTATGGTCAAGTGAAAATGGCTTGCTGCACCTTTCCATGAATGTAATTTTAATTGGTTCCGTTTAGTGTTGAATGAATGTTAAAGCAGGTGATGCATTGAAAAACGATTACCTTCTCATTCGGTAATTGTGTTTAAAAATTATGTTCAATTAAAATAGATAAATGGATTTCTTAAGACAATTTCGATGACGGTCGTTCTTGAAACATAAATGAACGAAATTTCTCAATTTCACTGTAAGGAAACGTGACTTTTGTTATCAAACATAGCCCGTTTCATGACTAACCTCTTACATGCGCCAATCTCTATCTTCCTTTGAGGCAATATAACTCCCAAACGGGCTGAGCGATTTGCAAGATTTCCTCATTGGTTTGGGGATAAACAAATTAGTTTAATAATTTTTAAAGGAAAATATATTCTAGCTTTGAAACTGTGCAAAATGATCACTGCTCGATCGATGATCGAGCCAGAGAAAAACCGTCACAACAGGCAGATTTGACCTGGGTTTGACTAGTCAATATGCCCTGCCCATCGTACCCTTCCGGCTTTAGCTACCTTCTGGATACTGGGTTCGCCGTAGTCTCCTCGGTGCTTGCAAGTCCTCCTCGAGCATTGTCTATGTTTCATGTCCGTAGAGGACAACCATTCTTATAAGCGTCTTGTACATGACACATTTGGTGCGGTGGCGAATCTTTTTTGACCGTAGTTTTTTCTGGAGCCCGTAGTAGGCCCGACTTCCACACATGATGCGCCTTCGTATTTCACAGACTAACATTGTTATCAGCCGTTAGTAAGGATACAATGTAGACGAATTCCTCGACCACCTCGAAGGTATCCCCGTCTATCGTAACACTGCTTCCCAGGCGGGCCCTGTCGCGCTCGGTTCCGCCCACAAGCATGCATACGCGCAGTCTTTGACGCATTCACCACCAGTCCAACTTTTTTTGAACAACAGGCACGAAAGTCCATCACCTTGTCTTAGTCCCCGGCGCGATTCGAATGAACTGGAGTGTTTGCCCGAAATCTTCATACAGTTGCTTGGATCAGTCTGGTAAGCTTCCCGGGGAAGCTGTTTTGTCCATAATTTTCCATAGTTCTACGCGGTCTATACTGTCGTATGCCGCCTTGAAATCAATGAACAGATGGTGCGTTGGGACCTGGTATTCACGGCATTTTTGAAGGATTTGCCGTACAGTGAAGATCTGGTCCGTTGTCGAGCGGTCGTCAACGAAACCGGCTTGATAACTTCCCACGAACTCATTCACTAATGATGACAGACGTCGGAAGATGATCTGGGAAATCACTTTGTAGGCGGCATTAAGGATGGTGATCGCTCGGAAGTTCTCACACTCCAGCCTTACTTGTAGATGGGGCATATAACCCCCTCCTTCCACTACTCCGGTAGCTGTTCAGTTTCCCAGATTCTGACTATCAGTTTGTGCAGGCAAGTGGCTAGCTTTTCCGGGCCCATCTTGATGAGCTCAGTTCCGATACTATCCTTATCAGCTGCTTTATTGGTCTTTGTTGGATGACATCCTTAACTTCCCTGAAGGTGGGGGCTGGTTGGCTTCTATCGTCCGCTGAACTGACGTAGCCATCTCCTCCGCTGCCTTGACTTTCACTGCCTGTACTGTCAGCGCCATTCAAATGTTCCTCGTAGTGCTGCTTCCACCTTTCGATCACGACACGTTCGTCCGTCAAGATGTTCCCATCCTTATCCCTGCACATTTCGGCTCGCGGAACGAAGCATTTGCGGGATGCGTTGAGCTTCTGATAGAACTTGCGTGTTTCTTGAAAACGGCACAGCTGTTCTATCTCCTTGCACACCGTTTCTTCCAGGCGGCTTTTCTTCTCCTGAAAAAGGCGGGTCTGCTGTTTCCGCTTGCGTCTATAACGTTCCATGTTCTGCCGGGTACCATCCTTCTCCTCCAGAATCTGTCTGCACCCTTCGTGGAACCAATTGTTCAGTCGACTTCGTCCCATATACTCGACGTTGTTCTCCGCTGCGTCGTTAATGGCTGCTTTAACTGTATTACAGCAGTCATCATCAGTGCCGAGTGTGGGCTATGGACGTTGATTATGCTGAAGTTGAAGAACCGTCCTTTGATCCTCAACCTGCACATTCTTTCATTGATCGACCACCACCCGATCACGCGCCTTTGCATATCGCCCATCACTATGAAAGCTGTTCCCAGCTCGTGTGTGTTGCCGCAGCTCTGGTAGATGGTATGATTACCTCTAAACGTTCGCACAATTGATCCCTTCCAACAAACCTTCTGCAGCGTTACTATGCCGAATCCACGGTCCTTAAGCACATCGGCGAGTATGCGTGTGCTCCCGATGAAGTTGAGAGATTTGCAGTTCCGCGAACCGAGTTTCCAATCGCTACCCTTTTCGTCACAGTGGTCTTCGCCGATGGTTCCGGTCCGTACTCTCGTTGATTGTTCGTTGCGTATGATTTTTTTTAAAGGCTGGCTTGCAGGGCCTGACACCAAACCCCCTAAATTTCCGGAGGACCATTCCTCCTTATTCCCGATGGACCATGGTGCACAGCTTCACTTAGAGTCCCTCGCTGGTACTTGGACGATGATCAGCCGCCCCCAACATGGAGAACAGACGCTGTTGTGAGCCGATCCTTACATGGAGAACAGACGCTCAGTAAGATTTGCACCTCCGGATGTCTTTTTTTTTTGTTTTTGATGTGTTTGTTATTGCCCAAGGATGGTCTTGTAGTCTACACGGAACCGCGAAACAACTCACTTTATGGTTCCTTTCACTCAAATCCGCCCATCCCGTGGAAGAAGCCAAAAATAAGTTAAATGCGAAAAAATCCGGTGAGTAATTTGCCTCTACTCCCGTATTGAATTTTCACCCACTATGAAGTTTCACCAACTCAAATTTATGTTATTTTCACTCACTCGAGACTATGATGAAAACAACTCAAATTTAGCTTCTTCCACGGAACAGCACACGTTGGGTCGATGCAGCTCTCTTTGTTTATAATATCATTCATGAGAGGGAGAGGGAAACTACCTAATATTGAGTTAAAAATTTGAACTTCGAACTCAAAGTTGAGTTCTTTAAACTTTTTTTTAGTTTCTTATTTTTTTCTGTGTAGGAATTTGAATATATCGACATAGAGAGAATGAATCCCGAACAAAACATGGCCAGGGCACATCGAGATAGGGAGTCTATTGTAATGTAGAAAGTAAGAATGTATGTTGATCGAAGGGACCGAATCATCGACATAGAGAGATATGGAGATATTGAACATAGAGATGGGGAGAGTTGACTGTGAAAGAAATTTAATCAAACCCCAATACATTACAAAAAAAATTCCCTTGCTCGACATTGATAAAAACAACGAGTACAGAAGGATATCGGAATTTAGAGCTTAAATTTAACAGTTAGTATAAAGAAACGGCACAAAGTAGCCAGGATTTACACCAATTCAATTAGATTGCTAAGGACATCCACCAGAGCTCAAAAATGGTTGCCACAATGGCCGTTCTAGTGTTTTTGACGACACAAATGTAAAATCCCCTATAAACCCAACCAAAGAATGCAACATTATTATTGCAATCATGCATTAGTTCCGCGTACAGTTTGCCGTAATTTGGGACAAATGTACAGATTGCATTAAGTAAATGGCAGACCAAAGACGGGTGTTGAACCTGGACCTGCCCAACTAACATTTAATGGTAATGTAAATGTTATTTCAATTCGTTTATACGGCTTCAAGCTGAATATGTGTGCTATACATATGATCAAGAACTTCTATTCAATTCCTTTACCAGCAAATCTGGCGAATCTATTCAGCTGTTTTTGACGTGCCGGCACAACTACTTTACAGCATGTTACACATTTTTTTCTCAATCTTTACTAAACCATTTAGTAATATAATTCGCTTCAATGACGCTTATTCAGATTTTTTGAATCTGTTAAATAAGTGTTATACAGCCACTGAATTCAATTTGATTAAATATTATTTCTCAAATAAAGGAGAGTAAATTTCGAAGTTTATTTAATGTTAATTTATTTTGTGAGAACTGCAATATCAATTTTGTTGCTACCTAGATTCGAACTCCTGATCTCCTGATTCAATGGCCGCTGCTCTGTCATCACCGTCACTTTGACATATGTAAATAACAAAGAAAATTATGGATGTGCTTCTTCGCATACTCTATAGGTTATTTTGCTAACGCTATTTTCGGATTCATGCTGTATAATCGTTAGAAAGAGGCCTACATGCTGCTTTTATCACATAAGCTTAAAAATTATGCTTTCAGCATTATTCCAACCATTATTCAAACATTTATCAGCATGTTCTGTTGGCTAACTTTTATGCATCATCAATCGCTGAAATTGTTTTAGGCAACATTTTCTCGATCTGTATAGATGCTACTCTGCTGCTAATCGTTTAACAGTAGCCGTCAACAGAAATATCGCTTCTAAATGGCTTGTTTTCTGACACTATTTGCTAGCATTAATGACAGCGCTTTGTCAGTTGCTATAAGAGCAGGTGAAAACCTTTGTAGCTGCATTACAGAAATCAATAGCACATACACAGCTCCGGCAACAAAAATTAAATGTAAACATTGCGGTTTTGACGTTTTATACTGATAAGCTATTAAAAGAAGCAGTATAAGGTTTACTTAAACGTTGTGTAATCTTCAAAGATACAGAAGTTGCCTAAAAGCTTCGTTAGTTCATTTATAGCGCCATTACGCTATATTGTTAGTGCTATATAAACAGAAAAAACGTTTTCATTGTGAATGCTACACACCGTAATATGGAAAGTTGCTAACAAGCAACTCAATTACATACATGAGCTCTTAACCGATCAGCTTTGTTGCTAATTTAGACAGAGCTGTTTTATGAATATATGAAAGCTGCATAAACGATAAAAGATGAAATATATTCGGTACAAGCTGACTAGCTGATAGATAGTTGGGTAATAGTCGAGTTGAAGTTTAATGGATTATTTGCGGAGGCTTTTCTTTTATGAAGCATTGGCTGCTTTTATTCAAATATTATACAGCCAAAGACTAGAAGTCGAAGCTTTTAGCATCAAGATTGTTAGTTGGGTGGTGAAATGGGTAGTGAAAAGTGAGATATGTGGGAAGTGTTAAAAGAAAACTAAGTAATTAGAAGCGAGAAACGAAAAATGAGAAGTAAGCGATGAGTAGTGAGAGTAAGAAGTGTAAAATTAGAAGTAAGAGTTGAGTAGTGAGAAGTCAAGAAGTTAGAAATGAGTAGTGCAGTGAGTAGTGAGAATGAAACGCGAGAAGTGAAAAATGAGAAGTGTGAAGTGAGGTGAATGAGGAGTGAAAAATTTGGGAATTGAGAAATAGAAGTAAGAGGAGTAAAGTGAGAAATGAGTAGTAAGAAGTGAATAAATAAGTGCTACAGCGATGCAAATGATAGAATGCGTTCATAGAATATGTTTTAGGTCATCAAAGAAATCCCTGGAGTAAACAATGAATAAGGTACCACCCGAAGCTATGCATGCAAGAGATGGCGTTGCTCTTGGCGTTGCTTCAGTGGTAGTAATATTGAAATTGCATCACTATAACTCTACTAATTAGTGCAAACTAAATGCATGAGATAATTTTTTTACCTCATACTTCCTTCCTCATCACTTTAATACATCCCCATTTTTCATCAATTCTCGTAACTTCCCGTTTTTCTATACATTTTATCGATTTCCAAACTACCATTCTTCACTTGGAGTTTTCAAAAAGAAAGTATTGCGTACTATCTATGGTGGGGTGCAGATGGCGAACGGTACGTGGAGGAGGCGAATGAACCACGAGTTGCATGAGCTGCTGGGAGAACCATCCATCGTTCACCCCGCGAAAATCGGATGACTGCGATGAACCAGGCACGCAGCCAGAATGTCGGACAATAACCCGGTGAAAATGGTTCTCGAAAACGATCCGACAGGCACAGCGATCAGGTGGAGGACGATTTGCGGACTCTCCGCAGACTGCGTGGCTGGCGACGTGCAACCATGTACCGAGTCGAATGGAGAATACCGTAATGTGAGAAATAAATAAATGAATAAGGACATCGGATATTTCATTAGAAATTATCTCGGGAATCTCACCAGAAATTTGTTCAGACATCATTCACTACTTCGATAGTCCTCCGGATATTTCATCTGATTTTTCGAAGGAATTGTTGGAGGATTGGCAAAAATAATTCCAGTCGTTATTTTATAAATTATTTATTGTGTTGAAAAGGTATTATAGGTTTTCGGAAAGTATTGTAAAGGAATAGAATTTCCAATTCCAGGAAAAAGGCTAAAGAAATTTCCAATAGATATTTCAAAGAAAAACTGTTACCCGCTAGCTATCTCCGAAGCTAGGGAAGGGAGACAATTACAGGGTCGTTTACTCTAATGATTACACACCACACCACTCAAACTCACCTGCAGCAGGAGCATACACACGTGTGTTACGCGACACGTGCTCTCTGAAGTGACAAGGTGGAAAGGTTGCCAAAACGTTTTGTACCCAATAAGATGCTCAAAAGCTTAACCGAATCAACAAATTCCAGAACTGACCTCTGCGGGCGAGGCTTGACGACTCCTTTACGAGTCCGGAGAAACGCATAAAAAGTAGAATGGAGAAGAAACCTCAGGGAATGCTAGCTTGAAAGTAATATGCTACCTACACAATAGTTTCTAATTTAACATGCTTGTTTATTGGCCTACATTGGCCCTTCTATCAATGTGACGTCACTAGACATAGGGGTACTTAACACTCGTTGGCCTCCTGTGGCATCGGAACTCGTTGGTCGACTGCATCCGGTGACTGGATCGGTGAGTGATGGTAGGTAGCAGCTGTCTTTTTCGGGTCCGACTGCTGATCGCCGGACTCGCATGAGAGAATGGTTGCCAAATTAAAAAGAACAACGCTAATTATTATATAGCTCAGCTTCATCCCGGAACAATTGAGTCTGTCCGTGACCTCCTACGGGAATAGAAGTGCGCGTCGGATAAATAAGTTAACTTTGATTGAAACCAATTAATGGTGAAGATTCCTATATAGTGCTAGTAAGAAGTGATTGTGTGGTCGAAAAAACAAAAGCCCTAACTCGAGATAGTACGGAAAAGAACAATAGTACGGAGAAGAACAATAGTACGGAAGAAGAAGTACATTAAAAGTTTTGTAGTACGGTTAGTTTTTAGTAGTTTTTGTTAGTGGCAGCCATTGTTAACTGTTATGTTCGCACATTATTCTAGGTCAGAGTTATAAAGACCACTTTTGTTGAAAAACCATAAATTTGTTATATCGACAAAACCAACGAGAAAAAGGTAATATTTTTTGTAAAACCATACCTGGTGTTAAAATTGTGAAGAAGTGACGTCACAAGGGGTATTAATTATGTCGGCAGGTCCATTCGGTGGCCTTTTTCCCTTTCTTTACTGCTTGACAGGGTGGTGATCGCAGATACGACGTTCGTGCCCCACGTTGGGCGCCAAATTGTTACCCGCTAGCTAGCTTACAGGGTCGTTTACTCTAATGATTACACACCACACCACTCAAACTCACCTGCAGCAGGAGCATACACACGTGTGTTACGCGACACGTGCTCTCTGAAGTGACAAGGTGGAAAGGTTGCCAAAACGTTTTGTACCCAATAAGATGCTCAAAAGCTTAACCGAATCAACAAATTCCAGAACTGACCTCTGCGGGCGAGGCTTGACGACTCCTTTACGTTTCCGGAGAAACGCATAAAAAGCAAAATGGAGAAGAAACCTCAGGGAATGCTAGCTTGAAAGTAATACCGCAAAAAGCACTAAAACAAATATAATAACAAAAAAGCTCGTATTTATAATTGCGTGATACATACCTGGATACCTGGTTGGCTACTGCGTCGATGCACCTATGCCTGGCGTATTGTAGAGGTCCATAATCGTCGCTCTTGGGCGATGTTCCTCCAGTATCCCCGAACGTTTAAGGTTCCCAGGTCCGATTCCACCGCGTGCGAGCAGCCAACGTGTTCGTTGCCTTCCACGAAATTTTGTACGATTCACAATGTTTTCTTTTTTGTATGCTTGATTCAACTCATGATTCATGCGTCTGCGCCACATACCATTTTCCAGTTTCCCTCCGAGTATTGTACGCAGCACTTTTCGCTCGAAGACGCCGAGAGCTCTCCGGTCAGCTTCTTCTGAATTCCATGCTTCATGTCCATAAAGAGCCACTGGTAGAATCAGAGTTTTGTATAGAGCAAATTCCGTTTCCGTCTGCATGTTGCGTAACCCGTACAAGGCCCTATTCGCAGCAGCAATACATCTTTTCACTTCACGGGAAACGTCATTGTCACATGTCACAAGCGTTCCAAGGTAAACAAATTCTTCAACAACTTCAAACACATCCCCATCAAGCACTACCACAGCACCAACACCACTAGGTCTTCATCCAATGAGGTCGATGTCGTCCGCAAAGCCCAGGCGCATATGCGACCGTGTGATGATAGTGCCGTTCCTCTGTACGCCAGATCTCCTAATAGCCCCTTCGAGTGCAATGTTGAACAATAATTTCGATAGTGCATCACCCTGCTTCAATCCGTCTAAGGTCACAAACGAGGTTGACACTTCGTCTGCAATCCGAATACTTGATTTCGAGCCATCCAGCGTTGTACTTCTTCTTCTTCTAATTGGCATTACATCCCCACACTGGGACAGAGCCGCCTCGCAGCTTAGTGTTCATTAAGCACTTCCACAGTTATTTAACTGCAAGGTTTCTAAGCCAGGTTACCATTTTTGCATTCGTATATCATGAGGCTAACACGATGATACTTTTATGCCCAGAGAAGTCGAGACAATTTCCAATCCGAAAATTGCCTAGACCGGCACCGGGAATCGAACCCATCCACCCTCAGCATGGTCTTGCTTTGTAGCCGCGCGTCTTACCGTACGGCTAAGGAGGGCTCCAGCGTTGCATGTATCAGTCTAATCAGTTTCGCCGGAAAACCATGTTCGGACATTATCTGCCACAGCTCATTTCTTTTTACTGAATCATACGCTGCTTTGAAATTAATGAACAGATGGTTTTCAGCTCGTTTAGAGTCTTCTTTACCTCGTCCAGCGTTGGTGGTTCCACAGCTTGACCGTCGCCGACTTTGTGCATCCTGCTCCTTAATACACCTTCATTTCCACCGTTCAACGAATCTTCGAAGTGCTCCTTTCACCTGGCTGCCACCAAAGTCTTGTCTGTCAGCAAATTCCCCTCTCGGTCATTGCACATGGCGGGCACTGGCGCAGTCTTATGCCGCGCGCCATTGACAGTTGTGTAAAACCTTCGCATATCGTTTCTATCCATGTTCTCCTGCGCTTCAGCTATCACACTCTCTTCGTGTTGGCTTTTTTTCTGTTGTGGATTCGTTTCTCTTCTCCCCTTGCTACACTGTACCGCTCTCTGTTGGAATGGGTACGAGCCACTAGCATTCGACTCCTAGAAACATTCTGTCACTCGCTGGCACTCCTCATCAAACAAATCATTTCGTTGGCGTCGCTGTACAGTGCCTAACACTTCCTGCGCTGTTGTAGTCTCAGCTTCGTGGATATTTTATTTTCCCACAATCTGTTTACGTCGCCAGAACCGGGGGCATCTCCTATCCGCTCGTCCAGCTTCTGATAAATGCTATGACTATACTTACGGGGGGAATATTTACAAAACCATTGAAAAAGTTATCAATGTTCCCCAGGATTACAGCACTAGAATTCCCAAAGAAATTCCTAGGTTTCTGGAAATCGTTTTTTTTTACAGAAAAAATTTTTTTTGGGGAAATATTCGATCCTACGTGCCCTAGCTTAACTCCAATGGTGCTTATCACTTCTCGTTCAGTTGTGCTCAGCGCTCCATGAATGGATTCCCATAGATCGTTGATGTTGTCGCTACCGTTGATGGCACTTATCCGTTCATCTACCTGAACATGGTCTATCTGGTTGCAAGTTTCACCATTGGGGTGTCTCCAGGTGCGCTTTCGGATATTCTTTTGTGCGAAGTAGGTGCTTCTGATAGCGATCCCTCTGGCTGCAGCGAAATTTACAAGCTATAGGCTGTTGTCATTTTTAGCCTGTAGCGGAGTGAAGACTTACCCTACCGGGTACGGAAAAAATCCTCTCTACCTACCTGAACGTTGACGTCTCCACTTTTCATAGTATTTCAAAGGCTTCTGTAAACTAACTTTTCGGGGTCGTGTGCTATGATTCAAAAAGAAAAAACATGTTTTTCCTATCCAAGCCCATAACAAGCCAGCTGTATATATCCTGCCTTCTCATATGTGTCACCATCTGTCAATGCAATTCCAAGCCATTAATGGTGCAAAGCAATTAAAACTGGAGTCAGCCGCCATGTTTATAAACACCGCGCTGTTCCATCGAAACCATTTTCCAAACCCATGATTCGAAGTAGGTGCTTCTGATAGCGATCCCTCTGGCTGCAGCGAAATTTACAAGCTATAGGCTGTTGTCGTTTTTAGCCTGTAGCGGAGTGAAGACTTACCCTACCAGGTACGGAAAAAATCCTCTCTACCTACCTGAACGTTGACGTCTCCACTTTTCATAGTATTTCAAAGGCTTCTGTAAACTAACTTTTCGGGGTCGTGTGCTATGATTCAAAAAGAAAAAACATGTTTTTCCTATCCAAGCCCAAAACAAGCCAGCTGTATATATCCTGCCTTCTCATATGTGTCACCATCTGTCAATGCAATTCCAAGCCATTAATGGTGCAAAGCAATTAAAACTGGAGTCAGCCGCCATGTTTATAAACACCGCGCTGTTCCATCGAAACCATTTTCCAAACCCATGATTCTTCAAGCAAATAACTTGTTTCATAGAATGAGGAAGCATCGGGGCAAAACGATCAAGCCAACATTCTGTCCCATACAATGAAAAAGAGAACAAAAGAAAAAAAATGGAAAGCTTAGCGAAATAATTAAATAATATGTTCATCAACCGATGCCTGCGGTACATAATTCGAATGTAGTGGCTCTACAATTGCTTTTAAAACAACGAGCTCCACCGAGGCGGATATCATTTGAAATTTGGGTGCGGAAGTGGAACTGGGCCAGTGTGGCTGAGACGTAGAAAAGTAAACCAGCAGACAAGTGTTAGACTGGAATTCAGCAGGACATCGGGGCAGAAGTAGACACAGAGGCTCATGGCGCCATAGTTTGCTCAAAGAAATAAAAAAAACGTCTATCAAAATCTTATATGCCAACAGGTTAAGACGATAGTGGACAATCACCCCGGATGTATATCATTTAAGTCATCTTTTTTATCACTCGGGGTGCGCAGGACCCCTAAATAGGTAAAACACCTTAACATTAACAATGGAAACAATTCAGTATTCAGCATTTCAATTGCAATACTGAACTGACTATGTTTAGCAAAGCAGGGTCGGTTCAAGTAGTTGTGTATGTCTTTCCTGTACATTTCCGTCAGGATGCAACATTTACTCAAATATTATACTACAATATTTTTTATAAGATTGATTGAATTGTAAAAATTGAAAGTAGTCGCGGCTCCGTTAAGTGTTATACACGCCTGAGTCTGTCAAATAAGTGCAATAGATAAAGTAGAGTAGTATTCCGCAGTGAAGTTCATCATGGATAGAAGATCGGGGGCATCAGTTTCAGCAGCCAATAGTTTAGCAGCAAACAAAGATTGCTGCAATTTTCGTCGATTTTTCGTGTCAAACGACATCTTTCAGGATAGGGCGGAAAGTTTTCAGGATCTCTCCACGGTAAAGATTTCAGCACTGAACGTATGATATGAATCTTAAGCACCACGTGATCTGATGGGGGTGCCAAGCAAGATACACATTTTCACAGTACAATGATTTCCAGCAGTATGGATCCTTTAGAAAAAACTTTAGAAATGAAGCCTAGCTGCTTTGTTGCCTTTGAAATTATCGCTGAACGGTGCAAATCAAAGGTCATTCTGGAGTCCAGTATGATCCCAAGGTCAGTCACACATGTGACCCTGTCTAGATTTTTGCCATCAATATGATGGTCGAACAAAATCGGAGATACGATACGGTGAAATGTTATCATTCGGCATTTTTCCACGCTGACAGTGGTTAAAAGACGAATTGTCCACTTTGCCCTACCTGTCGAATCAATCATCGCAGCCCCTAGACACCGATAAATAATGTGTAGGTGGCTGATGTAGCGAGCGACAACTGTTTGCCTATTGAGCTCATAAGCAATTCATCTCACGAAACTATTCCCTAGAGAAACAACTGATTCCTTCATTCCACGGAGTTGCGCAGAGCAAGTCGCAGGCGTGGTACGGACGTCATTTTTATAGGAAATAATATCGTTAACGGAACTTTTATACACCAATTCAATAGTGCGCGCAGATTTTTTTCATTTAAATTAGGTTCCCTGTACAAGTGGGCTGGATTTGCACAAATGCTTTACATGACGTGCACATTAATGTTTGGTGACACAGAGACTTGCAGTCAATAGGTCTTTCCTATTTTTGGGAATCAATCGCATTTACTAGTTGATATTTCAAACATGTGTTTTGTATTCTTTTTGGTATAGCTATTGGGAGCATGAGAAATACCAATTAAAGCATAAAAAAAAGTTTGGTATTTTTTTCTAAAATATGTCTTGTAAAAATATAAATAGATAGGGTCTATCAATCATCATGAGGGACACCAATCGACTAATTTAGTGGAGCTATTTAGGATGCTTGAAGGTTCTCGAAGATGTACGGTTCCAGGCAGTAGTAGCGGGTTTTATGAGAAGCAGGTCATTCCTATGCAAGCGCATTCTTGCACGTTTTGTCTGGATGTTCGACTTCTTTATGAAGCTGCAAGTGAATGCTGGAAAAATTTGGAGCAGTCAATAAATATTGCTGTGGGGTTTAGCTGTTTTTGCCTTTCTCGTACAACAAAGTTGTACTCTTTTGATAGAAGGCCCGGTGACCCATATTTTTATATTGTTATATACCGATCGACACAGTTAGACGAACCGAGGTGACGTGTTTTTGCCTTTCGCGTATACTAAGTATACGTAAAGGCTATAGGATCACTCCAAAACCGAACTTTTGATAGAACGCTCGGAGACCCATAGTGTTATATACCAATCGACTCAGTTCGATGAATTGAGGTGATGTATGTATGTGTGTATGTATGTATTTATGTGTGTGTGTTTTTTTTTGTTTTTTTTTTTCTTCCTGTCTGTTCAACAGACCTCCTGGGTTGGACGTCCAGGAAGCGCGGGGTTGGTGACCACCTCCAACAGCAAACGAGGGAGGCAGGACTACATCCCCAAAGCTTCAGTGCACAACGCACCTTCGAGGCTAGCTGCGTGTCCTTGCAGCATCGAACATCGTGACTCGCTTTTTAGAAGAACACAATGGTATCATGCCAGCGCATTTCCGCTTTTCCAGGTGGTCTTACCACGCCCTATGTCCTTGGAAGGTGGGAAGGGTTGCCTTCACGTCTGCTTCCCTCTGCACGGCTGGTATCAAGAATGATGATGCCGCGTGCACCCCAAATTGACCTCTCTGCGACAGGGTCTATTCGCTAACACACAGAGGGACTTGCCGACGCGGTGCCTACGCCTGCCCCAGCCTTGACGAGGACCCCTTTCCGTCCTCGGGCTCGGAACCCGCCTGGTTGACCGACGCCGCGAAAGCGACGATACCATGTTGTTCTTCGCGCGGCCACTTGTTCGATAAAAGGATCGAGTTCGACCACAGGGCATGACCACCGGTATGACCCGTGAAGCCGACTCCGATCCCTTGGACCACCTTTTATTTGCGCCTGAACTAGTCATCCTTGAGTCCACGCGCCTCCTTCTGTGTAGCTCCGAGACGATTTGGGCGATAGCCGATAAAACGGCGTTCCAGCCAACTTCATTTTTACACATCCTCCGAACTAGGTTGTCCAGATCACATGTGGCAAGCATGTGGTCACGCATTGCGCGAAAACGTGAGCACACGAACAACACGTGTTCCGCCGTTTCCTCTAAACCTGCGCACACCAAACACTCGGGCGAGGCCGAGCTAGCCAGCTGCGTTACCTACACTGTGATTTTGCAGCACGCTTAAACGCCGGGCACATCGAACCCCCCATGGGGTGCTTGCTGCTCACAGCTTTGCTGGAACAAATCAAACAATTGGGAGCGTTCGTGCAGCATTGTGCCTTATGTCCCTCCAATCCGCAGCGTCGGCAGAGATTGCTTCTGTCAGGGCCTTTGCAGTCCCATTGCTTGTGCCCCGGTTCCAGGTACTTGAAACAAACTTCGGGTTGCTCGTATATGCCCACAAGGCATACCGACCATCCCACCTTGACGCTCCCTAACTTGACTACCTTGGAGGCGTCCGCTGCAGATAGCTGAACAATGCTACCTGCGTCCCTGCCGGACCTTTCCGTAGCCAAACGGCTGCGGTGGGCGTCTCCACTTCACACTGTCGCCGCAGTGCCGTGACGAGCTCTTCGACTTCGGTGATCTCGTCCAGGTCTTTAACCCTTAGATTCACCTCCGTCGTGAGTGCCCTCACCTTGACCGTATCGCGTAGGACTTCCTCCGCCAACTTCTTGTAGGCGGCGCCCTTTTGCGAGACGCCTCGCTTCAGCTCGAGGATAATCTCGCCTATCCGGGTACGTCTTATTCGACGTACGTCGGCGCCGAGTTCACCGAGCTTGACGTAACTCCTCATCGCCTTCAAGACGTCCGAGTACTTAACTTCGTCCGTTTTGATGACTAGGGCATCGCCCCTGGAGCGATTGGCGCCTACCCTAGACTTCTTGCTACCCTCATTCGCCTGGGCCTTCTTTTCGGCCCTTGACGTCTTCGGTTTTCTCTTGTTCTTGACCAGGGTCCAGGAGGCGTTATCCCCCTCTATTTCCCTGGTCTGGTTCGGCTGAGAGCTCTCAGCCTGCCGTAACCCCTTACCACTGTCTTTCCTGGGTGGACGGATCTTTCCAGGTCCTTCCTCCCCCGGTACCTGGCCGGGGTTCAGCTTCCCAGCCCCACTACCCTTGTTCGGGGTAGTAACCCTCCGCGTTTTGGAGCGGCCCCAGGAGCTCATCCCCTGGAGACTGTCTCCCTGTTTTTGTGTCTGCTCCGTTGGAGCAGTCACCCCCGAAGTGCCCGCAAATACTTGAGCCTCAGTCTGGGTAGACTTTGGCACCACCGTCTTCGCTGGCACGCCCTCGGTCGATTCGACCTTGCCTGATTCCGCGAATCCTTGGGCCTCAGTCTGCAGACCTCGACTCCACGGATTTCACAGGTTTACACTTGGCCATCCTGACCGCCCTCTCCAGCTTGGCGTGTAGCATCGACTTTCGAAGTTTCAGCAAGCTCCTCTCGAGGTCCTTACTGATATCATGCTTCGATGACGCAAAGTCGATGATGGCGTCCAGCTGTTCCGTCGCCACCTCGAAGGTCGAAAGCCCACCGCGTTTGCAGTTCATTGCCTTCACAAGCCATGGGCCGTCTATAAAATCTACCGGCGGAGTTTGGGACGCTGGCGCTGCGCACGGAGCTGCCGACTATTGCCTCTGGCCTCCTAGGCGGAAACCAGAGTTGGTTGTACACTACTACCACTAATTGAAGAATTGACTTGGTTTTCCATTTTGGTCCCACGAGTTGCTCGGGAAAAGAGGTCCACCACGCCAGAGCACAGCATGACGCGGTAAGGGACAATTACTGTGGAGGGTGCCCAGGTACCCCTCCGTTAAAGGCCTAGCTTATTATTTCACCCCCTGGCCATGCATCCCCTCGGCACGGGTCGCTTAACGCCTTGGCATTAGGGGTTAGGGACGATGGTTCCGTTGGTCGCACTCACTCACTCTAGCTGATGTCAGAAGGACAACTTGCCCAGGCTGCACTACCAGCTAAGTACGCAACCCTTAGCTGGCGATCAATTGTCATCGGAAGACCCGTAGAAGCGTGAGATTGGAACTTGTGAGTACCAGAGCTGTGTAGGTCGCTCCTTCCCAGATGTCAACTCACCATTTCGCAGCCCAATGCCATGTGAGTCTGACTTGTATGCTCACCTCTATCATGTCATGTGAGTCTGACTTGGATGCTCACCTCTTTCATTCAATTCGCGCTAACACATACTACTCTAGTCATTCGACCTAACTCTCGCTCTGGCATCCCTTATGGGACATTTTACTTAGGTTCCCACTTCTGACATACCATGTGAGTCTGACTTGGGTGCTCACCTCGTTCATACCATGTGATACTAGCTCACCTCGAACATACTATGTGAGACTGATTTGTGTGCTCATTCCTTTCATACCATGTGAGACTGACTTGGATGCTCACCCACACTCCTCTACCACGCCGCGGGGTATCAGTAGTCATAGGAACCAACATTCCTGCGCTACTCCCAGCATGGCGTGTGCAGTCCATGCATACACCTATTCATTCACACTTCTGCCATGCTTCGAGGTGACGATCTCGGTTGCCACCCGCTGCGCCATTAGCTCTGCATGGGCAGACCATTCACACACTTCTCCGCGTTCGGCAC
This sequence comes from Armigeres subalbatus, assembly GCF_024139115.2. Taxonomy (NCBI): domain Eukaryota; kingdom Metazoa; phylum Arthropoda; class Insecta; order Diptera; family Culicidae; genus Armigeres; species Armigeres subalbatus. Next base: position 185,696,659 of record NC_085140.1, on the reverse strand, counting down.
TTTTCGCTCTAACTAACCAATCACAAGTTAGAACTGCTTGTCGATTGCTGCTCGGCACGCCAGATTCTCTGCAAGCTGCAGGCAATGTGAGTGGTTGCAGTCGAGACTGCGTTCCACTTCTCCACCGTTTGACACATCCTCTGGATAAGGTTATCCGGAGTTGTGTCCCGGCCGCAAACGTCTATTTAGCATTGCTCTTCTTTTGACTTCGAAGCGAGGACATACGAACAGTATGTGCTCTGCAGTTTCGTTAACACCTGGGCAGTCAGGGCAGACGGGGACCTCCGCGTGCCCAAGCCTGTGGTGGTACTGTCGGAAACAGCCATGGTCTGACAGGAATTGTGTTAGATGGAAGTGAACTTCCCCATGGGGTCTCCCCACCCAGCTTGATATGTTAGGAATCAGCCGGTGGGTCCACCTACCTTTCGAGGAGCTATCCCACTCGCGCTGCCATCTGGCAACCGAAGTCACCCTGGTACGCCCGCGGGCTCCTCTGGTGCTACGTAGCTCAAAACACTCCTCGTCTTCCCGGATGACCAGGACTGGCATCATACTCGCTATCACGCAGGATGCGTCGTGCGATACCGTGCGGTAGGCCGATATCACTCTGAGACACATCAAGCGGTAGGTGCTCTCAAGTTTCTGCAGGTAACTGGTTACCCCCAGTGCTTTTGCCCAGGACGGGCCGCCGTACCTAAGGATAGATGCGGCAACGCCTGCCAGTAGCCTACGTCTACTGGCGCACACCTTGGAGCTGTTGGACATCATCCTCGGACGATAATGCCGCCACAGCAGTCGAAGCCTTCTTGCACGCATATTCGACATGGCTACCGAAGGTAAGCTTGTCGTCTATGATGACCCCGAGAATCTTCAGACTTCGCTTTGAAGTGATCGCGACGTCTCCCACATGAACAACTGCATGTTGTGCCGACTTACGGTTACTGACGATAACCACCTCCGTCTTATGTTGAGCGAGCTCAAGGCCTCTCGCACTCATCCAGTCCGCCACAGTGCTGATCGCGTGTTCTGCGGTTAGTTCCACTTCGGGGATTGACTCCCCGTTGACCTCTAGGGTTACATCGTCAGCAAAGCCGATGATCTTCACACCAGGAGGGAACTTTAGCTTCAGAACCCCGTCATACATCAGGTTCCATAGTACCGGACCCAGGATTGACCCTTGCGGGACTCCTGCGGTAATGGGAACACTTTTCTGACCGACATCGGTCTCGTATAGCAGCACACGGTTCTGGAAGTAGGTTTCCAAGATCCGGTACAGTCCCACCGGCAGGCTAAGCCGGTGTAACGAGAGCGCGATGGCATCCCAGCTTGCGCTATTGAATGCGTTCTTCACGTCCAGTGTCACCAACGCACAGTATCGAATTCCTCGCCTTTTCCGTTGGATCGCTACCTCTGCAGTCTTTAGCACTGAGTTGATAGCGTCCATCGTGGACTTACCCTTCCGAAAACCAAACTGGTTGCTCGACAGGCCATCAGTACCCTCTGCGTACGGGGTGAGCCTGTTGAGGATGATCCACTCGAGCAGTTTACCCGTCGTGTCGATCAGGCAAATTGGTCTGTACGCCGATGGGTCGCCCGGAGGCTTCCCGGCCTTCGGCAGCAGTACCAACTTCTGACTTTTCCATCTCTCAGGGAATCGCGAATGAAAATGAAGAAAATGAAAATGAAACGACACTGATCTAGGCATCTCTGCACAGCTAGCCTGAACATGTTCGGGTTAGCTACTGCAAGTAACTCTTCGTTCGTCACCGGAGCCACGATTTCGGCCACACTCCCAGCGCCTTGCAACGCAGGAGGCCAGGGACTTGTGGCTCGGGACGGGAAGAGTACTTCGATAATCCTCGCCAACCGGTCCGGTGACCGTTGGGGGGGTGAAGAGCTCCCTTTGATCTTGGCCATAACGATCCTATAGGCGGCACCCCACGGATTCGCGTTGGCACCCTCGCACAGGTTGTCAAAGCACGCTCTCTTACTGCTCTTAATGGCCAGTCTCGCAGCTCGAAACACTTCACGGTGGACCGCTCTTTCCTCCTCGGTGCGGACTCGTTGCGTCCTACGTCTAGCCTTGAGACAAGCTGATCGTATGGCTGCAATTTCGGCACTTCGCCGACGACATAGATATTATGGCACGTAACTTTGAGAAGATGGAGGAAGCCTACATCAGACTGAAGAGGGAAGCTAAGTGGATCGAACTAGTCATCAACACGTCGAAGACAAAGTACATGATAGGAAGAGGTTCAAGAGACGACAATGCAATGTGAGCCACCCACCGCGAGTTTGCATCGGTGGTGACGAAATCAAGGTGTACTTGTGTACTTGGGCTCACTGATGACTGCCGAAAATGACACCAGCAGAGAAATTCGGAGACGCATAGTGGCTGGAAATCGTACGTACTTTGGACTCCGCAAGACGCTCCGATCGAATAGAGTTCGCCGCCGTACCAAACTGACAATCTACAAAACGCTCATTAGACCGGTAGTCCTCTACGGACACGAGACCTGGACGATGCTCGTGGAGGACCAACGCGCACTTGGAGTTTTCGAAAGGAAAGTGCTGCGTACCATCTATGGTGGGGTGCAGATGGCGGACGGTACGTGGAGGAGGCGAATGAACCACGAGTTGCATCAGCTGTTGGGAGAACCATCCATCGTTCACACCGCGAAAATCGGACGACTGCGGTGGGCCGGGCACGTAGCCAGAATGTCGGACAGTAACCCGGTGAAAATGGTTCTCGACAACGATCCGACGGGCACAAGAAGGCGAGGTGCGCAGCGGGCAAGGTGGATCGATCAGGTGGAAGATGACTTGCGGACCCTCCGTAGACTGCGTGGTTGGCGACGTGTAGCCATGGACCGAGCCGAATGGAGAAGACTCTTATATACCGCACAGGCCACTTCGGCGTTAGTCTGAATAAATAAATAAATCTCCGAAGGGACACGCAGGCCCGCCCATAGCATGGTTCCGGGCCTGCTTCTTATACGGGGTATTCATACCATAGTACAAAAATCTTGAAATGAGTGCCATACTAATTATTGTCTTCATTAAAGATAGCCTTGAAATTATTTTCTTGTCGCCTTTTACCATGGTACGAATACCACAAGTGTGTGCCCCATATTACTGGCGCAGATGAGGCACTTAGGTGCCTTGTCGCATTCCTGCGCCCTGTGTTCCTCCTCGCTACAGCGACGGCACATCTTGCTTCGGTCTGGGCCCTTACAGTCATAAGACTTGTGCACCGGTAACACCTGTCCACTGAAGGTGGCTGGAGCACGCTTACTGGGCATACTGATCAGCCGATCTTCAGCTTCCCTTTCTCAGTGACTTTTTTGGCTTCAACCACCGGTAGTCTGAGATAGGCTACCTGCATACCAAAGAGTCCCCCTCTTAGACGTACAGAGGACCGCTCAACCTCTGTGCCGCTCTGCTCTTTGAAGGCAGAGACGTCAGCGGTAAGCGGTCGTGACCTCGTCCAGTTGCTTACACTGGAGTCACTTCCGCACCCAACGACCTGACCTGAGCGCCGTCACCCAAGACCTCCTGGGCAAGCTTGTTGTACGCTACACCGCTGGATTGCGCGCCACGCTTCAGTACCAAGATCGTTTTTAGTACGCCTGACGCTGCGCACATCCTGACCCAGGGCCGATAGGCTATCGGCCGCTCGCAGCGATTTTAGGACATTGTCCTTGTCGGTTTTCACCAGCAAGGCTTCGCCTCTGTCTCTCACCTTCTTCGCAGGTCGAGGGATGTTCGACTTCCGCACCCTACTGACCAGCTGCCAAGGATTTGCATCCCCTTGGGCGGATACCAATGGCTGGCTGGGACCAGCTTGTGGCTCAACAACTTGAGCCTGTTTGGTGCCTTTCACCTTCTTGTGCACACGCCCTTCAGGCTCCGGTGCACCATCCAGACGACGTCCCAAGCAACCAGAAGTTCAGATTTTACTTAAATTTACTCTTAACCGAACTAATTGGTTCACTATGGTTCACATCAAGTTCCAAGCATCCTTAACGGAACTTTAAAGTTCACTTTTACGCTCTCAACATACAGAAAATTACTTAAAATGAGAGCTGATTAAGCCAAAATAGCCCTTCTTATCCGAACTTCTGGTTGCTTGGGGTTTTGCCTTAATGGTAGCGCGTTTGGGTCGCTTCGAGTTTGGCGTTTTCTTGCCCTCACTGGCCGTAAGGGCGAAGTCGGTCGCCTCTTTCGCCGCACTAACACCGCTAGGGGAGGATAGGGCCTTAGTCTGGATACCTTTGGCTATCTTCTCTGCTACCGCTACACTGCCGTGAATCGCATATTTGTCCCATCTTTGCTGGGTTTCCTATTCATATGGGACAAATATACGATTCACGGCAGTACACGCCTGATGTAAGCGTCCTGTTCTTGTCTCGCGACTCGAACAGCTTGTCGAAGCACCAATAGACTCTGTTTAAGCTCCTTTTTGGTGTTCTGCTTACCGCTTATGAACTCGATGATGTCATCGAGTTTCACGGCCACCACCCGTATCCTTGGTAGTGGCTCATCAGGCGTGCAAGCAGAGCTACTCCCCACCACCACTGGATACTCTTCGGTACTGCCAGCAGCAACCGTCACTCCGCTCTTCCCCTCTCTAATAGGGGACTTCGCTAGACCCCTTTTGACAAAGGGGTCCACCACCTCCATCTCCAAAGATTTTTGCCTTTCAAGACTCATTGCTATATGGGTCCCCCTTGCTCCCATGGTTATCTATGCCTGTCTTGCGGCAAGCAGGGAGGCCATACATGCGAGGGTTGACACTTGCGTGTTCAGAGCCAGATCAGCGCAAGTCAGGAAAGGGCATCTGAGCCTACTCCCACCCAGTAGGCAAAACTGAATGGCAGGATTGGGCAACGTGCTACAAGGTCCGCCACGGTTTTATGGGACGGAATACAGCCTAGCCATTAGCGCACTCGCCGTTTTGAGTCGGTATCACCCGGCCCTACTAAGAGAGTAGATTGTCAGACTGCCAACCCTCGCTTCACAATATTGCATTATACCATTATAGCCTTGACGTGCCTGCCAGAACCAGTGTTGTAAAATGTCATTTGCATTCGTTTGTATAATTTTCGCAAAACTTTTTTCAGAAGGTAGCTATCAATTCATGTTGTATGACGAACTTATAGCGCTTAAATGGACCTACAACTTTTCCTAGGGGCCGTACACTAATTACGTAAGCATTTTTTCAGAGTTTTTCAACCCCTCCCCCATGTAAGATTTTCTCCATACAAATTATTTTTTATTTATATGGAGCGTAAGAAAAAGGCAGACCCCCCTCCCCCCATAAGTGCTTACGTAATTAGTGTACGACCCCTAACATGACTTTGCTGTAATTATGTAATCTGGGGCGTGGGAGGCAAAATGTCGTTCAAATGACATTATGTCAAATGACACGTGACATTTTGGAGAGTTTTCACTCTCCAGTCTCAGATGTTATACTTAGAGCAATGTACCCTTGGACAAAAATATAGCCCTACTCAAGCGTATGAGTACATTCAAAATTATGGAATAAATTTGGCTTCTAAAGAAAGTTATGAACAAATTAGTCAAATGACATGCAGATGACATTTTACAAGCCTGGCCAGAGCCATAATTGAGACCTTATTGGCGTCAGCCTCAAAGCGCTACCGCGCTCCCTCGTTCGTAGCTCATTTAGCCGACTGGTCATGTCAACTAGTGTTGACCGACCATCGTTTCCAGTAGGTACCGCGCGGAGGCGAACTACACTGGGGGGTGCGTGTGGTGGGCGTGTGTGTCCACCCAACAAAATGACAAAATGTAGCAAAAGTGTCACTCATTTTCCAGGTACTTTTCCTCAACCGACAAGTAGCATTCGACGCAGAATCCTGTCCCATTGTTTCCCATTGAAAACTGGCCAGATCGGACTATGGGCTCGGAAGTTATGGCCAAAATGCTTTTTTTTAAATGCACGAGTAAGGCACCAGCGCCGCTAGGTGGATGGTAATCAGGGTTTTGTCTTCTCGTTCATGCAGCGCCCCAATAGAGCTAATAAACTAGAGAGAAATACCGAAATACTGTCGCTGTCGTCACTGGCGAAACATCTTTTGCTGGCGAGGATAGGGCGCTAAATGTCAACGAAGGAAAAATCAGTACGATTTGACAGATGTGTACCCAACATGTTTGGGAACGATAACAAAAGGAACCACAGCGACAATCGTCCTCTAAAGTTTACTACCTCTATTGGCGCCCCATAAGAATCCGCTGATCTTTCAATAAAGGATTCCTATGCCTCTCGCTGAGTTATCCGCGTTATCCGGAATCGATGTTAGCCCATTCACAACACAAGGGCTAACACGCTTCAAAATGTCAAACAAACCGGATCTATTTTACTATTTGGTCGTAGAAGCTATAAGATCAAAAATTATAGAAATAATTCCCAATTAAATAATAAATAAAAAGAGAGTATGTTCTCAGCAAAAGGAATCAATTTTGGAGAAACTACATAAATACATTTTGCAAATTGATAAACCAATGTTTGCTATCATATCATATAAAATCATATACGCTCAAATCGCAAAGTAGTCCCGAAATGCTAATGTTTATTGTGCTGCGGATTAATTCGATTGCGTTTGATTTACATGCAGAATATTACATTCACAAAGTTTAAATTTTAATATTGAAAAGCCGTTGTTTGGCTCCTCGCGCAATGGTCATCTTCCAGTTGGATCAATTCCCGGATGTTTGCCGCTTGTGTATCCAGCCCAAACCGATAGAGCAGATGATACCGATCGAGTGTAGTAGCATGGACCATGGGAATCGAACGCTTCACAATCTGCTGAACGATTTATCATTTGAGGTGCCTAAGGTAGGTACATAATTTATTTATGTAGATTGAAATTTAATCCTAAATTTGGTAACGACAGATATTCCCTATAGAGTATTACATTAGCAGCACAGCAGTTCTCGAGTAATTTTCATGTAGCATGTTCAAACTTTGAGCGATATGCCAAAGTGCTGCCAATAGCCAGACTGGAATACCTATTGGTTTCCTATGACCAGGGTCCAGTCAGAATTCTTGAGCAGAAGGGAATAGAGGGGAATAGCTCTAAAATACTGTGATGTGGTATTCAATACCCAATACTTTTATCAGAATGAGAGCTAGAAGAGCCCTGCACATAAAGTAAAATACCAAAAGTAATACTGCCGTGAATCGCATATTTGTCCTACATGAATAGGAAACCCATTAAAGATGGGACAGATATGCGACTCACGGCAGAATAGCTCAGACATATTCTTTGGGAAACATTTCCAACTCCTTAGGCAAAGTGTATCCATTGTACTTTCCATTAAGCTACATATTCATATCAGGCATAAAAAAGCTTTCAATTAACCACTGTGGCAATGCCAACAGTTTACTAAGCAGAACAGGGGGTTAAATTCAACTTGGAATATACTGCCGTCCCAAGCATATCTGTCCCATGTCGATTTTTATCATTTTTGAGTTTTATGCTCCAAACGTTCTAAATTAATGTATATTTTATTGTGAACAAATAAATACATATAGTTTGTTCGAAAACTTGGCGAAAAAATATCGGGTCATTTTGTCCCATTGTAGAATTTCCAAGCATAACTGTCCCATTGAAACAAATTTCATACAACATGTATTAAATTACTTCGGAGAGGCCAATTTCCATTATCAAATCATTCAGAGAAAGAATATGGGTTGTGGTATAGTTTCAATGGGTAAAAAGGTTAATCCACCTAATATCGTTGATACCTTTCTTGTGCATTATGAAAATTGAAAAGTAATAATTGAAGCATATTAAGATGATTGATATTAAAACTTAAGTGAGAATAGTCTCTCATTTTTATTCGCATTCTATGTATTTATTTACACTTTTTCTTCTTTCCTTATTGGTATTACCATTCTTGCATTCGTATATGATGAGGCTAACACGATAATACTTTTATGCCTAATTGCACCCGAAAATTCCTTTGATCGTGAGTTCAACCAAGCCACATAAGCATCATCGCTTTGTAGTCGTGCCTCTAAGCGCATAATACCCCATGACCAAGCCACATAAGCATCATCGCTTTGTAGTCGTGCCTCTAAGCGCATGGCTATAAGCTAGGCCCAATTAATTTACACATATACAAGATTTTTGTAATAGCTTCGGAACGAAGTGACTAATCGATTTTCAATAGCAAACAATGGGTCAGATTTCCCGTCGAGTGCAACTTAATACGAAAAAATTGTCCTTTAACAAGTGTTTACAAATTTTCATACACGCACCCCACACAGGTGAAAGTTTCTACTCGACACATCAGATGCTAATCTGAAATAATTTTCATAGGAATCATCAAACACCTTCGTAGTATTGCGGTATTGAGTTACCACGGAACCTGATTTTGATGCTTCTTCCAAAAATCCATCTGCGCTGAAACATAATTCACCTCTGAACTTATTTCAGGATCAAATTATGTATAGGAACCAATTCTCACTGTCCTTATACTTATGTAAGGTATAATATCTCTGGGTTTTTTTTTTCAGACACACTCGTCCCCATGTCAACTTTTTTATACACATTTTTTTCCAAAGAGCGTAAGAGCCCCCTCCCCCAAAAGCTTACGTTATTAGTGTACGGCCCCTTACTACAATACGCTTTGAAAAGACCTAATGCATCTAATGTGAAACAGGTTATTATCCAGACCCAACTAAACTTTTGCTAAGCGCAAAGTAATCTGATGATACTCTAGCACTGGGACAAATATGCTTGGAATTATCAATTTTGTCTTCAATTTCGCAGCATAAATGTCCCACTGAATAAATTCCACTAAAAAACAGTGTTTATCCTTTGAAACATACTAAGCCATTAGAAATACACTATTTTCATCGATATACGTTTATTAATCAAAATTTCATGGGGCAATTTAGCTACAAACCGAAAAATATGTTTCCAACTTCAATCGCATTTTTCTCAGTTGCATATTTTTCGACATGGGACAGATATGCTTGACACGGCAGTATAGTATAGACCTACTGAAGAAGTACTTTCTTGATCTACATCCATTATAATACGTGTTGTTTATGAAAAGTATTATTTCTTTCAATGTTACAGCTAAGCTGGCTCTTTTGCCTATCACTATTAAAGCAGAATGTTATTTATTTTGTTTTCATGAGAATCGAATGTTTTATCATCCCAGTCTCCTTTAGTACATAGTGCCTTAGACTATTGCTTATATAAAGTACTGTTGGTGGTAATCGATTACATTTTCATGGGGTATCAATTATGAATTACAGTAGTTCAGTTAGCTTAGTGTAACAAGATTGATTTATGATACCTTTGCTTTACAGGATGTTTCAGAGCTGCTCCCGAAAGCTATGTGCTCCAAGTGCTTTACGGACTTTGATTTTGTCGTCCAATATCAAAGAAAAGTAAAACTCATCACATCATTTTATGTGGCGTTTGCACGATTAAAAGCTGGTGACACAAATGCAATAGAAGACTTATTCATTTGTAGCAGATTAGAATTAGGAAATCTTTTTAAAGAATTGAACGTCTGCGATATCCTAGATCTGGATCAATTACTTGAATATGATCCAAGGATAAGGAAGCCCAATCGAGCTGAAACTAAACCCGAAAAGCTATTAAAATTTGAAGACAGAACTTTGGAAATAAATAATATTGTTAACAAACAAGAAGAGGCTGAGTACTACAATGTTGAATATATCGAGGATCCCGAAGATGGAAATTGTGAAAAGCCAAACGATGGTAATCAACCTACTTCCAGTGAAGCCATCGAATCGGTGGCAGAGTTTTTGCAAGAAACGGATGAGGATTCGGAAACATTATATCTTCTTAGCGAGGGGGAACTAATGGAGCCTAAGGAATTACCTTCGCCGAAGAAACAAACAGTCGAAATGCCACAAAAGGCACATACAAGAAAAGAAGAATCAGAATTTAGGCCGCAGCAATCCAAACGGAAGCAAAAAATAAGAATGATTCAGTGCCCTTACTGTAAATATCGAACAACATCAAAGAGCATGTTCCAACATCACGTAGATCGACACGAGAACCCCAACGATGCAAGCCCATGGAAATGTTCGTTCGCTAATTGTAGTGAAGCCTATGCTACCAAAGAAGACTTGCTGAAGCATAAGAAAGAAATACATTCCAAGTATGTTTGCGACATTTGTGGCTTAGTGCTGAAGCACAAGTACTCGCTGGAAGTGCACCTTCGGCGACACTACGGAGACAGCAAGTACCCCTGCCGGTACTGCGAGACGTCGTATTTCACTGCAAATGAGTTGAAGCTGCATGTGACGGTTGCTCATCTGAATACGGCGAAGCTTCAGTGCAACGAGTGCGGTTTGGCTTTCAAAAAGTGAGTAATTGGGATCTGTTGTATTTAATTTCTATATTGGTTCGATCATTGATTTCAACTATAAACGAACGATTGTCATGTTCAGAATGCAGCAACATTACAGCAATCACGATCCTCAATCTTAAACTATGAAAACTTTGCCTAGATTGTTAAAATAAAAAATTAAAATTACGTTAAAAATGCAATAAAAAGTTTAACGTACAGCTTCTCGGTACACGTAGTATGCGAGAAAGGTTGTTGGGGAGTCAGCTTACCTCCTTCGACATCGGCTAGTGGGATTCTTTCCTGCTGACTTCCAACCGGTTGGGGTCCGAGCAGTTGTTTCCTGACCTTTGGGGAACGACGGTAGGGTATGCAATTCTTGTTCGGTAGATTTCTTAATCTGAACACACAACACTCCGATTTACATTAAACTACCACAGTTAGAACAAATTACTTTATTTTTACAACTTAACTTTTAATGGTAAACAAGAACTTAACACTAAACAATGAATAATAGTTCCCGATGGGAGTCCATCCGTCCTCGACGGAAATTAAAACCAACTAACTTTCTCCCACCGAAACGCTGGTCATCTGTTGACCGATGGACATGTAGCGCAAATCTCCCTCTCTGGTCCGCAGCATCTCCAATCCATCTCGATGGTTCTCACAGTCGCAGGTATCTACTCTCGGCTTTTGCTATCTGCTACTCATATTATACGCCAGCCGAAGGCAATCGTTCTTGATGATCCACATAGGTAGGTATGGTCGTTTACAGCGAAAGTAGTGCGAAAATCCAACTAGAGCCCTTGCCTTGGACCAACAAACAGCTGGTCAGCTGTAGCAGCAGCAACGATCATTTCTGATCCAGGGATGTTTCCGGGTGGTTTAATCTCGCTCAAAGGTAATAATCTGCATTAAAGACAATTCAATTTCCCCGTTCCACATGTTGAGAGGATTATTAGTCGTAATGCATTGAACTGTAATTCCAAATGTGCCTGCAAAATAACAAACTGACATGTCAAATTGACAAATTATTTTTCTAAGTCGATCTTAACAGGACTCGCTACGTTCTAGCGTATTGCATAAGAGACACCATGTGTGAATCTAAATAATCCTAATCTCGTGTAACTCTGTGAATTACTTGTAGTATCATCTGTTCGTTTCAGTAACAAATCCTTGTCTCTGCATATGAAAACACATTCCGAGCAGCGCAGCTTTTCATGCGATGAATGCAGCATGACTTTCAAGACTCCCGCCATTCTCCGCCGCCACCAAAATAACGTCCACCGGGGTATTAAATTTAATTGCACTATGTGTACGGTCAGCTATGGACGGAAGGATAAACTTCGGATGCATATGGAGAAAATTCATAAGGTCTGTATTACAACTCGTCCACTTTTTATGTAATACTTCTTCATAATATTTGTTTGTCATTTCCAGGTTCAAACCTACTTCCCGTGTGAAATTTGCCTCAAAAGTTTCACGACGGCCTTGGACCTGGATGAGCACATTGATCACCACCGCCACCCCAAAGAACTTGAATGCCCCACGTGCCTGTCCGCCTTCCTCGACGCGAAAGACTTCGAAGAGCATCTTTGCATAACGTACCGAGATGACTATTACTGTTGCGATCGTGATTTCAAATACCATGTTCAGTACAACAAGCACATGTTCCTGGTTCACGGAATGAAAACAAATGCCCGCATCAGACTGGCGCGTGATCAGCTGCTGGGAGCAGCGAGGGCGTCCCGTAAACAAACCGAACGGTGTACAAAGTGCGAAAAGGTGTTTGCCACGAGAAAACTCAAAAAAGATCATATGACGCATTGTTTCTCTGGTGGGAATCTCACACAAATGGAAGTTGATCAGGTTAAAACAAAGTTTGAGTTTCATGAGGGCACGATCATGGGCACAGAAGAAAATGCTCATCAGCTAACATAGTTTTTTATAGGATCCATTCCACAACATATAATGTACGCCGGATGTTTGTATAAATAGTTCTATTAAATATCTTATGTTCAAGTTTTATAAAGTTGAATCACATACAATCAAATTCTTTCAGTATATCACGGACATTACTTGCTTAAGCAATTAGCTGCCTGGATACCTGGATGGCTACAGTGTCATTACAACCGAATATTTCATGCGTTGTGTCTGATTGACTGTAATTTCAGCCTCCTTAATAAAGACACAAAAAAAAATATTTATTTAAGAACGAACAAATAAGTACCTATGGATAGCACACCTTCTAGTCTAGGCTTTGCATCACATGTAACTAAACTCGATTCTGTGCTGTTTGCGCTGCGCAAGAGCCGAAACAAAAAATCTTATGCAAATGCTGACCGCAACGTAGGCTTGGTAGCAGCAAACAAACAGTTTGCCTCATCGGGAAAAAAATGTCACGATGTCGCGTACATTTTTTTGGCAAACTGTTTCGGTGCATGAAATTTGACAGGATAAAATGTAAATATTCGCATAATCAGAGTGTTTTAATGTACATTTCCCAACACTGACTGTGTACATGACACATTTGGTGCAGTGGCGAATCTTTTTTGACCGCAGTTTCTTCTGCAGCCCGTAGTAGGCCCGACTTCCACAGATGATGCGCCTCCGTATTTTACGACTTACATTGTTATCCGCTGTTAGCAAGGATCCGAGGTAGACGAATTCCTCAACCACCTCGAAGGTATCCCCGTCTATCGTAACACTGCTTCCCAGGCGGGCCCTGTCGCGCTCGGTTCTGCCCACTAGCATGTACTTTGTCTTTGACACATTCACCACCAGTTCATCTTTTGTTGCTTCACGTTTCAGGCGGGTGTATAGTTCTGCCACCTTTGCAAATGTTCGGCCGACAATGTCCATGCCATCCGCGAAACAAATAAATTGACTGGATCTGTTGAAAATCGTGCCCCGGCTGTTACGCCCGGCTCTCCGCATGACGCCTTCTAGCGCAATGTTGAACAACAGGCACCAAAGTGCATCACCCGACGCGATTCGAACGAACTGGAGTGTTCGCCAGAAATCTTCACACAGTTTTGCACACCATCCACCGTTGCTTTGATCAGTCTAGTAAGCTTCCCAGGGAAGCTGTTCTCGTCCATAATTTTCCGTAGCTCTACGCGGTCTATACTGTCGTATGCCGCCTTGAAATCAACGAACAGATGGTGCGTTGGGACCTGGTATTCACGGCTTGATAACTTCCCACGAACTCGTTCACTAATGGTGACAGACGACGGAAGATGATCTGGGATATCACTTTGTAGGCGGCATTAAGGATGGTGATCCCTCGAAAGTTCTCACACTCCAGCACTCCCAGATTCTGACTATCAGTTTGTGCAGGCAAGTGGCTAGCTTTTCCGGGCCCATCTTGATGAGCTCAGCTCCGATACCACCCTTGCCAGCTGCTTTATTGGTCTTTAGCTGTTGGATGGCATCCTTAACTTCCCTCAAGGTGGGGGCTGGATGGATCTATCGTCCGCTGGACTGACTTTCACTGCCTGTACTGTCAGCGCCATTCAAATGTTCCTCGTTGTGCTGCTTCCACCTTTCGATCACGACACGTTCGTCCGTTAAGATGTTCCCATCCTTATCCCTGCACATTTCGGCTCGTGGAACGAAGCATTTGCGGGATGCGTTGAGCTTCTAATAGAACTTGCGTGTTTCTTGAAAACGGCACAGCTGTTCTATCTCCTTGCACACCGTTTCTTCCAGGCGGCTTTTCTTCTCCTGAAAAAGGCGAGTCTGCTGTCTCCGCTTCCGTCTATAACGTTCCACGTTCTGCCGGGTACCTTGCTGCAGCGCGACCGACCGCGCTGCGTCCTTCTCCTCCAGAATCTGCCTGCACTCTTCGTCGAACCAATCGTTCCGTCGACTTCGTCCCTCATATCCGACGTTGTTCTCCGCTGCGTCGCTAATGGCTGCTTTGACTGTATTCCAGCAGTCCTCAAGAGGGGCCCCATCGAGCTCACCCGCTTCCGGCAACGCTGCCTCGAGATGCTGCGTATATGCATCAGGTTGCTTCAGTCGCTCTAGGTCGTACCGCGGCGGTCGTCCGTACAGAACATTGTTGATGACGGATAGTTTTGGACGCAGTTTAACCATCACCAAATAGTGGTCAGAGTCACGATATGTCCTGACGTCGATAATGTCGGAGAGTGCCGTTCATCAATCAGAACGTGGTCGATTTGTGAGTCTGTCTGCAGTGGTGATCACGAGGTGTACCGATACGGAAGGCTGTGTTGAAAGTAGGTGCTGCGAATGGCCATATTCCTGGAGGCGGCGAAATCAATTAGTCGTAGGCCGTTTTCGTTCGTCGGTGAGCGCTGAACTTCCCAATAGTCAGTCAAAATTCTTTCTCTTGGCCAACCTGAGCATTCAAATCTCCTGTGGTGATCTTGACGTCGTGACTTTAGCAGCTGTCGTACTTACGTTCGAATTGCGCGAAGAATGCGTCCTTATCATCATGAGTGCTTCTGAAGTGTGGGCGCTACACGTTGATTCTGCTAAAGTTGGAGAACCGGCTTTTGATCTTCAAGCTGTATATTCTCTCATCGATCGGTCACCACTCGATCACATGTCTCTGCCTATCGCCCATCACTATGAAAGCTGCTCCCAGCTCGTGTGTGTTGCCGCAACTCTGGTAGATGGTATGATTACCTTTACACGTTCGCACCATTGATCCTGCAGCGCTACGATGCCGAATCCACGGTCCTTGAGTACATCGGCGAGTATGCGTGTGCTCCCGACGAAGTTGAAAGATTTGCAATTCCACGAATCGCGTTTCCAATGGCTAGTCCCTTTTCGTCGCAGTGGTCTTCGCCGATGGTTCCGGTCCATACTCTCTTGTTGATTGTTCGTTGCGTATGTTTTTTTAAAGGCTGGCCCTGACACCAAACCCACTAAATTTCCAGAGGACCATTCCTGCTTATTCCCGGTGGACCATGGTGCTCAGTTTCACTTAGAGTCCCTCGCTGGAACTCGGACGATGATCAGCGCTGTTGTGAGCCGATCCTGACATGGAGAACAGACTCAGTAAGATTTGCATCTCCGGAGAGGAGCAAACCCCCTCCCCCTTCCCTGTCAGCATACAACCATAGTTCCCACCGGGGTTGGTTACCCGATCTTCCCTAAGGTTGCTCGTATCCCAGCCAGCACCACGAGGAGGTAGGGATATGAGTTGCTGGGTATGAGGCTAGCGAACGCGAGATGGGGTCTATTTTATTCCTTCAGGTACGCGAAGTACCAATGGTACCCAGCATTTGCCGTGCCACGGTCCTGTCTACATCACGCTTATCATAGAAAGAAAACCTATATTTCAAACAAGAATAGATATAAAATAGTCAAACCTCCATGAGTCGATTCTCGGTCCGGTCTAGGATGTTCATGGGTTGAAACATTCTCGACATATCGCGTCAACATCAACTCATGGAGGTTTGACTGTATATGTATATTTTGTGAATAATTCTCAATAAAAATAGTAACACTTTGATTTTCATAGATTTTAAGATTTATTTAATAACCTAAGAACAGCACTTTTTGAGTAACAAAATCATTGGAAAAAAAATGACAATTACACAACCGAGGGAAGCCTAAGCAGAATGACTATTGTTGCCTTAAAAAGCGATATTTAAAATTAATAATAAACGAAATGTAACTTCCTTTACGTCGTTCTGGTTTAGTGTCGGTTGCAGAATACTAGACAAATGAAGTCATTACAACAATAGCTATGTAACGCCGTCGTCCAAATTAGTTGACTCTTTCGTCGGTCTTTACAATTGATTGTCCTTCCTAACGGTTATCGAACGGTGTTGTGGAAACCTATCTTGAATGACTGAACTAAGCCTAAAGCGAGAATTGACTGATTTCGAGATAGCATTCGACCTGTTTCCGGCGCTAACAGTGTAGTTGGGGGTAGGGATGCGGGGGTTAAGATATCACATATCCGTTTCCTTTTATTGGCCTAAATCCGTACCGATGTTAGTAGCAGTCTGAGAATTTGAAAAACTTTACAAAGTACTACACAATAAAAAAGAAATATTGCAAAACAAGGGAAATGATATACTCTGGGCAATGTCAAGTGTTTAGAGAATTACAAAGTCGCTGATGTTCTTCTTTGGCTGACAGAGTTGTTCCGGAAGCAAATCGACAAGTTTGTTGTATAGCAGACAGCGTCGTATTTTGAGCTCGAACAATTGATCATTAGCCTTGTTGCGCACACGAGATGAAATGCTGGATGATGAAGTCGAGGGAATCGCCCGTGCGATTTGCGAACTGGAGCATTCACTGCTTAGCGAACTGATACTGGAGGCGTCAGCTTCGTCCACGCTCTTGGGTGATTCAACCCGCATTATTTTGGCATTTTCTTCGTTAGGTTCGTGCTCGTTGGGATGCTTCTGGCTGTTTGGTTTCAAGCTACCGCCCAAGGGACATGCAAGCAGACTAGTCGGTTCCGTTTCGCAATCGGTGCTGTCGGATTTGAACAGGAGCGAAGCTAGCTTGTGGAATTCCTTCAACTGTGTTGGATCGTTGTGATCGATAATATCGTACAGCTTCGTTTGCAGATAGCAGATCGCAGAGAGTGGATTCGTCTTGGCGGTTTCTTCGTACTCTTGTTTTCTAAGTAGGTATTTACAGTAGCGCAGTATGTTTTCCCTGGTGGGCTTCTCCAGTCGCAGCATCCAGAAGTCATCCAACCGGAGGTGCGAGTTCATACCAGGGTTACCTCCGAAAAGGAAGTGAACCTGGTTGGTCGCATCATACACTATCTGGTGAGCATACCTGGGGCAAGGTTCTGGGCAAGCGACCTGATTTTTCAGGTAACAGTTCTGACCAATCGAATGATCGCTTTTGTATACGCAACACCATTCCTTTTTGGCCAGCGAGAACAGCCAGAACGAATTGATGTTCAGATCGCGACGTTCCTTTTCTTTGCTCAGACTGGTCAGTACGTAAATTTCGTCCTTATCGCAGTCGATCGTCGCCCGCTGGGTAAAGCCCGACTGGGGTACGTTCTTCGCATCTGTTCCGACGTTTTCCGGTGTCATGTTCGTGAGCTCGCTGCTGTCGACATCATAGATCAGGAAATCGGCTATGTAGTCCTTACCGCGTTGACCACCGAAAATGTACAATTTTCGATGTTTCTGAAAGTAATTAGAAAAATATAAGAAATAGATTAACGAAAAAAGCAACTTTTCAGATAATGAAGTATTTACAAATGGTAGAAGTACTCAAACTTACATGATGGAAAAGCATAGAATGTGTCACCCGTGACTTGATACTCTGCACGTACGGACTGGCTGCTGTTGGGTGTCCGCAGTCCACCAGAATATGATTCCACGTGTTGGTGCTGATGTGATACGAGAACAGCCCCGAATACTTGTAGTCACCTGTTGTTTCTTCCTCATTTCTAAAGGAGAAAGAATATCTGTAACTTGTAGGAAGTTCGTGTAGAATAGCGTGACCAAATGTAAAATATAAACAGAAAATGGTTGTGCAAAAACCAAAATAAAATCATGTCACTCACTTTGGTTCCAGGATGCGACCTCCAAAAACGTATATCGTCTGCTTATCCACGTCGATGCACATTTGATGGTCGTATACCAGCTGCGGGCCACCGACTTGAGCGGTATCGTTGCTGATCAAGCACCACGTTTTGCTGATGGTATTGTACAAGAAGAAATCGCTGTTGATATTGTCTTCCGTGCGGGAAGCACTGTCCAGATAACGTCCGATCATAAAAATTTGCGAGTTCTTCGTGTCGTAGACCATTTTGTGGCATGCGCGCGGTGTTGGCCCTTCCAACAATTCAGACCTCTCGTGAACTAACGTCCAACGATTGTACTTAACGTCGTAGCACCATAGGTCACTCAAATCCTCACTGCCATCCCAACCTCCGTACAAATATATGGTGCTGGTTAGAGGGTCGATGATGAGTTGATGGCCACCTCTTCGCCCAGGTCGTGGTTCATGCTCTGGCGTCAGTTGCATGCTCCAATGCGGTTTATATTCCTGCCTTGAGAGGTAGTCGTCCATTAGGCCATCTAAAATTGAATACACTTATTTTTGTTCTACGAATCGACCTTCTCCCTATCTTACCGTTGATAAATTCGACCAGAATTCCTTCAGTCTTCTTGAAATTTCCTTCATTGACAAGAATTTCGTGCAGCTGAGTCATTTTTTCATCCTCCAGACGGACGCCTGTCTCCTCCAGCAGGGCACTGAATGCTTTAACGTAGCCCTGCTGTCGGCAGTGCTTCATGAACAATCGCACAATTTCCACCTCTCGCAGCATGTTGTACTTGCGCAGGTTCGACATGATAAAGATTGAATCCTCGATTCCAAGCAGCTCGACGTACCAGATGCAAAAGTTAAAACTGGGGCCCCACGAAAGTAGGGGCACAATTTGAATGAATTTAATTGGTAGCAGTTCTCCCGAATCGGTACGGTGCTTTAAATTGAACGTTTCCGGGATCGAGTCGTTCTTGAGACCACTGAGAAGTAACAAGAAAAAAAAAACTTATTGTAGATTTTTCACGGACAGATGAGTGGAGCCCTTGGACGGGCAAGGTGAGCACCCTAAAGGATGATACTTTTATTTAATACCTTCTCAGCAAACCTGCTTTTCTATATAACAATAAGACAGTTCTTTTTTGTTGCATCATATATAACATCTAGACTAGAACGCGAACATCAAAAAGAATGTTAATCTTGATAAATGTGACTTAACTAAAACTCTGTTTTTGACTGGTTGCAAGATGAGCATCCCTACGGGGCAAGAAGGGCACCCTCCTAAATATCAATTTTTCAGTTTTCAATCCAGGCATATGAGATGTAGTAAGATCTCCAAATTGTCTCGGAGTTTGAATCAAATTGTCTGCCGAATCAGCCAAGGCTTCCATAATGTCCCCAGCCGCGGTAACAACTCAATTATGTCCTCCGAGTATTTGTCGTAATATGTGCATGAGCTCGACGTACATACCTCCGCTGGGGACATAGTTCCAGACGAGGTTGATTTGGTAGACTACTTGATGCACACTGCAGGATAATTTGGAGGACTTAGAGCATCGCATCTTCATGTACAAAACATGTGCATGGGCTCTGAAGACGCGGACTAGAGCACTGAGGACTATTTGTCGACCCCTTCAGATCAATTGGGAGGGCCTAGAATATCGCATCTCGTGTACAAAAAATGTGCTTGGAGGACGCGATTTGCTGCATCCTATGCTAAGCACATAGGGCTGTTTGGAGAACCTGGATCATCTCATCTGCATTAATAAAATATGTGCATGTGCTCGGATGATATAATTGGGAACCGAGGTGAGCCAGCCTAGGGCTGAAAGCCGCGCTAATAAAGATAAATACAAAATGGGAACACACCTTCATTGGGGACCTAGTTCCAGGCGAGGTTGATTTGGTAGACTATTTGGTTCCTACTCTAGGGCAATTTGGAGGATCGCAAGTAAACTATAAATACTAGGAGAACACAATTGTTCATTTGATAAGTTTTCTAAATAATCTTAGTGGACATAATGGAAGCCTTGGTTGAATCGGTAGACTATTTGATTAAATTTCTAGAACAATTGGGAGATCTTACAACATCTTATATGCCAGAATTTGAGACGCAATTCGCAAGCTATCCAAACACCAGGACAACTTTGCGATCTTACAACACCTCATATGCGTTGATTTGAGACAAGTGAAAGACAAATACTCGGGGAGTAAAATTGAGTTGATACCGCGACTGAATACATCATGGAAGCCTTGGTTGATTTGGTAGACCATTAGATTCAAACTCCAGGACAATTTGGAGATCTTACAACATCTCACATGCAAAAAATTTGAGACGCAAGTGAAAGACTAATACCCAGAAGACAAAATTGGGTTGAAACCGTAGCTGGGGACATCATATAAGCCTTGGTTGATTCGGTAGACCATTTGATCTAAACTCCAGGGCAATTTGGAGATCTTAAAACATCTCATATACCTGAATTTGAGATGTAAGTGAAAGACAAATAATCGGAGGACATAATTGGGTTGATACCGCGGCTGGGGCACCATGAAAGCCTTGGTTGATTCATTAGACCATTTGATTCAAACTCCAGGACAATTTGGAGATCTTACAACACCTCATATGTCTTCTTCAGAGACGCAAGTAAAAGACAAATACTCGGAGAACATAATTGAGTTGATACCACGGCTTAGGACATCATAAATGCTTTGTTTGATTCGGTAGACCATTTGAATCAAACTCCAGGACAATTTGGAGATCTTACAACATTTCATATGCCTGTATTTGAGACGTAAGTAAAAGACTAATACTCAGAAAGCAAAATTAGGTTGACACCGCGGCTGGGAACATCGTGGAAGCCTTGGTTGATTCGATAGACCATTAGATTCAAACTACAGGATAATTTGGAGATCTTGCAACTTCATGCAAGAATTGAAGACGCAAGTAAAAGACAAATAATCGGAGGACAAAATTGGGTTGACACCGAGGCTGGGGACACCATGGAAGCCTTGGTTGATTCGGTAGACCATTTGATTCAAACTCCAGGACAATTTGGAGATCTTACAACACCTCATATGTCTTGTTTTGAGACGCAAGTGAAAGACAAATCCTCGGAGGACATAATTGAGTTGATACCACGGCTTGGGATATCATGAAGGCTTTGGTTGATTCGATAGACCATTTGATTCAAACTCCAGGACAATTTGGAGATCTTATAATATCTCATATGCCTGGATTTGGAGAGTTCTTTCAATACCTCATGTAAGACGCAAGTGAATGTATTTAAAAGTATCCAACGATTAATAAATTAAGTGAAATACTAGAAATATCACTTGTCATAAGACGAGTTAATACAATCCCATTGAATTCTACCACTTAATTGTATCTTGACAGATACGTATTTCGACCTCAACAGACGGCCTTACTGTTGAGGTCGAAATACGTATCTGTCAAGATACAATTAAGTGGTGGAATTCAATGGGATTGTATTAACTCGTCTTATGACAAGTGAAGACATTCCACTAAAAAGCTCAAAATAATTTTCTTATAGAAATTTCAGCAAACATTCTTTTTACGTCATATTCGGTGTACACCCCCCCCCCCTCCCCCAAAGTGACGAGGGTTGAGTGTAGTTAATCTCTTGGTTCTCGAATAAAAATGATGTGTGTATGTACTATAAGCGGCGCAGCTGATTTTTTTCAATTTGGGAGGGTTCGGGGGAGGGTGGTTATGTCCAAAGCCTTCCCCTGGTTACGATCGATCCTCGGAGTTTACGACATCTCTAGTTGGACCCACAGACTAATTCGCTAGACGAAGTAACCTTGAGAGTGTTACCGTTCACACAAAATGTCCCTAAGCAGACTGCCGATTAAAAAGTAACATTAATTATTTATATTTTGATACTTAATTATTATGTATAGCTATGTAAAATGTATATCTTCAGTTTTATAGTGCCTTAGATTTTAATTCCATACTATCTCAGAATGACGACGATAAGGTGCTAATATTTTAATTCTTAGGCTTTAGCTAAAGCCTAAGAATTAAAATATTGGCACCTTATCATTCGTGTCATTCAAAGGCTTTAGCTAAAGCCTAAGAATTAAAATATTGGCACCTTATCATTCGTGTCATTCAAAGTTGGGATGAGTATGGAATTAAAATCTAAGGCACTGTCAACCTCCACTTGGCCGAGAGGTATTACCTACAGGGAGTTTAGTGACAACAGATCGGGCGTAAATTTTTGGCGCCCGGGACCCGAAGCCACAGCCGTCGATCCGCTGGATGTTTCCTCGGAAGAAATTATAGCTATGGAATAAGCAGTAATCTACCTCTCATCAGCCCTGCACTGGACGCAAGCTTTAAGGAAGACCCTTTTCCTCTTACCGCAGTCGAGCCTATCCTGCCTGCGATCTTCAGCCGTTCCAGTACTGCGTGTGAGTTGGGAGACGGGGTCTTCCGAATTCCTTCTTCAGGCAAGTACAGCTGCTTTCCACTTCCACGACGTGCACTTGTACAGTATACAGTCCCAAGAAAGCTCCTATCGTTTTAAGCACCACTGAATATCTCCATTCAACGTTGACTAGCCATCAAAATTCTTCAAGCCAACGTATTCGTTTCCCAATCAAGCTGAAACCGGGACGCACATCTGCGGCTAGCCCAAAAGAAGCCCCTATTCCGTCCAGCGCAGTCGAGCCTCCGCTGCCAGCATCCAATAGTCGTCCCGGTCCTGCGTCTGAGCTGGAAGATGGGGTCTTCCGAACTCCTACCGCAGGCAAGTATCATGTCATTCTGAGCTTATCGTACTCTGAATCCAATGCTAATTCCAGTCTACCCGCAACTAACAACAACTGGACACCGACACGAATAAGCGTTTCCGATGAAAGTACCGAAGCTTGCATTACAGACAACCAATTTGCTTCAGGCCTGCCTTTTTCAATTTCTTCCAACAGGACACCGGGACGCATATCTGCCGCACGCCTCAAGAAAGCCCCTACTCCTCTCAGCTTAGTCGAGCCCTCGCTGCCTGCGACCAGCAGCCGTCCCGGTCCTTTGTCTGAGGTGGAAAATAGGGTCTTCTGAAATCTTACATCCGGCAAGTACAATCAGTTACCGGTGTTTTCCGTACCTGAGTGTGTCTCAATTTCCAGTGCTTCCACTTCCGCCTCACGAGAGTTGAGTTCTCCTCAACCGCTTGTTTCCGATGAAAGGACTGCTGCCGAATATTTTGGTATACTACCAAAACGTCGGCGGAATCAATAGCTCTATTGCCGAATACCATCTGGCCTTGTGCGATGGCTGCTATGACGTGTACGCGTTTACCGAAACCTGGATCAACGATAAGACCTATACTGCCGTTCTACGCATAAATGTCCCATGTACATAGGAAATCCCAGCAAACATGGGACAAATATGCGTATGACGGCAGCATACAAATCAACTGTTCGACGACTCATACTCCATTTATCGACAAGATAGGTCACTTTTCAATAGCAACAAACGCACTGGAGGAGGGTTTTTGATAGCTGTTCGCTCTAGTTTTAAATCCTGACTGGTCAGTCCTCCCAACAATACATCTATATAGCAATTATGGATCGCCGTATCTACTGTTGATGGCACTCTCTATGTCTGTGTTGTTTACATCCCCCGACCTAATTAACGACGCAGTCCTGGTCGAAAGGCACCTTGATTCACTTGACTGGGTGGTTTCACAATTGGGACCAAGAGACAATTTTATTATCCTGGGTGATTTTCCACCTGAGCTCGATCACTTGGCAGCGCCACACGTTGGGGTTTCTGTTTCCGGTCCCTTCAAGATCCTTGATTGGCCAGACGTCTCGTGGGCTACTCGACGCGTACAGCACAGCAGGATTGAAACAAATGAATGCAGTCGAAAATGAAAACGATATTTGACCTTTGCTTCGTTAGCGACGAACTGCGTGAGAGCTGTTCGATTATACAGGCTCCATCTCCGCTCGTTAAAATCGGTCCACATCATCCTCCCATACTGACACATCTTAAGATAAATCCGTACTGTCGCTTCTACGAGCCGTCTGAAAGCGTTTCGTACGACTTTAATAAGGCCAATTTCAACGGCATGAATGATTTTCTTGCACACGTTGACTGGGACGCTATTCTTCAAGACTTCGACGCCGAGTTCGCTGCATCGACTGTGTCAAGTATATTACTGTACGCTATTGATCAGTTCGTTCCGCTGAAATCCATATCCAAACCGGTTAAGCCAGCCTGGTCTAATGCTCACCTCAAAAACCTCAAAAGAGTGAAGCGCGCGGCTCTCAGACAACATAGCAAGTATCGTTCTGATTCTACAAGAGCCAGTTATTTGAAGGCAAACTCTGACTATCAGCAACACAACGACCACCTTTATAACGTTTTTCAAAATCGTCTACAAAGTCGACTCAAGACTAACCCTAAAAGTTTTTGGCGGTACGTCTACGAACAACGAGAGGAATCAGGACCGCTTTCTTCGATGGCAGATGGTTTATGCGATTCCGAAACTACCCACGACATGGTCAATTTGTTTCGTTCCGAATTTAGTAGTGTCTTTACAAATGAGCACCTCGACCCTCAGGCTGTAACCAACGCCACCAGAAATATTCCCCGTTTTGAAGCCGCTGAGCAACCGACGATAATGTAATAACAGCTAGTAAGGAATTGAAAACTTCAATTGGATGTGGCCCGGATTGTATTCCGTCTCTTATTGAGAAACGCTGCGCTGATACGCTTGCAAAGCCGTTAGCTGCAGTATTCGACCTCTCATTGACTACCGGATTATTTCCGAACTGCTGGAAACAATCATATTTATTCCCAGTTTTCAAAAAAGGACGCAAGGGGACTTTTCAAATTACCGGGGAATAGCTGCGCTAAGCACCATTTCTAAGCTGATTATTCTCAAAGGATTGGTTCAAAAGTATGCACATTACATATCGAACGACCAACACGGGTTTATGCCTAAAAGATCGACGACCACTAACCTAACGTGTTTCACTTCCTTTTCACTTCCACTGACCTTTTGAAGACCGGCGCAATACAAAACGAACACGAGACGATCAACTTTCCGAGGACTTGAGAGAAGACAATAAAACAAACGTGTGTACTCTTTAGCAGTCAAACACAAAGTAATTATTTATTCATACAGAACAGAAATATAGAACGCGAGAAGCGTTAAGTGTTGCCAGAAGGACTGAACATAACATGTATTCGGTTGTATAATACCATACGGTTAACACCCCCCTTCAAGCCGATAAACCTAATAAGTCGAGTTAATACAATCCCATTGAATTCCACCACTTAATTGTATCGTGACAGATACGTATTTCGACCTCAACAGTAAGGCCGTCTTCAGTGTCTCGTACTTGACTCGACTTGAAGAAAATGATCGCAGCTTACACTATTTATACTATGCGTAGGTATTTATCTAGGTACTTATCTAGTTACAGTGCTTACTTCTACTCGCTTGTTGCGCTTAATGCTTAGGTATAAACTTGAAGATCCAGGAGCTACCATTTCCTTGATCTTTATTCAACAACCGCATTTGTACCTGTCGGTAGATTTCCAAGCTCTCAGCAACATCAAGTTTCCACGGAGAAGAGACATTTCTTAAAATTTTAAAGTTTGATGTCGTAATTGAATGATTTTCCTGATATACATGTTCAGCTACCTTAGACCTAAACTCATAATTTAATCCCTTATCAGTTTCCCTCTTAGACTTACTTTTTTTTTTAACTAATTTTATTTGCTAATTATCTAATACATGCATTCATCTCTTAGACTAGGTGTTCCGTGTTTTCTTAACACTATCATCCTTATTTGCTATGTTACTTTTTAGTTATTATTAATACATTTCAATTGCCTCTGGCAGTTAGAATTTTTCCTCTGGTTGAATTGAACCATGTAGGAATTACAATGTTTTCAACTTAAACTAAACTTAACCTATTTTATACTAAGGGTACAAGGAGTTAATCGTTGCAATAGAAGATTGCAACGATTTTGTCTAAAATTGGAAATTATTTTGTTGGACATTTGTTGCAATGTCTCAATATTAGAAATTCTATGAAGTTCATTGGTACTATACCACGGAGGCAACTTCAGAATCATTTTCAAAATTTTATTTTGAATCCTCTGGAGTGCCTTCTTTCTGGTATTGCAGCAACTAGCCCATATTGGCACAGCATACAACATGGCAGGTCTAAAAATTTGTTTGTAAATCAAAAGTTTGTTCTTAAGACAAAGTTTTGATTTTCTGTTTATAAGTGGATATAGGCACTTAATATATTTGTTACATTTGGCTTGAAGGCCTTCAATGTGATTTTTAAAAAGTTAATTTTTGATCTAGCAGAAGTCCTAAATATTTAGCTTCGCTAGACCAATTAATTGGAACCCTATTCATAGTGACAATATGTCTGCTAGAAGGTTTCAAATAAGAAGCTCTCGGCTTATGTGGGAAAATTATAAGCTGAGTTTTGGAAGCATTCGGGAAAATTTCCATTTTTGCAAGTAAGTGGAGAAAATATCCAAACTTTTTGCAATCTACTACAAATGACACGAAGGCTACGCCCTTTGGCTGAGAGACCTGTGTCATCTGCAAACAAAGATTTTGACACCCTGGTGGTAAATCAGGTAAGTCAGAAGTAAAAATGTTATACAATATGGGCCCCAGTATGCTGCCTTGGGGACACTAGCCCTTACAGGTAATCTATCAGATTTAGTATTCTGATAGTTTACCTGCAGTGAGCGATCTGATAAATAATTTTGGATCAGTTTAATGATGTACAGAGGAAAATTAAAATTCATCAATTTTACAATCAAACCTTCATGCCAAACACTGTCAAATGCTTTCTCTATATCAAGAAGAGCAACTCCAGTCGAATATCCTTCAGATTTGTTGAGCCGAATTAAGTTCGTAACTCTTAATAACTGATGGGTGGTTGAATGCCCATGGCGAAAACCAAATTGCTCATCAGCAAAAATAGAATTGTCATTAATATGAACCATCATTCTATTTAAAATAATCTTTTCAAACAGTTTGCTTATTGAAGAAAGCAAACTGGTTGGGCGATAACTAAAAGCCTCAGCAGGATTTTTCCGGCTTCAAAATTGGAACAACTCTGTCGTTTTTTCATTAATCTGGGAAGTATGCCAATTGAAAACATTTGTTAAAAAAATAACCAAAAAGGATGAGTGGCTCTCAGGAGGTTTTTTAATAAGTATATAGAAAATACCATCATCACCTGGGGCTTTCATATTTTTAAATTTTCTAGTAATAGATCTCACTTCATCCAAATTAGTTCCCAACGAAAGGTCAAAAACATTCTCTTGATGGAGAATGTTTTCGAAGCTCCGTGTAACCTGATCCTCAATTGGACTAGTGAGACCTAGACTAAAATTATGGGCACTCTCAAACTGCTAAGCAATTTATTGAGCTTTTTCACCATTTGTTAATAAAATTTTATTTCCCTTTTTAAGCGCTGGAAGTGTCGTTTGAGGTTTTTTAGAATTTTCGTTAATTTTCAAAAGGGTTTCGAACTGGGATCCAACTTCGAGACATTATTCTCAAAGTTGATATTTCTCAGAATAGCGAAACGTTTTTTAATTTCATTTTGCAAATCTCGCCAAATAACTTTCAACGCGGGATCGCGAGTTCTTTGGTATTGCCTTCTTCTCACATTTTTAAGACGGATCAGTAGCTGAAGATCGTCGTCAATAATAATGGAGTTGAATTTAATTTCACATTTAGGAATTGCAATGCCTCTGGCTTCGACAATTAAATTTGTCAAAGATACGAGAGCACTATCAATATCACTTTTGGTATCGAGAGGAATATCAACATCAAAATTCCTATCGATATACGTTTTATATAAATCCCAATCAGCTCTATGATAATTAAAAGTAGAGCTGATTGGATTATAAATGGCTTCTTGTGAGATTTCAAATGTCACAGGAAGATGATCAGAGTCAAAGTCAGCATGAGTTACCAATTGGCCACACAGCTGACTTGAATCCGTTAAAACTAAATCAATTGTAGAAGGATTTCGACTGGAAGAAAACAAGTTGGTCCATTGGGATATTGAATAGTATAATATCCCGCAGAACAATCTTCAAATAAAATTTTACCATTGGAATTGCTTTGAGCATTATTCCATGAACGGTGTTTGGCATTGAAGTCACCAATTACGAAGAATTTTGATTTGTTGCGAGTCAGAATTTGAAGATCAGCTTTCAACAAATTCTTGAGCTGCCCATTGCATTGAAAAGGCAAGTAGGCTGCAATGAAGGAAAATTGTCCAAAATTTGTTTCAACAGAAACTCCCAAGGTTTCAAAAACTTTGGTTTCAAACGAAGAAAAAAATTTATGTTTGATACGTCTATTAATGACAATGGCGACCCCACCACAGGCGCTGTCAAGACGATCATTTCTGTAGATAAAATAGTTTGGATTTCTTTTAATGGAGAGTCCTGGTTTTAAATACGTTTCAGATATAATGGCAATATGCACATTATGAACTGAAAGGAAGTTGAATAATTCATCTTCCTTACCCTTTAGAGAGCGGGCATTCCAATTTAGAACTTTCACACAATTATTTGGATCCATTGAAACGGAGTCCGATAACAATTTTTTGTGTGTACTTTATACCAACCTGAACAGCTTCAGGAATGGTATTTGCTTTGAACATTGCATCAATCATGTGATGCAATTGTTCAGTTAAAAATCAAAATCGGAAGCAGTCATGCTACCTGAATCGGCAACATGACCGTTATTCACCGTTGGGACATGGGTATAAACCTCATTTTGAGAAGAGAAATTTTGTCTACCAGCAGCGATGTTTGCATACGTAGGTACATTCGAAAAATTGGAATTTACTGAAGTGCTTGCTACACACTTAAAATAAATCGCCGAATTCGGTATTTTACCGAAATCTCAACAGCAGAACTGTTCGGTAAATATTTTTACTGATTTTCGGTGATTTTGACAGTTGAGCAATGGAGAAAATTACAAAAAATCTGTAAAATAAATTACCGAACAGTTCAGCTGTTGAGATTTCGGTAAAATTTACCGAATACGGTGAAATGAGGTAAGTGTGTACCCGTTGACGAGCGGCAAAATTTGTTTGTGAATTGTGGTGGGTATGAATTGCTCGACCGGTAACCGGTTTCGAAATTTGAGCGTTTGAAAAATTTCTACCCGTCGAATCTGGGATCCGATTGGAATTTCCCGTCATCAATTTTGCACGGGAATTCAAAACAATTGCGTGAAGGACATTCCCATAAATTGGATTTATGATTGCCCCCACAATTAGCACATTTACATTTATTGGAATCTTCTCTCACAGGACATGCGTCCTTGGCGTGAGAGGTTCCACCACAAATCATGCATTTAGCATCCATGTGACAATGTTTGGTTCCATGACCCCACTTTTGGCACTTACGGCACTGGGTGGGGTTTTGGAAATTTCCCCAGGCCTGCGGAAATGTACCCATGTAACACGGACATGGGACATAATACAGGCCTTTTCCAAACTTTTCATATTATTTAGTTCACTTTGTTAAAATGAACTAAATAAAATTCTTGAGAAATGCCCTCTGGGAAGTACCAGAATGGGATTTCTTTTTCATCTTAATTACTTGGACTGGTGAAAATCCAAGTAATTGAGAAATTTCAATTTTAATCTCATCCAGTGATTTGTCATCACTGGGAGACCTTTCAAGACGACTTTGAACAATCGCTCAGTTTTGTCGTCGTATGTGAAGAATTTATGGCGCTTCTCAGTTAAATACTGAAGAAGACGTTTGCGATCGTCAAAGGATCCCGGCAAAACGCGGCAGTCACCCTTCCTAGCAATCTGAAATGAAACCTTGATCCCCTGAAGGTTACTCAAAATCTCATTCCTAAAGCCAGAAAACTCGGCAACAGATACCACAATCGGCGGAATCCTTTGCTTTATCGCATGAATCGAATCACCTGGGCTAGATTCGATTTGCTCAATATCATCATTAATCAAATCGAACTGATTGCTCAGTTCGACAGGAGAAAAATTATTTCCGACATTAGAGTTTGAAGGAATATCTGAATTCTCCAGCTTCCTTCTATTTTTTCCGCGCTTTGGCAGGACGGTCTTGAAACCTTGTTTCTTAGAAGGAAGTGGAGAATTCAAAGACTCCTTCCTCTTGTTTTTATTAATACTCATTGCTGAGCGTGGAGACGTGACCTTCTAAGAGGTTTTTTCCCAGAACGGTGTCCCTGCAGGATTACCACCGCTTGTCGGAATTTTACTTCCGCAAACGGGTCCAACGTAAAACGAAGGCACGGGTCCTTGCAAAGATCGTAACGGGATCAGTGGGTACAAATTGCGCTGAGAAGCACTGTTGAAATTAAAATAGCTTCGGGTAGTATTAAAAACTTCCTTCCGCAAAGAGAGAAAGAACCGCACAGCACGAATGCACGATGCGGTCTGTGACTTAGACTTACTTACTTCTGCAATATGTTCTTTGAACCTTACATCTAACGATCTTTTTGTTTGACCTACATATACTAAAATACTAAAGTACAAATGATCGAGGGATTCGTTGTTAACCGTTCGACACAGCAGTTTACGGAGGAACAATTAGCACACCTCAACAAGGGGTTAGGGTATGCGACAACCCAGAAAGCGGACCTAGAGCAGATAATCGTGGATACTGAGACAGCGATTTCACGAAATGTTGATCAGCGGGAGATCAGTGTGAGAAACATCGTAGCAGACGCCATCAAAGCAAGACATCATGGGACATCGAACAAAGACGAGAAGAGGATTTTAAAGGAGTTGAAGGAAAAACCAGTTTACTACATGAAGGCGGACAAAGGAAACGCAGTGGTGATAATGGACAAAGAGGACTACGATGAACAGATGACGACAAAAATCAACGGAGGACCATACAGGCATTTGAGAGTGGACCCACTACCCGGACTAATCCGACTTACGTATAAAACGATAAAGGAATGCAAGACGATCATCGGAGAAGCCCGGGTTAAAATGACGAACCCTGTGTTACCAAGGATCAAAGGACTACCAAAGATACATAAGCCAGGTACAGAGATGCGAGAAATAGTTTCATCAGTGGGATCCCCTACACAAAACTTGGCCAAGTGGTTAGTCAAGGAGTTCCAGAGTATGCCGAAGCCGTTCCCCAGCAGATCAGTTGTAAACACCCAGGAGTTCACCAAGAGGATATTGGAATCAGGAAACATCGGAGAAGAGGACATCATGGTATCATTCGACGTAGCGGCATTGTTCCTAAGCGTTCCAGTGAAGGATGCTCTGAACCTTTTGGAGGATTGGCTACTAGAACAACGGACGGATACAGCATAGCGAGGAAAAGTAAAGATGTATCTCAAGCTTGCAAGATTATGCATGAATGAGAACTACTTTACATTCCGTGGAAGCTTCTACAAACAAACGAAGGGTGCACCTATGGGAAATCCGCTATCACCGTTTTTGTGCGAATTATTCATGGCGAATTTGGAGGACAACCTAGAGGAACAAGGAGTACTACCCGAGAAATGGTGGAGATACGTGGACGACATTTTCAGCATTATCAACCGGAAAGATCTACCCAGGATTTTGGAAGCGATAAACAACGTGCATAAGGACATCAAATTCACCCACGAGGAGGAAAAGAAAGGTAAATTACCTTTCTTGGATCTACTGGTTATCAAGGGAACAAATGCAACATTAGACTTCGAAATCTACAGGAAGCCCACCAACACCATGAGAGTCATCCCATACACATTAAATCATTCGTATCAGCATAAAATGGCAGCTTTTCATCACATGATCCACAGGATGCAGACGATTCCCCTGAGCGAAGAAGGAAAAACGAAGGAGCTACAACACATCTTGGAAACAGCGAGGATCAACGGATACAAGGAAAGAACAATACAAGCAATCATCAACAAGAAGCAGAGGAACCTACGGAAAAACGAACTGACAACACTGACACCGATCGATGAACCGCTGAAGAGGGTATCGGTCCCCTATGATCGACACATCACCCACCAGCTACGCCATCGACTGAGGAAATTCGGCATCGATTTAGTATTCTCCAGCAGAAGCAATCAACTGAAGACACTGTTGGGCTCCACGAAGGATAGAGTAGAAATGTTAAATGAGGCCGGGGTTTATCAAATTAATTGTTCACAGTGTGATAAAGTATATGTAGGTCAAACAAAAAGATCGTTAGATGTAAGGTTCAAAGAACATATGGCAGAAGTCAGAGTCTATTATATATAGAGTTACGCAAAGAGTGAAGCCAAATCTACCTATTGAACTGTCAAACCGTCTACCTATCGAGCAAAGTAAACAAATGCTTGTTGGTAAGGCGGAAGTATTGTTATCGTCTTATGATTATTATGGCGAATTAAAACACATGAATTGAAATGTATTAGATTTGTTCTAGAAACAGCTTCAAAAAACTTCAATACACCCCCCAATAAAGTAGCAACAAGAAACTCCCGTGTTTGCACTCTGTGGGTGACTTGTTTATCGAATTAAAAAGCTTAAGCAGTGAACACTCCCATGAAGTCACTTTAAGGGTTGAACAAAAATGAAAGTTGCAAACAGAATAACAAGAAGATCATTCAGAATAAGTGCAAGAAGATCCTCTTTGCGCAACTCTATATAATAGAATCTGGCAGAAGTAAGTAAGGCTAAGAGGGAAACTGATAAGGGATTAAATTATGAGTTTAGGTCTAAGGTAGCTGAACATGTATATCAGGAAAATCATTCAATTACGACATCAAACATTAAAATTTTAAGAAATGTCTCTTCTCCGCGGAAACTTGATGTTGCTGAGAGCTTGGAAATCTACCGACAGGTACAAATGCGGTTGTTGAATAAAGATCAAGGAAATGGTAGCTCCTGGCTCTTCAAGTTTATACGTAAGCATTAAGCGCAACAAGCGAGTAGAAGTAAGCACTGTAACTAGATAAGTACCTAGATAAATACCTACGCATAGTATAAATAGTGTAAGCTGCGATCATTTTCTTCAAGTCGAGTCAAGTACGAGACACTGAAGTCGGCCTTACTGTTGAGGTCGAAATACGTATCTGTCAAGATACAATTAAGTGGTGGAATTCAATGGGATTGTATTAACTCGTCTTATGACAAGCTAATAAGTCACGTAACATCACAAATTGTACACTAGTAAGACACTTGGTCATAATGTCTGCAATTTGATCTTCTGTTGCCACATATTTCAAACAAATACTTCCCCTCTGAACCTCATCTTGCACGAAACGATAACGAACATCAATGTGTTTTAGCCGCTTTGTCATCTTGTCATCCTCAGCTACACTTATACACGCTTGGTTATCCTCGTGAATAATCGTTGGACCATTGATGTCGCGTTCAAAATCTTCAAGCAGCATCCTTAACTAGATGGCTTCCTTCACCGCCCCACTTAGCGAAATGTACTCGGCTTCCGCCGATGACAGCGCTACTGTCTTCTTCTTTTGCGCTGTCCATGAAACAGTAGCTTCGTTCACTTGGAATACATATCCTGAGTGTGACTTCCGATCCCCTATATCTCCCGCCCAGTCTGAATCTGCATAACCTTCCAGCAATTCACTGCTCTCACTGCGTCGGAATACCAGCTTCAGATCTAGGGATCCTTGGACGTATCGTAGAATTCTTTTTGCACTATTCCAATGCTCATCGCTAGCACAACTCTGGAAAGCACTGTAGTAGTTGACAGCTGCTGCGATGTCGGGTCTTGACGTAACAGCAACGTAGATCAGGCATCCTATAAGTTCACGATAGGGCTTGGTAGTGTATTTGGTTGAATCGCTGCATTTATCCAGTTTCAACTTTGTATCTAGTGGTGTTTTCTTGGGTTTGCAATCGGCCATACCGAATCGGTAAAGAAGTTTCTTCAAGTACGGCTTCTGACTGATCTCCAAAATGCCTTCGTTCAGCCGCCTCACTATAGTCAACCCCAAGAATGTATGCACCTCGTTCATATCACTCATCTCAAATTCTGCTTTCATCTTCCTTTTCAACTTAGAGATTACATCCAGTGAACGACAAGCAATTAAAATGTCATCCACATAAATGAGCAACAGCACCAACTTTCCAGCGATTGTCGCAATATACATACAATTGTCAATTTCGCTGCGTCGGAATCCAATAGCAGAGATGAACTCATGGAATCGAGAATTAAAACACCCGGGAGGCCTGCTTCAATCCATACAATGACTTCCGTAACTTTGCCACCAGGCCACCGGTGTTGAATTCTGTCGGTAAGCGCATATAGATTTCTTGATCCAAACGTCCGTTCAAGAAAGCGGTCTTTACATCAAGTTGATGCAGATGCATTTGATCGTGATTTGCAACGGCTAGTAGAACTCGTAGTGTTGTTAATCCAGCCACTGGAGCGTAGGTACTGTCATAATCGAATCCTCTGCGTTGCGAAAATCCTCTGCTACGAGCCGCGCTTTAAATCAATAGATATCACCTTCATCGTTATGCTTAACCTTGAATATCCATTTACTATCGATGAGATTCTTCCCTGAGGGAAGTGAAGTTAGAGTCCACGTTCTATTCTTGGTGAGCGAGGCCATCTCGTCCGCTATGGCGGCTTGCCACTGAGGCCAATCACTCCGCTTGCGAAGCTCCTCCACGGAATCCGGGATATTCTCGACGAAATTCTCTGCACACAATGCGGTTTCTGCCATTTCATAACAGTCAAACCACGCCGGCTGTCGCCGAGCTCGTTCACTTCTCCTCACCGTCGATGGTTGTTGATTATTTTCAAGGTCTGTATCTGAATCTTCTTCAGGGGCGACAGCTTCTGCTGGAACTTCATTCTTGCTCAGCTCATCATCAATCATTAACTCAATTGTCTTCGGAGCACTCTTCTTCACTGGCAATTTACAATCACAGAATAAAGAGTTTTCATCGAACACTATGTCTCTTCCCACAACAATTTTCTTCATTTCGGCATCCCAAAGCCAATAGCCATTTACAGTGTATCCCACAAGATAGAATTTTTGACATTTGGGATCCAGTTTTCTCCTTCGCTCTTTTGGAATATGGAGGCTGCACACCCAAAAATCCGCAACTTCGACACATCGGGCCGACGCCCATTCCAAAGCTCAAACGGCGTTCGTTTTTCCTCAACAGCCGACGGTGGACACCGGTTTGTTATATAGGTGGCAGTGAATACTGCTTCACCCCACATTTCCTTTCCAAATCCACTTTCTGCCAGGAGCGCCCTAGCTCTTTCCATTAACGTACGATTTAGGCGTTCGGCAACGCCATTCTGCTGCGGGTGTAAGGGACTGTCAGCTGCATCACTATTCCTCTTTTTCGACAGAACGCACGCATCTCACTGTTAACATATTCGCTGCCATTATCCGTACGAAGCTTCGCAATCCGTGTACCAAAATGGGACGTCACAAGCGCTTCATATTTACGAAAACGATCGATCATTTCATCTTTTGTCGCCATCAGATAAATCACAGAAAAATGTGAAAAATCAGTCAGTGAACAAGACGAAAAAACGTTTTCCGTTCCACGTATACGGTGTTATCGGTCCACAAACGTCACTGTGGATTAACTCTAAAGGCCGCGACGAACGCCTTTCTTCAACCGAAGTAAACGGAAGTTTTTCGATTTTTCCTGATAAACACGGTTCACACACCACATATTCCGCATCGAAATTAGTCAGTGTCAATCCTGTCACCATGTCGAATCGCACTAGTTCGCGAAGACTGTCACAGCCGACGTGGCCGAAACGTTGATGCCATAATACCGCATTCCGCGAAACTTTCCCGGTCACTAGAGCAGAACCCATTTCGCTCCTTTTGCAAAAGATGTTCAGCTCATACAACTTTCCTCTCAGCTGACCAACAGCAACCCCAGTATCGTTTTTGACAATTTCCGCCTTATCCCCATAAAAACAAACACGCAGTCCTGACTTTGCGATTCGTTTCACCGAAAATAAATTGCAGCTCAAATTTGGCAAATACAACACATTCCTTGCCGAACACTCCTTCACAGTTTCGCCGACCACAGAATACATCGTAACATTACCACAAAATTCGGCAGTCATCTTCTGTCTATTTGCCATTACAATTTCAATTGGGGGATCGAGCTTTTGTATTGAAGAAAAATAACTTGAATCACACAACATATGTTCGGTCGCTCCGGAGTCGAGGAACCAACCAACACGAACGAAATCATTCTCTTCGGCTGTCAGGAATGCAATTTCCGTTTGTTCCTCCTGGGCACTGACGTTCGCCTTTTGGCTGTTCACATCTCTCTTCGCTTTCGGCTTGTTTTGGTGATTCATATTTGGTTGTATGTTTTCGCGACACTCGGCCTTTCGGTGACCCAACTTTCCGCACTGATAACATCTTATTTTTCTCTTTTTTTGCTTGGTTGCCATTGCCACGCCACTTTCTCCACACGTTTCATCCACTGTATCCACATTTCTTTGCTTGATGTCAACATCCAACAGACGCTTCTTTACGAAGTCCATTGTGATGTCCCCCGGCAGCGTCTCGATTGCCCCCACTACGGAATCGAATGATGGCGGCAGTGTCACAAGCAAATGGCACACTGCGTCAGCTTCTTCCACTGTAGCCCCGCTGCCTTTCAATTCGCGAATCAATTTGTCGAACCGGAGCAAATGCTCTGACATACACGTGTTTACTCCTTCGACATATTTTAAGGTTAGGAGTTGCTTACGAAGAAATAGCTGTCCGGCGACACCTCGGCGTTCAAAAACGTTCTTTAATTTATCCCAGATCAGCTTTGGCGTCGGGCAATCTTTTATCAATTCCAGTTGATTGTCACTGATTGCCTGCACAATTATTGACTTGTATTTCTTCTCTTTCACTTTCCATTCGGCGATTTTCTTCTCTTTCTCGCCACGCACCTCCGTGGAATCGTTGGCGTCCACTCGCAGTTCTTCAAAATCCACCACTTCACGATTTTGACACACAAGCAAGTCGTGCATGTCCAAAACTGTCTCTACTCGGAATTTCCAATTGTGGAAACCAGTGCCATCGAACGCGACAATTTTCGTTTTGTCCTCCATCACTGGGACCATAACCTGAAGACCGGCGCAATACAAAACGAACACGAGACGATCAACTTTCCGAGGACTTGAGAGAAGACAATAAAACAAACGTTACACACGGCAGTCAAAGCAGTCAAACACAAAG
The DNA here is from genome assembly GCF_024139115.2 of Armigeres subalbatus. Classification (NCBI taxonomy): domain Eukaryota; kingdom Metazoa; phylum Arthropoda; class Insecta; order Diptera; family Culicidae; genus Armigeres; species Armigeres subalbatus. Next base: position 185,659,565 of record NC_085140.1, on the reverse strand, counting down.
TAATTATTTATTCATACAGAACAGAAATATAGAACGCGAGAAGCGTTAAGTGTTGCCAGAAGGGCTGAACATAACATGTAGTCGGTTGTATAATACCATACGGTTAACACCTTTCCGCAGCATTCGACAAGATGAATCATCAGATCGCCATTGCGAAATTTGACAAATTAGGCATTAATAACTCCATGCTTGGTTGGCTTTAATCCTATTTAACTGGACGGAGTATGGCGGTTAAAATCGGAGATCACATTTCACTGCCCTTTCCGGTTTGTTCTGGCGTTCCACAGGGCAGCCATTTGGGTCCGTTTTTATTTCTGTTGTATATGAACGACGTTAATTTTGTGCTCAAATGCCTTAAACTATCGTATGCCGACGATATGAAGCTATATTACTCTATAAAGCATCCTCAAGATGCAATGTGTCTGCAACAACAATTCGAAGTGTTTGCTGAATGGATAATGCATAAACCGAATGACATTAAATGTCGCAAAATGTTCTGTCATATCCTTCGGCCGCAAACATTCGCTCTTCCTATTCGACTACGCTTTGGGAGATATTCAGCTTCAACGCGAATCGACAGTCAAGGATCTCGAAGTTTTGATCGACTCGAAAATGACATTCAAGGATCATGTAGCATATATCGTTTTGAAGGCATCTTCAAAACTAGGCTTCCTGTTTCGCTTTGCCAAGAAACTCCAATCTTGGAGTACTCGTCAGTTGTCTGGGCTCCGTATTACCAAAACGAAGCTTAGCGCATCGAAGCAATCCAAAGGAAATTCGCGCTTTGCTATACGACATCTAAGGTGGAAATCCGTTCAACCTACCAAGCTACAGTAGCCGTTGTTAGCTTATTAACCACGACTCTCTTGATGCAAGGCGTAACGTAGCTCAGGCCTGCTTGATGGGCGATGCAAGGAAACATCGACTGCCCAACGTTGCTCAGCTTGCTGGACATTAACACTCGCCGCCATAATCTCCGATCACACTCGTTCATCAATCTTCCTGCAGCCAAAACTAACTATGGACTACATGAGCCGGTCCGAAGCATGTCCCGTTTATTCAATACGTGTTATTCTGTGTTTGATTTTAATGTGTCGCGAGAAACAAATAAGCGTAATTTTCAGCATATTTTTCGCTCTTGACTATAAGCTAACGTATGTACGTAGTTAATGTATTTATTTTAGGATAGCGGTCATTGGGGTGTCTATTTCACCTGTTGACAATAAATCATAATAATAATAATTAGCATGCACACGAGTAAATAGAAGAAAATAAAATATTTTAAAACGAAGAGCTAAAATAAAATTAAAACAAAATTTGTAAAATACTTTCGAACACAGAACACACATAAAACGCCTAAACCAAAGAAAAACTAATGCTTTTCTGACAAATTCCATCAGTTAATCCCTTGCTTAGACTGTATTGATTAATACTGCTTCTAAATTGGGCTGAATTCTTACGAATGCGGGTAATGTTTACTGTTGTCGGATGTTAACAAAAAATGAATCCCACGTGTATGCTTACTGAATTGGTATTGAAAGTTTCCACCACTACAAATCCATGGTTGATGATTTTTATGACACAATCACATTGCAATTTGAGTGTCACAACGCTTCACCTTAAAACAAGGTGAAATTCATATTGTAAAGTCTAATTTGACCTATTAGGTCCCTAAGAGTGCCAAAGTGATCGTTAATTCGTGGTACTTGCATTTATTAACAAATCCACGTGTCAGGACCCGAAAGTGCTCAGTTTACAATCCTGTTGAACAAACCGCACCAACACCACTCCTCCCCCCAATTGACCCAGCGATTGCTACGGAAACCGAATTGCTCAAGCTAGTTCTGGTGGATACCTCGAAGATTCGTCCTTCACCGAATACGGATCGATCTGACCTTATCTGGTCGCCCAAAAGCCATAGGAAAGGGCAGTCCGCCCTAGAGTCGCCCGTTAGCTTTGATAGCTCTGGATAACATGTCTGGCGAGAAGCTTAGCCCACCGAAAGACAACGGCTGATGTCCCGTTCACCCGCTGCACGACGAACTATCGCTACCCCCGACATCAGCAATTCACTCCGGCTGGCCAACGTATCGAAACCCACACACACACACATACACCCTTTGTGAGTAACATTAATAAATTTATTATTAAGCTCAATCAAAAATAGTAACTTTTTGTGTTGAGCCCTTGATAAGCTGAAAGAGCTGACTCTGCGAGTAAGACCCTCAGCCTAATGGAAGAGTGGCAGTTAACAAGAGGTCACCCCAAAGGTCGCCGGGAAAGGCGCAGGTGAAGGCCGTAGTGGGACAGAGGATTTGCCGGTCGACCAGGGTCATAAAGTAAGTGATGATCAACCACGATGAAAGCTGAGGCTAGACAATGGAGGTGACTACCAATGCCTCGGACGTAAGGTGTGGTGGTTTTTACGTTCAGCAAATTAAAAAATGAATTTCAAACGCATAACTAGGTATTTAGGCAATCTTACCCTTCGAATAGCTGTAGCATCCGATCCTCTTCCAAGCCGCCGAGAATTTTGAACTTGCGCAAATTGCAGACGTGCGTTTTTTCGTATTTGCCAAACTTGATCTTGGTCACGATGGCCGGTCGCTCCAGCTTCAGCACCAGAAACTGCGGCGGACTGTTGGTATTGGATGACCATCGCGACGTCTGATTGGTGGGATTATCTTCACGAATATTCCTGTAAAGTGAAGGAATATAAGAAAAAATCAATGCTAATGAAATAGAAAGCGAGTGGAAACGACCTATCGAAAGTGCATTGGCACTTGTTTGAATCGGGGTGTTATCACAACAAAACCGACATTGTCGACAAGGACACGGCGGCGCAGAATGCAGTTCACACAGTAGGGTGAAAGCACTCTTTTTGTCAAACTGTGCTAAAAATATTACTTATGGAGACCAGATTGTATTACATACACTCTGATGGAGACATTTGAATACGGTCAATGGTTTGAATTGTTGACTAGGACATTACTAGACCTCTTACCCTATTTTCACAAGTAGTTCATAGCTTCATTCTCTACTAGGTATTTGTTGCACAAATATGCACCAGAAATTCGATTGCCGAATGGTGGTCGTAGTTCCGAATTGAAAAATATTATTTTCATACATTAACCGATTCAACAAAACTCAAAATCAACATCAAATAGTTGTTTATTCACTTAGCACACTTTTTCAAGAGTCAGAAAGTCTCAAAGGTTGCTGTTTCTAAATCAAAATGAATATTAACTCGCCAGATTTCGATGTAAGCAAACTTAATGCGACATTTTTGTTGACGAGCTAATCTCTTGAAATACACTCGGGTGGGAACGGCTTCCACCTCGAGAATGCACTCCTGACTACACACAACGGAATCCATACTTACTCGGGCAGATAGGAGGAGGAATAGCTGGAATATTTGTAGATCTCGTACTCGAGCTTCTTGATGTCGGTGATTCCTCCAGCCATTTTTGATATAAAATTTTGGGTTGGTGACTTGGTGACGAACTGCCCGACTGAGAGGCAGCAGAAACAAAAATCAAAATCGAATGAAAGCGAAAATACCAAAAAACAAAGTGTCAAAATTAGAGTTACCAGTCCATTAGGTTCTGCAGCATGACGTCACGAATGAATTCGGTCCTCGTCAAATGAACTTTTTTGACAGTTCAGTAGTACTTTCCACTGACTCCGACGAGGACTCCGACAAGGTTCGAGTTCATGATTGGTTGGTTGCCCCCGAGTCCAACGCGAAGTACTACTAATCTGTCATCAGTTTTAGGTTAGATACAGACGCTGCAGAACCTAATTAGACAAAAAAATGTCGAAAGTAGGGGGGACCATTAGAGCATCATTATCGGTCGCGAGCATTTTAATCACCCGCGCAGCGCTTTCATTTTAGTTTCGTCACTCGATTCCGTATCGGTCACTATTTTCGGCGCTCAATTTGGTTGCTGTATTCCGTACCGGTGACGTTTGACAGTTGACAGTTCATCAAATAACAGCGCTCTTATCGCGCTACCAAATTTGATCACCTGTCAGTCGCGCTACTGTTATAGCAGCGCGTTTATTAGCGACCGGTAAAGTGTCAAGTAATGATACTGCGCTGCCAAACGGCTTAAACTCACCACCGGTAATCTTGCTCTAAATAACGAAACACAAAAAAATGGCCATTATCTGGGAGCTGCGGATAGCGGATCGGATAGAGTCAAAACGAGTGTCAAAGAATCTTCAAAGTAAGCTGTCAAAAAGTATCCATCGCATTGAGAGAGGTTTTGTGCATTCTGATGAGCGCAGACGAGAGATTACACGTATAAATCAACTCATACTAAATATAGCTCATTTTTAACAAATTTCAATTTTACGGCGTCATTTTGAATATAAATATTGTGGATTTACTTGACCAATGGATTCGAAGGTCGGTGCACTTGCCTATTTCAAACGTTCCCTTTTCCAGCAAGGTTTGCCAAACTCAATAAATGTTTGGTAGATTACCTTGTTTTTTTCAAAACAGATGTCAAAACATCGGAAAAAGAAAGAGAAGTCCGAGGGAAACAGCAAAAAGCACGTGGCAGACTTGCCAGTTTTGACAGATTTTACTATGAAGATGGGTGTGAAGGTGAAAACGGCGATTTCAACGACCGTTTAAGGAGTGACTATTTCGAACGGTCGGGTCCAATAGGGAAATCCACGTACAATATCTACGGTTTCAACATAAGTGGAGGGTATGAATTAATTTAACATTCGACACGTTAATTTATACGATGCGGTAAATTGACGAAATCTTTGTAATTATTTTTTTAAAGATAAACATAATGATAATTCCATGTGAGAAAATCCTAAAGTGTACAGTAAACACTGAGAGGAAATTTGCGAGTTTCAAGCAAAATATCTTGAAAATTGGATTCGATCGAGTCCGCAGCTCCCAGGCCATTATCAACAAATGATATTTATCTGGTAATGCAATCGACAAATAGAAGTAGAAGAGCAGGTTTTTACCTGATCGACTGGTGATACATGTCATAAGAAATTAACTACCGATAATTTTTCATACACATTTTTTTTGCTTTTTGACATTTTATGTGAAAACCAATGAAAACAAATAAAAGTTCATCCAACCTAACGATAAAATCGCTCAGGGTAGTGGCGCTCCGATAGCCCAGGACGTCTGTACATACTTTCGACAAATTTCACCAACATATTTCTATTCGTGTGTTTGACATGTCTACGGTGGCGCGATCTGCTCATTTCATAGCGGCAGTTTTTGTTCATTGTTTGGTTAATTTAAATTTTGTATCAACTCTTAAATGCATATTATGTGCAGTGTATCATATCCAGAAAATCTGACAATACTTTTTATCATGTGATAAGGTTCGTAATCTGAAAAAGTTATTATGGATTTACTCGCTATCAAGATTTTCCCGATGACTTGTACGGCTACTCAGAGTAAGCGCAAACAAAAAAGAGGGGAACGGCAATGTTAATATCTTATAAAACTTAATTTTAATAATTACAAATATTTAGTCAAATGAAATCAATTCTTCAATATTACAGTCGCAGATCCTCGCGCAAAACTTTATGAAGTAATGTAGGTATTTTTTCGCGGTTTTTGGGGCAAGAATTAAGCATTTTATATCTCACAATCAGGTAATAAATATCATATACATCTAACTACCCCTCACCTACTGGGACACGTGCTCATTCTTTTGTCCGCCAAAAATGCAAATGCCAAAAAGCACGTGGTTACCGGTAAACAAATATTCGCTTTTTCACTCAGATTGCTGGTTGAAATTTTTTTGACGTTTACTTTGTCTCGCTCAAACCAACAGCGAATAGAGATGAGTGACGTTTAGCGCTCGCACACTAATGTGCAATTCGTCATGTGTAAAAACATGTTTGTTTTCCTTCTGCTCATAACCTCAAAAATGATCGGGTTATCACAATGATTTCAAAAGAGTCAAAAAATATATGGAAATATACTCATTTTTACCCAATCTTTGCTGAGTTGCACCATCTAGGAGTGTTTGTTTTCCTTTTATCGCCACTCACACATTCAGACGTGAGAATCTCAATACTCTAGCGACTACTTTAACGAACACTTGGTGGAACGTCGCAATGCTGTTGGGTTTTGTATGGCGTGTTTGGAAATCAAAATAGAACTGAAACTAGCAGTTCGCAACGCAGAGTTGCAGTTTTATTTTTCGAGCACTTTTTGAAACTGATTTGCAACTGCTCGACTGGATTGTTGCAAATAAAACCTGATTTGAAACTTGAATGAAACTGAGTTTCAAATTTATTTAATAGTGTTTGTGTGTCTGAGATGATAGACAAACTCATTGTTGTTCGTATGCTAGGTAAAAACTACCGCAAAAAATGTTAGTTTGTTTTATTTTTGTTTTATAAAAAATAAAACCAAGTTGTATTTCGTTTACAACTCTGCGTTGCGGGCCCCAAGTTGTAGTTCTATTTTGACAGATTTAAATTGTATAACATCAAGCAGTACCAAACTGAAACTGCAACTTCAGCATTGGGACCGGCCTTCGACCTAGCAAGTAAACGTACATATTACGTGCAAATTTATTCACCTTAAAAAACTGCTCGAATCGATCGAGTCTGTCGCTCCTTCCTACGTACGACGCTTATGATGGTCGAAAAGAAAATGTCAAACAACTGATGTCACGCAAAGGAAAAAAAGAGCAAAGAATCTTGGTGGAAAATTGCATTCCGGTTTTGTCTACGTGTTTTTCACAGCTTGGTGTCCGCGAAGCAAAAAATATATTGGATTTTCGGGTAAAATACGGTCCGATTGTGCGTTTTTGTGACATTCTACGCAATCCTCATCAACCAGTTCATCGTCGAAAGTCATGTGCTAGTGGCGGTCGTCGGTCGCTAGTCGAATATTTCTGGGTTTTAGGTGAAGCGGCAGGAAGGTGTCCGTACTCTAATCGAAGATCAAAACATGAAGTCCCCACTCGTCATCAATTCGCTGTGGTTTCTGCTGGTGGCCTGCCTGGTGTCGCTGGCTAAATGCGATGAGCACACTCATACGGTAAGTGCCGGGAATGGTGCGGATTTTGAACTTGAACTCGATGACTAACGTTTTAATGTTTTCCTCGATGCGCAGTATGAAGACCACGAAGAAGTGGTGCTCTGGATGAACACCGTCGGACCGTACCACAACCGACAGGAAACCTATGCGTACTTCTCGTTGCCGTTTTGTGTGGGAACAAAACAAACTATCAGTCACTATCACGAAACGATGAGTGAAGCGCTGCAGGGAGTAGAACTGGAGTTTAGTGGGTATGAGATTGATTTCAAAGGTGAGCGACCAGTACATGAACCTGCTTTGTAGTTTCTTAAATTTCCACTCTCCTTAACATTGACCCTTAATTCGGTATTCCAGACCCAATTAGCCCGACTGAGATTTGCATGGTGGAACTAACCGAAAAGAAGCACAAAGCGTTTGTGTACGCAGTGATGAACCAGTACTGGTACCAGATGTACATCGACGATTTGCCCATCTGGGGAGTGGTGGGCAAGGAAGACGACAAGAAGTATTACATTTACACGCACAAAAAGTTCGACATTAGCTACAATGGCAAACAGATTGTGGACGTAACCTTGACGCCCGAAAAGAAAGAATTGCTGAAGGTGGGCGCTAAGATCAAATTTACCTACGAGGTCAACTGGAAATCTAGTAACGTCAAGTTTGAGGACCGTTTCGACAAGTATCTGGATCCAAACTTCTTCCAGCATCGAATCCATTGGTTTAGTATTTTCAACAGTTTCATGATGGTCATCTTCCTTGTTGGATTGGTGTCGATGATTTTGATGCGCACGCTGAGGAAGGATTATGCCAGGTACAGCAAGGATGAAGAAGCTGATGATATGGTAAGTGGACTAGTCAATGAGAATAAAATGTATTGGTGGTTTTACATTAGTTTACCAACAATCAAAAAGCTTTATCTATTAGAAATCGTAGATTGTTCAATGTTGATTATCGCAGTTATTGTGTTCTAGTTTCATATCAAGTAAGCTCTTGTCGCTGCTGAACAAGACGCAGATATGTAACCATTGTTGATTCTAATGTTGCCCAAAGTTTAGTTTGCATTTTCAGGTAATAAGCTACCATTATTACATTACGTTTTTTGTTTTCTATCTTTTCAAGGAACGAGATCTCGGTGATGAATACGGTTGGAAACAAATTCACGGTGATGTGTTCCGCCCGGCATCGAATGCCATGTTGTTCTCCGCAATGATTGGAGCAGGGTACCAACTTACTTCGGTAGTTCTGTGTGTGATTAGTTTTGCTATTCTGGGAGAGCTATATACCGAGTAGGTTTCCACAGCTAAAAATGCATTTGACAGTATGTATTAAGTAACTTTCAATTCTAATTTAAGACGTGGATCAATGCTTTCGACAACCATCTTCGTGTACGCTGCAACCTCTCCCATAAATGGCTACTTTGGAGGTTCTCTGTATGCTCGCATGGGTGGCAAGCAGTGGATCAAACAAATGCTTCTATCCGCGTTCATCGTCCCGGCTCTTGTTTGCGGTACGGCATTTTTCATAAACTTCATCGCCATCTACTACCATGCGTCGAGGGCGATTCCATTCGGAACTATGGTGAGTAAACTTTCTCCGACCATCAGAAACTTTAATTTTTACTTGTAAATTAAATAGGTTGCAGTCACATGCATTTGCATCTTCGTGATCCTCCCGTTGACGTTGATAGGAACGATTGTCGGTCGCAACCTGGATGGTCAGCCAGACTACCCGTGTCGAGTGAACGCCGTTCCACGGCCCATTCCAGAAAAGAAATGGTTCATGGAGCCGTTGGTGATAATTCTGCTGGGAGGAGTTTTACCTTTCGGATCAATCTTCATTGAAATGTAAGTTGGCACGCTTCTTGATAGGGTGCATTACGATGATTTCCGTTTCCCATTCCAGGTACTTCATCTTCACCTCGTTCTGGGCGTACAAGATCTACTATGTGTACGGTTTCATGCTGTTGGTGTTCCTGATTCTAATTATTGTGACCGTGTGCGTGACAATCGTGTGCACGTACTTCCTGCTCAACGCTGAAGACTACCGATGGCAGTGGACCAGTTTCATGTCGGCGGCTTCAACGTCGATTTACGTCTACATCTATTCGTTCTATTATTTCTTCTTCAAAACGAAGTAAGTATTGTTGACAAATCCATACTCTAATCTCAATCAGCTATCACGCGTAAGCAAACTAGCTTGCGATTCTTAAGAAAAACCTTTGTATCGCGCGCCAGATTTTCCTGAAGTCTCTACCAGATCTGCCCTAATCGTGTAATATGTCTGATACACTCGCTTTGAAATTCCAATTTTATTTGCGCAATTCTTGGATTCTTTTAAAATCTTGATCTTTTGTATGGAAAGCCATGTTCGAAATATGAGTCATGTTCTTATTTTGTGTTAAACCGGTGTTTTATCTGTTAACACAGTTAGCGCCCAGTTTCCGTGACGAGTAGACCTCTCTGTTACGAGTTGCACTTTCCAAAAGTCAAGCCTTTCAAGCCAGTGGTTTATTTTTCATCCTTCCATTCCGCATCGAACGCTTCAACTGTTTCGCTATGGCAAAGCTTTTGTCACACAGTTTTAGGGCTCAAGAAGAAAGATGTATTTAATATTCCAGTGTCAATGTGCGTTCGTCTAGGTCAGCGGTTCTCAACCTTTTTCTTGAGAGGTACCCCTTCGAACGTTTGCATTAATTGAGGTACCCCCTTTCGAAAATAGGCTTCCAATCCTCTTGAAAAAGTAATTCCGAGCCCTTTGAAGGGAAGCTCCTTTCAGCTTTTGAATTCCTACTAAAGTCGGTTTCCGCGCCTCTTGATTAAAGGCTTCTGAGCCTCTTGTAGATAGGCTACCGAACCTTTTGAAGGCGGTTTTCGAATCACTTAAAAGGAGGCTTCCTTTGCATCTTGAAAGGACGCTTCTGAACCTCTTGAAAGTATGCTTCCAAGCCTCTTTATAGAAGAATTCTGAGCTTCTTGAAGCGAGGCTTCCGAGCATCTTGAAAGGAGGCTTTCGAACAACTTAAAAGTAGACTTCCGAGCCTCTTGAAAGCAGGCTTCTGAGCCTCTTAAAAGGAGGCCTACGAGCTTTTTGAAAGAAGGCAACCTAACCACTTGGAAGGAGGCTTCCGAACCTCTCGAAAAGAGGTTTCTTAACCTCTCAAAAGGAGATTTCCGAGCCTCTTGGAAAAAGGTTTCAGAGCCTAATGAAAAGAGGCTTTTGAGCCTCTTGAAAGGAGGCTTCTGAGCCTTTTGAAAGGAGGCTTCTGAGCCTCTTGAAAGGAGGCTTCTGAGCCTCTTGAAAGGAGGCTTCTGAGCCTCTTGAAAGGAGGTTTCTGAGCCTCTTGAAAGGAGGCTTCTGAGCCTCTTGAAAGGAGGCTTCTGAGCCTCTTGAAAGGAGGCTTCTGAGCCTCTTGAAAGGAAACTTCTGAGCCTCTTGAAAGGAGGCTTCCAAGCCTCTTAGAAGAAGGCTTCCGAGCCTCTTCAAAGAAGGCTTCCGAGCCTCTTCAAAGAAGGCTTCCAAACCTCTTGAAAGGATTTTGAAAGGAGGCTTACGAGCCTCTTGAAAGGAGGCAACCGAACCTCTTGAAAGGAGACCTTCAAGCTGCTTGGAATAAGGCTTCCGAGAAGCGTAGAAGGATGCTTCTAATCCTCTTGCAACGAAGCAATCGAGCTTTAGTGAAAAAAAATCATTTTGTTCATTTGATGTTTTGTTCGTTTGATCTTTTGTTCCGCAGCCCTTCATACATTGTGCTGATTGTGGAAGGCAGAATTCAATTAGGATTTATTGATCGCATTGCATATTGTGTACAATATAAATTTTTGAAATAAAAAAATACACAATTATCAAAACTTTATCAATGAGCATTAGATGCATTATTAGAAACATTGTTAAAACTATTGATAACAATCATTTTTTCAATAGTAATTCGAATGTGACTGACGTGCGATTAGATTCTTCATCCACGCGAAAAGTAACCGCAAGTAAGTCACATTGTGAAGACGATTCTTTCGTTGCATCGTTCGTTCGTAGCAGCGTTAGTCTAGGTATCGTGTTCTCGCAGCGTTTACTGACTTCGGGAAGATCCACAAAGGGATCATCCATAAATTTCGTAACGCTTAGAAGGGGGAGGGGGGTTGTCCAAAGTGTGACAATCCATATAAAAATTAGTTGACTTTTTGCTTCTCCGAAATAATCGGCTACTCTTATTCAATCTCAACTTGAGGTTGAATAAGGGTGGGATTATGAGCATGTTTTTATTTAGTTTTTCAACAAATTGTCACCTATATGGATTCGCTTTATGCGTTATACACATTGTACTCTGTGTTTCGTCTTTGATTTTCTTGATAAGATACCAATTTGGTTTCATCGTTGCTGTTCATATTAATGCTGAAGTTGTGAAGTGCATTATCTTAATTTGCAATGGCTTCAGTTAAGATAGCTCAAATCAATCTTCAGCATAAAAGAACAGCAACGATTAATCTTTGTAGACTTATGCAAAATGGCAAATCCCAAGTGGCTTTGGTGCAGGAACCCTATTTTCGCAAGGGTAGCTTCCACCTAGGTAACCTAGTGAACCCGGTTTTTGCTGCTTTCAGTAAAGAAATGGCAAACTCTCGATCAATGCCGCGTGCATGTGTGCTTGTTAACAATGCTATTGTTGCTACACTTATCTTTGAACTTACAACCAGAGATGTATGTGCTGTCACAATTGATGCAACTGGCGGAACCCCCGTCAGGAAATACGTCTATTGCTCGGTTTATTTACCACATGATGAACCATCCCCTACGGATGCTTTCAAACGAGTTGTCATATATTGCACTTCAAAAGGCCTCCCGCTAATTGTCAGCAGTGATGCTAATGCTCATCACATCATCTGGGGTAGCTCGGATATCAATCTGAGAGGCTCCAGCTTGATGGAATACTTAAGTAGTACCGAACTTAGTTTACTTAACATAGGCAATCGCCCAACCTTTATGGTATCTAATAGAGCAGAGGTGTTAGACATAACCCTTTGCTCCAATAGAATCAGTCACGAGTTGACGAATTGGCATGTGTCAGATGAGGAATCGATATCTGACCATCGCTACATCTACTTTGATCATTTGAATGTTACTTCGCAGACCTTGCGTTTTAGAAATCCTCGTTCAACAAACTGGGATCTTTACACAGAGTTGCTCTCTACCAAATTTCATGGATATCTACCTTCTATAGAAACTCCTACCGACTTGGATGATGCAGTTGATACTACAACGTTGCCCATCGTGGAAGCTTTCGAAGAAGCTTGTCCTTTACGTTCTGTAAAAAGCTCAAGAGGAACCCCTTGGTGGAATTCCGATTTGGCTAAGCTAAGGAAGCAGTGCAGAAGGAGTTGGAACAGACGCCATTCAGCAGGGACGGATTCTTTCAAGTTGGCTCGCAAAGCTTACAAGAAGGCTCTACGATCTGCTGAACGATCCGGCTGGAAAAACCTTTGTGCAAATGTTTCCAATTTGAGTGAAGCCAGTCGATTGAATAAAATTCTTGCGAGATCCAAGGATTTCCAAGTTGGCGAAATTCGCAAGCCAAATGGCGACTACACTTCTTCTCATGAAGAATCGTTAGAGCACTTATTTGATACGCACTTCCCTGGATGTGTCGATATAACATCTTCGGATGATCCTTATGTCTTTTCATGTAGCTATGGGTCTTGGGCTCAAGCACGTAGAATCATAACTACTGAATCGATTCAATGGGCACTTAACAGTTTTGCGCCCTACAAATCTCCAGGGGAGGATGGGATTTATCCCGTTCTACTTCAGAGAGGTTTTGAGCATATCAAACATGTTTTGAAAAAGCTTTTTGTATGCAGTTTTGCTACTGGGTATATTCCCATATCCTGGCGGGATGTCAATGTAAAGTTTATCCCAAAAGGAGGACGTGCTTCGTATGAAGAAGCAAAGAGTTTTAGATCCATCAGTCTGACCTCATTTCTTCTGAAATGCTTAGAACGTATTATCGATCATCACATTCGTGATGACTGTTTGGCAAACATGCCTCTTCATGTTAATCAACATGCCTACCAATCTGGAAAGTCCACCGTGACTCTTCTACACAAGGTTGTGTACGATATCGAGAAAGCATTCGCTCAAAAGCAATCGTGCTTGGGTGCTTTCTTAGATATTGAAGGTGCTTTCGACAACGTGTCTTTCGATGCAATATTGGAAGCCGCACGTTGTCATGGGCTACCTAATATAATTACCAAATGGATTTACCAGATGCTTAAAAACCGACATCTCTACTCGACACTACGTCAAGCAGCGATTAGGAAATTAAGTGTCTGCGGATGCCCTCAAGGGGGAGTATTATCTCCACTTTTGTGGAATCTCGTTGCAGATACGCTATTGAGGTTACTCAATAATGGCGGTTTTCCTACCTATGGATTTGCCGACGACTATCTAACATTGATAGTGGGTTTGTACATTACTACCTTATTCGACCTGATGCAAAATGCTCTTCAGGTAGTTGAAAGTTGGTGTCGCCAATATGGCCTTTCGGTCAATCCGAATAAAACATCTATTGTTCTTTTCACGGAAAAACGTAATCGTAATGGTATTCGTCCATTACATCTTTTGGTTCTGAAATCAATGTAACTGATCAAGTAAAGTATGTGGGTCTAATTTTGGATTCAAAGCTTTCCTGGACTCCTAACATTGAGTTCAGAATCAAAAAGGCGTGTATGGCTTTCGGCCAATGCCGACGAACCTTTGGTAAAACTTGGGGTCTTAAACCCAAATATATCAAATGGATTTACATAACAGTTGTACGACCAATTTTGGCTTATGGATGTCTTGTGTGGTAGCAAAAGGGGGAAGTGAGGACAATTCAGTCTAAATTAGGCCATCTTCAAAGGATGTGCCTAATGGCAATAATTGGTGCGTTCTCTTCAACTCCCACGGCTGCTCTAGAAGTTCTCTTCGACGTGGCCCCACTACACATACATCTTAAACAAGAAGCATTTTCTTGTACTTACCGACTATGGGTACTCGGTTTTATGGAAAAGAATCCTGTAAATCGCAGTTCTACACACTTTTCGTTGTTACCGCTTATGGTTTATTGGGACAAAATTTTCATTGCACCAAGTGATCTCACACACGTTAGTAGTTTTCCTTATAGGACATTTTCAACACAATACCCCTCGCGGGATGAGTGGACATCTGGCTATTTGGAGAGAAGTATGTCGGACAGCATTGCTTGTTACACTGACGGCTCCCTCCTCGAAGGTAGAGCAGGTGCAGGCGTCTATTCGCGTGAGCTGAGATTGGAACAGACGATTGGTTCGACGAAGAGTGCAAACAGATTCTGGAGGAGAAGGACGCAGCGCGGGCGGTCGCGCTGCAGCAAGGTACCCGGCAGAACGTGGAACGTTATAGACGGAAGCGGAGACAGCAGACCCGCCTTTTTCAGGAGAAGAAACGCCGCCTGGAAGAAGCGGAGTGCGAGGAGATGGAACAGCTGTGCCGTTCTCAAGATACACGCAAGTTCTATCAGAAGCTCAACGCATCCCGCAAAGGCTTCGTGCCGCGAGCCGAAATGTGCCGGGATAAGGATGGGAGCATCTTGACGGACGAACGTGTGGTGATCGAAAGGTGGAAGCAGCACTACGAGGAACATCTGAATGGCGCTGAGAGTACAGGCAGTGAAAGTCAAGGCAGCGGAGGAGATGACTACGTCAGTTCAGCGGACGATGGAAGCCAACCAGCCCCCACCTTGAGGGAAGTTAAGGATGCCATTCAACAGCTAAAGACCAATAAAGCAGCTGGTAAGGATGGTATCGGAGCTGAGCTCATCAAGATGGGCCCGGAAAAGCTGGCCACTTGCCTGCACAAACTGATAGTCAGAATCTGGGAAACCGAACAGCTACCGGAGGAGTGGAAGGAAGGGTTATATGCCCCATCTACAAGAAAGGCGACAAACTGGAGTGTGAGAACTTTCGAGCGATCACCATCCTTAATGCCGCCTACAAAGTGATATCCCAGATCATCTTCCGTCGTCTGTCACCATTAGTGAACGAGTTCGTGGGAAGTTATCAAGCCGGCTTCGTTGACGGCCGCTCGACAGCGGACCAGATCTTTACTGTACGGCAAATCCTTCAAAAATGCCGTGAATACAAGGTCCCAACGCATCATCTATTCGTTGATTTCAAGGCGGCATACGACAGTATAGACCGCGTAGAGCTATGGAAAATTATGGACGAGAACAGCTTCGCTGGGAAGCTTACCAGACTGATCAAAGCAACGGTGGATGGTGTGCAAAACTGTGTGAAGATTTCGGGCGAACACTCCAGTTCGTTCGAATCGCGCCGGGGACTAAGACAAGGTGATGGACTTTCGTGCCTGTTGTTCAACATTGCGCTAGAAGGTGTTATGCGGAGAGCCGGGTGTAACAGCCGGGGTACGATTTTCAACAGATCCAGTCAATTTATTTGCTTCGCGGATGACATGGACATTGTCGGCCGAACATTTGCAAAGGTGGCAGAACTGTACACCCGCCTGAAACGTGAAGCAACAAAAGTTGGACTGGTGGTGAATGCGTCAAAGACAAAGTACATGCTTGTGGGGGGAACCGAGCGCGACAGGGCCCGCCTGGGAAGCAGTGTTACGATAGACGGGGATACCTTCGAGGTGGTCGAGGAATTCGTCTACCTCGGATCCTTGCTAACGGCTGACAACAACGTTAGTCGTGAAATACGAAGGCGCATCATCTGTGGAAGTCGGGCCTACTACGGGCTCCAGAAGAAACTGCGGTCGAAAAAGATTCGCCACCGCACCAAATGTGTCATGTACAAGACGTTAATAAGACCGGTAGTCCTCTACGGACATGAAACATGGACAATGCTCGAGGAGGACTTGCAAGCACTCGGAGTATTCGAGAGACGGGTGCTTAGGACCATCTTTGGCGGTGTGCAAGAAGACGGTGTGTGGCGGCGAAGAATGAACCATGAGCTCGCCCAACTCTACGGCGAACCCAGTATCCAGAAGGTAGCTAAAGCCGGAAGGGTACGATGGGCAGGACATGTTGCAAGAATGCCGGACAGCAACCCTGCAAAGATGGTGTTCGCTTCCGATCCGGCAGGTACGAGACGGCGTGGAGCGCAGCGAGCGAGATGGGCAGACCAGGTGCAGAACGACTTGGCGAGCGTGGGGCGTATCCGAGGATGGAGAGATGCGGCCTCGAACCGTGCATTGTGGCGTCAAATTGTTGATTCAGTGTTATCTGTTTAGATGTTAACTAAATAAATGAATGAATGAATGAATGAATGAGATTGGAACAGTCACACTCACTGGGTACACACTTCACTGTCTTTCAAGCTGAAATGTTTGCCATCATGTGTGGAGTGCAATCTGCACTGCAGCAACGCATTATGGGCAAAGTAATATACTTCTGTTCAGATAGCCAAGCAGCTATTAAAGCTCTCGCCTCGGCCAACTCAAGGTCGAAGTTAGTAATCGCATGTCGAACTCAAATTGAGGAACTGAATTCAGTTAATACTTTACGCCTTATATGGGTACCTGGCCATTCTTTCATAGCTGGAAACGAATTGGCTGATGAGTTAACTCGTAATGGAGCATCGCATGACTTTATTGGTCCTGAGCCAGCTATTCCAATATCCAAGTGTTGGGTGAAGCTTTTGATCAACTCTTGGGCTGTCACTCAGCACAAATGACATTGGAGTAGTCTGGATTCATGTCATCAAACAAAATTGTACATCCGGGAGCCATCTCCGGTAGTAGCAAGCTATTTAGCTAATATGTCTAAACAGAATTGAAGTGTCTTAGTCAAGGCCTTGACAGGTCACTGCCGACTGAACTATCACATGGCAAATATTCAACGCGTTGAATCATCTGTTTGTGATAGTTGTGAATCCGATTATGGAACTTCTTATCATCTAATATGTAACTGCCCAGTCTATGCACAATTGCGATTCCAAATAATTGGTAAACACTTACTTAGTGAAATTGACTTGAGAAACCTGAACCTTCAGAGTATTTTGTTGTTCATAACCCGTTGTGGTAAGGAGCTACAAGCTCTTGTACACTTATGCGTTGTATGCCCTTTTCAAGGGCCCTTTTCCAAACACTCCCTTTGTCCTCCCATCCACATTCCTTTCCTTTTTGTTCACTTCCTTTTCCGTCAGGTGTGTGATGAAAAAGGCTGTGAAGCGATGGCACAAATCTCCCAAATTGAGGTGAACGTGCCCCTGAAGCCGACGTTCTGATACCTGATACCTGCATCGTTCGTTCGTAGCAGCGTTAGTCTAGGTATCGTGTTCTCGCAGCGTTTACTGACTTCGGGAAGATTTACAGAAGGGAGAGGGGGGTTGTCCAAAGTGTGACAATCCATATAAAAATTTCAGATGCTTCATACAAAAGTGTGACAGGGGAAGGGGGTTGAAAATTGCCAATTTTTGCATTACGTAATTAATTAATCTTACCAAAGTACGTAACGCAAATATCGGCGATTTTCAACTCCCCCTTCCCCCTTCGTCACACTTTTTGTATTAAGCCTCTATAATTTTTGTATGAATCGTCACGCTGCTCGGAGCCCCCCTCCCCTACCTGACGTACTTTGTGGATGGTCTCTTACAACGAAACCATTGCTCCTGAAGGCAAGTACATGAAAGACCTGCCTGTTACTACATTAGAGATGCACCGAATATTCGGCCAGCCGGCTTTCCGATAAGGCAAACACAAATATAATTATTGTCGACTTTTTGGCTTGGTCGCAACATATTCTGGAATTACGTGAAGCGTTCCAAATAAAGTAATTGCCGACATTTGATTTGAAGTCATCTCAAAACCTATTTAGCTTTGGCCTAGCTTTGACACTTGATAAAAATGTCTTAATGTCAAAGTTCACACATACTATTTTCATTTTATGTGAATCGATATGTTTTAGAAAAAAGACATTCTTTTCTTCGAAAACATATCGTAGTGTAGTGTCAAAAGAAATCCTGCGTTTGATTTCTTAGGAGGTAAACATATTTATTTCCTTGTAGAATACACCTACTGAAATTGGTATCAATTGAGCATGAGCGATTTTTCGGCCGAATAAAGGCTCCCCCAGACCTAAGCGATTTCATCGCCGCGACGGCGACAGCTAGTCGCCGCGATTCTATTGTTGGGTCGCTGCAGGCAATGTTTTAGTTACGCTTCCATACCAACGGCGACAGAATCGCTGTCGCCATGCGATAGAATCGCGTCGCGACTGTCGCATCGCGTGTGTTTGGGGGAACCTTAAAGGCAGATTATTCGGCCTATATTACATGCTTGTGGGATGAATCTGTCGCCGGTCGTCAAGCCAACGACATTACGAGCTGTTTCCGTCGAGTGATAACCGGTTCAAAGGTGCAGAATTGGCTAGATAACTGCAGTGCGCAATATAAAAATTGGAGTATGTTCCAACACATAATACTAGTACACAAAAGTAAACCAGCTGAAACGTTCTAGGAATTTTCAGAAATATTTGGAAGAGCGAAAGAAAACATGGAAGTCCTAAACATGAATTTCGACGATTTTTTTAGCACAACAATGAACACCACCAGTAGTGATCAATCAGTACAAACCTTGACTGTACACTGACAAAATTAAAGACATTAGAAGATTTTAAACGCTCCTTTTTCAAGCTTTTTTACGGCAATGTTCTCGACGGAAGTGAGCCGATGTATCATTGCAATCTATTCACAAAAAACAACTTAATTCATCGAGTGGTGATACTGCCTTTCTTGCATTTAGCCAAGACACCAACCTTATATGGCGCTTATACTATCGACAGACATATGATTTCCGCACAATGATTTTCGTATCACGCTGTACGCGTACAGTATGACATACATCTTTTCTTTCCACCGTTGTATCTATTTGACAGCTTGTTTTGAAACTGATTCTACCGCTTTTCAAAACTATATTTTTCATTAAAATGTATAGGAATCATAAACTGTTACTATAGTGTTTATCAGTATTACACTATATTTACCCATATTTTTTTAATAAATTGTGAATTCGCGTCAGCAGTTCATTAATCGATATGAAAACGTCATAGTTTTCCAATTGGATAGGTATTTTAGCAGAAATATGCGAGTTCTTGCAAATATTCCGCAGGGCAATTATTTCTGCGGACGTTAATCACTTTATTCTAAGGTTTGGGGTGATTTCAGTGTAAACGGCACTGATCGTTTAATTCATTTGGACATTTTGAAGGATAAAGCCAGCACCGTTTAATTGGATCATAGATCCAATTTTGAATTTGTCCAAAACAACGGTACAAAACATTCTTCCCATCTAAAAAAAAGTGGACGCTGACCTTTGCGAAATCGAACTTTATTTGCCTGTAGTAGTCATCGTACAAACTATGCGAAATTCGGACCCATAAATCAAATGATGGCTGCTTATAATAAACATTGGAATGCTATTGATTTCAATACATCTAAGACTAAATTGAAACAATACTTGCGTACTCAGTAAATGCTTGGTGTGTATAATTTTCATATCGGATAAAAGTGTTTAGTAATTTTAAGTAACGGAGAACTATATTATAAGACTAAATCTGTATCAAACGGTCTACAAACATGATTGACGACAATAAACAAACAAATGGCAAATCAAAGATCCCGCATCCTTTCCAATCCCCAGACCTCATTCCAATTAAAACCCATGGGATCCTTGCACAAAATGTTCGAAATCACACGACACAGAACTCAAACCATTGAATATCATGCAAAAGTGACGGTATATCTTGAATCTTCCCGGAAACAACCAAAGAACTGGCAAAATCAATAGGAAGACATCTTCAGAACATAATTGTAGCAAATAATGGGCTTACGAGTAATTATTTTGCCAATGTTGTGAAAAATATCATCCGGAATTGCAGAAAAAGGATTTTTACTCAGTCAGCTTGCAAATGTTTGTTTTTATTTCATATGTCAAACGGCGTATTTGTCATTTCAAACAACAAATTATGTTCTGTTTCGTACAATACAACGGTCGAAGGGCAGGGTACGGAAATCATTGTGCTATCGTGATACCAGCGTGATTCTGGATGACAGACATATGATTTTATGCTATACAGTGATATTGGTATCATATATGTGTCACAAGTATTACACGGAAACAAATCCATTACTGATTTCATGATTTAAAAATCATGAATTCATGATCTATCTCATTTCATGAAATCATGAATTTGACTCATGATTTCATGATTCAATTAACCAAAATCATGAGTCAAAGCTACCGCTGCCATGAATGTGAATCATGAAATTATGAAATCAATGGGACAGGCGTTACCTTTATCTGTCAAACCGTGGCAATAAATTTGTGGCGTCCATAATCCTCAGCGGCGGCGTTTTTCTAATTTAAAACATGTTCTGTAAGTAATGAGGTTTAATCAACAATTGTATTTTAATAATAATCTATTATTTGTTAATTTAGAGCGCCCTTGCGGCTTTATTGCGAAACACTGGCTAAGTTTGCGTCCAATTGTTATCATTAATATTTGTCTCTATCGATCGGCGGTGGCGTTTTTTTATTTATGTTGAGGAGATGGCTAATTCAAAAAATCTGTATATTGTGAATTAGGTTTTGATTTGAATTCAAAAGAACACGACTTCGGTATTAAAATGTACCCTATGTCCCTGTGTAGTTGAATACTGAAATGCAGAGCATGCCAAACATAAGAATATTCTACTTATAATGTGTAGCAGCAATGCACATCTGGCGGATTCATAAGTGCTGATTTCAATTTTTATACGTATTTCATTAATCTTAAATATGGGACGAGCTCTAGTTCAAGTAAATTGTTCTATTTTCGTCAATTCAATTCAAAATTTCAAGTTAAACAACTCATGATGCTATGACCCGTCTTACGATTCGATGATCGGCTGAGCCCACTTTTTAAAACTAATCTTCCATTTTCATGAGCTCAAATCATGATTTCAGGTCGAATGACTCATGGTACCAGGTAAGATGACTCATGATTTCATGAACTAAATCATGAATCGATTCACAACTCGATGACGGATGAAACCCGCATTTATAAGAAAAGCTCCTATTTTCATGAATTGAACTCATGATTCCGCTCGAGTGACTCATGATTTCAGATAATATGACTCATGATTTCATGATCCAAATTATGATTAGCCGTCGGTAAAAAAAACCGTAACGCATCAGTGCGTTACGGGAAAACAGATCATAAAACAAATCATGAATTCATGATTTATAATCATGGTGTATTTTCATAACATGAAAACGCACTATATTCATGAAATCATGAGTCATATTTATGATTTTCGAGAATGGAATTTTACCCGTGTATATAGTTCGATTCCATTTTCTTAATAACTTTTAAACGCAATGGTCGATCGTTATCAAATTCAATAGTGATCAACCAGGTTTTGTCCCATATCGAATGCAACTTGTTGCGAGAAAATCGGTTAAGAATTACTATATGAAAAAGTGGCTAATGTTTTTCGGTTTTCGTGTGCCCACACACACACATACACACGGACATACAGACATTTGTTCAGTTCGACGAGCTGAGTCGATTGGTATATAACATCATGGGTCACCGAGACTTCTATAAAAAGTTCGATTTTGGAGTGAAATGATAACCTTTCGGTACAACTTTGTTGTACGAGAAAGGCAAAAACAAATAAAACAGATTCAAAGTGATGGATTCCTTCTGCAAAACACGCTAAAACGACAGGCAGTACCTTATAGGGAGATCAAAATCATTTTGTAACCACTATATTATTAACCAATGTCATTTCTGAAGAAACTATAACCACAGAGAACAGACGTTCATCTTCATTCGCGTGCTTGTGTAAAAGTTTGTACTGGTCATTTTAAAGTATGTCGTTATGCCCCCGTTGCGTGGTGCTAGTGTGCTGATAAATATGGTTAAAATTTGCCGTGTTTTACTTTTTAGCGCTAATGTTCATTCCGAATTTCTCATAGGCTCGCTCCTAGGTGGCAGCACTACATTGTTTATGAAGTGTATGCCAACGCCATCACTTAGTGGAATTGAGTTTTTATGTCGAGCAGCCTGCGTTGGCGGCGCTGAGGTGCGATTTAAATCTTTACACACGTTTTTAACGAAATTTTGTTCGAGCATCCATGTCTGTTCTCTGTGCTATAACTAAACAAACAAGTTATAATGGCTTATTGCAATTTATTTTATGCTACTTTCATTGCTAATACTAATGGGACTGACTTGCGGTTACTTTTCGGTATGGGACAATTCGACTTGGAATGGATTTTCAATTTTCTAGAACAAACTTCCCGTTCTGACTAGCAAAGTTAAATCTATATACAAAAAGAAAGTGAATCACGGTTCTAACTCAACATTGATTAAATCGTAAGGTTCTTGATGACGTTAGCGATGCGTCGGAAATTTTGTTGACAGAAAACGTTATGAAAACTCATATGTGAATATGTACGTTATGTGGAAGATATTGATTTGGAAAATGTATTGGAGGTAACCACTTTCCCTTCGATGGGAAGGGGAAAGTGGTTACCTCCAATACATTTTCCAAATCAATATCTTCCACATAACGTACATATTCACATATGAGTTTTCATAACATTGTAAATTAACGTCCAAGTCGGGTGGTTTAATCCCCGGAAATAGGCAATTACCTTTGATTGAACAGAAAACGTTAGTTTCGCGGATGTTGTGAAAAGTAAAACTGGGAATAAATTTAAAAGTATTAATAAAATTGCTGTAACGCATGAAGCGAAAAGTAAACGTAAAGCTCGTCCGGTTATTGTGATTAAACCAAAAGAGTCCAACCAAAGTAATGATGCTATACTCGGAAATATTTGAACGATAAATTAGATCCAAAAACACACAAAATCAGTAACTTTAGGAACGGGAAAGACGGCTCTATTAATGCTAAGTGTGCAACAGAACACAATGTAAATGTTGTGAAAAATGGCATTCAAAATGATATGGGTGAAAGCTACAATGCTGTTGTTCCCACTTCGGTGCCAAGGCTTAAAGTAATGGGCATGTGCGATAAATTATCCCCCGATGACTTCATCAAGATTTTAAAAAATCAAACCAGTGAAGAATTTTTCGATCACGAAAAGTTTTTGCATTACCAGGGCGAGAATCGAACCGACACTCCTTAGCACATGCGTCTAGACGATTGATGTCGCTATCCGCACGGCCACGAAGCCCACAATAGTTGCTTGCAAAGAAAGTGAATATAAGGTTTGATCGGTGCCTTGTAGTTTCCGAAGTTAGTGTTCTAAGATGTGTCCAATGTCGAGAATTTGGGCACATGAGTACGGAATGCAAAAGCAGTATTGCGTGCTCTAAGTGCAGTGAAGGTCACAAAACATCTGATTGCACGTCAACTGCTTTGAAATGTATCAATTGTTTGAAAATGAATAAAGAACGTAAAATGAATCTGGACGTAAACCACGGAGCATTTAGTACTGAGTGTAAAGTTTATAAGAGTTTATTTGATCGTAAAAAGAGCAGCTTACGTTTCAGTGAATAGCAACCAAGTTCCAGTAGAAATGTGAATAATTTGTTGGTTTGCCTACATACTACGTTGCATTACGTAAGATTGTAGAAGATAAACGTCCACTTTTAGTATTTCTATCTGAAACTCATATTGTTAACTTAGAAGCATTTGATCAATATAGTATTCCGGGATATAGTGTTGCTGCTTGTCTATCACATTCGAGACACACCGGCGGAGTTGCTATTTATGTCAAAGAATCAGTTCAGTTCAAGCTTCAATTGAACGAAGTTTGCGATTGCAATTGGTTCTTAGGCATGGCAGTTGTACATGGCATGAAGTTGGGTAATTACGGTATTTTATATCACTCTCAGTGACAGGGGCTCTGTTGTTTTTCAGCCGGCCGATCTCCTCCTAGGAAATCCAGGAGATTCGGAGCCGGAAGTCGCATGTCCTACTCGCGTGCTCCTAGGTTCATTACCATGCCGCCACCGTTATCTGCCACATCGCCATTCAGGTACTCTTCGTAGTGCTGCCGGCTCCTTTGGATCACCTCACGCTCGTTTGTAAGAAGGTTCCCGTTTATGTCCTTACACATACCGGGCTGTGGCACGTGGCCCTTACGTGAACGGTTTAACTTTTCAATTTCATAGAACTTTCGTGGAAAATAGAGTTTTGACTGTTCCGCGCAGGAAATTTCGGAGGAGTGTTGGAGGAGTTTTAGAATAAATTCCTTGATTTCTAGATGTATTTTCTAAAGAACTCCTAGAATATTTCTCGTCGGAATTTCTGAGATAACACATTGATGATTTTTTCAAGACACTTCTGTTGGAACCACAGGAAAAAATCCCATGGAATTCAGAATATCCAAAAATGTTTCTAGAGAAACATTTCGATAAGTTCCTGTAGTAGGCCAGTAAAAAAAATTAACAATTTCCAGACGATTTAATGCAATTTAAATTTCGTAATGTTTAACACTGCCTGAAGTAAGCCAAAAAAGAATTTAAGCTTTCAATTTTATCAAATCTTCATAGTTTCAGAAATATTGTAACAGTCGCCAAAGGGGCTCGTCGGTAAAGTATGTATACGCAATATAAATTTTGCTATTATAAACCATTTCACCTTTAAGAATGATTTATTCCTTTTTTCAAAAATGAATAAAATCGTCTGCACCATGTTAACTTAAAACAGTGAAAACTGCTTCTAAATTTTATGTTTGTAATTCGTCATTTTTTATTATCCTGACATTTTTTGAAAACCCTGGAAAAATCAGAGAATTTTTATTTTAAAGATACCATACCGTCGTAAGGGCAGATAATGGAGGATGTCCTCACTGCGTTGGGGTGGAAGAAACCATTTAACACAAGTTTTACGAATGTCGTAGAGTTGTACAAGCCTGGTCAACCCTCCAACGGAAATCGACTACTATCATCCCTAGAAGACGACTTGTTTCATTCAATAATCTACTAAGACCAACAATGAACAATATGAACCGCACGGCGCATTAAGCTCTTCGAGACGAGCCAGCCTCGGGCTGAAAGTCTCGATAATAAAGGCTAAAAAAGCATTAAGCTTATTCAACTGATCATCGCTTACATCACATTCATAAATACATTTACTGATGTCTGATTTTAAATTTCCATTTGGCATGTGAAATTCAATATTTATGGTAATGACTATTTTTAATATCACAACCAATAAACATTTTACAAAAAATGTGGAATTTGTTCGGAACCATTTGTTGCACATGAGACTATGAAGGCAAATACGTACATTCGAGAGTGCTTGAATCAATTATTAACGATTGAAAAGTAAATTATGCAATTGAAATGTCTTATTGCCGAACCAAACGCACATAAGTAGAAAGATTGAAGAAAGATAAATCGATATACAGATGCAACTCGATGTGTACCTACACTGTGATCGGTTTCTCAATATGGTGGCTATCCTGACTTGTTTTAGTTTTCTTGCTGTTAGGCCATTTTGCTTAATACTACAATATGTTGAAAACCGCAACCCTCGGGTCTTTTTTCTTCTCCGATCTTCTTTCTTCTTCGCTTATTTCTTATTTCTTTTTTCTCCATTTTGTTTTTTTTCTTATGTTTTCTTTTTTTTCTACTAGTTTTTTCCTTCTTCCTTTTCCTCTTTCGTCTTTCTTTTTCCTTATTTCGTCTCTTATTCATTCTCACTTATTCCTTCTTCCTTTATTTGTTCTAAAGAAAAAAATCTTTCACCTTTCTTCTGTCTTCAGCCTTCTTCATTCCTTTACATCACTTTATGCGTTGAGTTGGACAGCACTTTAGTAAATTACTACTCGTTTCCTCAAAAAAATCTCCCCTTTTAACCAATGACAGGGAATAGGAGTCTATAATCGTCTCCTTTAGAATAGAGAATATATGTCCCAAATTCGGTTGAAATCATTGGGAGGTTCCAAATTCAAGAGCTTTCCACCACGCCTGCCTTCTTTTCTAACCCTTTATAATGAATTTGTTCGCGTTATGGACAATTTTTTTCCCGTTGTGCATTTAAATAAAACAGGTTAATCCACTTAGCGGTGATGGAGCCTTTCTCGTGTGTTATAAAAATAGTATTTTGGCCATAACTTTTGAGCCCATAGTCCGATATGACCAATTTTCAATAGGAAACAATGGGACAGGATTCTGCGTCAAATGCAACAAATCGGTTAAGGATAAGTGCCGAAAAAATGAGTTTTTAACGGGTTTTGCGCACAGACATACACACACTATTATAGTGTTATATACCAATCAACTCAGTTCGATGAGTTGATCTGTATATAACACTGTGGGCCTCCGGGTCTTTTATAAAAAGTTTGTTTCTTGAGCGAACATATAGCCTTTACGTATACATACTTTGTATACGAGAAAGGCAAAAACGGTAGATAAATTAGGCATTGAATAATTATAAAGTGAAGCCAAAACATTCGTTTTTTCTTGAGTTTTGTTGAGCTTATAGTTTGTTGTACACCCTATACATATCGCTAGCGCTGATCAGCTAATTTGTAAATCAATCACATTTGCTCACGAAAGCAATTGTTCTACGGGCAGGCAGAGTCACTTTCACCCTTCAGCTTGAACACCATTTTCTCACAGACGTCTAAACACATGCTTTTCCATTCATTTTCGCCCACAGAATGTACGGCCTTTTCCAGACGGCGTTCTACTTCGGTTACATGGCGCTGTTCTCCGGGGCGCTCGGCATCATCTGCGGTACGGTCGGCTACATCGGCACGAACATATTCGTGCGGAAAATTTATTCCAATGTAAAAATTGACTAATTTTATTCCCGTGCAACTGTAAGCAAAGCAAACCCGGATCCTCGATTGATTAGATTTTTCTCCATTAATTATTTGTTTTCTATTTCCAAGTCTATTTAGTAATTGATGATTAATTATATTAATTACGTGTATTAGCACCACTACAGCCAGTAGCAACTAAACGATGGAAACAAACTGATAGTAGAGCGCTATTAGGTAAGGGAACCCCCACGCGAATGTCACGAAACGCGAACAGAACAAGCCACAAAATGCAAACGGATCGAATGAGGTTCCGACTAACGTTGACATAACAAGCAATGATAAGAAAAAATACTGTGTTTTAACTCTTAAGTTATGTGTAATGAAAAGTAACAAGCAGAACGATCCTAGGGTTATTAGGGTACTTCATTTTTGCGTTATGATACAAGACTATTAAGAATCACTTTGAACTGAGAGGATGTCAACCGCGCATTCATGTTATAGTGATAATAAAAAAAGCACTGAGTACGGAACTTTGGAAAAGCTGCAGCAAAAAAAGAAGATCCCGATCCTGAAAGTGTGTAGTTATTATATGATTTACGATGTAAGAGGGGAGAAGAAGGGGACGGAAGTACATACAAGTAGGTAAATTATTGTATTCTCATGAAGGCTTCTTCTGTGTGTACTACAAACGAGCAGTTTTTATTTGAGTATGAAATAGTGAATCAATAAACAACCATTAAAATATCGAATATGTTTTGTTTATCCTTGAAAGAAACTTTAAAATTAAGATTTTTAAGCAGTAGGACAAATGGTAGGACAGAGTAGGTGGTAGGACAAATAGGAAATGCTTATATGCGCAACAGTTAAGGCACTTCTGATATTAGCATTAACATTGAGCGATTCGCATAAACTCGTAGGCGTCACAAGAAAGGTGGAGAGAACTCTACAACCTCTCACGGGAAGTTTTGACACAGTAGGGGAATCTGGACACTTTTTGTTTAGCATATTTCTCGAGGTAACATGCACAGATTTGCACGCTTCTTGATGAACTTGATAAAGAATTTGATAAGCTATTCAAAGACGTTATTGGAAGCAATTATTTGTTCATGAAAGTTACCAAAAAATCGATTTTGCTGAAAGATAGAAAATTTGGCGTTTTCAAAACTTGCGGGAGACTTGATCCCCATATAGGGGGAAATTGATCCCGTTATGAGCTGAACATGTTTACGTTCTTCCAAGTCTAATGATAGGACGAATTGGTCTAGCCTCAAATCCTAACAATTCTTCATAGTCTGTCGTAATAGCAGTCGTGCGAAAATTAAATAATGTTGGTATTAAGTAAGGCAAGTATTTTGGTTCTCGAATAGAGTAATAGTGACAGATAGAATGTCTGCTATAGCAACAAAACTGGCATAGTGATGATGATTTATCTTCAAACCATTCACTCCATTAAAAGACAGTGGTCATATCACGACAACCATGATGTGCCTAAGAGGATCTCGTTTTGTGATTGATTAAATTATGATTCCAAAAATGGTTGATCGATATATAAATATATCTTTGTAATTTTAGAATCTAATTTTTTTTACTAAATCTCTGAGCACTACGAATGCCATGACCAATGGTCAGAGCCGTAGCGTGGACTGCTAGCGCCCTTGGCGAAACCATGATTTGGCGCCCCTCTTTTGATTTAACAACAATTTGACAATTTGAAATGCGTGAACAGTAAAATTAGAAGGTTTATTGGTTAAAAGGTGCTTTAAACATCATTCAATACTGTGAAGAGGACAAGAACTTTTGTTCCTGAAGTTCATTTGAATTGCAGAATGTCCATCTAAGATTTGTTTCCATTTGGTGATACTTTTTTTGATTATTTCACAAGTTATTTGAGCGACCTTCTAGAGCCGTGCTGGAAGTTCATTAATAATGTTAAGGTTTTTTTCAGAGCCTACGCACTGCTGGGTCTAGTTGGGTCAATAAAATCCAGCTCTGAAATGCGTCGGTCGATTATCGGAATCGTTATCGGACCTATTCGCGTCAAGGAAAATCCGATTCTGGAGTGGGTCTGACGGTGTTTTGAAACCACTTCTGGACCGAACAGAGCTAATAAAATTTCACTCTGGGGTGAGATGGTTGAAGGTCAGAGTTTCTACCGGATCTAGTCGAATCAGGGAAAACCATATTTTGGAGTTGGTTGGTGGCCGGGAGTTGCCATTGAACCTATTTGGATCAAGTAAAATGTAGCTTTGGACCACTGAACCCAGTTAGGACAAATTAAATCAAAAATAACTGTATGGTGTGTCGATTGGTTGGTGGTCGAATTCGCCAACGGATCTGTTTGGATCAAGGAAAATTTAACTCAGGACTGTGTCTGTCGATAGTTTGAAGTCACTTCCTGTACATATTTGTGTTGATAAAATTGAACTATGCAGTGGGTTGTTCAATGGTCGGAATTGCCGTCCACCTCAGGACCAATATACATTATAATAAGAAGAAATGAAAAAAAAACAAGAACCGGTAAATTTACCTGAACTATAAATTACACAAAAATCCATACCACTACTTCCGGATATAAGAACAAAAGGCACTTCTAAATTTTGTCAATCGGTTTATTATGAATGTTACCTTTTAAAGATGTCAACTTAAAAAAGCTAAATAAATCCAAACCAATGAATTTGAGTGTGAATTGTCCTTTTTTTAGTTAATTAAGTTATTTATTTATCTCATATCATATATATAATAGCCCTATTTGTCTGTCCGGTGACTAGCCAACCAGACGCAGCACGCGGGGAATTCCTAACAAAAAAAATAAAATA
The DNA here is from genome assembly GCF_024139115.2 of Armigeres subalbatus. NCBI lineage: Eukaryota > Metazoa > Arthropoda > Insecta > Diptera > Culicidae > Armigeres > Armigeres subalbatus. The sequence continues at coordinate 185,629,946 of NC_085140.1, read as the reverse complement.
TTTGACACTTAAATTATTTTTTACTATCAGATACAGAAAACAAAACCAGTGACAACCTTAGACAACCAGACACAGTATTTGATGAAAAAAATCACAGACAACAGACGTTGAAATTTTTTTATTTTTTTAAATGCAAAAAAAAATCTATCACTCTTAAAATTTGAAAAAAACACTTGCCACGGGCGCTATTGCGTCCACAAATAAACTAGTATTGTATAGTGTCCTACAGGGTTACCCAAAAATCGGACCACAATACAATAAAGTTTTAAAGCTTTGCAAAGCTGCTAGTTTCAAGTAATCCTTTTAAATTGCGAAAGCTCCATAAAAATGTCCACTTCGTTGTAGCCCTCGTTGTAAGTCTGGCATAAACGAGAAAGAGGTGCAGCTTTTCCCAGGTTTGTCCTTGATCTAGGGGTGTAGAATAGATCCAACTGACGTAGACCATGCGTGGGAAACCAAAACTGGAGGTCACTAGTAATGCTGCAGTGAATAGATCCATGTACAAGTCGATGAAGCGTAGACACATCAAGGACGCGCCGAGTTAATGATGTGATCTGCATGCGACTTATTCTTCTCTGATATGGTTCATAAGGGTAATAGAATTTTCTATACAAAAACGCTTAAATGTATGCTGCACTGCTTCAATAATTTCTACATTTCGCGAATAGTCACTGCTATCAAACATTATGGCTCCGGAAATCCCTCGGTGGCCCTAATATGTAATAGCTAAAATTTTAAATAATCCGATTCACACAATGTTGATAATCAAAATCCATGATTGTCAAATAACTTGTTAAATATTATATTTTTAGGAAAAATCTATCAAGCTCTTTTAGTGGAATGTATTCAACCGTCTAAGAGGAATTAAGTACTCTCCATTCAATTCCACCAATTATTTTCGATATCTTTGCAGATACGTATTTCGACCACAACTGTGTGGTCGTCGAGTCGTAAAGTCGAGTCAAGTACGAGACACTGAAGACGACCACACAGTTGTGGTCGAAATACGTATTTGCAAAGATATCGAAAATAATTGGTGGAATTAAATGTAGAGTACTTAATTCGTCTTAGACGGTTGATTATATTTTTGTTTTTCTCTTTTTTCTACTGCCCTCTTGTAACCGGTTTCGGAAGTCCTTGAGAAATCGGATTAGCAGTCAAAACTAAAACAAATCCATATAACATGTTGATGTGAAAAAAAGGCAATTTTTTTGGCTTGCTCTAGATTATTCCACATATCTCTTACTTGTCATAAGACATATCTCTACCATTGTACCAATTCTAAACTAAATAATTTGTCTTTTGCTTATAGCATAATCCTTTGCTTATAGCATAATCGGCGCCCCCTAAAGACTGGCGCCCTTGGCGGAGGCCAACCTGGCCAACCGCACGCTACGGCGCTGCCAATGGTAAATATCCCTTAGTACCTGTTTTTAGATCAATAAAAAACTTGTGATATATTGAGATCGCCAGACTATTTACTATCAATACCACAACCGTGATCATACCATGATGGTGACTTCATACATCAATATGGTACTGTCACGCATCATCATTTTTGTAGAGTGTGTTATTATTACACAAATGTGATTTCTCTTAAACAACTGACTAAAAGTTGTTGAATTCTTTAAGAAGATTTACAAATAAATGGTGATAAGCAAACTTCTCCTAGTTCAAACGGAAAGAATTTAGTACCAGATCGAACAATACTGATTTGAAGCCCTGTGATTTGTTGAGTATACACTTTTTCATAGAAAATAATGTTAAAATGCATTTAATAAAACTAATCAAAAATAAGTATGTTCAATTACATTTTGTTCTGGTTAATGACATAAGGCTATTGAGAAATTCTAATTGCGCGTGTATCGTCGACAAAATTAAAGATAAATTAAATTTATTTATACTTTTTAACTAGAAAAGAATTTCAACAGATCAATTAGTTAGGGGGAAAGACGGCTTTGGCAGGTTTTGTTCTATTATTGGCAGGGGGGTTTTTGTCGACCAAATTTTATGAAATTTGGCCACAATGTTCTTTGATATGTAAATAATGTTTAGGCCAAATTTGAGCATAGTCAGACATAAAAAACCCCCCTGCCAATAATAGAACAAAACCTGCCAAAGCCGTCATTCCCCCTACGTACAATACAATAATATGCAACCTTATACAACAAACGCCTTAATATATGCAATTTCGGGATCAAACTGTGGGGGATCAAGTGTGTCCATGTTGAGTATTCGTTTTGTTTTTTGTATTCAATGGAAAATAAGCAATAGTTAATTGAATGAATTTATTCAATTCTACATTAATAAAACTTTGTCCAGTAAAAATTTGGTACGTTTTGGTTGGACTTATTCAAAATTATTAAACTTTTATCTTTTGAAGAAAAAAAGGATTGAGAATGCTCAAATAATAAAACTTCTCTAAAACCCATATACATAAAGTAACTAATATCAAATGTTACTCATATTCAATAATCTATCTAACGGATCCGTTTGCACATTTCACTGGTATAAAAATGTGATTAGTTTTCGAGAAAACAGGGGGGGATCATGTGTCCCCGGGGATAATGTGTGTCCAGTTTCCCTAAGACGTACTACAGAATGAATAGGAAAGGGACGAGCCTGCGATCGGATCAACGACCTTCTTCTTAAAGGCACAACGATAGTTGCTAGACCACCGAACTTGTCTGCGATTTGAACAACAGTTCTCTTGTTAAGATATCGATGCAAAGTCTACCTATACTGCCGCTGAAAAATATCCCGTGTTGATTTGAAATCCATTTCAATATGGGGCAGTTATGCTTGCAATATAATCTATTCTAGAAATAATCAGGACTTGAAAAAATCTTGCGAACAGATTACTCACATGATTTGAGGTTTATTTATAAAGATTTTTAGGATAAACATTGCTTTTTCAATATTGTTCAAGGATTTCCAAGAGGCATGACATACATCTTGGAGTTCTTACCATTATCGAATATCTTTACAAACTTCCAGAAGAAGTCACGGCTTACAAAAAATTGAATGAACTTGTATACAATTAGACAATATAACTAAAGTTTTAATAGAGCAATTCTCTGTGAAATCGAAGGTCGATTTATATTTGTATTTTTTTATTTCCCTGAAATTTTGAATGGACTATTGATTTGGTACAAGGATTTTTGAATTTATTTTCATTATTTGTCCAGTTGAAAGTTGAAGGTTGAAAGATTCTTTCTCAAAATAGTTGACCCTTGGGTTGTATTTCGGAGAATAAATTATTTGATATTGTCTCCCACAATCCTTCTTCTTCTTCTTCTTATTGGCATTACATCCCCCACTGGGACAGTGCCGCCTCGCAGCTTAGTGTTCATTAAGCACTTCCACAGTTACTGCGAGGTTTCTAAGCCATGCTACCATTTTTGCATTCGTATATCATGAGGATAGCACGATGATACTTTTATACCAAGGGAAGTCGAGATAATTTCCAATCCGAAAATTGCCTAGACCGGCACCGGGAATCGAAGCCAGCCACCCTCAGCATGGTCTTGCTTTGTACCCGCGCGTCTTACCGCACGGCTAAACCGGGCCCCTTAGCATGAAAATGACCCTATACCAGAGGTTCCCAAACTTTCGGATATGCGACCCACCTAGCAGAATCCCATATTGCTTACGACCCACCAGGTACCAAATGCATTGATTTTGTGAAATTAGTTCAAAATGAGTTCGCGTTAGATTGGACAAATTATAATAAATTGCTTTATATCCCATCATTGTATTTGTCAAAAATTCGTCAATTTTTTGGATTGGATTTGGATGGAATTTGAATTGAATTTGGGTTGGATTTAGATTGGATTTAAAATTTATTCAGATCAAATTTGAATTGGATTTCGATTTGATTAGGATTAGATTTGGATTGGATGTGAATTAGAATTGGATTGGATTTTAAATAGATTTGGATTTGATTTAGTTTGGATTCGAATTGGATTAGGATTGGTTTTGGATTGGGTTCGGGGCTTACATTTGGATTGTATAGGACGTCTTTCTACTTGCCCAAATATCGTATAACAAAAAAGGCCGTTGACCTCGTCAGGCTTTTTGTTCTTTAATCATCCAATCATTAATTAGATCCTAGTTCAAAATATGGAATAGATTTGTGGAACAAAATAATAACAAAATTATGAATTAAGATTTGTCTTTCAAGACCCACCACTGAACAACCCACGACCCCCCTGGGGGTCGCGACCCACAGTTTGGGAACCTCTGCCCTATACCATGAAAATGACCAACCCCTGCCCGATTACTAGCATCTTGGACAATAAATATCGATGATTTCAGTAACATTTGATTCTATGTTAAATAGATTTAAAAACATTCGAAAAAGACTTGAAATTTTAAAAATCGGTGTGTTTTATCTTCAAACCGTTGTATCTCAGAAACGGCTGCACTTAGAAAAAAATTGACGTATACCTTTTCCATTGGAAATTTAACGTACTTTCATAAAATGGAAATTATCAATTCGTAAAAATAATTTTTCAACCATTTTTAAAAACCAACTTATTAAACAAAATTATAACTTTTTTGTCCATCATTTCTCCATCTTGACTTTTAGTGCAAAATAATACATATATCATCTGCTACAACATACCAAAAAATAAAAAAAAATATTGAAAAATTCGTTTTTGAGAAAATCGATTTTTAAGTTTTATTTTCAAAGTTTGAACTTTGCCAAAGACACCAGAATGATTGGACAAGCTCTTTTCAAGTTATATTTTTTTAAAAGTGTTCAAGGTGTTTTTACTTAAGCCCTTGTCAAAAGTTACACCAGAGTTAAAATGACAAACCAATGATGCAGATAATATTTTTTGGCCATAGAGGATGTTATATTCAAAATTTCAGTGTAATCAAAAAATACAAAATTGAAATCTTGAGAAAAAATCGTGATTTCACAGAGAATTGCTCAATAGCTGTCATCTGGGATCCCATCCCAGGCTGTCATCACTTAATGGTCATCACTTATTGTTCCAACGGGAACTCATTTAAAAAGTTCTAAATTGCTTTGTATTGTGTTCTTTTATTTATTTTAATTTCAATAGGAATTCTCTGGCGGGAATACGCATCAGCTAACTGGCTTTTTACACTATATGCAACACGTTATAGATTTATCGGATAGCGGGTTATTGGCTTTTGATTTTGGTGATAAATATGACCCTAAGAAGAAGAAATCTTCGAGGGCAACCGGTGGACATTCAACTGGAATACAGCATGCGATGAAATGGTCGAATATGATTTCGTACGAATGGGAATTGAAGCAAATTGAAGCTTCTTGTATGTCGAGAGACTGCGCCGTTCACAGTCAGTAGCATAAAAAAAGAAAATCATTTTTTCGGTATTCGGTATATTTTGTTAGTCGTTCATGTAAAAAACTTATAATTGAACAAAACTCTGTTGTGGTTGCCCTTAAAAAAGGAGTCATCTAGGAAAAAATGCCGTCAATGGAAAATTTGAATTTGTTTTTAGAAAACTCTTTTTATAACTGCAATATAATTTTTTGATTTTGGAAAATTTTGTTCATGGAAATTTTACATTATTTAGGGAAATTTTAGACTTAGTTATTTATTGTTCCTACAATGATTTCTTTATTATAAATTTTCTACTTTTTACGGGAATTTTTTATTTTGGCATGGAGGGAAAACGTCTGTTTAGACAACAGTTCGTACAGAACAATGCACCATGCGTCCGCTTGTCTCTTTCTAGACTCACTAAGAAAATACTTACCTATTAGGGAATCGTCCACATTCGCCATGGATGGTGATTTGCCGTGTTTGATTTGAGTAGGTAATCAGAATAAGATCGGACTCATATGGTTACCTTCTACGTATTGCAACAGCTAATTTTTCCTAACGTGCCTAAGACCTAAGGGCCGATGTCCATGTAACCATTTTTAAATCTGCGTGCGCGTCACATGTGCAGCTTAAAAAAATGCTACGTGGGCATCGGCCCTAAGCGATTCAATTGCCGTGACGGCGACAACTTCTTCTTCTTCTTCTTATTGGCATTACATCCCCACACTGGGACAGAGCCGCCTCGCAGCTTAGTGTTCATTAAGCACTTCCACAGTTATTAACTGCGAGGTTTCTAAGCCAAATTACCATTTTTGCATTCGTATATCATGAGGCTAACATGATGATACTTTTATGCCCAGGGAAGTCGAGACAATTTCCAATCCGAAAATTGCCTAGACCGGCACCGGGAATCGAACCCAGCCACCCTCAGCATGGTCTTGCTTTGTAGCCGCGCGTCTTACCGCACGGCTAAGGAGGGCGACAACTAGTCACCGCAATTCTATCGTTGGGTCGCTGCAGGCCATGTTCCATTTGCGCTTCCATACCAACGGCGACAGAATTGGAGTCCTATACCTGGGCTGGGTACCTACTTATTCGGCATATGAATCCGGGCGAATATTATCATTGTTGCGAAACATGTTGCTAGAAAGATTTCAATGCGTTAGAAGTGACGAAAGTGAATATTTTTTGTGGAAAAACGATTGCTAACCACCGAAGCAAGCACTCCTATCTGAGAAGAGCGCGTATCTTTCCGTGTGAATAATTTCTTATTCCCGACCCGAAAACTCGCGGTCAATGGTAAACAGCAAAGTTCGATGACAAAACATTGTGTTGATCAAAGCAATTTACATGTACACTCTAATTATAACAATCAGAGTACAAATGACGATGCCCATTACCCGATGACTCGATGTCTACATATCGATCCTGATTATCATCGATTGAACCGAAAAAAAATATGAGTGCCGGATCATTGAAGCGCTGATGGTATTTCTCATCAGTGCAGAGGTGAGAAGTCACATGTGGTCCAATTTTTGTACGTTAAATATTAAGAAAATCGTCGGAAATCGATTGAAATTTCAATTTGCACACCATCATAAACGACCAAGAAAATTGGAGTGTTAATATAAAATACAATCTAAATATGACGCGGGTAATCAATAAAAAAAACATTTTGCCGCTATTTATCAATCTACTACCTTCTTATTTTAACAATAAACCATTTGATATTTATTCAGACACTCTTTGTCGCATGTTTGTAGTCCATGAGAGTCATAGAGGGTAGAGTTTTTCGACATATTAGCACTTCTTATATAATTCAATTAGAAAATGTGTCATTCAATTGGAGCTTTCTTTAATCTTTCGCCTTAATATCTTATATGTGAAGGGTGTATTCGTTTGTATTCAAACTTGTTTTTATATTTTTTACCGTTTTAGTTAAACTTTGAAAATTTGAGCAAAACAAGTTCAATATGTAGGTATTGCTCAGATTCGCCAAGTTTTTAAACTTATCCGCGAAGTACGCAATTGCTTCAGAACAGAATATTAAGCGTCTAACACTAAAGACACGTAGGGACACGGCAGGTATTTTCGTCTGTTCGTCATAGTCTCGAAAACCAATAAAAAGACGCTTTTTTGTAAAACTCATACGTACCAAATCGTAAGCTCAGGAGAAACGTTCTGCTATAGTGGAGTTCTAGCAAATGTACGTTGCTTTCGTTGGTTTTAGCCCCTACGACGATGGACGGAAATACCTGCCGTGTCCCTATACATTCCAAGTTAATTGCCTAGGGTAAGACGGTATAATATGCCCCCCTAAGGCAACTCCTTGATAACTTTTTATTTTTCAACGCAATTTATGCAAACTTTGTGTTATTTGGTAGTCCAGGAAGTCGCAAATGCATTGCCCGTGAGTGTTCATATAAAAATATTTCAGTTAACACGTAATAAAGCTTTTTTGAAAAGTCGTGAAAAAATGAATTTTAAAAAGTGACTGGGCAATACGCCCCACCTCAACCAAAGACGTTTAATTGCCCTTCATTAGTATTTTATCAGTCCCATAATAAAAAGGCTACAAATCCTTATGCGCTTGACATTAAAAAAAACACATAGGTCCATTCAAGCAGGTGTGAATTACATTTCAATATTTTCCATACAATTTGGAAGCAACTGCTGCAGGCTCGCTGGGCTTGTGTCCAGTTGGTAAGGGCATATCGTCCTGCCTACACTGGGGCGTTTTGGCCAGTGAAACATGTTTTCGAAAATCGTTACATTTTTGAAGATGGAAGCAATTTTATATCATACTAGCGAAAATTACCCAGCTTTGCCAGGGTGTTGCAAATGTCACAATGAACTATTTACAGCACGGCACTCTAGATCAATTTCCGCGCGTTTGTTTTGTTTACCTCAACAGCTGACCCAAAATTGTAGTCTAATGTTTTTTTATTACCTTTCCCGTTAAATTCACCAACTTTTTGTATATACAAACATTGTGGAAACGAATCGATTAGGGAAAAAATCTTGCAAATCGGTCAACCCGTTCGCGAGTTAAATCGTCAGGAAGGAAATCTCAACTCATTTTTATTATATAGAAGACTAGCGAAAGAAACCCAGCTTTGCCCGGGTGTTGCAAATGTCACAATGAACTATTTGCAGCACCGCACTCTAGATCAATTTCCGTGCGTTTGTTTTGTTTTACTCAACAGTTGACCCAAAATTGTATTCCAATGATTTTTTACATTTCCCAGTTAAATTCGCCAACTTTTTGTATATATAAACCTTGCGAATCCCAAAACGAATCGATTGGGGAGAAAATCTTGTAGGAAAAGTCAACTCATTTTTATTATATAGAAGATTAACCACTGAGAAAAGTAATTTTGTTGCCCAACTGAGTGTTCAAGTGCAAGTTTCGCGGACAGTATGCCAGAGTCGCTCCAGAATATTGAGAAAACAAACATGAAAAGTTACATAAAAGTTACATCAAAACTGTAACTTTTTGTATTTTGCTATTATTTTCATTGTGTAATACAAAAATACTTCCACATTCACATAGTATGATGGGTTTACAAATACTTATAGGTACCAACTGTTTTTGGCCCTTAATTAGTTATAGTTTTCTAGAAATCAAAGGGGGGCGTTTTGGCCAGGTGGGGCGCATTATACCGTCTTACCCTATATGCCGGGTATTACGCCACCCGGAGTGGAAATTAATTTCTACCGTTAACGGGGGTGTCATTGGGCCAAAATGTGGTATGCTCCAAGTAAATGTTACAAAGCTCTAGTAGTTAACATTGGAATCAAGTTTTAATTAGTTTGGTACAAGGTTGAATGATAAATTTATCGTTGTGTGTAGAAAAGATAATAAATGAGGGAAATTCTTCAAAGTTATATGTTATTCAAAATTGGCCCATTCTCACCCCGCACAGGGGGTGACATTGGGCCAAATGAAATAGTTCAGCGGTGACGATGCAACGATTCAATCTTTCATTAAAAATAATTGCCTACATCACGGCTCTTACCAACTATGTAAGGCAAATCAACAAAAGGCTTGGCCCAATCTCACCCCTTTTTAGCGTGCATTGCTCGTTGCTACGAAAAACCAGAACCGTTATATAAATATTCATTAAATTCGATAAAACAACAACAGATTATCGTAACATGATAATCCGATATCCATCGGTCTAAAAACTAGTTATGTAATAGATTTGTGGGGTAATTACTGACACTATTTTAATACGGGTTCATTCGATCAATAGTTTTACATTCAAATTCTAAGCATTATGGTACGAGCACAATTAGTTCTTGGAATTTGGAATTTGCCAACCAAGTAGGATGAGTATTTAGTATTGTACGGCTTAGTATGTGATGAAAAAAATAAATTAAATTTACTGTATATATACGCATAAGAACTAACTTTTTTAAATTAAATCACTCCACTTGACAACATTTTGAACATGGTAAGAAATACTTCATGTAAATAAAAAAGATTTGTTTATAGTGAAAAGTAGAGCTTTATATCAAGTTTTGTTTTACACAAGACATTGTGTTATTGTAGCAAACAAATGACAGTTGTCAGAATGCCTGCATCTGCTTTCTGTCAAAAGATAGGTGGGGGTGTCCACAGCCGAACCACCTCCCCTGATATTTTCACCTTGCTTGGAATATCATAGGAGAGTTGGGGGTAAAACGGACAGGGTTTCTGTTTGAGCTAAATCGTTACAAATTTGGCACTCTGTAAAGTGTATTTTATTGGCATCAAATTCGTTAGTGTGTGCACGACGATGAATTTGATGAGTGACTGTTCAATGTGTTATGTCTGTTAGTCTGTGTTATAAGGACAATATGTTTTACTACATTGAAATAATGAAAAGTATTCTGTTTATTAATGGTTTGATGTAAACTATGGCTGAAATGCCAAGGTGATGTAATTTTTGATGTGCAATATTTAAGCTTTTTAAACAGAAATTGGAAAAACTAATCCGCATGATCCTCGAGGAGCTGAAACTTAGAAACACTGAAGATGGCCTTACTGTTGAGGTCGAAATACGTATCTGTCAAGATACAATTAAGTGGTGGAATACAATGGGATTGTACAAACTCGTCTTATGACAAGTGATTGAAAAAATATTCAAATATAATATTTGGATCATTTAAAATTAGTTGGCCAAGAGGAGGAGTTTAGACCGACTATTGGAAAGTTCAGCGCTCACCGGCTGACGAACGGAAACGGCCTACGACTAATTGATTTTGCCGCCTCCAAGAATATTACACCATTCGCAGCACCAACTTCCATCACAGCCTTCCGTATCGGTACACCTGGAGATCGCCACTGCAGACAGAATCACAAATCGACCACGTTCTGATTGATGGACGGCACTTCTCCGACATTATCGACGTCAGGACATATCTGTCGTAGCCAAGCAAATCCGTCTTCCGATTTGCCTTTTACCAACGAAAACAAGCGCGGAACACTGAAGGATAATTCGCATGTTCACGCCTCAAAAACATAACACTGAATGATCGTTTATATATTTTCACCGTTCGAATCATGTAGAATTCCTGTCAGCCTACTGAGATTGAATTTCGAATTTCTTCTCATTAGCTTCTTAGTATGCTTGCATTTCAAATGTCAACTACGATTGAATTTCAAATTCGATATCATTTTTTCTATTAGTGTCATTTTTTAATATTTTAGTTTATTTCATTATTTTTATCATGAAATAAGAAATACGTTCCACTTTATCCTTTAATGTAACCAACAAATGCAAATACATTTTTCAGACTCATTTATTCCCCACAATATTCACCGTCTCTACTCTTTCTTTTTTTTTTTGGTTAGGAATTTTTTTTTTTGGTTAGGAATTTTTTTTTTTGGCTGTTAATACGAAAACATGAATTTAATTCTATTTTTTACCGGCGCAGTTGTTTATATATCAATAACAGCTGTGAATTTATTATCTGTGGCTTTAAAGCATTGACGCTGTCTTTAAACTGCTCAGATAATACTGTTTAAACTATTGATTTACTAAACCATTAACTAAACCAATCTAACCCAAATCCAATCCACATTCTACACAAATCCAATCCAATCAAAATCCCATGCAAATACAATCCAAATCTAATCAGAATCCGATCCAAATCCAAATCCAATCCAAACCAATCCAACCAATCCAAACCAATCCAATCCAAACCAATCCAAACCAATCCAAATCCAATCCAATCCAAACCAATCCACATCCAATCCAAACCAATCCAATCCAAATCCCATCCAAACCAATCAAAAGAATCAATCCAAACAATCCAACCAATCCAAACCAATCCAAACCAATCCAAACCAATCCAAACCAATCCAAACCAATCCAAACCAATCCAAACCAATCCAAACCAATCCAAACCAATCCAAACCAATCCAAACCAATCCAAACCAATCCAAACCAATCCAAACCAATCCAAACCAATCCAAACCAATCCAAACCAATCCAAACCAACCAAACCAACCAAACCAATCCAAACCAATCCAAACCAATCCAAACCAATCCAAACCAATCCAAACCAATCCCAAACCAATCCAAACCAATCCAAACCAATCCAAACCAATCCAAACCAATCCAAACCAATCCAAACCAATCCAAACCAATCCAAACCAATCCAAACCAATCCAAACCAATCCAAACCAATCCAACCAATCCAAACCAATCCAAACCAACCAAACCAATCCAAACCAATCCAAACCAATCCAAACCAACCAAACCAATCCAAACCAATCCAAACCAATCCAAACCAATCCAAACCAACCAAACCAATCCAAATCCAATCCAAACCAATCCAAACCAATCCAAACCAATCCAAACCAATCCAAACCAATCCAAACCAATCCAAACCAATCCAAACCAACCAAACCAATCCAAACCAATCCAAACCAATCCAAACCAATCCAAACCAATCCAAACCAATCCAAACCAATCCAAACCCAATCCAAACCAATCCAAACCAATCCAAACCAATCCAAACCAATCCAAACCAATCCAAACCAATCCAAACCAAACCAATCCAAACCAACCAAACCAATCCAAACCAATCCAAACCAATCCAAACCAATCCAAACCAACCAAACCAATCCAAACCAATCCAAACCAACCAAACCAATCCAAACCAATCCAAACCAATCCAAACCAATCCAAACCAACCAAACCAATCCAAACCAATCCAAACCAACCAAACCAATCCAAACCAATCCAAACCAATCCAAACCAATCCAAACCAATCCAAACCAATCCAAACCAATCCAAACCAATCCAAACCAATCCAAACCAATCCAAACCAATCCAAACCAACCAAACCAACCAAACCAATCCAAACCAATCCAAACCAATCCAAACCAATCCAAACCAACCAAACCAACCAAACCAATCCAAACCAATCCAAACCAATCCAAACCAATCCAAACCAATCCAAACCAATCCAAACCAATCCAAACCCAATCCAAACCAATCCAAACCAATCCAAACCAATCCAAACCAATCCAAACCAATCCAAACCAACCAAACCAAACCAATCCAAACCAATCCAAACCAATCCAAACCAATCCAAACCAATCCAAACCAATCCAAACCAATCCCAAACCAATCCAAACCAATCCAAACCAATCCAAACCAATCCAAACCAATCCAAACCAATCCAAACCAATCCAAACCAATCCAAACCAATCCAAACCAACCAAACCAATCCAAACCAATCCAAACCAATCCAAACCAATCCAAACCAATCCAAACCAATCCAAACCAATCCAAACCAATCCAAACCAATCCAAACCAATCCAAACCAATCCAACCAATCCAAACCAATCCAAACCAATCCAAACCAATCCAAACCAATCCAAACCAATCCAAACCAATCCAAACCAATCCAAACCAATCCAAACCAATCCAAACCAATCCAAACCAACCAAACCAATCCAAACCAATCCAAACCAATCCAAACCAATCCAAACCAACCAAACCAATCCAAACCAATCCAAACCAATCCAAACCAATCCAAACCAATCCAAACCAATCCAAACCAATCCAAACCAATCCAAACCAACCAAACCAATCCAAACCAATCCAAACCAATCCAAACCAATCCAACCAAACCAATCCAAACCAATCCAATCCAAACCAATCCAAACCAATCCAAACCAATCCAAACCAATCCAAACCAATCCAAACCAATCCAAACCAATCCAAACCAACCCAAACCAATCCAAACCCAATCCAAACCAATCCAAACCAATCCAAACCAATCCAAACCAATCCAAACCAATCCAAACCAACCAAACCAATCCAAACCAATCCAAACCAACCAAACCAATCCAAACCAATCCAAACCAACCAAACCAATCCAAACCAATCCAAACCAATCCAAACCAATCCAAACCAATCCAAACCAACCAAACCAATCCAAACCAACCAAACCAACCAAACCAATCCAAACCAATCCAAACCAATCCAAACCAATCCAAACCAATCCAAACCAATCCAAACCAATCCAAACCAATCCAAACCAATCCAAACCAACCAAACCAATCCAAACCAATCCAAACCAATCCAAACCAATCCAAACCAATCCAAACCAACCAAACCAATCCAAACCAATCCAAACCAATCCAAACCAATCCAAACCAACCAAACCAATCCAAACCAACCAAACCAATCCAAACCAATCCAAACCAATCCAAACCAATCCAAACCAATCCAAACCAATCCAAACCAATCCAAACCAATCCAAACCAATCCAAACCAATCCAAAAACCAATCCAAACCAATCCAAACCAATCCAAACCAATCCAAACCAATCCAAACCAACCAAACCAATCCAAACCAATCCAAACCAATCCAAACCAATCCAAACCAATCCAAACCAACCAAACCAATCCAAACCAATCCAAACCAATCCAAACCAATCCAAACCAATCCAAACCAATCCAATCCAAACCAATCCAAACCAAACCAAACCAAACCAAACCAAACCAAACCAATCCAAACCAATCCAAACCAGTCCAAACCAACCAAACCAATCCAAACCAATCCAAACCAATCCAAACCAATCCAAACCAACCAAACCAACCAATCCAAACCAACCAAACCAATCCAAACCAATCCAAACCAACCAAACCAACCAAACCAATCCAAACCAACCAAACCAATCCAAACCAATCCAAACCAACCAAACCAATCCAAACCAATCCAAACCAATCCAAACCAATCCAAACCAATCCAAACCAACCAAACCAATCCAACCAATCCAAACCAATCCAAACCAATCCAAACCAATCCAAACCAATCCAAACCAATCCAAACCAATCCAAACCAACCAAACCAATCCAAACCAATCCAAACCAATCCAAACCAATCCAAACCAATCCAAACCAATCCAAACCAATCCAAACCAATCCAAACCAATCCAAACCAATCCAAACCAACCAAACCAATCCAAACCAATCCAAACCAATCCAAACCAATCCAAACCAATCCAAACCAATCCAAACCAATCCAAACCAATCCAAACCAATCCAAACCAATCCAAACCAATCCAAACCAACCAAACCAACCAAACCAATCCAAACCAATCCAAACCAACCAAACCAATCCAAACCAATCCAAACCAATCCAAACCAACCAAACCAATCCAAACCAATCCAAACCAATCCAAACCAATCCAAACCAATCCAAACCAATCCAAACCAATCCAAACCAATCCAAACCAACCAAACCAATCCAAACCAATCCAAACCAATCCAAACCAACCAAACCAATCCAAACCAACCAAACCAATCCAAACCAACCAAACCAATCCAAACCAATCCAAACCAACC
Organism: Armigeres subalbatus; assembly: GCF_024139115.2. Lineage (NCBI taxonomy): Eukaryota > Metazoa > Arthropoda > Insecta > Diptera > Culicidae > Armigeres > Armigeres subalbatus. The sequence continues at coordinate 185,614,769 of NC_085140.1, read as the reverse complement.
AAACCAATCCAAACCAATCCAAACCAATCCAAACCAACCAAACCAATCCAAACCAATCCAAATCCAATCCAAACCAATCCAAACCAATCCAAACCAATCCAAACCAATCCAAACCAATCCAAACCAACCAAACCAATCCAAACCAATCCAAACCAATCCAAACCAATCCAAACCAATCCAAACCAATCCAAACCAATCCAAACCAATCCAAACCAATCCAAACCAATCCAAACCAATCCAATCCAAACCAATCCAAACCAATCCAAACCAATCCAAACCAAACCAAACCAAACCAAACCAATCCAAACCAATCAAAATCCAATCAAACCAATCCAAACCAATCCAAACCAATCCAAACCAATCCAACCAAACCAAATCCAATCCAAACCAATCCAAACCAATCCAAACCAATCCAAACCCAATCGAACCAATCCAAATCTAATCCAAAACCAAAACAAATCCTAATCAAAATCCAATCCAAACCAATCTAAATCCAATACAAACCATTCCAAACCAATCCAAACCAATCCAAACCAATCCAAACCAACCAAACCAAACCAATCCAATCCAAATCCAACCAATCCAAATCCAATCCAAATCCAATCCAAATCCAATCCAAATCCAATCCAAATCCAATCCAAATCCAATCCAAATCCAATCCAAATCCAATCCAAATCCACTCCAAATCCAATCCAAATCAAATCTATATCCAATCCAAATCCGATGTATTTTTTTTTATGACTTTTCTTATTTTTTTTGCCATATTATTTTCTCGCGTTCTCTCTCTCTTTCTATATGCCCTTAGCATATCATGGCTTATCTTTTTTTTTGCCGTTCTCTTTTCCAACTTAGGCTTACCATTATTTTTTTGCCTTTTATATGGCATGGCTTACCATTATTTTTTGCCATTTTTTCAGACTGAGGCTTACCACTATTTTTTGCCATATCTCGTCTGGGGTTTACCTTTTTTTTTACCCTTCACCAATCATAGCTTATCTTTAATTTTTGCCATATTTTTCACGTCGGAAGCTTACCATATTTTTTGCCTCATTCAGCTTTTCTTCTACTGCTGACCTTTCTTACCTTGTAGGGAGCAACGACTACGTCATTGTCGTAGCCAAGCAAATCCGTCTTCCGATTTGCCTTTTACCAACGAAAACAAGCGCGGAACACCGAAGGATAATTCGCATGTTCACGCCTCAAAAACATAACACTGAATGATCGTTTATTTTCACCGTTCGAATAATCTAGAATTCCTGTCAGCCTACTGAGATTGAATTTCAAATTTCTTCTCATTAGCTTCTTAGTATGCTTGCATTTCAAATGCCAACTACGATTGAATTTCAAATTCGTTATCATTTTTTATATTAACGTCATTTTTAAATATTTTAGTTTATTTCATTATTTTTATCATGAAATAAGAAATACGTTCCACTTAGCCATCAATGTAACCAACAAATGCAAATGCATTTTTCAGACTCACTTTATTCCCCACAATATCGTGGCGCTAATATCGACTCTGACCACTATCTGGTGATGGTTAAACTGCGCCCAAAACTATCCGTCATGGGGCCCCTCTTGAGGACTGCTAGAATACAGTCAAAGCAGCCATTAACGACGCAGCTGAGAACAATTTTGGGTATGTGTGACGAAGTCGACGGAATGATTGGTTCGACGAAGAGTGCGGACAGATTCTGGATGAGAATGACGCAGCGCGGGCGGTCGCGCGCTGCAGCAAGGTACCCGGCAGAACGTGGAACGTTATAGACGGAAGCGGAGACAGCAGATTCGTCTTTTCAGGCGAATAAACGCTGCCTGGAAGAAGCGGAGTGCGAGGCTATGAGACAGTTGTGCCGTTCTCAAAAAACAACCAAGTTTTATCAGAAGTTCAACGCATCCCGCGAAGGTTTCGTGCCGCGAACCGAAATGTGCAGGGATAAGGATGGGAGCATCAAGACGGATTAACGTGTGGTGACCGAAAGGTGGAAGCAGCATTACGAGGAACATTTGAATGGCGCTGAGAGTACAGGCAGTGAAAGGCAAGGCAGCGGAGGAGATGACTACGTCAGTTCAGCGGACGATGAAAGCCAAACAGCCCCACCTTCAGGGAAGTTAAGGATGCCATCAAACAGCTAAAGACCAATAAAGCAGCTAGTAATGATGGTATCTGAGCTGAGCTCATCAAGATGGGCCCGGAAAAGCTACCCACTTGTCTGCACAAACTGATAGTCAGAATCTGGGAAGACGAACAGCTACTGAAGGAGTGGAAGGAAGGGGTTATATGCCCCATCTACAAAAAAGGCGACAAGCTGGAGTGTGAGAAATTTCGAGCGATCACCATCCTTAATGCCGCCTACAAAGTGATATCCCAGATCAAACGTCTGTCACCTTTAGTGAATGAGTTCGTGGGAAGTTATCAAGCCGGCTTCGTTGACGGCCGCTCGACAACGGGCCAGATCTTTACTGTACGGCAAATCCTTCAAAATCCATGTGATGGACTTCGGGTACGATTTTCAACAGATCCAGTCAATTTATTTGTTTCGCGGATGACATGGACATTGTTGGTTGAACATTTGCAAAGGTGGCAGAACTGTACACCCGCCTGCAACGTGAAGCAACAAAAGTTGGACTGGTGGTGAATGCGTCAAAGACAAAGTACATGCTTGTGGGCGGAACAGAGCACGACAGGGCCCGCCTGGGAAGCAGTGTTACGATAGACGGGGATACCTTCGAGGTGGTCGAGGAATTCGTCTACCTTTGATTCTTGGTAACGGCTGATAACAATGTTAGTCGTGAAATACGAAGGCGCATCATCTGTGGAAGTCGGGCCTACTACGGGCTCCAGAAGAAACTGCGGTCAAAAAAGATTCGCCACCGCACCAAATGTATCATGAACAAGACGCTGATAAGACCGGTATTCCTTGACATGAAACATGGACAATGCTCGAGGAGGACTTGCAAGCACTCGGAGTATTCGAGAGACGGGTGCTTAGGTCCATCTTTGGCGGCGTGCAAGACGACGGTGTGTGGTGGCGAAGAATGAACCACGAGATCGCCCAGCTCTACGACGATCCCAGTATGTTTATGATATATGTTTAGATGTAAACTAAATAAATGAATTAATGAATGAACTAAAAGATCTAATACTGTTTCAATTTATAGATCGAAAAAATATCGTTTAAACGTTTCAATGTTAATCAGAGGTTTGAAAGTTTATCAGAGGTCAAACTGACACTCTGGGAGGTTTCCGGAATTGTAAAAGAGAAATATATTCTGAAAGGCTCTCCAGCGTCTGTGAGGATGTGCTCAATGATGTATTGAGAGTGTAGAAAATCAGCTGCAAGTACGTAATTATTTCTGCTAGTTCAGGGAGGCTAAGAGAATTTATGAACTTTTACAAGATTAGACAGACCGACAGGCGAATTGAACAAAAGTTGAATATCCTAACAAGGATATATCTAGCTCAGCCTGACTGTACTTGTCAATGGTCAGAATTAGTGTAAATTACGCTACGATTCAACTGAATAAAGCCCTAGCAGCACACATATTTCACATAGGTTTCTGAAACTCAGACCAGATTTAGTCACAAGTCATGGATGTTGGGATTTACCACCTATTCTGGATGTACACGTTTCAGTAGCACTCAAATGTAGATCAATAACGGCGCAAGTCCGTTGGGAAAGGAGAGGAATGTTAGTGTGTAGTTATTGTTCTTACTAGAGACCGAAAAAACCTCTGCATCCCCGCAATACCACGGAAAAGAAATTTCGTTAATTCTGTAGGGTAGATAAGCAAAAGTGTGCATCGAGGATGCACTTAAAAAGTGATGTACTTAGTCTATGCCACATTATGTGATGAAGTCTCTGCCAGACCTCCTGTCTATAAGTGCAGAAGCTTACAACATACATGTTTTCCATTTTTCTGTTGAAGAGTACGATGAGTACTACTCGTTAACACCATTTTTTGGAAAATGGCGTCTACGTCACTTTGCCAGATTACGGCAGTACTGTACTGTACTACTACTAGTACTACTAGTCAATCCAGCGCGTATTTAATTTTGACATAGGAAATATAATCGTAGGAAACATATAGCAAGAACATAATAAAACAATCTCACCAAATTAAACCATTTTTCAAAAAATTGAAGGGACTTGAAGCTTCTACATTATACACATTTTTTCACGTATATTTCTTAGAATAAATAACAAAACAAAAAATAAATAAAAAACGCCCTTTTTTCAATAGAAAACTCGCGCACGTTGCGGTATACCTATCCGGAAGTTAAAGAAACCTAAAACCGGAAAAAACCCTCTAGGGGTAGCATCAGCCGAAATAAAAACTTTACGATATCGAAAACAAAAATTGACTGTCAGAAAATCGAACGGAACCGATCGCGCGCAAGGCTTACTTGGATTATTACCCCCAGTCCCCCTACCAGCCGAAAATAATTTGGTAGATTATTTGACTTCTATATTCTATATTCTGATTATTTGATTTCTCCAGGACAAATTTAAAAGGCTTGGAGAACACAATTGATTACATAGGGAGCGGGCTCATTTGGGCAGCACCCCCTATTCCCGTCCGCAACGTTGATAACTCGACCGCGTTCCAACCAAATGACTTGATTGTTTGTACATCACTAGATATCGACAGAAACTAATTATGTACTAAAAAACAAGTAATTCGGTTGTAATGCGCTTGAGTAATGAACGTTGCTGACGGGAATTGGGTTGCTGCCTATATGGAAAGGAATTTGGTTTGGTTATTATTTTTGTGATTTTTTTCAGCAGTGAGCACGTTGACAAAAAGAAGCGACGAATTTGGTCCCGTAATTCTTTGTTTAGCGATGAGATGGATATATGTACAGTGAGATGGAGATCGGAGCAGTTCCCCTATATCCATTTTACACAATTTCGAGAAAACAACGAAAAACTGTTTTTTTAACAAAGTGGCACCGAAACTTTCAATTTATTCGATACAGATTAGGGTGGCTCAAATTAGTATGGGAAAAAGTTTTTTCAATTTTTTTGATGGGCCGCCTTCTTATTCGGTTCTATTTGATGCCCTGATGTTCTGGACAAAATTTCAGCCAAATCGGTCAACGTTTGAGAGATGCTAAACTCGTTGGAAGTTTATATGGAAAAATGTATGCAGAAACATCCAAAAACAGTGATTGGCAGTTGGACGGCACAATTCACGATCAAGAACAATAATACTCATTCGATTCTGGTAGAATTAAATACAGAATGTTATGCTGAAAACCGCGAGAAGATTAGAGTTTGCCCGGCTAAGTTAATAGCATTTCTCTAAAGTGGGGTTTAGGCAAATTTCGTTTCTTTTGCCTTTGAAAAGAAATAAATTCACCCCTACAACACTCCAGTAAAATGCTTATATCTTTGCCTAATAAACTCTAATCTTTTCGCGGTTTACAGCATAACATTCTTTGTTTTATTTCTACAAGAACTGAATGAGTATCATTGTTCTTGATCGTAAATTGTGCCGTCCATCTGCTAATCATTGTTTTTGGATGTTTCTGCATACATTTTTCCATATAAACTTCCAACGAGTTTAGCACCGCCCAAACGTTGACCGATTTGGCTGAAATTTTGTCCAGAGCATCAGGGCATCAAATAGAACCGAATAAAAGGGCGGCCCATCAAAAAATTTGAAAAAGCGTTTTTTGAGCCACCTTATTCAGATCAATAGTTTTTGGCAAAATTCAACACCCTGGGCAATTCCAGTGCAAAAAACTGTAAGCAGTACTCCATAATTGCTCTTCAAAGTGCGTGCACATTATGTAGTTTCTCGAACAAACGAAAAAAAACATACATCCCTGAACAAATTTTGTTTTCGTATTTTTTTTTCCAGAATACGTATTTTTGGACGATGATTCAGAATATATGAAAATCTCATTTAGGCCAACTCTTTCAAGTTCAGCTAAAACCGTATAAATTTATGCTTGTTACATCTAGGCTGACCATACGTACCGTATTTAACGGGACAGTCCCGTTTTTTAGACCTTCTGGTGCTGTCCCGTCGTAATCTAAAAAATCCTCAATTTGTCCCGTTTTTCAATGATTCTTCCGAAGAGCTCCAAAATATTATTCAAACAAATTCAATAGGAATCTAAAATCAAATATATAGAAAGTGTTTTTCGTGTGTCTTTATTAGAGAGATTTGCAGCCCTTGGCTGGCTCATCTCTCAACAAAGAAGGAGGACGAAACCCATAAAAAATGTGAGATGTTATGTTATAAGTGCTGCTTTTTAAAGAATGCTATCCATACCTTTTTGTATTTTCCATTGATCGACTTTTCTTAAGGTTTTTAACAGTTTTTTGCCAAATGTGCTTCTCCGGGATTTTTTCATACAATTCTATTTAAATCATTATTTTCTGCTTATTCCGAAGGTATTACAATTTGGCCAATTTCATCACTGGATTGAACGAAATAAGTAACTTGGTAGGCAAGTATATCCTGAAAATCAGGTCACGCATCACGGCATGCAGCATCATCGTCAATAAAATTAAGTAAAGGGACAGACAATTTTTTAGATTTAATTTATTTTCGATTATTCTTTTTGAATCTTCCGAAGTAGGTAATTCAATTTTGTTTTCAATGCTGCTTTATCACATATTTTTCACTCATTTGATTCTTCTCGATCATCCATCTTCTCGATCATCAAATCATCCACTGTAAAAAAATAATTTATAAATCAATTGAAATCGAGTTTAAGGCAGTTTCAGACCGAGGGAAAATTTGGTCGGATTGAAGGCTAAATTTAAGGTCATCACGTACTTTGAAGCTATTTTACACATCAGGAGCTTATCCGTAAATTTAGCTCCTATGTGTCTGGACGGGATTTATGTGACTCCTTTAAGAAAATTAGCTATTCGGCCAGATTTAAAATACAATCCGGCGGAGATCCCCGAGAGTACGAGCTGTAAAAAAATACAGGCCAGAATTTTTCTACTTTTCGCGATGAAATTGCATGAGTCCCGTTTTTTTTGGGAGCACATAGGAACAAAATTAATGGAAAAGATTCCCGAGGCGTGATGCTACTTTTAGCGTCATTAAAATCAATTTCAATCAAAAAGGACTGTGGATGGATAAGATTAGACATTATTTTCATGCGCCAACCATATTCATGTGAATAATTAAAATAACATTTTAGGTGGAATTAAATGGGATTGTACAAACTCGTCTTATGACAAGTGATTTTAGTAATGTTCTTTCCATGTTGAGATTCTTGTTATTGAAGATTATTTTCCACTTGTATTCATAATCATTCTTTGCATGGGTTATCAATAATCCCACCCTATCGCTCTTTTCGCATTTCTTTTTGAAGTTTTCACTAGAAACTATTTTTTTAGCCCTTTAATGCCCAAAAACCGGCCTTAGTCAGGGTACTTTGACTATTGTTTTTAATTTCAATTGTTCAGAATTGGAATAGTTTTCGATTTTTGTCAATAATAGAATCCTTAATGCATGTTTAAGAGTAGAATAAAATAAAATTTCAAAATTCCACATTTTTTTAAATATTCAAAAATGCGTAATTGTCTGTTCCTTCGTGTTATTGTCCGCATCCCTTTGTAGAGTGAAATATTTGTAATTTAGTATTTTTCCACAACTAACTAACTTAAGGTAATGGTGGTGAATGATTCACACTTCAATTTTTTACACGGAAAATGAAAATAAAGCCCATAAATTTTGATATTTCTACAGCTCTTGAATTTTATCGCAAGGTTTTTTGATGTGTCCCTTTTGCAAGCACGTTTGTCCCGTTTTTTAACCGAAATGATCTGGTCAGCCTAGTTACATCGAAAAATATACGAAATAAAAACTTGGGATCATGTGAAACCATTTTCCGCTACTTAAAGCACGCAATCCATCCGCTGAAATAAAAAAGGCACCTCAACCCATTGGCCCCCTGAAAATAATTACCGGCGCGCTCCTACGTATTTAACGAGGTGATTTCATCAATCGATTATTGCAGTTTCAATGAAGTTCGGATCGCTTCAGATGACCTTGAAAACAGCTCAATGTAATTGAATAAAACATGATCGTCCGGTTTATTGTATCATCTCACTCGTACTTATCTGCACAGGAATTGAATTGCATTCGACTTGACTCTCACTAGCCTATAATTAAAACATATTGTTCTATTTACACAATTTTAAAACCCTAAGCAATGCTCTAAGTAACATGAAATGCTATTTTGTTTATAAAACTTAAACAATCGTTTAAAACCATAATCATCAGTTTTGTTGGTAGACGCTTGATCAACTGTGCTCAGCGACCTAACGCTGCAGCTTACAAGCATGAAAGCCGTGTTTTGTCGTACATATTTATAAAAATGCAATCTGTCCGAATGCACAACACGCAATGATCCAATAGGCGAAACGCAACTGAAAACTTGCTATATCAGTATATACCAATCATCGTTCACTTTAACTCGTTGACAAGCTGGCATATAAGAATCGCATAGCGTGTATGTTTATAGTCAGGAGTTTTATGTATAATGATGGTTTAATTTTGGAAGCACTGCTATGTTAATATTTTTGGATGTTCTCTGTGGCTCAAACAAGAGGTGTTATCTTTACTGCACATATTGCCATTCCCGACTAAGGGTCTTTAAGGGTGTTGGTCCATATTGGACTCTATCATTTTTTGTATAACAAAACATGAGATTGGGTTCCACGGAAATACAGAAAAACCTTATGACGGGATTAGAAACACGTAGTGACAGAGCCGTTTGTAACCTCAAACATAATCTTCAATAAATTCCTAAGACATCACTAAAACAGACTAAATACATTGGCCTCACACATAGACCTCACTATGTTTAGGTTTCCGTTTGCTAAGCGTCGATGCGGCGGACGACGACGGCTCGGATGCCGACGATTTTTTCTCATTGCTGAGCGTCACGGTGCTGACCTCGGCCCCGTCGTCGCATGGCAATTCGGTAATGAAGGTTCCGGTAGTGGTGTTTGCCGCCGTGCTGGTCACCGGCGTCACGGTAAAGGTAATCGGTAGTGAGGTAATCGAGAGTGGGATTGTGTCCGAGGGAACGGCTGTGGACGGAACGATTGCTGACCCGCCGCTGTCGGTACTGTCAACCGAACCGGTAGTATTGGTGTTGGTCGTTGGAAGGACTAGGACCGTATTGGCACCGATGGATCCGCCTTTGCCCAGTGTGGAGTTGTTGTTTAGTGTCATCTCCAGATTGTTTCCGTCCTTGGCGAAGGTGGACACTGTATGGGAGAAGAGAAGGTGGTTGCCAATTAGCGAGTTGGGTGTAATTGTTGGTGGTGAGTTTGTCGATAGGCATATGCATACGGCTAGCTCGTTATTCATCACACAGTGATCAGATCATGAAAGGTACATTGCAATCATCGTGTCGAATTTTTTGTTAGTTAGAGGTCTTCGTTATATTGGCGTACTTTTTACTACTAATGACTCATCATATCACATGTGCATTTTTAGATGATTCATCTAACATTTGATTGTTGCAAAAAGGAAAGGTAGGAAAATATCGTTTTATTAGTCACGAAATATTTGAGCCCTGAACGATTTTTCCTATTTCTTAAGTATAGGGCCGATAATCTTAAGTAAATATTTAGCCCTAGCAGACCCGACGAACTTCGTATCGCCTAAAATTGATTTATTCATTGCTTAGTTTTCAAGTTATGTAAACAAATTCTGTTTCATTTGTATGGGAGCCCCCCTTTTCACAGGAGGGAGGGGTCTCGAACCATCCCAAGAACCTTCCCCGGCCCCAAAAACCTATGCATACAAATTTTCACGCCGATCGGTTCAGTACTTTCGGAGTCTATAAGGTTCAGACAGACAGCAGTGGGTGGTACCAACACACCCCCAAATGGTGGACATGGGATGCAAGCGAACCCCCACAGAGTGAGGGACCGAACGTATGGGTGATCATACAAGTAAACCTCGCATGGTACGTATGGTTGGTAGTGTTAGAATGACTGAAGTCTGGTGAGTGTCGGGGGGCAGATACCTCTGCGGCAGCTCAGAATTAAGGGACACGAAAGTCTTGTTATGCCTGGCAGGAGTGTCGGGGGTTGATGCGTCTGCGGCAACTCGGAAATTGGAGATGTGTGAGGTAAGTGGTGCCACTCTGTTGCAGAGTGACCACCGCACTGATTGAGGACTATCTGCACACTTAAAATTCTAAGTTTACCGATTGCCGAGAATCCAACAGCCGAGATATTGGTATCCATTTCGACGAATTTCGTTACCGAGATCTCGGCAAAAAATCAACTTTGCCGAATTTCGGAAAAATATTGACGAGATTTCAGTAAAGGAATTACCGAATTTCAATAAAAAATATTACCGAGATCTCGGCTGTTGGAATCTCGGCAAACATTTTGCCGAGGTCTACAAAATAATTTAAGTGTGTGTGCTACGAACTACCAGCAGGGGTATCTCCTGCAAGGTACCCTTACAGTGTCACTGTTGGGCATCAAAGTACGGGTAGGTGAGCGTTGAGGGATATTGTGATGTGCCGGTTATTCCACGCTTAAAATGATTCGCAGGAGGTACGCAAAGTGGTGCAAGCGAATGATAGATGTAAAGGACCGAATGTATGGGCAAGCACAAAAGTAAGCCTCGCATGATACGTGTGGCCAGAGTGCCTGCTTAAGCAGGTGTGATCCGGCTGCCGGTGACGGATTGAGCGAAGTCTCGCTAGGCCTGGCAGGAGTGTCGGGAGGCAGATACCTCTGCTGCACTTCAGAATTAGGGGATATGAAAGTCTTGCAATGCCTGGTGTCGGGGGTTTGATTCTTCCTCGTCAGCACAAGATCGTATATGTCACATAAAATGCTAAAGTGGAGGCCATATAAGTACTTCGATTTTGTGTTGACTGGGTTCTGCGGCACCTCAGAAATAGGACACGTGAAAAGGTCTGCCTCGTAGCTGAGGTAGGAGCGGCATAGGATCCAACCAACCTAGGGTCGCCTCCGGCTTGGTAGACAAGTGGTGCCACTCTGTTGCAGGACTGGGTGATCACCATACGCATTATTGGATGGCGGCCAATCAACGCAAGGATGTGCAAGCTGAGGACAAAAGGCCGTTTCTTCAAATATAGCATCATCCACGTGCACGTGTGGAGCAGCACCAGGCTGGATTTAACGCTATACCACGGACCAGGTGTTTGCCGTACGTCAGATTTTGCAGAAATGCCGCGAATACAACGTCCACACATCATCTATTCATCACTTCAAAGAGGCATATGATGATTGTAAGGAAATTTCCCGAATGCAATTTCCCAGAATACAATTTCCCCGAAAAACAATTCCCCGAATGAAACATTTCCCCGAATGCTTCTCTCTTCTTTTTGATTGTGGTACAAAGCGATGGGTATCCAGTTAGCCACGCGAGCAAAGGCGTATGATTGCCAATCCGAAGGTTGCGAGTTTGATTCTTTCGGGTGGGAAGCATTTTCGACTCCTTGGGCACAGTGTATTCATTGTACTGCCACTCAAAATATTCATGCAACTGGCATGCACAGGAAAGCTTCGAATTAATTACTGTGGAAATGCTAGTAGACCGGAAATGCTAGTAAAACAGCCCAGTTCCATATGGAATATAAGATATTAAGAAGACGACAAAGCGATGAATGAAGGCAATGTTTTTTTAATGAACGCATCTGCCCGGTATAATGGGGAGGGAGGAGAAAATGCCTTCTCTAGGTGAAGCATCACCCGGTATTGGGGGAAAGGTAGTGATAATGGCTTACTCAAATGAACACATTTTTACGCTATAAGGCAAACAGGATAGAGCCCAAGATGAATACAGTACTAGGTGCTCCAATTTGCCAAGTTTGTGGAAGAGAAGAAGGCGGGGGTGAAAAATTCATTTTCAGTGCAAAACGAAAACAAACCGGCTGGCTCTCCCATACTAAAATCCAAGGTGGCTGAATCGTGAATTTGGCAGATTGGAACACCAGTGGTGTATTCATCTTTTTTTTTTAAATTAAAATATTACAGCATATATGATGTAACAAAAAGACTCCGTTAGATTCGACTCATTTTTCTAGCACATTTAAAAATTACATGCTCTGCCAAAATTTCAGCCAAATCGGTCAATGTTTGGTCGGTGCTAAACTCGTTGGAAGTTTATATGAAAAAAAAGGATGCAGAAACATCCAAAAACAGTGATTTGCAGTTGGACGGCACTATTTACGATCAAGAACCATGATTCATGATACTCATTCAGATCTTGTAGAATTAAATACAGAATGTTATGCTGAAAACTGCGAGAAGATTAGAGTTTATTAGGCAAAGATATTAGCATTTTACTGGAGTGTTGTAGGGGTGAATTTATTTCTTTTCCAAGGTAAAAGAAATGAAATTTGCTCAAACCCCACTTCAAAGAAATGCTTATAACTTAGCAGGGCAAACTCTAATCTTCTCGCGGTTTTCTGCATAACATTCTGTTTTAAATTCTACAAGATCTGAATGAGTATCGTAGTTCTTTATCGTAAGTTGTGCCGTCCAACTGCAATTCACTGTTTTTGGATATTTCTGCATACATTTTTGCATATAAACTTCCAACGAGTTTAGCACCGCCCAAACGTTGATCGATTTGGCTGAAATTTCGTCCAGAACATCAAGGCATCAAACAGAACCGAATAAAAGGGTCCATCTAAAAAAATGTAAAAAGTTTTTCCCATACTAATTTGAGCCACCCTAACCGCCAATTGTTATTCCGCAAAAATGAATACGGCAAAATGTTTCTCGGTGAAATATTATAGATTTCAAACATATTGCATAAGAAGGGATCTTATACATTTTTTCTTTATGCTGACTGTATTCAAAATAAGACATTTATCTTTATTCCGGGCAAACGCATACTTCTAAAATGGGAAACTCATTCACCTTTGCCTTATCTCGAGCTAACGCCTTTTGTACCATGTACCATTTCCTTGCTTCGTGAAAATGCCTTCTTTCAAAGAATGAATCACATCCTCCATTATCGTGTTCCTCTTTAACGACCCATCTTAAAGATCACGAACATCCAATAATATAAAAGGAACTTTAGCTGATAATCTCCAATAAGACACTATTGAACGGGGAAGGGCCGTTTGGCCGAATATCGTTCGGCCGAATGCCATTTGACCGAAAGGGTCATTTGGCCGAAAGTGCCATTTGGCCGAAAAGGCCATTTGGTCGAAAGGGTTATTTGGCCTAAAGGGTCATTTGGCCGAATAGGACATTTGCCCGAATAGGTCATTTGAAAAGTGAGAAATAGGGTGTGAAAATGAGACGTCTCACTTCTTATTTCCGACTTATCACTGTGGAAAGTGAGTAGTGCGAAGTGAGAAGTGAGACGTCTCACTACTCACTTCTCATTTTTCACAGTGAGAAGTGAGAAATTAGGAGTGAGGAGTGAGACGTCTCCATTCTCACTACTCATTTATTACTTCACGGAGAAAGAAATGTGGTAGAATCAACCTAATTCTGCTTCAAATCAACAATATTTTTGCATTGGTTCATGAATAACAATATTTTTGGTTGAAACAACCACAAATAGATAGTTGATTCAACTCTCGGATATATTTGTTCCAACCATGCTTTTTAGCTGTCACTGTCAAATATTACATCAGAAAACAAGAATATTTCTCGGGTACTTATTCAAAAGGACGTATGTGATTTTGTAAACAAAGATTCAAACGTCGATTTGACCAATCTGATAGCACTCCCACGCAAACCAACACCACCAACAGGTAGCTGAAAGCTCCCCCTACCTGCCTCTGGTGATGGTTTGCATGGGAGTACTATCAGATTGGACAAATCGGCGTTTGAATCTTTGTTTACAAAATGAGATACGTCCTTTTGAATAAGTACCCGAGATTTATGGTTGTTTTTACTTTCAAAAATGCTACGAAACTCCTTTACGACACTACTATGACATCAACAAAAGAGAAAAATGTGACAGAAGCAGAATCGAACTAGTTACAAGAAGAGTGAGATTCATCCAACTTACCTCTGCTCCATGCTTCATGATTCTACAGTTTTCCCATATTACGAAATGGTTGTCAGGACAAGGATATTATTATTGCTTCAATCATGCGATGCAGGATTGAAATGACAATAATGTTCAATTGAAGGAAGCCATCGTTTAATCAACAATTTTGAAGATTGAAACAACAATATTCATGTTGTTTGATGCAACAATCGAAATAATTGTTTTAATCTTGCAAGATTCTTCAGCGTGTTCTCACTGTAAAAAGTGAGAAGCACGAAGCGAGTAGTGAGACGTCTCACTACCCACTTCGCACTACTTACTTTTCACAGAGAGAAGTGAGAAATGAGGAGTGAGAAGTGAGACGTTTCATTTCTCATTCCACATTTCTGACTTCTTACGTCTCACTATTCACTAAGCGTTTCGGACTTTTTACAATGAGAAGTGAGAAATGAGTAGTGAGACGTCTCACTAGTCACTCCTAATTTCTCACTTTTCCAAAGCTCTTTTCTGCCAAATGTCCTATTCGGCCAAATGTTGTATTCGGCCAAATGTCCTATTCGGCCAAATGACCCATTCGGCCAAAAGACCTTTTCGGCCAAATGAACCTATCAGCCAAATGATCGGATAGTCGGATAATTTTGCGGCCTAATGGTTTGCTCGGCCTAGTGGCATTCGGTCAAATGGCTTTCGGCCGAATGCGTTTCGGCTAAACGACCCTTCGCCCTATTGAACGAATCTTTGAACGCTGCTCTCTTCGGGCGCATACAGTCGATTGCAAAAAAGTTTTAGCAGGAGATTCTTTATTTTCGGGGAATTGTTACATTCGGGGAAACTGCAACCGGGGAATTGGTTTTCGGGAAATTGTCGTATAATCATATATGATACAATCGATCGGGACTAGCTATGGCAGCTAATGCACAAAAACGGATTTCCGGATAAACTGAAACGGTTGATCAAGGTGACGATGGATCTGGTAATATGTGTAGTTCGAGTTTTCAGGGACATTCTCGAGTCCCTTCTAAACGCGCAGAGGATTAAGGCTTCCTATTCAACATAGCTTTGAGGGGAGTAATACGAAGGGCAAGAATTGACACGAGTAATACGATTTTTATGAAGTCCGTTCAGCTATTTGGTTTCGGCGATATTGATATTATGTCACGTAACTTTGAAAAGATGGAGGAAGCCTACATCAGACTGCAGAAAGGACAATGTAACCCACCCACCACGAGTTTGTATGTTGACAAAATCGAGGTGGTTGAAGAATTCGTGTACTTGGGCTCACTGGTAACCTCTGATAACCATGGCAGGAAACCCTACGTACCTGGGACTCAGCAGAACGCTTCGATCGAAAAGTTCGCCGCCGTGCCAAACTGACTATTTACAAACGCTCATTAGATCGGTAGTTCTCCATGAACACGAGACCCGGACGATGCTCGTGGAAGACCAACAGGCACTTGGAGTTTTCGAAAGGAAAGTGTTGCGTACCATCTATGGTGTGGTGCAGATGGCGGACGGTACGTGGAGGAGGCGAATGAACGAGTTGCATCAGATATTGGGAGAACCATCCATCCCTCGCACCGCGAAAATAGGAAGACTGCGGTGATCCGGGTACGTAGCCATAATGTCGGACAGTAACCCGGTGAAAATGGTTCTAGACAACGATCCGACGGGCACAAGAAGGCGTGGTGCGCAGCGAGCAAGGTGGATCGATCAAGTGTAGGACGATTTGTGGACCCTCCGCAGATTGCGTGGTTGGCGACGTGCACCAATATGGAGCGAGTTGAATGTAGAAGACTTTTATGCACTGCACAGACCACTCTGGCTTGAAAATATTTTTTTTTTAAATAAGTCAAGACTGTACGAACCGATTTTTTTTATTTTGCGTTGTAGCACATTAGGAAATGTTGTAGGCTGATCAACTTCTGTTGACGAAAAATCATTTTTTAGAACGAATTAACCATCACCACAAAATGCTATTCTTTTTCTTCTACAAGTCTCAACATTGTTTTGCGTGAGCACGATAACTATTGCTCTATTGTTTCTCTGAACATAATCAAATATTCAAGCGTGAAGCTTAGGACCAAAGTAGCACCAGCTTTACAGGTAGAATTTTCTCAGTTGCCAGTCAAATTTTATCACAATATTCTGATTGATGATGTTGCACAGTGGCTAAAATCATGTTTTTAGCGCGTTTATTTAGTAGTACCTTTATTATGTGATTTAGCGTAATGGCGTCCTCGAGACGCGCTTCTTGGGAGGTATTCAATCCTCCTAAAAGTGAGATGGAAAATTTTTATTCTCCACTTTACAACATAGAAGGTACATATACGTCTTCGTGAAAATTGTAGCAAAAGTTCTCCTGAAAAACTTTTTCGAAGACACCAAGTTCGTAATTTATTGATTTATTGATTTTCATGCCAAAAAGTTTTGAACATGTTCGATGTAGGGTAAGACGGTATAATATGCCCCCCCTAAGGCAACTCCTTGATCACTTTTTACTTTTCAACGCAATTTATGCAAACTTTGTGTTATTTGGTAGTCAAGGAAGTCGAAAATGCATTGCCCGTGAGTAGTCATATAAAAATATTACAGATAACACGTAATAAAGCTTTTTTGAAAAGTCGTGAAAAAATGGATTTTAAAAAGTGCCTGGGCAATACGCCCCACCTTAACCAAAGACGTTTCATAGCCTTTCATTAGTATTTTATCAATCCCATAATAAAAAGGTTACAAATCTCTATGCGCTTAACATTAAAAAACCAACATAGCAGGTGTGAATTACATTTCAATATTTTCCATACAATTTGGAGGCAACTGCTGCAGGCTCGCTGCGCTTGTGTCCAGTTGGTAAGGGCATATCGTCCTGCCTACACTGGGGCGTTTTGGCCAGTGAAACATGTTTTCGAAAATCGTTACATTTTTGAAGATGAAAGCAATTTTATATCATATTAACCACTGAGAAAAGTTATTTTGTTGCCCAACTGAGTGTTCCAGTGCAAGTTTTGCGGACAGTATGCCAGAGTCGCTCCAGAATGTCGAGCAAACAAACATGAAAAGTTACATCAAAACTGTAACTTTTTGTATTTTGCTATTATTTTCATTGTGTTATACAAAAATACTTCCACATTCACATAGTATGATGGGTCTACAGATACTTATAGGTACCAACTGATTTTGACCCTTAATTAGTTATAGTTTTCTAGAAATCAAAGGGGGGCGTTTTGGCCAGGTGGGGCGCATTATACCGTCTTACCCTATAAGTACAAGCATATGGAGACGCATGGTGCATTGGTTCATCAACTCCTTGTGATGGGTGATTGATTTCTACCTTGCATAGGTAGTAGGAAATGGTTTCGATGAAACATCCCTTACATAGCGAATGTACAACTCTACAGTTCAGATATTAATCTAAAGTTCATTACATGTATTTTGATATGCGTATGAGATTGACTGTCACAATTTACCACAATAAAACTTTCTAGAACATGCAAAGAATGTAGAAATTAAGGTGAAAAAGATATGATAAAAAAAAACATTTTTAAGGGGTTGTCTGCATAAAACGTAAAAAATCTCCCAAAGTAACGGAATTACGAACTTGGTGTCTTCAACAAAGTTTTTCAGGAGAACTTTTGCTACAACTTTTATGAAGAATCAAACCTTAAATGTTGTGAAGTGGAAAAATTTAATTTTTCATCTCACTTTTAGGTGGATTGATCAGTAGCTGAATACATCCAAAGAAGCGCATTAACTTACTGATAAAATGTCTCGAAGACATCATTACGCTTGCATAATGAAAATACTATTAAATAATCGCGCTGAATACACGATTTTAGCCACTGTGCGTTGGTCTGGTGAACTAAATGATCTGCACTCCAGTAAAATTTGAAAAATCTAGAACATAAGCTGTGTACATATTTGAATAGCACCATCCGCAATGCCCCTAGGGTTCTAGCGACTGAATATGATGAGTTGCTATAGGTTTTGTATCAGACGTAGTTGACTTGTTAGGTCAGTTGCAGTGTAAATAATGGTGCGATGCGACAATCGCGACGCGATTCTATCGCTTGGCGAATGCGATTGTATCGCCGTTGATATGGAAATGTAGAGGCAACATTGCTGACAGCGACCCAACGATAGAATCGCGGCGACTAGTTGTCGCCGTCGCGGCGAGAAAATCGCTTGGGTCTAAGGGAGCCTTTATTTTGGAATTCGCACACAGTTTATTCATAAATAAGTTGATGCAATAATGCACCATGCGTCTCCATATGCTAGTGTGCGTGTATTATGAAGAACATTTTAAATATCCCTACCTACACTGTCCCTTAAACCCATAATCCTCTTAGAACACTTATGGAGACATGAAAATATCGGATTGACGAAATAACTTAGTATTCTATATAATATTAACATGAAACATGCAAATGACTTCAGCAAACGTCGAGGAAAGTTCACAAGCGACGAACCTGCAGGTCGGAGAACCCAAAATTATCTCGGAATTTTCCTAATCAATCGACTAGCGGCAGTCACCAGTCGATTTCGAATATTCATTTTTTTTCCCATTTTGTCAACCAGTGTTATTATTCACATTTTGTCAACTTCATTTATTGCAATGGCTGTTGATAAAAAAAGGATATATTGTAAATGAACTTCGTGTAGTGTCTCTTACCGGCATTTTTCAAATTGGAAGGTAGAATCGACTTCGCCAGTGCCGCCGTCGCTGATTGGCCGGCATGCAGAGTATTGGTGACCGAGTGTGAATCAAGCTCCTTGATTGGAGCAAGCAGCAGAGTACCGACCACCGGCAGATCACTGTTGTTCAGCAACGTTGCGGACGATGGGTAGATGGACGGATTATTGGCCAGCTGAGAAATAATACAAAACAGAACAAGTTCAAAATTTGAGATACATATTTTTTTTTTATCAAATATGAGAAAGTACCTGCGCCGTAATTTGCGCCACCCCAGATGCAATGTTGGATGTCCGATCCTGCTGAGTAGCAAAACTCGCAAGTGGATGCGCCTTGCTGTCCTTGGAAACATCTGGAGTAGGAATGCGAGGCCGAGCCTTCATTGGCACATTTGAAATCACGGAGCCGTTAAGGCTGAGCTTTGAATCTGATTTTGAAGAATCGTGTAAAGGATTATGTAGGTTCTATAAATCTGATAAAATGCTTACTTTGTTTGACTATCTGTCGCGGATTGCGACCGGATTTTCGGTTAACGAATTTTTCGTAGAAACTTATTTTCTGCATTGGGGCACCAACCGTAATTGGTTGCGTGATCCCTGCTTCTGGACTAGAATACACCGAATTATTTCGGTTTCGATTGAACAGGCCACCGGACGAGTAGGCCGTCGATGCACTGCGCATCGAGATTCTGTTCATTTGTCGGCCAAACCAGCCTTTGCGCCGTTCAGCCATCGGAGTGTCTACGCTTTCCTATATTCGAAATTCAATTATGATATCATACTGAAACCGATCAGAGATTTATTCTGAGCATACTTACATAATCTGCGTAGACTTCGTCGTTCATGGGGCGCTTTCCCCCACCAATGTTAGCATAGACTGCTTCAGACTCTTTGACGACGTAATGTTCCGCCGATCCCTTCGGTTCTTCACGCCGGTAATGTTCGGATGCCACCGTGTATGGCAAATCTTTAGGCACCACTTCCTCCCAGTATTGATCTTTGAGTAGCTCTGGGTGTTCATCGTGCATCTCGTCGACGATCATGTACGAGGCCTTGATGTGTCTGTCGATCAACCAGTTCAGTTCGATATCGTCATCGTCTTCGCCGAAGGGATTGATAAGGACTTCGGCAACCTTCAACCAACCTACGTAGAATACGAACTGTAGTGCCGTGAACAATGGGAAGTACACATCCAGCTCCATGTAGGTGTTGGTTTTGGGGTCAAACGTAGGGATCATCTGACTGCCCATGATGGCCGCCGTAAAATAGGAATACAGCACCAGCGTGACTACCTGTGTATAAACCAACGGTACACAGACCGTGTCGTAACCGATGAGACCGCCTAACCGTCGTCGGATGTCCGACAGCTCCATCAGTAGAGTCTGCACAATGTGATCGGACGGGATCATCTGATCTTTCCGGGCACGGTTGATGATGTTGGTTGCCCATACCAGGGGCATCCAGTACTTGGACATAGGACTTTTAGCGTCCATGTTTTCGAATATTTTTCGCTCGCTTTCCAACATTAAACCGGCGTCCACCAGGTGTTGCCACGTTGGAAAGCGTCGTTTCACTCGTAGGGAGATCTTCTGCAGGGTGATAACGTAGGCGAGCACCATGTATCGCATGATGTTTCGTCGCATCAGTCGGCCAGATTCATCCTGTTGTGGAGAGTGCAGCATCAAAGTACTGGTTATTAATGAGACTAATTTGTATGAAAACCGACGAAGAGTACAACACATAGACACACAATTCAACAGAGTCAACCGAAAGTCCCGTCAGTATGCTTTCATGGTGTTGCAAAAGCAATGCGTTTGAACAATTCTGTTTTTTTAGTAACCGAAGTAACTATAGCTATCCTTTCAAAACTAACTACACCCGATTCTGTTTTTACCCGGCCGTGTAAAAAATCCCATACAAAATTTTTACAAAGTTGCTCCATTTTCATGATTCGGTGAGAAATCATGAAACTTTTTTTATACGGTTTTTCAAATTTTGAAATAAAATATTTTTTTACACGAAACGCATCATGCAAAATATAGCAACTTGCTAAAAAAATGTATGGGATTTTGTCGCCGTGTCGAAACGTCGGGTAAATAAAAAACTCGTTGTAATAATTGCAAGACTGAGTAGCCGTTCAATAAATAAAATTAAAACGTGCAGTCGATCCATAATCAGTAAACTGTATGTGGAAGATATTGATTTGGAAAATGTATTGGAGGTAACCACTTTCCCTTCGATGGGACTCGAACCAATGAACCTACAGTACGCTAGACTGGTGCTTTAACTAAGCTACGAAGGAGATCCGTCGGCCTTCGTAACCTAGCGGCTACTGAATGAGCTCGAGATTCCCAAATTGGACGCATAGTCAAATCATTCGCAATCCATTTCTCAAATCAACACTTCCACATGTGTATAGTGCACTTTCACATTAGAGCAGCGTGAGTATTTAGAATGTCTGGCGCCTATACACATTCTTCATCAGCAACTGTACTGATCAAGTGAGGTTGTGTAAGCTATTTGCCAGTCGGTCGTCGAGTTCAGACCCGACCGCATTGAGCATTTCGAAATTCAGCCTCTAGAAGGGGTTATCTGCAAATGAATCGGATTCTTACTAAATGATCAGCCACATTCTCGGTTAATAGTTAAACTGAAAATCTCATGTATTGTATGCATTGCTGTTACAGCACCGAAAAAATACACCAACGGAAACTTCGCTTTACCCCTAGTAGTAATCCAATCACGTTTCTAATCTAAACAAAAAACAAAAAAACGTACTGAAATTTTGTCTTACTTTTGGTGTGTGCGAAAAATTGCCGTCTTCCCGATAAGATTTGTGTTCGTCTCTGTCACTTACATGGCCTTGGATAGCAGCGCTGACGAAGAGGGCAAGCGTGTCGGGCCAGGGCAGTAATCGGTACTGCTCCCACCACCTTTTCACCACCAGACTCACGTAGAAGCCCAGCACGAACGAGAGGGGCACATTTTCACGCTGCTGCCCGCAGTAGTTTCGTATCCTTTCGAATACTCTAGAAAATATTTGGATGATGGATGAGTAAGATGGGCGTTGAACTGGTTTCGTAAATAGTTTGATGACGACATTTGGGGTCGGATTTATTGTAATACTTTTCCTCGTTATTTCAAATCGAATAATTTATTTGACATGACTTACCTTCTACCTTCTTCAGATAGACCGTATCTGTAGGTTAAATTTAATGTGTAATAAACACACAGATATGCTAGTAATTCCCGCCAAATAGCTTTGTATACACTGCCACGCCATCTGAAAATAGGAAAAAATAAGAAGTGTTAAAAAATCGTAAGCCTCTGGAATGAGTTATTTGAGTTAACTTTGACTAAATGGTCGGTTCCATCCTAGAACAGAAATTGTATAAAAATGATAAATTTACCCCACCGTTTAATCAAAAATTATTTTCTACTATGCAATACAGAAATCAATCGCCCATCACAAGTAGTTGATGAGCCAATGCACCATGCGTCTCCATATGCTTGTATGCTTGGTACGTCGAACAGGCTCACAGTTTATTGGCATAAAAAGCAATAAATCTCCAAAAGTAATGATATTACGAACTTGCTGTCTTCAACAAAGTCTTTCAGCAGAACTTTTGCTACAACTCTCGAATACATATACCTTGCATACATGTAAAGTGAAAAAAAATCTCACTTTTAGGAGAATTGATAGGCTGAAGGTATCCAAAGAAGCGCATCGACCTACTGATAAAATGTCTCGAAGACGCCATTGCGCTAAAGCTCATAATAATGATACTATTAAAATAAAACGCGCTAAAAACACGATTTTAGCCATCGTGCACCGGTCAATTTCTCGGACAAATCGAAAAACAATTTTTTTGTTCGAAAACGGTAGAATTATAGATAGAGTAGAACATTAGTCTCTCCATCAATGCAGAGAATACAAGTATACAATACAATACAAGCCTAAGGACTGATTTATTGATTGGTGTCAGGTCATTTGGTCGAATGAAGTTTGGCCGAACGCCATTTGGCGGAATGCCGTTTGGCCGAACGGGTCGTTTGGCCGAACGGGTCGTTTGGCCGAATAGTAAAAAAAAATTACCTCGTATTATGAGTAGTGAAGAGAGTGAAAGAAAAAATGAGAACTGAGAACTAAAAACTCAGAACTAAGAACTGAGAACAGAGAACTCAGAATTGAGAACTGAGAACAGAAAACTGAGAACCAAGAACTGAAAACTAGAAACTGAGAACAGATAACTTAGCTAAGAACTGAGAACTGTGAGCTGAGATATAAGAAATAAGAATTATGAAATAAGAAGTGAGGATTGAGAAATGCGAAGTAAGACGTTATAACTGAGAAGTTAGAAGGATAGAAGAGAAGCAAGAAAAGAGAAATGAATTTCGAAAAGAAAAAACATCTATATTTCTTCTTTCGTCATTTTTGTTCTTCTTTATTCTCTTATTCTTATTCCTTCTTTTTTCTACTGTCTTCCTTTCTCTATTTTTCTTCTTCACTTTTCTTCTTCCTTTTTTATTTCCTCTTTCTTCCTTCTCTCTTCCTCATTCTTCCTTGTTGCTTCTTTCTTCTTCCTTTATCCTTTTTCCTTCTTCCTTCTTGATTAGTTCTTCTTTCTTCTTCCTACTTTCTTCCTCTTTCCTTCTACTTTCTTTTTTTCCCTTTTTCTTCTTTTTTCTTTCCTTATTTCTTCTCCTTTCTTTCTTCTTCTTTCTTCCTTCTTTCTTTCTTCTTTTTTTCTTCTTTCTTTTTTCTTCCCTCTTCCTTCTCCTTTTCTCTTCCTTCTTCCTTTTCCCTTTTCTTTCCTCCTCTACCCTTCCTTCTTCATTCTGCCTTGTTCCTTTTTGTCCTTCCTTCTCCCCCTCCCTCCTTTCTTCTTCCTGATATCTTATTCCTAATTCCTTCTTTATTCTTCCTTCTTCCATCTTCCTTTTTCGTTTTTTCTTCTTCCTTCTTCGTTCTTTCTCCTCCGGTATTCGGCTAAACGGCATTACTAGCACTTACTAGGCTATGTGAAACAAATGGGATTCACATCTGATTCTCCATTTTAAAATTTTTACATGTTCTAAAAGTGCTATAGTTTCCGACTGAAAAAATATACCTATATGCAAATTACAGTGATGTACGTAATTTGTTCTAATGATGCTAATGATGATTCTATTGATGCAGCGGCTACCGGATGAGAATAACGGATCATTCAAGCTCATTTTGGATTCTTTCGATTGTCGAAATATGTGTAATTAAAATTGGAAAAAGGATGATTTGTGAGATCAAACGTTTTATATTTTCCTAGTTCTAGATGAAGTTAGGACAATCAGGAGGGCTGTGATGGGCAAAAGCAAATGGACGTGTGTCATAATCAGAAATTGACTTACAGTGTTTCATTTTAAATTAGGTGTATATTTTAAAGACCTACAGGTTTGCTTCATAATCCAAAGGAAATTCTTTTTTTTATTGTTATTGTTCCGGGTTATTGTTCCGGGTTTTCAACTCAAAGCTCCCATGTTGATCCCGTGAAGGACAAGGAATGAAATGCAGATGGGTATGTTTCTCATTTTTGTGATTTTTTTTCTCAATGTGCGAAAAGCAAATACTACAAAATTGGTGTCTTATTGTTTTGTTTTACAGAAGAATGAATTTGTTACGGTGAGATGGAGTATGGAATATTTCCCTATATGTTTCACATTATATATACCAGCGGTTCCCAACCTAGGGCCCTAACCTAACCTTCGCTGGCCCCAGGGGGTACCTAGGACAAAAATGCTTAATGGCGGTTGTATTACCATTCCAATAAAAACTTATTATTAGTTTTGATAATTGTTTTATCACTTGTCATAAGACGAGTTTGTACAATCCCATTGATTTTTTTTTAAATTGTTTTATGTTTGATTTCAAAACTTTGCATTGTACATAATATGCATGGCGATGCGATCAGTTTATCAAAGCCTGTAAAAAGCTCAGTAGCTTCGTTGCAAAAATCTTCTTCGAAGTCTTTCGGGAGGCTTCTTCTGAGCAGCTCGTAAGCCTTCTTCTGAGCAGCTCGTAAGCCTCCTTTCAGGAGACTAAGAGACTCGGGTGGCTCCTTTAAAGAGGCTCGGAAGCCTCTTTTTAAGAAGCTCGGAAGCCTACTATTAAGGGGCTCGGAAGCTGTCTTTCAAGAGGCTCGGAAGCTTCCTGTCAAGAAGCTCGGAAGCCTACTTTCAAAACGCTCAAAAGCCTACTTTCAAGAGGCTCGGAAGCCTCCTTTCAAAAGGCTTGGAAGCCACCTTTCTTGAGGCTCCCAAGCTTCAAGTCTAGAGGCTCGGAAGCTTCCTGTCAAGATGCTCAGAAGCCTTCTTCAAGAGACTCGGAAGCCTCCTTTCAAGAAGCTCGGGAACCTCCTTTCAAAAGGCTCGGAAGCCTGCTTTTAACCCTCTCCCGCCCATGGCGTCTGTGGTGCACCATCAAATTTTGCACCTTCTAACCTTCATCGAATTGTTTCAACAACAAAAAGGAATATTGGACACATCTTTATGGTTACACTAGACTGGAAATATAATCAATTTTGAGTGCACATAGTGAAACTATTGAAAACAATCAATTAACTATTGATTTACAATCAAAAACTTTTTTTTTCGTTTTCCACTAATTTTGGCTATGCCAAATAACTTTTGTTCTAGCATTTTTCTCAAAAATGATTCCTTCCTATTGAAATCTTTGAAAAAAGTCGTGGGCGGGAAAGGGTTAAGAGGCTTGGAAGCCTCCGTTCAAGAGGCTCGAAAGCTTCCTATCAAGAAGCTCAGATCCTCCTTCCAAGAGGTTTGAAAGCCTCTTTTCAAGAGGGTTGGAAGCCTCCTTTCAAAAGGTTTCGAATTCTTCTTTCAAGAAGCTTGAAAGATACCTTCCAAGACTCTCGGAAGCCTCCCATTTTTCGTGAGGCTCGAAAATTTCCTGTCAAGAGCCTCCCTTCAAAAGGTTTGGAATTCCTCTTTCAAGGAGTTTGAAAACCTCTTTCAAGAGGCTCGGAAGCGTCCTTCCAAGATGCTGAAAAGCGTTCTTTGACAAAGTTTAGAGGCCTCCCTTCAAGATGCTCAGAAGCCTGCTTTCAAGAGGCTCAAAAG
The DNA here is from genome assembly GCF_024139115.2 of Armigeres subalbatus. Lineage (NCBI taxonomy): Eukaryota > Metazoa > Arthropoda > Insecta > Diptera > Culicidae > Armigeres > Armigeres subalbatus. The sequence goes on along the minus strand of NC_085140.1, from coordinate 185,588,981 downwards.
CGGCCTTTTAAAATTCTCATGTCTCATTTTAAAAAGGTCGGAAGCCTCCTTTCAAGATGCTCGGATGAACCGAAGTTTACTTTCAAGAGGCTCGAAAGCCTTCATATGTCTTGATGTAACTAAATTTGAACGGAATAACAAAAATTTCAGTCAGCTTTATGGAGAGCCATACTACCCAAAATCGCATATTATCAAAATCCGGCAAAGATGCGACTGATATGCATCTACAGTAGACGTTCGATAACTGCAAGTCATTTAACTGCTATGCTTTTTAACTGCAAATCGATAGTTGCAACAGTTTTGCAGTTATCGGACCGCCAAACTTCAAACCGATGTCAAACTCAATGACAGCTGCATTGCGTTGCACATTTAGATGCACTTTTATTGCATCTGACGTCGATTGACAACCGTATGACGTCTAGAATGCGTTGCAGTTATCGAACGGCATTCGATAACTGAAAAGTAAACATTTTGCAGTTATCGAACGGCTACTATAATAAGTGCTTATTTTCATTTACAGCGAAAAAAAAGGGGGGTACCTCAATGAATGTAAAATTTCGAAGGGGTACCTCTCAAGAAAAAGGTTGAGAACCGCTGATATATACCAATGTATCTAAAAATTGAAACCATTTGATCTACACGCGTTTTGAACTTGTTAACCCTGGAGAAATCGATCTTTCTTAAAGAGCAGGAAATAGTCAAATATCTTATAAACACACCTAAATCATTTCCCCGATTCGGCGAATTTTGGTGAAATTCACCGAAATTTCAACAGCAGATTCGATCGACAATTATTTCAGTGAGATTTCCTTTGTTTAACTGTCAACACCCCCATAAATCTGTAAAATTATTTACCGAACTGTTCTGCTGTTAAGATTTCAGTTCAATTTCACAGAAATCGGTGATTTACTAAGATATCGTTACAAGTTGTTGTATGAAAGCGCTGTATTTCTGTAATATGAACAAAAAACAATCAAATCAATTAAAATTTCTAGGGGGGTTCGGTAGCGTAGTTAGCTACACGTTCGCCTTATAAGCGAATGGTCATGGATTCCCGGCTTCCTCCACAAAACCCTCGTCAGTCGCCGGATCCGCAGCCGATACGGTGGTGTTTGTGGTACGCGCCTTACCGTCACGGCTGCCTGATGACGACTGACAACTTGTTCTTCTCGGAGGCATTCCTCCAACGTTATCCGGATTGAATGGCAACCGAACAATGCAACGATCATTGGATACTCGACATGGACAAAAGGACACAATGGACTCACTAGAAGACGAACTGGCAACGACAACAATAACGAATAATGGATATCTAAAAATAGATTTTGTGTGGATTCTGTACAGCAGAATATCATAGTAGATCACGGCACATTAGCGGTTAAGAGTATAGAGTGCCTACCAAATAAATATATGAATAAAAAAAAAAAAATTTCCATTTCGACATTGTTGTTTCATAAGGACGAAAGTCGCGAACGTAAACATTAACTTCTTCTGCTGATTTCAGGAAAATCGTTTACACGCAAAAAAAGCGTTCATGAATTCGTGAACTAACGAGTTCATGGTGTATTTTTTCAGGAACAACAGTCACGGATTCGGGAATAAGGTCACGTTTTCTGGAACGTTCTGGAAAACGTGACTGGTGTTCCCGAATCCATAAATAAAATCACGGTATATTTTTGCTGGTTCACGAATTCAGGAAAGCTTTTTTTGCGTGTAGAGACTTCTGGCGTTATTTTCTTATGCCCGTTCGGCAGAAGTTGTGGAGCTCCGCCCAGGGTTGGGAAAAATCAAATTTTCGAAAAATCGAGAATGATCAAACTCACCCGCGATTTTACTTTTAAATTATCGAGTGATTAAAACTCGCCAGCGATTAAGAATCGTTTGAAAATCGTATCTGGATTTGAAGCATTTACCGTTACCTTTTTAACTATTTTTCCTTACTACATTTTATTCTCTTCCGTTTTCATTTATTTATTTATTTATTTATTTATTTATTTTATTGTTACCTCCATCTGACTTATAGTCTTAATGAAGTTTACTAACAGCTATTCACACATGTCTACAAAATAGTCACAGAAACTTACAAAACAGTCAATTACTATAAAAAAATCTACATATATATTCTACAGCATCTGTTGTTTTTCACGCGACTTCACATTCGCAGCCTTAACTGGTTAGCAAATATAGAAGCTCCCTCATCAAACTCGAAAAACCTAAATGCATCGTTGAAACGCGAAGCCATAAACCTTATTGGATCATGCTGACCATAACGGCTATTACGAGGAGCGAGATACAGGAAATTTCTGCGTCGTAGAGGTCGTTCTGGAACATAAATATACAATTCAGCTAGAATAGCAGGGGCATCGATCCCGCCGGTCAGTATTTTTGCAACGAAGACTGCTTGTATCGTGGTCCTCCTTTTCTCCAATGTTTCGATTCCGAGCAGCATGCAGCGATGTTCGTATGGCGGTAGAATGGGTGCATCACGCCACGGCAGATTTCTCAGAGCTATGCGAACGAATTTTCGTTGAACCGCCTCGATTCGTTCGATCCAGCTCCTAGCATGAGGACACCAGACCACCACTGCTGATTCCAAAATTGATCGTACCAATGCGCAGTACAAAGCTTTGAGGCAGAGGGGATCAGTGAATCCATCGGCCATCTTTAGAATAAAGCCAAGTTGTTTGTTAGCTTTAGAGATAACGTTTTCGTAATGAGGTCGAAACGTTAGTTCACTATCGAGCAACACGCCAAGGTCTCTAACTTGATCGAGTCGTTCCAACGGTTGTCCAGATAAAGTGTACACATGGTGCAACGGATATCGTTTTTTTGTGAAGGAAATCGTACTGCATTTATCGACACACAGTTCCAGACAATTACGTTTGCTCCATTCTTCGAAAGAATCCAGCATGTTTTGTAGCTCCAGGCAATCATCAATACCCGCAATAATCATATAGATTTTCATGTCATCTGCGTAGAAAACTCGATTGCCAGCAATACATATGTGACGTCGTTGATGTACAGGGAAAATAATAATGGGCCAAGGTTACTCCCCTGGGGCACACCAGATGTGACAAAGAAAGCGTCGGATTCTATCGAGCCAAGTCTCACTTTCATTGACCTTCCTGAAAGGTATGATCTTAGCCAATTGACGATTGCTAGTGAAACACCTAACTTTTGGAGCTTGTGTAGTAGGACGTCATGATTTACCCGATCGAAGGCAGCTTTGAAATCGGTATAAACAGCATCGACTTGCAAACCCGCATCCATAGAGCGTATGCACACAGAGGAAAACTCAACAAGGTTAGTATTGACTGATCTTCTCGGATAGAACCCGTGCTGGGCACAGGAAATATGATTCTTACAAGATTCGAAGAGGGCATTATTAACAATAATCTCAAATAGTTTGGAGCAGGCGCACAGTGATGTTATTCCTCTGTAATTAGCTACGTTATTTTTATCGCCTTTCTTGTGGATAGGGGACAAAAACGATGCCTTCCAGATAGTAGGAAACTCCATTTGATGTAACGATTTGTTGAACAGCTTTACGAGTGGTGTAATAAGCGTAGTTGAACATTCCTTCAGAACTGCAGAAGGAATTCCATCGGGACCGGGAGATACGGAGTATTTTAGCTTCTGGATTGCATTAAGAACTTGATCTTCTGAAATTTCGGTGATATTGAAGTCGATGCTATTTGTTACAACATCTCGTAAGGCAGCGTCAATTTGTGTAGGTGATACTTGTATGTTGGAAAAAGCACTCATAAAATGTTCAGCAAACAATTCGCATTTTCTGGAAGCCGTTTCAGCAGAGGATTCGCGCAGATACATTAAAGAAGGCAACCCATCTTCCTTGCGTTTTGACCGGACGAAGGACCAGAATCGTTTCGGACATGTGCGCAGACTTCGTTGCATTCGGTCTATGTAGCGAGCATACAAGATGCGGTTGTAGCGCACATACTTATTGCTGGCAAGCGAGAAGCGACGTTTGGAACAAGGCGAGCGATTAAGTCGATATCTCCGGAGTGCAGAGCGCTTAGCACGCTTCAATTTTTGAAGACATAAAACTATAACGCCAAATAGAAGATATAACGGGACTGTTGACAATTAGCTATTATTAGTGAAGATTAATGATTGAATGAAAATTCTGTGTTTATTATCGTTTGAGTACAAAATTTGAGAAGTTGTCGCCGGCGACAACTCGCCTACTGTTTTCACGTGAAAAGTTTTCACATGAAAATTGCAAGTTGTTGTTAACTGAGAGCGGTCCTAGTTGTTGTGGAATTGCAGGAAAAGGCAGTGTTTACGTTTGCGACTTTCGCCCTTATGAAACAACAGTGTGGATTTTAATTAGTAGACTAGAAGTTGCATAGGTCACATCACTTTCCATGGTGAATCTGCATCTATGTTTCTGGTTACCCCATCCAACTAACTCAACTTCCTTCCCGCGGTTATTGTGGGGATGCAGAGGTTTTCTCCGTCTCTAGTAGCAACAATAACTACACACTAACATTCCCTTCCCTGCATTGGCAAACGCTGGGTAAATTGGTACTTTGCGTGCCTGAAGGAATAAAATAGACCCCATTCCACGGTCCTCAGCATCTTACGAAGCAACTTCTATCCCTACCATCCCGTGGCGCAGGGATATGAGCATCCTTAGGAAAGAGGTAGCTCTTACCGAAGAATCTACATTTACAAAGAAAGGCAAAAGTAGAGTAAACGGATGGACTCAACGGTAACAGACCCGGCAACGAATGAAGGAGAACGATTGGAAACAGATTTTGGAACGAAAGAAGTTTAAATGAACCCGCAGGTGTTGGGTACCTGGGTCCGTGAGCTGCAGAAGGTCAGTGTGAGCGTGGCAACAATCTAGGAAATACGGTGGCCCAAAACGAGAAAACGTGAAATCCGAGCGGTGGATCCCATCACACATAAGTGACCGCATTTGCATGTTTAGAAAGAAGGACAAATTCTCCAACTACAGTCTGAACAGCATCTATGCCGTTCTATGAGAGCCTACGGAGAGTGCCCAACACATGATGTAAAGATTGTCATCAGGGATGCAAACGCGCAGATCGGAAGAGAAAGCTTATTTCGCCCTATAACTGGTACGGAAAGCCTTCTTTCCGCTACCATCGATAATGATCTGCGACTTGTGACCTTTGCTGCTGCTAGAGGGATTGCAATCTGCGGTACCTATTTCGTACGTGAGAATCTGATTAGACTGATACGTGCAACACTGGATGGCTCGATATAATGTTTTCGGATTGCAGACGAAGTGTCGATTGCGTTCGATCATTGAGCGGTTTGGCAATAACTCATTCCAGAAGCTGAATTTTGAAATGTGTTGTATGGTGGACCTCTAGTCCAAAGGTTTTTCTACAACTCTACCTAATACCCTAGTAACACACATGTTTCACATTGAAGCCAGAATTTTGTAAATCCCGGGGGACCAGGAAGGTTGTTAGGGATGGAGCGCTACCAGTGATTGTCCGCTAGAATTCGGTGGAGTAGCCGTTCACCGACGCTAGCCCGGCAAAGTACTCCCCAAACGTGTTGGCTACTTCGATGGGATCGGTAATGATCTTCTTCTTCTTCTTCTTATATATAAAAATGAAATGGTTTGTGTTCGTATCCGCATAACTCGAAAACGGCTGGATGGATTTTTTTCATTTCTTCAGCAGAAACATTCGTTATAGTTTCCGACGGGTTTATACGATATTTCCTAATGCGAAAATTACGAGTAAAGTTGTGCAAACCGTGAAAAACTAAAATTGTGATTCCTATGCGAACTTTGCATGGGCAGTTCGGAACGCACATTCTCGCCTACTGTGCAGGACAACGTCTGCCGGGTCGACTAGTACTAAATAATACCAGGTGTATCGAGGTGGATGGGTAAGGCCTTCGCTTGCCACTAAGCGCGTTTGTTTCCTCTTGGCTTTAAATATTATTTACCTGTATTCATAGTGCTTTTCTTTGTAGGCCTGACGTACATTTCCCTTATCAGGATAACCAGCGGGAAGTCTCCGTAGCGTTCAAAGGGCCTTTCATCTCGCTCTAACTACCCGACGCGTTTCATCTGACCACCAGCGGAGTGCCTTTCGTTCTGGTCGGTTGCTGATGCAGGCAACGGCGACATCCAGGACGGTTTGGGTGAACTTAGGAAGGGTTGGGGCGTGTTTCGTGTTTCGTTCAAATGCGCTTCGGATGTAAAGGTCATTTGCCTCCCAGTCGGTGGCATCGTAGCGCCATCTTGGCCTCCTGGTGATGCCCTGGGGCGAGGCATGGACCCCTAGCAGCACACATATTCCACATAGGTTACTGCAAATCATATGTGACTGGATTTAGTCACAATTAAGTTGCTGCAACCATTTTCGTTTGACTTGTGCTACTCGGGACGGTGACCGAAATCGGAAAGTGGTTACTCCCGAATAAGTCCGCAGAAATTTCCCACTTGAGAGCGGGTAGAATAGACCGACTAGTGGCGGTTAAGTCGATGGCAGTGGCCGAGTGGCCATTGAAGAAGGTGGGCGAACTATTGATGAGTGGTACAAGGTCCACAGTTTTTCGAACGACTCAAGTAGGGCGGCACCTCGGGGATTAGTCCTAGAATCACCCCAGGCCAGGTGATGCGCGTTCATGTGTGCTCAGTGGCAGTGTTATAGTCGCATGTACGGTTTTTCTTAAATGCTTACGGTTACCTAAGGAATCTTCTGCTGTGGCTGTAGATCGCAAGTTCTGGACCCAAGGATGGTTTGGATAACTCAGGATATCCCAAAACAATCTAAACGTGTCCCTTATTCTGTAGGAATATGTTATGGACATGGTTAAATACATATTCAAGCTTGGAATAAAAAAAGCTAGTGTTGGGGCCCTCCTTAGCCGTGCGGTAAGACGCGCGGCTACAAAGCAAGACCATGCTGAGGGTGGCTGGGTTCGATTCCCGGTGCCGATCTAGGCAATTTTCGGATTGGAAATTGTCTCGACTTCCCTGGGCATAAAAGTATCATCGTGCTAGCCTCATGATATACAAATGCAAAAATGGTAACCTGGCTTAGAAACCTCGCAGTTAATAACTGTGGAAGTGCTCAATGAACACTAAGCTACGAGGCGGCTCTGTCCCAGTGTGGGGATGTAATGCCAATAAGAAGAAGAAGAAGAAGAAGAAGAAGTGTCATGGCTGTAGATCACAAGTTAGGACGGACGATGACCCTGGATAACCATCATACCATGTCTCTGGATCTTCACGAATATGTTATGGATATGGTTAAATACATATCCAAGCTTGGAGTAACGGAAAAAGCTAACCTGTATAAAACTCTGATTCTACCAGTGGCTTTTTACTGACATGAAGCGTGGACGTTAAAAGAAGCGTACCGGAGAACTTTCGGGGGTTTCGCGCGAAAACTGTTGCGTACAATACACGGAGGGAAACTAAAAAAATGGGGTATGGCGCAGACGCATGAATCACGAGCTGTATCAAGTGTACAAAGAAGAAAATATTGTGAATCGTATAAAATACGGCAGACCTCAGTAGGCTGGTTTTTGATCGACATTTGCGAAATGCTGAAACGTGTACTTCGAGAATAGATGATAAACCCCAACCATCATTCATTTAGATTGAAGTGCAATTTGCACAAGTTCTGATCGAATACGCCGTAGCAACTATTGATATGTATACAGTCAGTCTAAGAAAAGCTAAGCTAATTCGAATATCTAAAAGTTTTAATTTTTTATATTACACATTTCAGATCAGTGTGGAACGAGACGAGCCAGCCTTGGGCTGAAAGTCTCCCTAATAAAGAAATAAAAAATCAGTGTCGTTTTTATCAATTGATACATGAAAAAATCCATCTGTACTAAGGAAAGCAAATAGCATATCATTGCCATGTGCGATCTGCTTGCACTAAACGACGCCGACAGCGCAATTAGCAATAAATTACCAGTTTGTATGTAACATCTTTAGATTAGAATGCTTATATTAGCACCCTACTGTACTAATCAGTTGAAAAGACTGCCGGCCATTGTATCTTGACTCGAGCGGAAACTGCAAGGAAGCATGTTTGTCTCTTTCTCCCAACACTATATTACTTCACTTTTTGCACCTGCAGACGATGCGATGGCGGACAGAGGTGATTAAGTGCAAGGCGGACATAACATATACATACAGTTATAATCGACAAGAAATAGATGCAGCATATTATCGTGTAATCAACACGTTAGACACAAAGTCGAGACAATTTCCAAACCAAAAATGTCCTAGACTGGACCGGGACGCGAACACCACCACCCTCAGTATGGCGTTGCTTTGTTGCCGCTTATCTAACTGTTGCCTTGCTTTGCAGAAAGGACCTTGGCAGCCGATACAAAACGTCTACATTGTGGATATACCACTGGAACAATTCTCTACCCGCATTGATTAGCGTAAATCGTAATATTGTTTGTAATACATAGTGCTAAAAGTGCAGGAAAGGTTGGTTTTAGGTACTCGAGCAAGTCGAGTAGTACGAGACACTGGAGACGACCTTACTGTTGCGGTCGAAATACGAATCTGTCAAGGTACAATTAAGTGGTGGAATTAAATGGGATTGTACAAACTCGTCTTATGACAAGAAATATGGATCATTTGATCCATAAAAATTAAGGGCTGCCCATCAATTTCGACGAATGAAACCTCGTTCTTTTAATATTTTCCTTGCATCATATTTTATGAATAAGAAGTCTAATACATCAGAGATATTTTATGTCTCAATTATTATTTAACGAATTATGTCACTAAAGTACCTTTTTAGTGAAAATTAAGTACTATTGATCTTTGAGTAGTCAAGAGAGTAGAATATAAAAAAAATCAATATTTATATAAATATAAAACAAATGTCTTTTGGAATAATGTTTTGGAAATTTATGAGTTTTTGGATATTGGAACCTAATAATCGTCTCTCATATTGCCATGCTTGCCAAAAAATCCGAGGGTGAGAACATTATTTTTTAAAGATATCTGCCTAGATTGATTAGTTTTCCGTGTCTTTCATTTATGGAAAAATGAATAAAAACCAAACAAATATAATAGGAAAATCTTAAATACCAACACTAAAATTAGGCAACATTTGTGATCAATGCTTTTCAGTTGCTTATTACAATTGTAATGTAATTACGATTGTCAGATACAAAAATTCAAAAGAAGGAATCAATGCTGACCAAACTTGCAAGGCACTTTTTTTTTCTTTAAATTTGGACTGATAGAACATTGTTCAAAAGTTTTATTTACAGCTTGATAAAGCTAGTCATTCTGAATATTGCTACTATGTAAATGTTGTAAAATATAACTTTTTTATTTCAATATGGTCACCCTCGATACACTTATATAAATCTGTGCGCAAGAATTTGTTTTTACTGTACAGAACAAACAGCTGCAATGTACACACAATTCGATTCGCTCGAAAATTCCATCTCAAAGCCAGCAACAATTAGCGCGAACGGAAGGGAAACGGTCAACCATCGCCACACGCTCCCCGCTCGCTCGGTGGTTGTTGCCGGTGAGGCTGTCGTGATCGCAAGCAATTTTCCCCCATTTTCAATCGATTATTGTCCGGTTGTTGTTCTCTTCCGGGTCCGTCAAGTGATCGAGCGGGGATCGGCGGTTAATTGTAGCGCATTATTGCGCTATTGACCAGGGAGCTCCAATGAGGATGCCCTTCGATGGGCGGGTCGTGCTTATCTTGTTGGTTAACACCTCCCGGTACTTAGTTTATACACAGGTTCGACAACATGATCTACTCTTGAAAGATCTACATGAGTGATTGAAATCGGACACTACTTTGCTACTGGGAAACATTTAGTGTCATATATCGCATTAATCATCAACGATCGCGTTGTATAACGAGTTCGTTACGCAATTGACTTTTGCACACTCTTAGCCACCAGTTTATAAATATTGGTTCCCCCGAAACCAAACATGGGTGGATATGCAGTAATGAAACAATATTTTTTCATTGTTAACTTGTTGCGAATAAACCGTCATCGCAGATGGTGCATAGAAATCTCACGAAATTTGTCATTGTCTCAACTTTGAACAACATCTTTAAACTTCAATCTAAATTAATGTTTAAAAAAACAAATACAGTTTAGGTTTGGACGTATTTCAGGAACAGAAACGTTATTAACTCAATCATGGTGCAGCTGTAGTCATCAACAAGATTATGGGGGTTTCCCATCCTCCTATGTCAACCTTATATTAAAATGATATTGATTAGCGATTCAAATGAGATTTGAATAATTTTAGTGATTTGAATTCGTGGCTTGTTTTTGTTGCGCTGCCAATATATTCAGGGCTACATAGAGTCTTGTTAATGTCTGCCTGGCCGGAAGACTTGGAGCGGAGTTATTTGCGGGCGAATGCTTCCTCTTCTTAAATGTTTCTGCATTCCAGCTGGAACTTGGCCTGATTTTGAACTTAGTATTCTATAAATAATTCCTCTGTTATTGATTGAATGCTTTTCTGTGTCCACCATTGCATGAATGAATATGTATCTTGTGTGGCAAGTACAATGGATACAAAAAGTCCAGGTCGTCGAAAATGTTTCCCAGACTGGACCAAGAATCACTTTTACTCACAAGGTTAACTGAAGACCGGGCGGATGCATTCAATTCAATTAAAAGCAACAGGGACTATGTCCAATGGATCAATGGTTTGGCACGACGGCCCTCCAGCAGGACAGGAGTTTGGCGCAGGGCCAATAAGTTGCCTGTAAAAGCAGTTATCACGACATAAGAGATAATACGACTCGATACAATTGGCAACGACCTAGGCAACGAGCAGAGGATCATGATTGGAAGCTTGGAACATGATACTGCAAGTTGCTAGGGTTGGCAGGTTGCGACAGGATAATCTATGATGAATTACATCCCCGCAACTTTGATGTCATGGCGCTGACATACGAAAGATGACCACAGTAGAACGTCAAAATTCCATCGATGACATAAATGCTCATGTAGGAAGGGAGGAAATGTACAGATCGGTGATCGGATCGGACAGATTGCATACCGTATCGAATGACAACGACAACCGCTAACGATGCATAAACTTTGGAGCCTCCCGAGGAATTGTAGTCCGAAGCACTTTCCCCAAAGAATATCCACAAGCCATATGGAGATCACCTAACAAAGAACCATGTTATAATCGACGGTTAATTCTTCTCCGACATCACGAACGTCCGAATTTACTGCAGTGCGAATATTCGATCACTACCTCGTTGCAGTATGACTGAGCTCAAAACTCTTGACGGTGTACAACACTCGTCGACGTCGAACGCCACGGCTAAATGTTGGGCGGCTGCAAGATGGTAGACTAGCCCAAGATTACGCAAAGCAGCAGCAGAAAGTGGTACATTCAATGGAAGAGCAGCTAGGCGCAGCTTCTTTTGACGATGAATGGATGGATCCGCTCCAATCGAATAGAGTTCACCGCCATACTAAACAGACTACAGCGTATTCTCCCGAACTCCCAGCGTATTCTCCCGAAACGATAAGCGAGAAGCGAAAAGTTAGAAGTAAGAAGTCATAAGTGAGAAGTAAAAAGTTAGAAGTGAGACATGAGAATTGAGAAGTGCGAAGTAATATGTGAGAAGCGAGTAGTGAGAAGGGTGAAATGAGAAGTGAGAAGTTAGACGTGAAAAATTCGAAATGTGAAGGGAGTAGTGAGAAGTGAAAAATGAGATGTGAAAAATGAGAAGTGAAAAATGAAAATGGAGAGATGGGAGAAATGAGAAGTTTCCGAGATATAAAAAGTTATAAGTGTGAAGAGAGAAATGCGTAGTAAAAGTTGAGATGCGCGAAGTGAGATAATCAAAGTGTGAAGCAAAAGTGAGAAATGAGAAATCAGAAGTGAGAAGTGTAAAGAAGTTATAAGTGAGTAGTGGGAAGTGAGAAATTTTTGTTTTCATTTATTTCATTTATTTCATTTTTTTGAGGGGAATACAGATGTTATTGCGAACTCTGCCTACTGAACTTGTGTTCTTTAAAAGGTGTTGTATTTACTTAACTAAAATCCTAAAACTATATAAGCTTAATAGATAGTATTAATAACATCAAAGATTATTAGACCTCTATCAAATTCACAGAGTTATTAACTATGTAACTTTTAAGATTACGCTTGAACACGAAAACGGATGGAGCACTTTTCACGAGCTCGGGAATTTTATTATACACATGTCTACGCCTTCCTATTTCTGTTCGGAATCCAACCCGTTGAAGCTGATCCGCATATCTTGTACGATGTCGATGTTGGGCACTTCTAAACGACCAGTTGTGGAGGGTACCAGAATCGTTGATAATTTTGTACATGCAGATGCCGACTTGATGCATGTATATCCCTGATATAGGTGGTACCGTATGATATGGCAGACAGAACAAGTCGCGTGTCGGGAAACGATATGGTAAGTTGAATATAGCTTTGAGGCAGCGGTTCTATGGAATCTGAAGTGGTTTCAAGTGACCTTTGGTACATGAACCCCAAGCAGCAATGCCGTATTGGTAGCGGGTGTGTATAAATGAGTGGTATATTTTCATTAGCACGAGAGTTGGAGCAAACTGGGATAGTTTTCGTAGTACTCCACACAGGGAAGCGCACTTAGAGATAATCACCTGCGTGTGCACGTTCCAGTTAAGTCGATCGTCGATATGTATTCCCAGATATTCGTATTCGGGTACTTTCTCAATTATTGTATCGTTGACAACCAAATTTGGACAAGTTTCTCTATCTTTCTTAAGCAAACTGAAGATCATCTTAGTTTTCCTTAGATTAAGTGCTAGAAGGTTATTCTCTCAATAGGCTGAGATCAGAATCATATCTTGAACTACTTTCACAGCTTGTGTTTATACAAAATTTCCGGCAAATAGTCTCGGCATATGTGAGGAAAAATAGAGGCCCTATGTTGCTGCCTTGGGGTACTTTACCGCCTTTACCGTCTATCATAACTCGTTGACTTCGGTTAGTCGAATAGCTCTTTAGAAGCATAAGAGGAGCACCACGTATGCCATACGCGTACAGTTTTTTCAACAGCATACCTACTATGATTAATTGTATCAAAAGCTTTTGATAAATCTAGAAAGACACTCCCACTACAATTTTTCTAGTGCATAGAAGACGCGATTTCATCCACCAACTCCAAAAATGCCATCTCGGTGGAAGCTCCTTGTCGAAATCCAAACTGGTGTTTGTACATCATTCCAGTGTACTCAAAGAAGTTGTTGAGTCGATTACAAAGTACCTTCTCGAAGACCTTGGTTATTGCAGGTAAAACTGAGATGGGTGAGTAATTTGTAGCATCCATGGGATCACCTCCTTTGAATATGGGATATACTAAAGATCGATCGATCGATTTGAAATGCGAAGTAGTAGAAGTGAAGTAGTGAGAAATTTAAAGTGAGAAGTTTGAAGTGAAAAGTGATAAGTGAGAAAACAGAAGTCAGAAATGAGATATGAGAAGTAATCAGTGAGAAGGGATAATGGAAAAGTGAAAGGGAGAGATAAGATGTGCGAAGTGAAAAGTGAGAAATATATAGAGAAGTGCAGAGTGAGAAGTGAGTAGTAGTAGTAGGAGGGGCCCTCCTTAGCCGTGCGGTAAGACGCGTGGCTACAAAGCAAGACCATGCTGAGGGTGGCTGGGTTCGATTCCTGGTGCCGGTCTAGGCAATTTTCGGATTGGAAATTGTCTCGACTTCCCTGGGCATAAAAGTATCATCGTGCTAGCCTCATGATATACGTATGCAAAAATGGTAACCTGGCTTAGAAACCTCGCAGTTAATAACTGTGGAATAGACTGGCCCAGATTACTATGGGCAGAAAAAAATATTGTCGAATTCCACGGGGCACTCCCCAGAATTGTGTATTTGGGTGAGAAAATCAATCTCTGAAAATTTCAGCTCAATCGCTTGTTGCATAAGCTGGCGCATTTGATTTGAAGTTTGTATGGGGATTTCAGCCAAAATGTATAGGAAAATACACCTCCGTCACTCATTCGATCTGGAAATTGGTTCTGATTGCTCGATTGACCTCAGAATTTCAAAAACGACAGTTGGTATGCTACAGAACAATTTCACAGAACATTGCATGATGATTAAATGAACTTTTATTTAATTTTCGGCTGGTTTATTAGGAGCTGATTTGTGTATTTTTGGGTTTTTTGATCGAATCGCATCAGCCGAAACCTATATAAAAGTTCATTTAATCATCATACAATGTTCTTTGAAATTGTTCTGTAGCATACCAACTGCCGTTTTTGCAATTCTGAGGTCAATCGAGCAATCAGAACCAATTTCCAGATCGAATGAGTGACGGAGGTGTATTTTCCTATACATTTTGGCTGAAATCCCCATACAAACTTCAAATCAAATGCGCCAGCTTATGCAACAAGCGATTGAGCTGAAATTTTCAGAGATTGATTTTCTCACCCAAAGACACAATTCTGGCGGGTGCCCCGTGGAATTAGACAACTTTTTGTTTCCTGGGCCAGTCTACTGTGGAAGTGCTTAATGAACACTAAGCTGCGAGGCGGCTCTGTCCCAGTGTGGGGATGTAATGCCAATAAGAAGAAGAAGTAGTAGTAGGAAGAGGGAGTAGTAGAAGAGCAATGGGAGAAAAGAGAAGTAAGAAGTAAGTAGTGAGAAATGAGAAATGAGAAACGAGATTTATTCTCTTTCCTTCTTTCTTCTTCTGTTTTCCTTCTTCTTCTGTTTTATATCTCTCTGCTCACTTCTCACTACTCAACATCTCGCTTCTCACTTTCCAATTATCATCTCTCACTTCTCACTCCTTGTTTCTGTTTATCCCACTACTCACATCCTACTTTTCCCATCTCACTTTTTACTACTCACTTCTCATTTCTAACTTTCCACCACTCACATGTTACTGCACACATCTCACTCTCTAGGTACAGCGGCCCGTCCTGGGCGAGAGCTCTGGGGGTAACCAGTTACCTGCGGAAGCTGGAGAGCACTACCGTTTAAAGTGTCTCAGAGTGATACCGGCCTACCGCACGATATCACACGATGCAGCCTGCGTGATTGCGAGCATGATGCCAGTCGGGGTGGTCATCCGGGAAGACGAGAAGTGTTTCGAGCTACGTGACACCAGAGGAGCCCGCGAACGCATCAGGGTGACTTTGGTTGCCAGATGGCAGCGCGAGTGGGATAACTTTTCTAAAGGTAGGTGGACCCACCGGCTGATACCTAACATATCGAGGTTGGAGAGACCTCATGGGGAAGTTCACTTCCATCTGAAACAATTCCTGTCAGGCCATGGCTGCTTCTGGCAGTACCTTCACAGGTTTAGGCACGCGGAGAGCCCCGTCTGCCCTGACTGCCCAGGTGTTGACGAAACTGCAGAGCACATACTGTTCGTATGTCCTCGTTTCGACGTCGAAAGAAGAGCTATGCTAGACGTTTGCGGACCCTTATCCAGAGGATGTGCCAAGCGGTGGAGAAGTGGAACGCAGTTTCGACTGCAACCACTCAGATTGAGCGCCCAAGAGCACCCAAGTTAGACTCACATGGTATGTCAGTGGTGAGCATCCAAGTAAGACTCATATGGTGCGTCAGAAAGTGGGTCAGGGTGTGTCTGAGAGTATGTTAGAGAGAGCACCCAAGTAAGACTCATACGGGATGAGTTCCTGTGTGGGCGTGAATGAGCGAGTACATTAAGTATTGCCTATCCCCCAGAAGTAAAGCTGGGAGGCCGAATGCCCTCCGGGTATTAGTAGAGAGGGTAACTCAAGTAACCTTCCGTTGCTTGGGTGGGCTTGGTGGGTCTGGCGTTTCGTTAACCCCACTCCCTGAATGATAGTTTCAGGTATCTGTTTCCAGATTTGCCTTCATCCCTCAATAAAAATAAATAAAAAAAACTCATTTCACTACTAAATACTCACTTCTGTTTTTCAGTACTCACTTCTCACTACTCTGTTCTTATTTCTCACTTCTCAGTTTTTGCTGTTCATTATTCACTTCGAACATCTAACTTCTAATTTCACTTAATAAGAAAATAAATTTAAAGTACTCGGCCAAACGGCATTCGGGCAAATATAAATGTATTCCCTATCTCGATACCTTCTTAATTCGATGGTCATTTCAATATCGAGTAAGGGAGAGTATACTGTAACTAAAAACCAGACGATGCTGGACGATATAGAGGACTAACATGCATTTGATGTTTTCGACACGAAAGCGTTGCTTATCATCTATGGTGGGGTGCAGCTGGCGGACGGAGGAGACGAATGAACCACGAGTTGCATAACCTGTTGTGAGAACCATCCATCAATCACATCGCGAAAATCGGACGACTGCGGTGCGAACGGCTCGATACGAATATTAAAAAAAAACCCACATTAATCCACCTAGCGTTGGTGGTGCCTTTCTCGCATTTAGTTAAGACACCAACCTTATATGAGGATCATATGGTCTGATGTACCATTTTCTTCATAACTTTTAAACGCAATGACCGTTATAAAATTCAATAGTGGTCAACAAGGCTTTGTCCTCTGTCGAATGAAACTTGTTGCAAGAAAATCGGTTAAGGATTACTATACGAAAAGCTGTCTAATGTTTTTTATAGCTTTTGTGCACACACATACACACACATACACACATACATACACACGGACAGACAGACATGTGCTCAGCTCGTCGAGCTGAGTCGATTGGTATATAATACTATGGGTCTCAGAGGCTTCTATAAAAAGTTCGTTTTCGGAGTGAAATGATAGCCTTTCGGTACAACTTTGTTGTACGAGAAAGGCAAAAATCATAAGGGTACAAGACACGACCGCCCGACGTAAACTACGTAAAACCGTTTGGTGAAATGAAGAACCTAGCAAGTCCCATCATTCATGAATATTACAAAATTGTTCTTTTGATTACTTTTGAGACAACACTGGTTTCGAGCAATATTCAAAACATAAAATTTGTTGGATACAATTAAAAATTTACATTTTGAAAGTAACTGATATATTTATGTAATTAAGTCAAAATTGTTAAATTCTCGAGTTTTATATAATACCTATGAGAAGTTTAGTATTGTTTGTTTAATTTGTTAGGGTTTTCACTTGAAAAAATTCAATTTTATTGTTGTTTTTTCTTATTTTTTCGAAAAGTCTTCTAAATGAGCTTAACCAAATTTGGGTATTTCTATTGCAAATAATAATTTGTCAGGTTAAATTGGAATCTTTACTGTATTTAACCATTAAACTGAAATCAATGATAATTGCCGTCAAATCGCTGAAGGCGCACCTCGGTGAACAAAGCGCACTCGCGATTTCGCTACTGACGGCATTGTTTTGATTGAACTGTCGCCATCGCCATTTGCACTTTGAATAAAATTAGTTTCGGATAACTATTCTCTTTTATAAAATTTTGGTTCTAAAAAGAACCGATTAACCTTCGATAATGTGCAATTCCAATCCACAACAGCAAAAATGAAAATTTTAGTTGACTGCTACTGATATCATCCATGCATTTAAATTTTCTAACTAACCGAAGTTCTGCCAATTGACCAATTTTATATTGTTATTTTTCTCAATGGTACGCATTTGAAATCACTGACAGAACATAATTAATTTCAGAGTCTTGCTAGAAGAATTTATTGAACGCCAAGAGTGTGCTGGTCACTAGTTGTTGCACTTTGGAAAATCCTCTCAGCTTAACATCATTTTTCCAAGGTGGCTTGGATGGTAATCAAAAGAATTGATTTATTTTTAATGATTCCATTCACTATCAGCAATTACCACAGCTCCACCATTGACGACGCGACCAGCATCAACACGGCAGCCGTTGTCGCTTGGACCGCAACCGGGCAAAATTTTCACTCCAGTGAGGCTGCCGTCCTGACCTTCGCTCCACCATCGTTGACTGCCGCCTATTGCTGTGGGATGCCTTTGTCGCTGGGATCGCTACGATCCACTCTCCGCTCGGCAATCGCCTCCAATGCTGGCTCAAGGCTACAAATGAAGCATCGTGTCCGCTCTCTGAGAATGCTCGAACGAAAATGACGCGCACGTATGAGACACGAGTATTTTATGCATAGAGAAATGGAGCGCTGGGCGAAAAGGACCGTAACTTATAAAAACCTGATGTCCCTGTTAGGGATGCAGGATTATTGATTGGGTTTGAATTTTGTACCGGGTTTGGAAAGAATTGAAATTTCCACTAGTATAACGTTGATAATCAAAAGATTCAATAACATTTGCAAATTGGTGGATAGTTTCCGATGCGTTTGATATATAAATCTCAAAAATCCATCAAAAGATAAAGATTATCGTTTAAAATCTTACATGACTACGTGACGGTCCCCAATTTTGAAATGTTCATCTTACACCCTGTATCAGAGTATCCCCCTTAGACGTAGTTCACGTCAAAATGCGATCACATTACCAATTTACCATTCATATGAATATATTTATTCCAGCTACTCCCTCCGACGCACGCATTGCACTTCCGACATCAAATTTCTGCATCGCCATGCGATTATATTTTGTGCTTTTGAGATGCAATTTTTCAGATTGAGATCCTTTAGATGCCATCTTTATGATTGTGTTTCGCTCTTTGTACATAATTACAAATAACAGCAACCAAATGATTGCTCGAATTTTACTTGCTGTTGACAATAACAACTGGATGATTTCCTACTAAAGAACAGCCGCCATTGTTGCGTCCTTCCGATGATTTTGAATTTTCAAACGAATTTACTCTCAGCCAAACCCACTTTCTCTCATGTAAAATTTTTGCCCTTAAAAGGACCGTTTGATCTGATAGATGATCGATCATTCGGCTTTCAAGTCACTAGCTCAACAGAAGCTAGTGATCTTTCGATCGATTGTAAATGATCCGCTTTCCCAATCACAAACTGCAACAAAACCAAATAAGAATCTTGAATCATCACTTAGCTGCCACTGATGCCATTCATACGAATTCATATTATATAGAATCTCCCCCCGGGGCGCACTCGTGATTCTGCTACGGACGGCAAGATTATGGCGTCGCCAAGTGGTTAATTTGTTTTTTGAATAATATTCGCCTCGCCTCTTCCTTTGTATAGAATGGTGGTCCTGAGAAGAACCGATTATTTCGCTCAGCAACTCCGCCGATGCTGGGATAGCTCTCCGCGACATTTCAAATGAAATGCCACGCGCGCGGTGGAAAGTAGATTTCTTACAATCAATAAAGGTGGCCCATTAGTCCCGCCTCCCGCCACTTTATTGATTACAAAAAAGCAGTTCCTCCGCGCGCGAGCCATTTCGTTCGAGATGTCGCGAAAAGCAGATTATGGTCCCACCATCGGCATCGGCGGAGCTCCTACCAGAAATCTTCTTCTCACCGATGGTGTGGGTCGTGCGGTCGTCGTCATCAACATCAGCGCTCAAATTTAATTTTCTTGTCTGAAGTACTAACGATCGGCTACCATCAATGAAAGTGGCTCTTTTAAGGTGACTCGGGGAGGCACTACACACCGTGTTATTTTTCCTATCTTTTGTCTCTTTCTAACATTGTCACCTCGTAATTTTGGAGTGGCGTACATATTTCGGTTTTCAGTTGTTTGATGTAACTGTAAATGTATCAGCATGTAGATTGCAAGTAAGCACGCGCCGGTGATGCTTTTTCAAAATCATATTTGTAGTAAAAAATTAAGCGTTCAATGATAATCAATAGTATCAATAGAATTGGAAAATTGCTGAAGGGATTCTGAATCGATTGATAAGCAAATGTCGAAAATCCATCGAAAGATAAAGACGCTATTGCCGTTTGAAATCTTACATGATTTCGTGACGGTCACCAATTTGGAAATTTTCATTTTGCACCCTGTATCTGAGGCTTCCCCTTAGACGTAGTTTACGTCAAAAAAACAATGTCTGCCCTTACGGATTTTTGACCACAAAACCAATCATTTGAGAGGGCAACATAACAATTTTAAGTATTTTCAAAATATTCTTTAATAAATGCGAGGAGTTTTATTTTTATTTTTATCATTTTACTAATTTTATTATCCCTAAAAGGTTTAATTTAGAGACCAATGGGACAAAAATTTTAATTAATATTTGTATCGGCCTAATTAATAACAAATAATTAGCACTCTTAGGCATATCATATGATAATATGCAAATACATGAATGATGTGTTAATAAAAGTTAATAACTGTGGAATTATCTCCATTTGTGGAATGTGATGCAAGTCAGACATTCAAAAATATGATTTGGTAAGATGAGAATCGCATCGGAATGTTATCAATTATAATACCCCGCATTCGTAATTCTACAGAATCTTAGAAAACATATAGAAATCACAGATTTTCTTGCCATTTAAAATCAAAATGAAAAAAAAATCGTATAGGTATGATTCGCGAGAAAAAGGAAACCTAAGATTCAAACTTGAAGAACATTTTCAGGAAACAAATATTATTTGTGATTCCGTAGAATACTGTCGGAGATTAAATTTTAAAATTTTACAACACATTTTTATATAGGTAAAAAGCCCAAAATTATGATACTAATTGGCTAAAAAGAGTTCACGTGTCTTGGAAGGATTTATTCAATTCGCAAAAAAGAGCTAACCACGGTGAAGGTTGGTTCTCGGATTCTGAGGTTGAGGGTTCGAGTCCCTCCAAAACACGTGGATCGTTTTTCGCAAATTTTATATCAATTTGCCAATTTCCAAACAAATGGTATTTAACAAACAAAATCACCGCTTTTCAAATACCAAAAGATTATTTTTTCAAATTTTTTTGTGGATTTTCCCGTTGAGTCAACTCATTGTTTCTTTGGAGCTTACTGTTTATTTTGTTAAATAAACAAAAAAAAAAACAACGAAGCTGAAGGTCTAAATCGACTAAAATTGAACCGCGTACAAAGATTGGGTGTATTCCATAGGCAAACTTAGTTAGTTCGTTGCCATATTTAAATGTATGTACGCTGAAAAAATATCCTTTTCAGTATACATCGATGAGGGTTTTAATAAAGGGGGACTTAAAAAGAATATTGTACGTCTTTTGTGGAACTAGGACAAAGATGGCTATTTGAAATGTTTAATTCAAATAAATGTTAAAATCATTTTGAGGAGTGATCTCATAGCTTTTCGGTACATTTTGGTGTACGGAAAAGGGAAAAGGCTTCTTATTGATTAGGATGAATATAAGAAACTAACAAGCATTTGCTAATAATATTTTCAGAAAACACATCTCGTGTGTTTACTCCAAAAAGCTGTCACGCTGGGGAACGCTGTTGTCTGAAAATCTGGTTTGCCATCAAAATGTCAACAGCACCCAAATTTGATTCGCTGTTCCGGATGCCATAAGCCATGTAATCAAACCTGTTTCGCGATAATGATGGTAACAGTTTCCGAATGTAGAAAGAGCAAGAAGCAACATAGAACTAAACCGGCTGATGGTGGCATCAGCCGGATATCCTTTGATTTGACATATCTCGAACGATACGGATAGAGCAGTTTGGGGCAAAATGGATATTTGGACATATTTTCGAAACATTAAAACTGTTTTTCGTCAGACAGAGCGTTTTTTCTGATTTCCAACATTATTGCGCAGATTTAGAATATCTGAAAAATTCCAAGCCAAGATGCATTTTATAACAATAACCTAGGTTACAATATGTTTGAAAAGGATTGATTTAAATAGAAAAAATGGGCAATTCAAAACAAGGCTGGTAATGCATTTAACATATTATCACTACATAAATGGAAAATAAACCATCTAGTAATATCACAAAGGTACGCGTTGTATTCCTGCTGATGTGCCCCGTGTCCCATGACCCATCGTGCCCCTAATGGAAAATACCTCAACTTGCTCAGGGGATTCCGAGCCGGCGTAACCTCCCTGAATGTCAAGTTCGCTTGCAAGCGTTGAACCTGTTGTTCAGCGAACAAGTTGAAAAACATGTTTCCTTGTAGGAACACACGCGGCAGTAGTGTACGTGCGTCGTACTGAGTTCGTGTCCGATGGCTATTGGGTTTTGAAGCTAAAAGTTGATCGATCCGTATTGATTGCTATTTACCAAAAAGAGCGATAAATTTGTATAGCCGGCGTCTCACGCATGCACCACTGAATGTAAACAAACAAGAGGATTATAATAATGGACGGGTTTCAATTACGTTTTCGATAAAAATAGCCGTAGTATATGTATTTATATATTCGGATTCCACGAAGTAAGTTATTTCAGTGATAAGTTTATGTACAATAAACATGTTTTTGAGCTTATGCGAATTTATTAAAACTTAATTATCCCACATAACTCACGTCGAATTGCTGTATATAGTTGTATTACTGCAATTGTTAAACCTTAAAAAAGGAATCACTCATCTTCGAAGAAACTTCTTAATGAAAAGTGTGTCTCACTAACAAGCTGAGAACGTATTCCATACATAACAGCCCGTAATTAACGACCTCAATGCAAATTGTGTGTCGATAAACAGCTTTTTTCATTTTTGTGCTATTGTTCCAGCTGGAGCCCATTCACAGCTAGATATGTGAAAGGTCTCCCTGTGGAGACGCATTTCGACGGAATAGTGCAACGAATGGAGTCAGGTACCAGCACTTTAGCCCGCTGGATGATCAAATTTATGAATTGCAAATTTATGCAGCAATTCAAATTAATTACAACTGTCTCCTGTAATCACCAGGCGGGTATGGCTACACCTACTACTGAACCGAACAGACGACGGGGATGCTGTTACGTGAATAAGGCAGTAGCTATTTCATCGACTAATGAAATCAGCAAAAATAATTGAACAACAGTGAGTGCCATGATGGGTTTTCCTATATATCTACCAGTTTTTCGTTTGCTAGTTTTTATGGCAGCCCACTGATTTGTGACACGTTCAACCATTCCGCATCGAAACAGCTGTGTCTAATGCATATATGGAAGTCTATATTGATTTAGTGCCAAATCGGCCATAAGCATGTTGATACCATATTTTTTTCAAATCGAGTTTCAACCAGATTGGTATTTGTAACTGCTTCTTCTATGATAAAAATCTGAATTTTAGTAATGTGACAGTCATAACTACAGAACACACCGAAGCAGCACTTCGAAGAACACTTAAATGGCGTTGAGAGTACATCATGCAGTGAAGGTCAATGCAGCGTAGGAGATGACTACGTCACTTCAGCGGACGAAGTACATTGAGAGAAGTTATGGATACCATCCAATAGCCCAGGAACAATCAAGCAGCTAATAAGGACGATGTCAGAGCTGAACTCACTAAGATAGGCCCGGATAAGCTGGCCAATTGTCCGCACAGGCTGATAGTCAGAATCTGGGAAACAGAACAGCTACCGGAGGAGTGAAAGGTAGAGCTCATATGCCCCATCTACAAGAAAAACGACACGCTGGAGTGTGAGAACTTTCGTGGGTTACCATACTAAATGCCGCCTTCAAAGTGATATCCCAGATTTACCGCCGTCTATCTACAATAGTGATCGAGTTCGTGGGAAGTTATTAAGCCGGCTTCGTTGACGGCCGCTCGAAGACGGACTAGATCTTTACTGTACGGCAATTCCTTCAAAAATGCCGTGAATATTAGGTCCCAACGCACCATCTGTTTATCGATTTTGCTATCGCAAGAGTGACGACCAGGATAGCTGACATTCCCCATGCTAGGTTGGAGCACGGAAGCAGCAGTAAGCTACCATTGAAGGAGGTGGGTCATGAGTGTTGGATTGCATAGTCGCGGAAGATAGATATCGATAACGAACGGTAGTGAAAGCGCTAACTACCATCTTCACCAATATCGCTAGCTTGCAGTGAGCGATAGTTCTGCCGCCGGGGAATATCCGAGTCGCTCGCGATAGCGAGGCGAGAGTCGAAAGGCTCAACAACCAAGATGGGAGCAGCAGAATGGATTAAGATCACTGGTAATCGGTTATAACTAGTCGACAGCGTTTCATTCCCTTCAACCATTTTCAGTGTACTTGAAAGATTTTTCTTCGCTGAATTTGAGTTGAAATTCGGCTTCGCACATTGAAAATAAAGTTTGCATTCCATAGCATGAGCATTTCAGAATGCATATGGGCTGTTGAATATTATAACGTACACTTGTTGTGGAAAACGGAATTTAATTAACAAAAGTAGGTGATGAACTTATAACTTTTTAAAAAATCACAATAATAAAGCAAAAAAAAAATCACAAAAGTACGTTTTTCCATTGACATTTGGTTTCTCTGCTCTGCAAAGATGAATTTTGGATTTTCGCTTTGTGAATGAAGTTTGAATTTCATAGAATGGGCCTTGCAGAATGCATATGGTTTGTTGGATTTTATTTGACACGTACATTTGTTGTAAAAAAACGGAATTTAATTCACAAAAGTACGCATTTCATAGACATTTGAAATGCAAACTTTATTCTCAAAGGGAGAAGCCGAAATTCAGCTTTGCAGGGGAGAGAAACCACATTTCTTTATGTACTTTTGTGAATTAAATTCCGTTTTTCACAACAAATGTACGTGCCAAATAAAACCCAACGACCTACATGACTTTTTAAAGGCCTATTCTATGAAATGCAAACTTTATTCTCAAAGTGAGATACCGAAACTCAACTTTACAGAGCAGCGAAACCAAATTCCAATGAAAATACGTACTTTTGTTAATTTAATTCCGTTTTTTTACAACAAATGTACGTGTCAAATAAAATCCAATAAACCATATGCATTCTGCAAGGCCCATTCTATGAAATTCAAACTTCATTCACAAAGCGAAAATCCAAAATTCATCTTGGCAGAGCAGAGAAAACAAATGTCAATGAAAATACGTTCTTTTGTGATTTTAATTCCGTTTTCACTACACATGTACGTTTTGAATGCAACCTATGAGGCCCATTCTACAAAATTAAAATTTTATTCTCAAAGTGAGAAGCCGAAATTTAGCTTTGCAGAGGAGAGAAACCACATTTCTATGAAAATATGCACTTTTGTTGATTAAATTCCGTTTTTTACAACAAATTTTCGTGCTAAAAAACCCAACAACCCACATGCATTCTACAAGGCCCTGTCTATGAAATGCAAATTTCATTCTCAAAGTGAGAAGCCGAAATTCAGCTTTGCAGAGCAGAGGAAGCAAATTTCAATGAAAATACGTACTTTTGTGAATTAAATTCTGTTTCCCATAACTAATGTACGTCCCAAATAAAACCCAACAACCTACATGCATTCTACAAGGCCCATTCTTTGAAACGTAAACCCTAATCTCAAAGTGAGAAGCTGAAATTCAGCTTGGCAGAGCAGAGGAATCAAATTTCAATGAAAATACAAACTTTTGTGAATTAAATACCGTTTTATACAACATTATACAACAAAGTAGTGAGAAGCCGAAATTTAGCTTTGCAGAGCAGAGAAACCAAATTTCAATGAATACGTAATTTTGTGAATTACATTCCGTTTTCCACAATAAACGTGCCAAATAAAACCCAACAACCCACATGCATTCTACAAGGCCCATTCTGTGAAATGCAAACTTTATTCTGAGAAGCCGAAAATTAGCTTTGCAGAGGAAAGAAACCAAATTTCTATGAAAATACGTATTTTTGTGAATTTATCTCAAAAACGATTATCCATAAAACTGGACGTGTTATAGAAAATCTGATTATGTTCAGCGTGAAAAATCTATTGAGTACATGGAAAATAGTTGAAGGGAGCGAAAAAAATTCAATTTTGTTTAATAGTTTTATCGGAGTGGGCTAGATCTACCGTCAAGATCTAGTCAAAGTAGTTCGCTGCACGGCGTCAATGTGCTGAAGATGCAAGTTTCAGGTGCAGTGAACAGTGTAAGATCCTCTTCTTCGCTTTCTATCCTGGCATGAGCTAGATCGAAGTTTGTGGAAATCGAGAAAGTGATTATTAACCTGGAGCACTACGAAACCTGATTTTAGCAACGATCTGTCTTTTAGGATTTATTTTTGACGTGAACTACGTTTTAAAGAAATGTTCGGAAAATATAAATTTTAAAATTGGGGAACGTCACGTAATTATGTAATATTTTTAACGTTAATAGCGCCTTCATCTGTCGATGGATTTTTAAGATTTTTATATCAATCGAATTGGAAACTTTACACCAATTTGCCAGTTTCATTGTAACTTTTTATTATCAACTATTAAAAATTTCTATTATTTACAAACCCAGTAAAAATCCTATTCATGCAACCCTAACACGGACATGAAATTGGTGTAGCCCACCGCAAGATTCAAACAATGAAGTGATTGTTAATAGTATTGGGGGACCTTTTCAAAAAATAAATCGGTTCTTTTCAGGATCACCATTGTATTGGAAAGAAAGTTGAGAGAAATTTGTCCTAAGTACAACTGCTAGAGATCAGCAGTCTAGTGAAAATTACTCGCAAGATTCTGAGTTTGCTTATTTGTTGTTAGTGATTTAAAATGCGTATTATTGAGAAGAGTGGTTAGAGAAATTTAAGGGGGGTCGTTGGGTACATGTTCGCCTTACAAGCGAACTCGTCAGTCGCCGGGGCCGGATGGGCAACCCGTACGGCGGCGTTCTGGTGAACGGCCTTGCCGCCACGGCTGCCTGATAATGACTGTCAAATTGTTCTTCTCGGAGACATTCTTCTAACGTACCCGGATAAATGGCAACCAAATAATGATACGATAATTGGATGCATGACATGTACAAACGGACACAATGGACTAACGATGAGACGGACTGGCAACGACAATAATGAGTAATGGCCATCTGAGAATAGATTATGATATTGTTCATATTGAACATATGTGTCGCAAACATATTTTTTTGCAATTTGGGAACCCAAATAGGGGAAACGCTCTCCATCTCGCTGGTCATATATTCATTTCAACGCAAAACAAAGAAATACGGCATTAATTTCGTCGCTTCTTTTTGTCAGCATGCGTGCCCAATGCTGAAGAAAATCACAAAAATAATACTTCTTTCCATAGCTTTGTTTTTGATGGAATGAACATCGGAACCATGAGATGAAGTCCAGGAGCAGTTCCCCTACATTCTATATGAATCCACACATAAATTCAATAACTGCATATTAGTTATAAATTTCATTTGAATATCGATTATATTTGTACTTCGCGTGGAAAGTGGTTATGTGTGCACTAATACACATCATTAGAAGTATTTGTTCAACGAACATTCGCTCTTTTGAGAGAGAAACTCAACTCTCAGCTGAGTTGCCGAAGTTGACCGATGGCACCCGAATGTGACGTCACGTCTGGCATACGCAAGAGCGATTTTTTGTTGAACAACTACTACTTTGGGGTTTGGTCCACACTTCTAGCAAAGCACATCGGAACGGATTTCTACGGCAAATCCCTTTATTGACAGATTTTAAGTATGTATTACGTGTTCATCCTTAATTAGACCCGAAAAACTTGTTTAAATAGTCCTAAAACTGTTTCCAAACCAAAACATTGAGTTCAAGGGAACCCTTAAATACACGTACGTTATAATTCAGCATTTCGCACACGGTAATGGCGACTTCTGGGAGTTCAAGTGTTTCCGTCCTTGTTCTTTTTTGACATCTGACTTGGGTTTGGCAATCCATTTTCCACCTTTTCCAGGACGAAGGGAAAGGGTAATCGAAATGTCAAACACAAGTCAGATGTCAAATATGTACAGGGAAGGATACACTTTTGAACTCCCAGAAGTCGCCATTACCGTACGCAAAAAGCTGAATTCAAGACAAAATTTTCAAAACGACTTATCTGCTTTTGTAAACAAAGATTCAAACGACGATTTGACGAATCTGATAACTCTCCCACGCAAACTAACACCATCAATAGGTAGGTGAAGGTTACCGCTACCTGTTGATGGTGTTGGTTTGCGTGGGAGAGCTATCAGATTCGTCAAATCGTCGTTTGAATCTTTGTTTACAAAAGCAGAGAAGTCGTTTTGAAAATTTTGTCTTGAATTCTTGCATCAGACGATTACCGATAGTGCAGACGTCAGCGAATGGGCTGCCAAGAAGTCATAAAATAGCACGATGCGATTTTTTCCTCTCATTCAGACTGAGACAGGCAAAACAACAGAGGCATCGCCGGATTTTTTCGCGACAAGTTTTATCATCACATCCTTTTGGTAATTAGCACCATTGTAAACGACTAAAATAAAAAGAGGAGTCGAGAAGTCGAGTCAAGTACGAGACACTGAAGACGGCCTCAAAGTTGAGGTCGAAATACGTATCTGTAAAGATAACAAAACGTAGTAGTATCAAACGTAGAATTTTCCACAAAACAAAAATTAATCCCACGAAAAAAATGCAAAATTCCCATGAAAAATCAATATTAGCAATAAACAATTACAAAATTTCCCACAAAATAAATAAATAAATATTAGCAATAAACAATTACCAAATTGTTCACAAAATAAATACACAGATTATTAAGAACTTTCCACGACAAAATCAATAAAGAGCAATAGAAAAATATTAAAATTTCCATAAAGAAATATTAAAAAGGAATAAAACTGAGCATTTTTCCATAGATGACACCTTCTTTTTTGCCTTTCGCGTATACTTAGTATACGTAAAGGCTATATGATCACTCCAAAACCGAACTTTTGATAGAAGGCTCGGAGACCCATAGTGTTATATACAAATCGGCTCAGCTCAACGAATTAAGGTGATGTCTGTATGTGTGTATGTATGTATGTATGTGCGTGTGTACAAAAAAATTTGAGGCACACTTTTTTGTACTTAGCCTAATCCGATTTACTTGCAACAGGTTACATGCGACGCGGAATCCTTCCTATTTTTTGCCCATTTAGCCTATTGACCCAATCGACCATTGCGTTCCGGAGTTATTAAAAAAACATTTTTTTCCAATTTTCCTTAGAAAAAAAAATTCAAAATCGATTTGCTGCTGCCAAAGCCGCTGCCATGCATTTAAATGAACGCAAATAAATGTGAATTGATGGAAATAACTGAATCTATCTCCCTCAAGTGCAATTTTGACCTCTCTTATGTGCTTTTCTTGTTACTCTTATGTGTTTTATTGTTTTATAATACACGAGAAAGGCACCATCGCTGCTAGGTGGATTATTCTGTTTTTTTTTTAAATTTATTATCATGATTTGACCCCTTCTTTAAAAGCGTTGAAATTTCATGGAAAATTGTATCAATTTTATTGTTTTTTTTTTGTATTTTTTACGGAAAATTTCTATATTTTTTACTGGTCTTTATTGATTATTTTGTGGATAATTTCGTAAGTGTTCATTGCTAATATTGATTTATTTATGGAAATTTTGTATTTTTTTCGTGGAACATTTTGATTTCTTTATGGAAAATTCTTCTTTCATAATTGTAATTTTTGCTTTTAAAAATGCTAATTTATTTTTGTTTCGCGGAAAATTCTCAATTGTTTATGGAAATTTTGCTTTATTTGTGGAAATTTTATATTTATTTATTGCTTTTGCTGTCATTGTAAACCGCTTATTGTATCCACCTTCACCTTGACCGATCAAGCGAATATAGTTTGTCACGCATAACCAATATTTTGAATTCCAAATTCTGCCTTTTAGATATGATTCATTCATTTATTTAGTCTACATCTATACAGATAACACTGAATCAACAATTTGACGCCACAATACACGGTTCGAGGCCGCATTTCTCCATCCTCGAATACGCCCCACGCTCGCCAAGTTGTTCTGCACCTGGTCTGCCCATCTCACTCGCTGCGCTCCACGTCGTCGCGTACCTGCCGGATCGGAAGCGAACACCATCTTTGCAGGGTTGCTGTCCGGCATTCTTGCAACATGCCCTGCCCATCGTATCCTTCCGGCTTTAGCTACCTTCTGGATACTGGGTTCGCCGTAGATCTGGGAGAGCTCGTGGTTCATTCTTCGCCGCCACACACCGGAAGGTGCGACCACGGAACTGCAGGCCACAGGTATACTGGTGGAGCGATGAAATTGCAGCCCTTCGAGCAGCCTGTCTCCGGGCTAGAAGAAAAACGCAAAGGACACGCTTGGCGGAAGTGAGGGAGGAACGCATCGAGCAATTCAAAGCAGCGAGACTGGCTCTAAACAAGGCCATCAAAGAAAGCAAGAAAGCCTGCTTCGACAGACTGTGCCAGAGCGCCAACTCGAACCCATGGGGAGACGCCTATCGGGTGGTGATGGCCAAAACAAGAGGAGCACTGGCTCCTCCCGAGCGATGTCCAACGAGGCTGAAGACTATAATCGAGGCACTATTCCCGCACCACGGCCCAACCCACTGGCCGCCAGCAGCGAGGGTAGCAAATGATGAAGCGGTGGAGAGGGTGACGGTAGAAGAGATATTGACGGTGGCAAAGTCCCTCGACCCGAGTAAAGCACCTGGTCCGGACGGGATCCCGAATATGGCATTGAAGGCAGCCATAACGACTAACCCGAACATGTTTAGGTTGGCCATGCAGAAGTGTCTGGACGAGAGGACATTCCCGGATATATGGAAGAGACAGCGTTTGGTCCTGTTACCGAAACCTGGCAAGCCACCAGGAGACCCCTCAGCGTACAGACCAATTTGTCTTATAGACACGGTAGGGAAGCTACTGGAGAAGTTGATCCTGAACAGACTGTCGCCGTACGTCGAGGAGGTAGGAGGATTATCGAGCGAGCAATTCGGCTTTCGGAGAGGAAGGTCTGCTCTAGGTGCCATTAAATCGGTGGTTGACACTGCAAAGGTCGCCATCGAATGCAAGCGGCGCGGTATACGTTACTGCGCAGTAATAACACTCGACGTGCGGAATGCATTCAACAGTGCGTGCTGGATGGAGATCGCGAACTCGTTGCTTCGGCTGGGAGTACCGGTAGGGCTGTATAAGATTCTGGGAAGCTACTTTCAGAATCGATTATTGATCTACGAGACAGACGAAGGCTTGGCTACCGCCCCCATCACGGCAGGTGTCCCACAGGGATCAATTTTGGGTCCATTGCTGTGGAACGTGATGTACGATGGCGTGCTGCGGTTGAAGCTCCCGCCAGGAGTCAAGTTAGTGGGATTCGCCGATGACGTAACCATGACCGTGTACGGAGAATCCGTCGAAGAGGTCGAATTGACTGCAGCCTATTCGATCAGCCTAGTGGAGGAATGGTTGCGCAGCAAGAAGCTACAGTTGGCGCATCATAAAACGGAGATGATAGTCGTTAACAATCGGAAATCGGTTCAGGAGGCGACAATTAGAGTCGGCGGCTGCGACATCACCTCCAAGAGATCTCTGAAACAATTGGGGTGATGCTCGACGATAAGTTGAGCTTTAAAGTCATGTCGACTACGCCTGCCAGCGCGCGTCGACGGCGATAGCGGCACTATCGAGGATGATGGCGAACAACTCTAGGGTGTGCTCCAGCAAGCGCAAGCTGCTGGCAAGCGTGGCGGTTTCAATACTACGATATGGAGGACCAGCTTGGGTGCCAGCGTTGAGCGTAAACTGCAACGTGCGAAAGCTGGAGAGTACTCATAGGCTAATGTGCCTGAGAGTTATCAGCGCATATCGCACCCTATCTCGCGAAGCGGCATGTGTACTCGCGGGCATGATGCCTATCAAACTGGTGGTAGAGGAAGACGAGGAGTGCTACGCCCTCAGGGGCACCGATAACGCTCGAAGGAATATAAAGGCAGCAACGGTAGCCAAATGGCAGAGAGAGTGGGACAACTCGCCTAAGGGAAGGTGGACCCATCGCTTAGTCCCAAGTGTGTCGGCATGGATTAGCAGACCTCATGGGGAGCTAAACTTTGGCTTGACCCAGTTCTTAACAGGCCATGGATGCTTCAAGTGGTACCTACACAGGTTTGGTCACGCGGCTTCTCCCACCTGTCCGCAATGCCCAGACGTGACAGAAACGGCTGAACACATCCTGTTCACATGTCCTCGGTTCGAAACGGAGAGGAGTGCGATGTTGGGGCATGCGGAACGGACACCAACACCGATAACATCGTCATAAAAATGTGCCAGAACCCAGAACAGTGGAGAGCGGTTGCAAGAGCGACGTCCAGGATAGCCGACATCCTGCAACGAAGTTGGCGCATAGAGCAGCAGCAGGCAGCCGTTACGGATAGCGGACCATGAGTCGTGGAAGTCGTGAATATATATGTCGATAATGGATGGGAACGACAGCGTCGCAACTGTATTCAGCTTGCGGCGAGCGCGTAGCCGCAGAACGTGGCGAAACGGCCGGGTTCGGAGGAGCTCCCGCTTTCGGGGAACTTCTCGTCGGAGTAGGTTAGATCCGCCGTCGGGGACTATCCGAGTCGTTCGCGATCGCGACCGAGGCGGGAGCTAAATGGCTCAATGAATAAGGTGAGAGCTGAATGGCTCAAGGCAAATGAAACTCGGTTATCGGAGTAGGCTAGGTCCACCGCCGGGGATCAGCTGAGTAGACCGTGGCGTGCGAATGTACCGGCTTCGGGTCGTCGGAGCACCATTGAACTGGAAGTTATCTCCACCCGGAATCTTTGGATTGACCTCGGCACTCGCCCGGTCACCCGTTGAGACGGGTCGTCGGTTACGGGGGAGCTTCCGACGTCGGGGAACTCCCTGTCGGAGTAGGATTGATCCACCGCCGGGGACTATCCAAGTAGTCCGCGACCAAGGTGAGAGCTGAATGGCTCATCGGTTAAGCAAGAAGCTGAAAGGCGCAGTTCATGGGAAATCGGTTAATCGGGTAGGCTAGGTCCACCGCCGGGGACCAGTTGAGTAGATCGTGCCGCGTGAATGCACCTGCTTCGGGTCGTCGGGGCACCACTGAACCGGAAGCTATCTCCACCCGGAATCTTTGGCCTGACCTCGGCACTCGTCCGGTCACCCGTTGAAGTGAGAATGTGCGTAGGACTTGAGCGGATCTATGAACATGCATACCAGGTGAATGTGTAGTGTTGGTAATGTAACAGCCATCCACGAATGCGGGTCGTCGGTATCGGGGGAGCTTCCGCCGCCGGGGGACTCCCCGTCGGAGTAGGGTAG
Source organism: Armigeres subalbatus (assembly GCF_024139115.2). NCBI lineage: Eukaryota > Metazoa > Arthropoda > Insecta > Diptera > Culicidae > Armigeres > Armigeres subalbatus. The sequence continues at coordinate 185,556,013 of NC_085140.1, read as the reverse complement.
ATCCGCCGCCTGGGACTATGTGAGTAGCTTGCGAGCACGTTGAGAGGTCAATGGGTCTAAACATAAAAAGGAAAGTAGACGCGTTGCTGAATGGCACAAGGAAAAAAAAAGTAAAGGGCTTAAGGGCCCACGCTTTTGTGTGCTTGCTGGCACCAATAAGGGAGCCAAAGGGCTCAGACGTAAGACAAAACATCGAAGAGAGGCACTGTGAAAGGTGTTGTTTTGGGAGGAGTACTTTTAGTACTGCTTTTCCCCACAGAAGTAATACTGAAAGGTAGTCCCGGGGGGAATTGTGCATTAGAAGAGAGGGTAACTCAAGTAACCTTCTGTTGCTTGGGTGGGTTTAGTGGGTCCGGCGGTCTGGCCTTCTGCCAACCGCGCCAACCCCACTCCCTGAGTGATAATTTCAGGTGTCTGTATGCAGATTTGCCTTCATCCCTCTATAAAAAAAAAAAAAAAAAAAAAAAAAAACACACCGTCTTCTTGCACACCGCCAAAGATGGTCCTAAGCCTTTTAGATATGAGTCAGCATTATATACCATTTTTTGGCTCCACCTTTCCATCGATCGACACAGAAAATCACCTCAATCACTTTTAGGAAGAATGAAAGAATTATTTACATTATATGTAAGTGCTTTTTATATCGAAATCATTTTTTTTCTCAATTGGTCTCGGAAAAAGGATAATAATGTTTTGATTATGCTGATTTCAACGATTATTTTACCAAATTTGATTATGTGATAGAATTGGGCATATTATGGCTCTTAAGAACCATAGCCATTTTAAAATAATGGGTCCACTTCACGGATATGTAAAACACATTAACAACTGCTCGTTTTTAAAGGTTTAGCATTAAGTTCATCACATGAAAGCATTTGAAATTTTTTGATTTTTTTTAAATTAAGGATGCACGATGGAATTCACTAAATATACACTTATGTAATGTAATTCACTGCAATTCGTCTGTAACAAATTTGCTGCTCAGGGTGTTACGATACTACGATTACTTTTTCCATTTTTTGCTACTACTTTTGCTACTAATGTCAGTCTAATTTCACTATCATTAATTACAATTATATTCAGTGTGAAGACTGTGATTACGGGTGCAAATAATGCATGAGAATGGAGAATACAATAAAGTACTTAAGTACTATCGTACCTACATTGTAAACAAAAACATAGTCCTACGTCAGAGTAATAAACTGCCCTGAAATAAGCACTATTTTGAGCAATTTTGCTATCTTTCATTATTTTTAACATTTATAAATGTTAATATCTAGTATACACTGGGGTCGCTTTTTATGCGACTTTTAAAGCGGTGTTTCAAAACGTTTTCACGCGGTTTTTCAAAAAGGTTTTCCTACGTGAAAAACGGGAAAATATGATTTTTGTTAAAGTATTACACGGTTTTTGCAAGGGGAGATCCAAGTGTGCCATGGTTATGAACGCACGTGTTGTTGTTTTCGCGTCGGTTTGCCAATTTTTCTGCATTTTGTGAGATTCGGCGGGTGGTGTTTCGGGCTACGCCACCCAGCAGAATAGTTATTTTCTCGTGTGTTTATTGGATACCGTGGACAGTGATAACGACTGTAAAATGTCCTTATATGCGTGTAAACTCTTTATGTAAAAAAATGATACGCAACAAAGTCAAAGTACTGTTCCTGCTGGCTTTGAACTCTGTGGATGCAGATGTTAATCTGGTGAGCAAGTTTCATGTTGGTTTTTAACGTGTTTCAATGTTGAGTCGTAAGGGGCCGTACACATATTACGTAAGCATGTTTGGGGGGAGGGGGATCTGCTGTTTTTTACGCGCCATATACATAAAAAATCATTTGTATTTATTTGGAAAAAATCCCCATGTGGAGGGGAGTCGAAAAACCCAGAAAATTTGCTTACGTAATAAGTGTACGACCCCTAAGTTGTATTGGGTATAGTTTTTGTACTCTTTTTAGGAGTGTAGTGACCGAAAGTCATTTAGTTTGTTTAGTCTGTTTAATTTCTTCTTTTTACTATAACTAAGCTTTTCTCATTTTCTGAGTGATCGGTTGTTAGTGCGGGCACTGCCCTTACTAATCATGTGTTCAAGGCATGTTAATGTGCAAGCATGGTTAGTGTTCTGTTACTGTTGGAAAATGGTAATTAATTCTGATAAATCATAAATGCTCTTTTTTATATTGATTAATTTTATTACTAAATACGCGCCAGGATCAGAAAGTTAAATTTTGGTCCAGGAAGTGTGAATGCACTTCAGATATCCTTATGATATGTGGGTGTAATCACGCGGGGCTTATTGCAAACGACTATAGCTTCGGAATGCTTGCGTTCTTGAAATGGGCTATAGGAGTTACAATAGAGCTATCACCTTCTAGCTCCCGGATCTAAGATTCTTGCAATTATATTAAATTTTGATAGTTGCACGAATATTCTATCCATAATGCCACTGCCAGACAGTGGGAGTTAGATTGTAATAACACACACACACACACACACACACACACACACAGTATTACACGGTTTTTGCAATTTATAAAACGCAACAGTTTTTTTTACGTTATATTGATTTACACGGCACGTTAAATGCACTACCTTGATAAATGTTGCTGCCGTTCAAATGAAATAAATCCAAGAAGCATGCATAATAATAGTGGGTTTGCGTTTGTTTGACTCTGCCATTATCCAATTTTAACACGTCGACGACACCGCATTCAATATAGTTATTTAAGTCGCTCAGAGAACAGCAGTATAGAAACAGCTTGTTGATTGATCGGTGTCACATTACAATGTAAAAGGCGTTCCGGAGTACTTTGTATCACAAACAGCCTCTCCTTCCTCCTTCCTGCCTAAGCTTAGTATAGGGATTGTATAAAATAGCTTAATTATTATTTCGATATTGTCCAAGCAAAAGTCTGCATATGTTCATAGTTGATTATAAGCAAACTGTGGGCAACAAATAAATGTACATGATTGCACCAGGGAAAAAAGGTTATCATCTGAATATATATACAAAAAGTTCACACATGTTTGTCATTAACAATTAGCGCTCAATAGCTCAGTATAAAAGTATAAATAGTTGCTATTGCATCACGACAATCAAAGCCTTGAATTTTAAATAGCCATTAAATATCGATACTTACTTCCACAGAATACGCCAGAAACATCCAAAATTACTGCCATTCGGCACTTCTGCTGAATATGAAATGGTCATTTTGACGTAACTGCTGCGCTTCTGGTGTTCCCCTAATTATGTTGTTATTTCATCGATCACTGCGGAACTTTATCACCCCCGGGCTTAAATGAGTAAGTAATTGCACTCAACACTTTGCACCCTTCACATCTATCAACATCACCATTGATCACATCCCCAGCCGGTGCCACTTCTTCGACGGCGTTGTTACCATGCTCCCCCCTTCGATCGGACACACGCGTGCTTATTTCTTTCACTTTCAAAGACCTTCTGCGCCGGTGTCGCGGGAGCCCCACCAATTAAGGCACAATCGAATTCACTGTTTCAACCTCTTCGATGGCTTTGAATATTTATTTTTAGCAAACTTGGAAATTTCACTTCACCACTATACGCGCGACAGCTAGGACGCAACAGCACTATATGGCGAGCACCACTTGTTGCCGAGTGTCGTCAACTTTGCATGACACGGCTCCGACCGCGACTGTTTTGAGATGATGTTGGACTTCTTCACGGCGGCGTTGATTTTGGATTGCGTGTTTCCTTTTCTTATGGGAGGTGATGATGTTGCTTCTTTTTTTTATGGCGATGATGATTTATTATTTTTCTTTCGTCACAAACCAGGGCTATGGGGTTCACATATGTGCGGTGCTTCTTTGCTCGGGTCGATCGTAGCACGATTTCGTGAATTTAAAATGATTTGTTAGAATATATTTCCCACTTAGGAAATAAACACCCAGCAGGTACTTCTATTTACATGCTTTTCTGTATAGAACTTGATTGATTGCCTTTCGGAATTATTCCGCGGGGCGATGACACAGTTGGAAGAATTTCGAGATTATCTGTAATAAAGAGTAGAAACAAAAACCAAAGTTAGTAAATTTATGCCGATAAAGAAAGGCGTATATACGAAGCGAAGAGTATATACAGAATTATAGAGCTATGAATTTCGCAGAATAAAATAATATAAATTTAATTGGATTGTGTTTTTGCATATTTTTTACATTGTTTTAATTTGTCTATATGATAAAAAAATGTTGTAACAAGAGAGTATGAACGTTAAATTGAAGTCAGGGTAAATACAATTTCACTCATTTAAAGGCAATCGACAGAAAAGAGCCCACATTTCCATGATGGTATCTACTCGTAAAGTATGAAGCTGATGGAAAAAGCAAAATCTATTGTGGTAGGTTTATACGGGGCCAATTACATTAGCGCATTTTTGGAGTAACAAAAGCCAGAACAAAGCACAAACACTTGGGAGGAACGTGGTGTACCATCGGATCGTAATTTAAATTAACTCTGGGTGGAATGCTATGTTGCTGGTTGCTGATGCAACGACATTATCCAGAAGCATGAGACACATGCGATAAGAAGGTTCCTTTCCTGTTGATGAGCACCAGCATTGCTGTTATTTGTGAAAGTTTCAGTTTCCGTTGGTGGATCCATTATGTAGACTTACAGTATGATTTTAATATTTTATTTATTTCACCTTGTGGCGTAAGGCTATCTGAATCATAACTGAATAGATTTTCTGTACCATCGAAAACTGTACAACAGAATCTAAGAATGTTAATACAGCTCACTTTCAGGCATCCAGCGATAAGGTTACAAACGCGAGCTCGTTTATAAATGACACGGTTCAAAACAATTGTAGATAAATAAACAACGATGGAGGCAGGTACAGGTATGTATATGTATATTTTCTATGTACATGATACGTTTAACAAGGAAGGTAGCTCTCTGAAGTGCAAGTATAGCAAAACAGCTGGTAATGTGTTTATGTGCTGCTAGTTTTAAACACAGCACGTTGTTTGCATTCTTTGAAAAGCAATAAAAGCACTAGATCGCAAGTTGGGAATTGTTGGGCTTTTAAAGCTTATTAGAACTAATGTTTTGTATACTTTGTATACTATATTTTTCACACTTTCCAAAGAACATGCAATTATTTCAAAGCGTTGAGGGGAATCGGTTTTAAATGCACCAATTGGGTAAAATGACCCACCGAATTTTCTAAGCCTAAATTTCGTTGCTAAATCGAAACTGATCGACGCCATACTGTACTGTGTTGCATATGTACTGTGTTGCATTTAATTGCTATAGTAACAAGATGTTTTGTGCTCAATATCAAACCAAACAGACACATATTTTTTTTACGTAGGATTATGTCAGTCTTTTCTAAATTGGGGTACACTTTACGATTGCGAAAATCGGGGACCGTCACGAAAATATGATAGACCTTAAACTTTAATATCTCAGCCGTTTCTCGATGGATATTCAATTTTTTTTTTGGAGCATTAGAATAAGGATGAGACAACGCTTCCTTGTATTTATATGAAAATACTGATTTTTAACTATTTACTATCGATAATTGATAAAAAGTTTAGAAATAGGTAAACCAACCAATCACGTACATGCATCACTAGCACAGACATCAAAATCAAGCAACTTGCGGGTTTGGATCTAATCCTCAGTTTAAACAAGATTTCACGCAGAGCGGACGCATCAAAGCGATCGCAGCGGAGCGGACACAGCATCACGGAGGCGCTGGTAACATTTTCAACGGAAATCCATCGCATGTGTGTTGCTGCAGATCATTTAACCTCAACGAACCAGCATTTTATATGAAGAAAGAGTTGACTACAAAAATAGCACTATTGCGATCCCGTGCCGATGCTGAAAACTGTATTACAAATTGTGGTGCCAGTTAGTTGTTGGAAAAGCGCAGTAGGGAAGGAAAATTGGTTCTTCTCCGGACCAGCATTTTCTGAAAAGAAAGGTTTAATTGCGAAAATGGACTGTTTCGGTGGCATCGGCGTTTGGCGTGGAAGCTTGGTTTCTGTTAGTTATTCCATCCATTAGTTATTATGGGCTGAATTTATTGAATACAAGAAAGCAGCTTTCCGGCGCGCGAGCCATTTTGATCGGGATTCCGCAAAGAGCGGTTTAACCATTTATAAGACAACTATATTGCCACCAACAAATTCTATGTTTTTCTGTATATGTTCAAGAGCTCTACTTATTATTTCCCATGTACTGGCTATATTTGCTACCGAGTAACCCACTAGATGAATTTGAGCCATAAAAAATTGAAATGTTAATTTGAGAAAAGTTTTTTTTACGAACAGAAAGTAAGTTTCGAGTGGAATAAGGATTTTCAGTTATAATTCGTTGAAAAAAGACGAAAAAGATATACTTTTTTCCATTGGTAATAATTATTTTGAATCTCATGTGTTAGATTATGGCGTGATGAGCGTGAAAAATGCTTTGCCTTTCTTGTATATTTGGTTTTTTGGCGAAATTGCTTGGGAAAAAAGTGCAAAACAAAAAATATAACTTATAATGCATTTTCAAACAAGGACTCTTTGCTAAAAAATGTAGCGAGCCTTGTTTTGATTTGTTTTACCTAAAATTTTTTTCTTTTAAATCCTTTGTTTATTTTTGTTGTAGCTTTTCTACCGCTTGCAAGGCAGTGGCATGCTCCGAACGCCCGAACGTTGTCTGCGGAATTCCGATCGAAATGGCTCGCGCGCACTTTTTTTGACTTAAATTAATTTATTTTTGCTTTTTGTTTGTTACATTCAGTTGATTCAGTTCTATAGCAATGGTTAGGATTTAAATATAATTCATAAAGTTTATCTAATGTATCAGAATAGCCTTAAGGAGGAATTGATTAATTTAGAAAATTTGAGAACCTAACTACTATATACACTAATATTTACAATAAAAATTTGATAACCTAGATTGGAACTAGCGCCCTAAGCGCTTCTTGGTCCGAGTGCAGGCAACGGACCCTAAACTTTTCTTTGCACTCACCAAAGCGTTCATGTATGGTTTTTATTCCGGCCAGAAGGTGGACCTCAGATGTTCTTGTCCCTGGAGGGGTGTTGAGGATCATCCTCAGGAATTTGTTTTGGACCCGCGCGCACTGAAAAGCGACTTTCTTATATCTAATGAAGTAATTCCATTAGCCTCGCCCCTTCATTAATCGTTATGAGTGCAAATTATATTTACACCCACTTCGGATCACAAAAGGGCGGGGCTAACGTGCTTAATTTATTGAATACAAGAAAGCTGCCTTCCGGCACGCGCAATCCATTTTGATCGGGATTCCGCAAAGAGCGGTTCGACAAAATTTGATGCACCGGAGCGGACACAGCATCACGAATAGAGATGTCGTAAAAACCCGATTAATCGATTACTATCGATTCTTGTCGATTATTGAATCGATTAATCTTTGGATAGTAATTGATTATCACAACGATGAATCGATTAATCGAAGTAACCAATTAATTTGCGACATCCTTATGATGTCGTAAAATCTTGGTTAATCTATTAGTAACTAATCGATTACCCTCGATTCCACTCGATTATTTAATCAATTAATCGTTGGGTAATAATCGATTCAAAGTTAATCGATTATCGCAACGATGAATCGATTAATCGAATAAATCGGTTAATTTGCGACATCTCCAATCACGAAGGCGTGGGTAGCAGTGGCAATGCTGAACATTTATTCCAAATGGCTTAGCGAAAAATAATCGAGTGGCGGCCGGACTCCTAGCAAGATTTTGGTACCTATAACTCTTGATATAGGTTTTTATATAAGAACCAACTTAATCGTATATAATGCACAGATTGGCTATATACGTTCCAAAGTCATTGCGAGTTTTTATTCACACAATTACGATTGATTTTCACTACTGTAAAAATTATCGTATACAATGCATTCAATATAACATTTTTCGACAATAATTTGACAAAGTTTGATGTGCAATGCGATTTAGATTTTTGATGGACGTAAATGCGACTTAATTTGCTGTTTGTTATACGATATGTGATTAACTGGGCTATTTCCACGCAAGGTGCCGACAAGCGTTTGGATACAGTTAGTTATTGGAAAGGCGCATTGGGAAAAGAAAATTGGAAAATTACCGAGGGTCGTGGGTTCGAGTCCCATCGAAGGGAAGGTGGTTACCTCCAATACATTTTTCAAATCAATATCGCTAGTCAAGCTGAAAACCGAAATTGGGGACCATCGAAATTGGATTTTTCTCGCAATCCGTACGTTAAATCTAACTTCGCTAGTAGTGCGCTACTCTAATAAGAGTTTTCACAACATTGCACAATAGTTGGGTCAAATTTCACGACATAAATCGATAACTCGAAAACCATCAGTGCTAGAGTTTTGACGTCTTCAGAAGACATGATCTGCAAGAAAAGATCTTCTTCTTCTTCTCTTCTTATAGGCATTACATCCCCACACTGGGACAGAGCCTCCTTGCAGCTTAGTGTTCATTAGGCACTTCCACAGTTATTGACTGCGAGGTTTCTAAGCCAAGTTACCATTTTTGCATTCGTATATCATGAGGCTAACACGATGATACTTTTATGCCCAGGGAAGTCGAGAAAATTTTCAATCCGAAAATTGCCTAGACCGGCACCGGGAATCGAACCCAGCCACCCTCAGCATGGTCTTGCTTTGTAGCCGCGCGTCTTACCGCACGGCTAAGGAGGGCCCCATCTATTTTTGAAAGAAAAGATCTATTTTTGGTATAAAGTTCCATTAGGGTGGCCCTTTTTTGAATTTTTTTTTGAAGATTTATTTTTTCAATCTTTTGAGTTAGGAGATGATTTTATCCTGCAAAGTTGTAGAAAATTTAATTCTAAGCATTTTTTTTTATGACAAAATTACTAAATTTAGATAGGGTGGCCCGAAAAAATAGTTTTTAGCTTCCACTTTCATCAATACAAAATATTTTCAAAAACTGTTTTAGCATCGCTTCAAGGGTCTTTGGATAGCGCATCTTTTAGTTACATAAGATGGTTGATAGCTTCATTTTCAAGCATATTATAAGCGTTTTTTCATAAAAAAGTGATAAAAATGCTTAGAATTAAATTCTCTACATTTTTGTAGAATAAAATGATTTCCTAACTCAAATGATTAAAAACATACATCTCCAAAACAATGTCACAAAAGAGCCTCCCTAATGGAAACTTACACCAAAATAGATCTCTTTTTGCAGATAATTTCTTCTGAAGACATCAAAACTCTAGCACTGATGGTTTTCGAGTTATCCATTTATGTCGTGAAAATTGACGAAACCGATCATTGTGCATTGTAAAGAAAATTTGGTTCTTCTTAGGAAAATTAGGAAAATTCGCTACATACGATTGAGTGTTGCACTTTGAAGAAAGTTCATTTCGGATAGTCGGATCAACCTTCTTTTGTATAAAATGGTGGCTTTTACACAAAATCGATGAAGACGCCACCTCGCCTCAGTGGAAACTATCTACGGCAACCACCCATCGGCGAACGTCGCTCGGACAGACAGATACCATGAGAGAATGTTTTGTAATATGAAGAAACTTCGTGTTGAGTCAAATTTCTGTTGTTATTCTTCACAACAATACGCATCTTAGATAACCAACAGCTCATAACCAAATTCAGAGTCTTGCGAGAAAATTTCATAGGATTCTTAGAATTTGTCATTCTCCCAACGGTCCGTTGTCTGCGGAATCCCGATCAAAATGGTTCGCGCGCTCCTGAAAGCAGCCTTCCTATATCTAATGAAGTAATTCCATTAACCCCGTCCCATTATTAATCGTTATGAGTGCACATTTTATTTACACCCATATCAGATCACAAAGGGCGGGCCTAACGGGCTAAATTTATTGAAAGCTGCTTTTCGGCGCGCTGCTAGCATTTTGATCGGGATTCCGCACTCTGCAGAGTGCGGTTGAACAGCATTTAAACTTGTTCTATACAGCTGTGGCAATAACTAACACGAAATGAGCGAGAATCACCATTTTTCTGTGGGGCTGCCTATCTGATTCTGTTTTTTCGCACTTGTATACAAGTTTGATAAATTTGTTATCATGGCTTGTTACACGGTTAGAAAAAAGTACCTAATTTTAGGTACTTTTTTTCTCTTGCATCTCCCTCCCTCTTCCCTTTGTTGTCATAAAATGAAGAGCAAAACCACTCAACAAGGGCATTAAAGTGTGGGAACCCAACGTTGAGTAATCTCATGTTTACAAAAGTTGAGTGTAATTTACCTAATTTTGGCTAGTCTCTATTTAAAATTAAGTATATTTTACCTAATATTAAGTGAATTTTACTTAATTTCAACAGAAAATTACTTAATTTTGGGTTCCCACACTGAACCCCCGATTTGAGTGAAAAGTACCTAATATTAGGTACTTTTTTCTAACCGTGTATGATTCGGAACAGTTTTTGCCTCTCTTTTATTGTGTATCTGGAATAAATTTATACCGCTTTTTATACCGAAGTTGGATTTTTCTCCAGATACACGCAACTTTCCCAACTTCGGAAGTAGTGCGCTGGATTCCCCTAAAAATGCGCTAAACAACGCATCTATTAGTTTGACAGATAAAACTTAGGAAGAAAGTTCGGTTCGGAAGTCCGGACTTCCGAATTCTAAGTTGGTGCTACGCCGACAATATCGTTGTTCGTTATCTATTGAGAGCGATTTCTGCAAACCCTGCCCCTAACTTATTTTTAATGGCGTTTTCTAGCAGTTTTTATAATTATTTAGACATAGGTAATTGATAGAAATAATGAGTTTTATTAAAATTTTTATTTATTGGGCATGTCTAGTTATTGTACACATGCTTTTTGGAACTAAACGTTGACCGAATGGCTTGCAACAAGTTGCATTCGACGTGGAATCCTGTCCTATTGTTTTCTGGTTAATATTGGTCAAATCGGACTATGGGATCAACATTTATGGCCAAAATATTTTTTTATAATGAACGAGAAAGGCACCATTTCCGCTAGGGTGATTAATCAGGGTTTTTGTGTATCAATCACACATGAACTCAAATTTGAGTTTCTAGACACATACAGTGGCACGAGCCGAAAGGAAACGAAATAGAGCAACGTTTCATATGCGTTGAATAGTTTTATTTTTTTAACTAAAAAAAATAACGACGCTGAAACACAAACAGCTAATTCATCATTCCTTTGCCATACATAGGAACTCTGTACAATTTATTATAACCTGTAAAACATTCGATCAATGTCGCGGTGGTTTTGAATTAACAAAGGGAAAGGTTGTACGCTCGGTTCTGACGGATACTCTAAAGGCCAGAAATTGTTTTTATTTTTTTATTTTTGTTTGTTAAAAATTTAAAAAATATTGGCAATTTTTGAATCGCTGTGTGGTGAACTTTTCCGTTTCTATCATCCATGTTCTACGAATACATTTAAAAGGTATTCAATGGTTTTAAAAATATTACGCAATTAAATTTGGTTATAGCTACATAGGAAGCACAAAAAAATAGCAAACCAATTCATATGTGCTGCGTGCATTTGGCTTACTTTGAGAGAAACCAATTCCAACGCCAAATGTGAATTACTCCGAATTTGTTTATATCTATCGAAGAAGAAGAAACAAAAGCGAAACAGCAACTAGAAATTCGATACGACCGCAAGGTCACAAGAAGTAGGAACCGATCGGACGGTGGATGACCGAGTTGGATCCACCGGGCGGCTGAAGCGTGTTTAGCGGATCTGGTCTTGAATTATTTGAACGATTCGTCATTCTCGATGATTGCCTTTTTGGTGTTGCTGACCAGAGAGTCAGCCAATGCCGTCGTGTCAAGCCGCGATCGGGCGGTCAACAAGAAATGATGCATGTTGTGTCCATCAACCGCGCGCGCGATGATGATGATGATCCACGGCGATTGGTACTTGCCTGCCTATGATACCGCGTCTCGTCCGATGGAATGCGGCGGGAGACGTCAGCAGTGTACGGATAAGACTTACTGAAAATAACCCGAACTACAGAGTCGCTAATTTGTGGTTTGCTGGTGGAACTGGTTACACAGTGACTCAGTATAATGGGGCGACCTTCTTGAACGCAAAACTTGTTTCAGAGGTGATTCTGAGATGAGGAATAGGAATAGGGTTTTCACCGTAGCACATATTTAGCCGGTTTTGGGAATCCCTAGTTGGAATCTTGAGATTTGGAGTGAAGGGGATTGTTAGTCGCAATTATAAGTGAGTGAGTGTTTCATACAAATGCTGACGAGTTACAGTGCGAGTCAGAAACTAAAAAATTGTTTATTTACATAGGTTTACGAATCAGAGCAAACTTCGTGACATCAAATTGCACGCGTTTCTCAGATACTGTTGCTAACTAAAATTAAAACTGAATCACCCGTTTACGTTTAGATTTTCTAATACAGGAGTGTCGTTGTAGTCGATGACGGATTTTTCTACTGACGTTATATATTTTGACAAATGCGTACCCATGTTGTTGTATACGAAAATAGAAAACCTAATAACAATCCTCTTAGGAGAAATATGCATAAAATGCGCCATCACGGTATCTTGGTTATCTACCCAAATTTTGTCGCAAAATCGTGAGAGTCTGAAGCCAATTAACGTTTGCAACTCGTTTCACGAAAAAACTTAAAAAATAAAATGTTTTTATGGCTCTTTCCGATGCAACCGCCAACGATGCAAAACACATTTTTCCTTATCATAATCTGTCTTAAACATTGACTGCCTAACGGTATAAGACTGACTTATGCAAAATAGTGTGACAATTTCAATGAAAAGTATTGGAATATTTTGATTATCATTTTTGGGTGGCGCATATTGCCCAGCGTCGTTAATTTTAAATTTTAAAACACTATTTTGGAATAAAATAGTTTGCTAGTAAAATGGTTGGATTTTCTAAAAAAACTGATATGTTAGATTATCGATAAACACTTCGAAAATACATTGCTTCGGATGAAATCATAGTTAAATTAAGAGACTTGCTTAGAAGGCGCATATTGACTATACTTCCCCTATATCGTTACTCTTTTTTGTTTACTCACGCTTTAACTCGCGAAAATATTATCTGATTCGCAAGACTTGTTGTCGGATCGATTCATGTTTGGGTTGGCAGTGTTCATATATGTATAGGAAAGTGTGGAAAATTTCACTAAAAATTTGCTAAGTTGTTGAAAAAACCAACAAGATCGCACTAAAATTGATCAATAGTGCGGAACTGGAATAAACGCAGCTTTTGTCTTTTGAACCGCCAAATCAGCACAGCACATTCTGCTATATATAAAAATGTAGTTACATATAGTGTAACACCAACACTCCGAATTATAGTTAACCGTATACTTAATTTTTAACGTATGCCGGTCGGGAAGAAGAAGTGTATCGATGGTAAAATATGTTGGTTGGGTACATTCGCATACATAATTTCCATACAGCCAGGTTCCATTCACGTTGTAGCTTGGTTCTTCAATTCATACTTGCCATTTAATATTCCGTAATCGCTTTTAAGCTTGCTGTATCGATTTCCACGCCAATCAATTCACTAATAAATTTCATAATTTTAATGCATTCAACGAATTTGGGATCGTGCCTTGCAAGCCAAATGAAAGTGTTTCGCATTGCAAAAGAAAGCTTCCACCCGACGCACACTGGGACAGCCCTGGTTCAAACATGGAATAAACCTCTCAGTTATTGGAATGATTAAATTGACCATGGGTGTCTTCAGCGAAGTTTCAATGTACATCAATGCCAACATTTTGGTCAATATTCACCATTTTTAGCGATAATCGCATAAAAGTCCCATACGCCAAATTGGCCAAACAGCGTTTTTAAAGTGTGATTTCTTCAGAAGTTTCTTGTCAGTTAATTTTGATGAACCTTGCTAAAAATATCAAATTTCCAGAGCCTACTGTGATGATTTATTTGGTTATTTTGAAAAGAAAGACCAAAAAATGAAATTTGATCAGTAATTGTACTTTTTCAACACTTTTACTATTGGATATTATTCAAAATCATAGATATTGGTAAAATACACGATTCGTGGCGGTTATCCAGTTAGAAAAAATGATTTTTGGCGATTAATCGTGGAAAAAAGGCTAATTTATGGTATTTTTCACATATGCCGATTATGCGATGGGGCAGAGACGGGCAGCTGTTTTAATCGGTAATGGACAGACAAATTCACGCCCTTTCAGATAAACACTTTCCCAAAGACATGATATTCGATGATTTTTTTTTAAATTAATTTTACTGAATGCCGGTACTAATGCTATAAGGAGGTATTTTATAGCGATTATCGCTAAAAATGATGAGTATTGACCAAAATATCGGCATTAATGTATATTGAAACTTCGCTGAAGATACCTATGGTCAATTTCATCATCTTAATGACTGAGAGGTTTATTCCATGTTTGAACCAGGGCTGCCCCAGTGTGCGACGATGCATGCACGCAACCGCACTAGCACTGAACGGCGGAGAATGTGGTCAGTAGAATAACAGAATAGCGATACGGCTGCCGAAGCCTAGGGACACATTCAAATTGTTTGAAGGATCGGTTGCTTATTATTTCAAAGATTTTTTTCTACACCCAAGCTGCGACTGTTAGATTTTCTCACAATTCTGTATAAGATCCTACCAAAATCTGTATAAGAACTGGGCATAAGCGAAATTGTTAGATTCTTATACAAAAAATGTAGGTCATTGTACAAAAAAGGTCTCATACAATATTTGCATAAGAATATAGCATTTCGCATATGTCCAGTCTTATACAGGTTTTGGTAGATTATTAGGGTAACGGTACCAATAGTGGAGGTATTAGTAGATCCACAAAAGAAAATATTTTTAAAAAATTGATAATTATGGGAAATTTACTGCTTTATTATCTTAGTCAACAGATAAACTAATAAATTTGCTAACAAAAGTGAGATAGATGTCATTTAACATCAACAATTATCAAATATTGCTTGCACCACTATGGGTACACTGTTCCTTTAGTGGCGGTAAAAAATAATTTTGGTTCCTATAGTGGTGCTATCCATTGGTTTCTTATGAGACTCGCCACTATTGGTACAGTTGCACCACTATAGGTGCAAGGGAGTCAATTTTGTTAAGAAAAATCATTGTTTTCAATAGTTTTTCAAGCGAAATCTTAACATAAGTTGCATTTAACAGGATATTTAAAGCACGACGCATCAACTGAAACCATCGTAAAGTGTATAAATATGATAAATCTCATTGAAACCCCACTACCTCCACTATTGGTGCTACCTCCACTAAGGGTACGGTTACCCTATACAGAATTTGTTAGAAAATCTAACAACCATAGATTGGGTGTATTTGATTGGCAGTCACGGATTGTAGTTATAAATGTAGTAAGTCATATTAGCATCTTTATGAGTAACAATAATGAACGAAATTATGGTACCACTTTTTTTTATTGTCGAAAACTTGAATTATGCTGACCGACATTCGGTCGGTGTATGTTGCTACGATGAAGATATTGCCAAAGAGTATCCACAAGGTAGTTATTTTGAAGCATACGATATTGCTCATTGTCACAGACTTTTTCGAATCTTGCTTCGAAAACACTATTAAGTGACGTCATACGCCATATAGCAATGATGTGAGCTAAAAGTTTAGGTAATCGACGAGGAATTCCCCAGAGTTCATCCAGAGCGGTTCAACAAGGTTTATAATTCATCTTATGCTCACTTAAGAGCATTATGCATCACTGACAACGATCTTGACCACGCGCAACAGTTTAACATAGTTACCGGCAGACTAAAGGTGCGTCATATATTTACCTGCTGAGGCTTCAAGGTAACACATGAGCCACTCAAATCCATACCGGCTTCAACGGGCGATCTTAAATCTCTTGGCGTAGTACGTCAGTCGGTTAATTGAGCCAACCACGTAGACCTAATCTATCGCACACGGATGATGGGGGCTTAATTGTTTGGACGTTGCTTGGAGTACCCTCAGTTGATCGGAGTAGGTTAAAATTGCGTTAGTGATTAGCTGTGGTTGCGTGCACCACCACTAGCTGCTATCGGGTGAAGGTTGCTTGAATAATTAATTGCAAATCTGATAGGCGGGTTCTTCTATGTCATCTGGTACTTTTACGATCGATGTGAGTACAGCTGGACTGGGGTGATTGTTGGTTGGAACACTTTTTTGCCAAATAATTCTTAGCCTTGTGGATCGTATCACAGATTATTCAGCAAATTAAACCATCGAAAAAAAATATGTGTGAAGATATTCAACGCTAAATTCTTAAAAGGTGTTTGATTTTTACTTCAATTTATTTGTCTCTTTGATCTATCGAATAGTTTCCCAATTCTTCTAGAAGTAAGTGACTCCAATGAAAATAGTCTTTTCGTCATAGTCACGAAAACCAATAAAAGGGACACTTTTTTTGCAAAACTCATCCTTACTAGAGAAACGTTCTACTATAGTGGAGTTTTAGCAAATGGACGTTGCTCGTAAGTTCCAACCTACATCAATCAATGTTTTCCCCGGAAAACTGAGAAATTACCCAAAGTATGTTCGCCGAGATGGTGATGCTCAGATAGCTTTAGGCTTTTTTCGGCGGCGTGAACCGGCGCGGATGAGAAAATCAATTTGAACGCGTGTATTTGGATTCACACGGTACTAATCACCCGTATAAAAATCGACTTCAGTTTAAATTGTAATAAAGCTATGTCCATTTAGAATCCGGAATAATAAAATCATCTGTATCTCGGTAAAGGATTGACGTACAAATAAGGTTAATACATCAAAACAAGGGTAATTCACTGTACTTTAAGGAAAAAAATATTGATACAAATCATTTCTTCTTGTTTCTGATGAAAACCCTCCTCAGCCGTGCGGTAAGACGCGCGGCTACAAAGCAAGACCATGCTGAGGGTGGCTGGGTTCGATTCCCGGTGTCGGTCTAGACAATTTTCGGATTGGAAATTGTCTCGACTTCCCTGGGCATAAGAGTATCATCGTGTTAGCCTCATGATATACGAATGCAAAAATGGTAACCTGGCTTAGAAACCTCGCAGTTAATAACTGTGGAAGTGCTTAATGAACACTAAGCTGCGAGGCGGCTCTGTCCCAGTGTGGGGATGTAATGCCAATAAGAAGAAAAAATCAAAAGTTGCACACCTCCGGAGTCAACTTCCTTGACACATTTGTTCCACATTTTGGTCATCTGAGTCGCGTCCCTATCTGTTTTTCCACTTTTCTTAAGCTTCCGCTTCATTACTGCCCAAAATGTCTCGATGGGCCGGAGCTGTGGGCAGTTGCGTGGATTTATGTTTTTATCGATGAAATCTTCGTTATTATTGCGGTACCACTGGATGACTTCCCGGCTGTAGTGGTAACTCGCCAAATCTGGCCAAAACTTCACGGGATCTTTATGGGCTTTATGGAAGGTAGACCACGGTTTTTGAGACATTCCTCCTAGTACAGCTTCAAGGCATCGTCTTATTCGTCAAAAACACTTAGGTCTTTGCTCC
Source organism: Armigeres subalbatus (assembly GCF_024139115.2). Lineage (NCBI taxonomy): Eukaryota > Metazoa > Arthropoda > Insecta > Diptera > Culicidae > Armigeres > Armigeres subalbatus. The sequence goes on along the minus strand of NC_085140.1, from coordinate 185,538,524 downwards.
ACAGCTACATATCCCTTGCCAAAATCATCTGTTTTTTTTTTGCAAGTTTGTACAAAGAGCAAACTTAAACTTCGCAGGAACTACTCCTCGTGCCGTTGCCATGTAGATTTTTTGGCTAGGAAGCTGTCCGAAATCCATTTTGACGTAGGTTCCATCGTCGATGAGCAGGATTATCAACGTGGGTGTGGAGATTTTTTTCAATTTATATCAATTCATACATACATTTGTTGTAGGACCTCCTCAGTTATAGGATCGGGGGATATCCGATGCGATTTGTGATCAATTAAATCTGTTAAACAAAATCTTGTGCAGAAAAACGATCCTAGGATCTTAACCTGGCTGCTACAACTTTCACGGAAGAAACTTCGTGATGTCGACGGTTCCAAAGGACCAGGTGAAGATGGCCTCTCACCGTTATTCATCAAAGAGTGCTCCGATTCACTTGCTCTACCAGCTGCACTGCTTTTCAATCGCTCAATCGTAGAGAAAACATTCCCTTCGACTTGGAAAAGATCTTCAATAACTCCCATTCATAAATCCGGAAATGTGCACGACGTTCAAAACTACAGGGGAATCTTTATTCTCAGCTGCCTCGCTAAAGTTTTCGAAAGTATGATGCTGGATTTTATATACCCAGCAGTTCAACACATCATAGTTACCGAACAACATGGATTAATTAAGAAACGGTCGACTACTACGAATCTTATGAGTTATGTGTCTATGCAAATCGATTCTGTGTATGTGGACTTTTCGAAGGCTAACGAAGGAAACTCAGAAGAATCGGCTTCCCTGACTGGTTAGCCACTTGGATCGCTTCATACCCCGACAACCGTTATGCATCTGTGAAACTCGGGACAGTCAGGTCGGTTCCTTTCCGTATTACGTCCGGAGTGCCGCAAGGAAGTCACCTTGGGCCCCTACTTTTTGTGCTTTTTGTGAACGATTTATGCAGCGAATTAAAATCTTCAAAATTAATGTATGCCGACGACTTGAAAATGTTTCGAGCCGTAACGTCGCTGGTGGATTGTTGCGCGTTGCAAGCCGATGTTGATAAGCTTTCGGACTGATGTGACAGAAATGGAATGACGGCGAATGTAAACAAATGTAACATTATCACGTTCACACGTCTGCGCTCTCCAATAATGTTCGAATACACTATGCACGACCTAATTTTGAATCGAGTCTCGCTCATCAAAGATTTAGGTGTTTCACTGGACAGTAAACTCCGTTTTAGTGAGCACATCTCAACCACAACAGCTAAAGCTTTTGCCATATTGGGACTTATGAGGCGCAACACCCGAGATTTCAGCGATATTTACTGCCTCAGGACGTTGTATACATCTCTGGTTCGTAGTATTCTGGAGTACGGTGTAGTCGTATGGGCACCGTATCACGCAACGCAAATAGCAAGAATCAAACATGTTTAGAAAGCTTTCATCAGATTTGCGCTACGAATGCTTCCCTGGCGTAATAGACGTGAGGTGTCTCCGCTGTGAACTCGTGAGTTTTCCTACATTGAGGAGTAGGAGAATGCTTCTCCATAGGCTCTTCGTATCCGACCTTCTGCAAAACAACATCGACTGTCCTGATCCCTTGGCGAAACTCCGTTTTAATGCCCCCGAAAAAGCAAATGGGCAAAAAAAAATCCGTTTGACGTTTGTTGTGAATGTTTTAATGTCATCAGTCATTTGCATGATTTTAATTTAAGTAAACGGATGTTCAAGTCCCGTATTAGTTTTTAAGCTTTTAAGTCTGTACGATGAATAACATAGTCGAAGACTGTAAATAAATAAATAAAAATAAATAAAATGGAATATTTTTTGGTGGCACTTGGTGCGATTTGGCGGAACCCCGACCATTTAATAGTCAATTGCCGACGACACTAATCAGTGCCTGATTACAAAATGTTATTTAAATAAAAACTATTTTATTGTTCCCTGATTTTGATGAATTAAATTTTATCAATAAATTCTGCTTCCCTTTTCGTAACCCCTGAGCAGTGTTGAGAATTTGATTTCGGTGTCACAGTTCTTCCTAAAGTTATCAAACATACTGAAGGAATTGTGATTTACGCAGAGAATTCCCCAAGGAATTGCTTGAGGTAGTTCTGAAAGAATTCATATGGGAATTTCAGGAAAAATGGTCAAGTAGCTTACTAAACAACCCCTAGAGGAATTTCTAAGAAATATCCGAAAGAATTCCTAGAAGAATTTCCCGAAGGAATTCCAAAGAAATTTTTAAGCAAATTCCCAAAGCTTAAAGAAATTCCCGAAGGAATTTGTAAATGAATTTCAGAAGGAATTTTTAAAATTAATTCTAAAACAATTTTGAATTTTGAATTTGAATTTGAAACTTCTAAAATATTTTCTGTAAATATTTCAAAAAAAAATTAAGGATTTCAGAAAGGTATTTTCAAAGAGAATTTGGAAAGAATTTCCAAATTCTTCTACGAAGCAATTCATGATTGAATTGGCTAATGAATTCCTGAAGCAATTCCAAAGGAATTTCCTAAAGATAAATTTGTTAAAAGACGAGTTTGTATTATTTCATTTAATTCCACTTCTGGAGGAAGTTCTTAAACGATTCCTGAGGGAAGTTTTGAAACAGTTCTTAGAAATCCTTTTTGAATTTTTGGAGGAATATGTTGAGAAATTTCAACATTTATTAAATGCCTAGATTTATTTCCAAAATAAAATTTCGGCAGATTTTCCGAAGAAATCCCTAAAGGAATTTCTGAACGAAGTCTTGTCGAAATTTCCAAAAGAATTATTGGAATATATGGAATACGTGAGAGAAATTCCGAAATAATTCCTAAGGGAAATTACAAGAAATACCCGAAAGAATTTGGGAAAGACTTTCTGGAATTCGTTTCCGGAGTAGTTTTTGTAGAACTCTTTGAGGCAATTTTCGAGGGAATTACCGGGCGAATCTTCAATAGAATTTCTGGAAGAAATTGCGAATAGATTACTGAAAAAATCCAAAGGAATTCCTGGAGATATCTAGAAATTACTTCAGAAATACCAGTACAGGACGGACTCGATTATGCGAAGTGTTGAAAAAAATCCTCCGGATAATCAGGCCACTTTTTTTGTTGCTGAAAATATAACTTTTGTTCAAATAATCTTTATTCCAGTAAAATAAAAGCTTAGAAAATATCCCGTTGGTTCGTGCACGGGTTCTGATGGGTTTGGTCGGCGACGTTTTCGGCGTCAAGCCGAATACCATTTAGTCACCACCGGTGTGAAGCGTTGTGGCGAGCTTTTCTATTGCGTTTGTTACCTTAAGATTTTTCAGAATATTTTTAAGATTTTTTCATTTTCGCCGGAAAAATCTAATCCCTAGGAAAATAATCCAAGCTTTTCGGATTTTTGACGAGAAATACTCTGAAGTTTCTAGGTAGATTTCTTTGAAATTTTTACGGGAGATTCTCTAGAGTATTTTTTTCCAAAAGCAGATTTTATAGAATTTCCACATAAAAATTGGTATTTGTAATGGATTTTTTTTTATTTTCACGGGAAATTGTTTCAAATTTTTAAGGGAAATGGTTCAGATATTCTTCGGAATTTCCACAGAAAATGTCACTTGCTGAACAAGTAATACGGCCAAAAATGTCGACCAGGAGGGTTTGTGGCGTTTCGGTCCTTCTCGTCGATTGACGAAAGTCATTCGATGGAAATCTTTCTTTTCAAATGGCACTTGACCGAATAACATGTTGAGCCAAGAGTTATCTATCCAACTTCCATTAGGGAGAAATGGTTATCAGGTCGAAAACAGTTTGGCCGGAAAAGTCATTTGGCTGAAAGCGACATTCGGGCGAAGTGGTCATAAGAACCACGAACTGACAATTTGGCTGGAAAAGTTGTTTTCCCCAACAGATCGTTTGTCCGAGAATGGCGTTTGGCCGAAAATGTCGTTAGGCCAAACGGACCAAAATCCTGAAAATGTCATTTGCCATATCGTCATATGGACAGAAATATAACATCATTCGGCTAAATGGCCCTTTCTGCTAAATGAGAATTTCTACTGGCTTTTTGATATAAGTCTGGCACATATTGGGTACGTTACGGCTGCGTTTGCCTTGATTTTGTGTTATGTTGTGCCAAACACGACTAATATTTTTATCTTTGTATGATGGGTAAATATATGACTCCGGATAATCGAGCCATTTTCGGTTTATCGAGCCTCCGGTTAATTGAGCCTCCAGATAATCGGGTCCACCCTGTAGGCATTTTCTCTGAAATTACATTAGGAATTTCTTCGTAAATTCCTTTGAGAATTCCTCCGGAAATTCATTCAAAAATTCCTTTTAAAAATATGTACCTTTAAAAACTCTTTTAGCAGTTCTTTCAGAAATTATTTTCGAAAATCCTTTCAGGTTCTCTTTTGGAAATATCTGCACAAAACTCATAATGACTTTCTTTAAAAACTCCACTAAAAATTCATTTGAGAAATCCTCCGGATTTTTTTTCTTAAATAATCTAAAAATTATTTCCTTTACTAATTAATTTTTCTAAAGAATTCCTAAGATAAACACTAAAAGACTTTCAGAAAGAATTATTTAAAGAAAATCCGAATGTATTACTGAACGATTTTCGGAAAGAACACATGAAGGCATTTTTTAAGAAATTCTGAAAGAATTTCCGGAGAATGTTCTAAATGAATTGCTGGAAGAAGTTCTGAGAAATCTCTTATGCAATATCTTGAAAATTTTATTTAAGGAATTCATGGAATAATTGCCAAAGAATTTTATAAGGAGAAATTTCCGAAGGGATTCTCTAAGAAATTTGCAAAGGTGTTGCTTAAAAAAAAGAAGGATTTCCTATGCAATTTTGGAGAAAGCTAAATAAGCCTCCAAATGCGATCTTCAAGAAGGGTCCTAAGGAATTCCCAAAGTAATTTTCGTAGGAACTTCTGCAACAACTTGTATGCATTCCTCAAAGAATCCCGAATAAAATTCGAAAAAGATTTTGTGAAGTAATCGGTATAGAAATTCTGAAGGAATCTTCGGAGAAATTTCGTAAGGAATTTCCAAAGAAATGCATAAAACAATTTCCGGAAGAATTCCTGTAAATTTCTAGAGTTTTTTTAATGGAACTTTTCGGAGGAATTTTCTGGGGGAATTTCCAAAGAAATTTCTTGATTAATTTCCGATGTATTTTCTGGAGAATTTTTCGAAGGAGTCCCTGGAAGAAATTCCAAAGGAAATCTGAAATAAATATCGAAACGATACTTCTTCGAATATTCTCGGGAATTCCAGGAATGGATGTTTTTAAAGAAAATTTTTCTAGAGCTCATATAATAAAGTATTCACAATAAAGAAGTAACAATTTCAAGACAATAAAACAAAATTAATATTTCTAGATGTTTGAAACTGCCTGAAACTAAATAATAAACTAAATAATTTTACTAAATACTAAGCGGCGAGGCGACAACATCCCAGTTCTGGGTTACAGTGGCAGTTAATAAGAAAAGAAGAAGCGTTTTCAACTGATGCTCGTAATATACTAAGTGGTTTTGTCAATCATATTCAAAAATTGAATTCAAAATAAAAATTTGTTACCCGGGATACAAAAACACTGGGAAAGCATTTTCAGTAGGGATTTAATTATTTTGTTAAATTTTGCAACAGTCCTAAAAGCACGAACCTAAAAACAAAGAAAACAGGTCTGGTTGATTTTAATAATTAACAAAAAAAAACTGGGAAAGCATTTTCAGTAGGGATTTAATTATTTTGCTAAATTTTGCAACTTTCCTAAAAGCACGAACCTAAAAACAAAGAAAACAGGTCTGGTTGATTTTAATAATTAACAAAAAAAACTGGGAAAGCATTATCAGTAGGAATTATTTATTTTGCTAAATTTTGCAACTGTCCTAAAAGCACGAACCTTAAAACAAAGAAAACAGGCCTGGTTGATTTTAAGTAAATATTGTCAAGATAATGAATGTTCTGCTAAACTTGAAATTCCAGACCTACAATGATTTGCCTACACCTATCCCAGATAAAGCAAGACCATGCTGAGAGTGGCTGCGTTCGATTCCCGGTGCCGGTCTAGGCAATTTTCGGTTTGGAAATTGTCTCGACTTCCCGTTGCAGAAAAGTATCATCGTGTTAGCCTCATGATATACAAATGCAAAAATGGTAACTTGGCTTAGAAACCTCGCGGTTAATAACTGTGGACGTGCTGAATGAACACTAAACAGTGAGGCGGCAATGTCCTAATAGAGGAGGCAATGCCAATGAAAAGAAGAAGAATCCCAGATCCTATAAGAAATGGGGGAGGGGGGTGGTTTGTTGTTTTGGGTTTCTTTGGTCATGTATCCAGGTCCTCATAAAAGCTTATGTGCCACAACAAACATATTTGGCGAGTCACCTACAAGTTTAGGTGCCCGATTTTACTAGATAAAGCCTTCTTCAACCTCAAATTAATCAACGAACTTTTTCATTAACCAAGACAATGTAAGCCACTACATCACCAAAGACACCATCACTTGAGGTAGATTTGAAATTAAATTAACATCATTTATGAATTGTCATAAGAAAGAGTTGAGTACTACCCCAATTAATTCCACCACGTATTGATTTACAGATACGTATTTCGACTCAACTGTTAGGCTATGATACATATATGATATGATAATAAAACCATTTTTAATGGGTTGTCAGCATAAAACATGAAAAATCTCCAACAGTAACGGAATTACGATCTTGGTGTCTTCTACAAAGTTACAACTTTTATGAAGAATCAAACCTTATATGTTGTGAAGTGAAAAAAAAACTCATCTCACTTTGATTGATTCCTTGACCAATCAGCTGAATACCTCCAAAGCAGCGCATTAACTGATAAAATGTGTCGAAAACACCATCATGCCTAATGAAGGAACTTTTAAATAAACGCGCTAAAAACACGATTTTAGCCACTGTGGTATGGCATGACCTATACCATGGAACAAAATACGGTAAATCGACATGGATCAATGAAAATTTAAATTTTAGAATTGAATTCGAGTTTCTTACGAGAGTCTTTAGATTTTGGTAATCCGTCTCAGCTTTAAATTTAACTTCTGATCCCTTCCACCAAAGAAGACAATCGTAATGACGGTGGAAGGATCATTGAAAGAGGGGAGTGGTGGTATGGGGGAATGGGTAATGTTTAGTTATCGATCAACTCAGTGTAATTTCTGAACCCCTTAACCGAATTCCATCAATGTTGGGACACATATTTTTTATCCTTAGCAGACGATTATCGATAGAGTTTGAAGGTGATTTCTTGCACACGGTTTGAACAATCCATCTTCGAAGCGTTATGACATTTTTCGTAGACTTACCCGCAACGTCTTTCGGCATCCTTCAGACTATATTCGAACGTATTGAGTGACGTAATTGGCGATAAATTGAAGCCTATAGGAGCAAAAAATGCAAAAAAGTATCTTTTGCATAGCTGATGGGTGTTATATAAGTCGGATAAACCTTGATCTCACTTGATTGGATGAAGTTTGCGTTTTCCCATACAACTGCGCCCACTCTGTTGTACAATCCCCCAAAAACGGATTGCCCGAATTCCGAATTCCTTAAAAATAGCAAATCCTCGACAGTAACATTTTTTCGGGAATAACTTTTTTTTTCAGAGAATGACATTTTCCCGATATTCATATTTTACTGAAAATGACGTATCCCTGAAGGGAGCAACCTATTTAGCATTTGTTTGCCCAGTGAAAAGCAATGATTAATGTGTTTCCTTCTAGTTGGTGGATATCATTTCTTCTTCAGAGGTAGACATTTGCTCGGAATAAGGCAACGATGGATGTGATTACTGTTTTTTAAGCTGACTTTTGCCCGGGATATAGCAATGGTAAGCTTGATCCCCTCGTTAAAAATAGGCATTTGCTCGGAATAAGGCATCAGTGGATGTGATTTCTTCTTTGGAAGTAGGCGTTTGCCCGGATAGAGGCAGCAGTGGATTTGATCTTCGTCGGAAGTAGTTGCAGTTTCGATCGTCATCGGTGTATTTCCAAAAAAAAAAGCCTACCATTAGTATAAATTTATCAGAATATATCATCGATCTACTTTATGTTTGTGTGAAATACCTTAAATAGCCTTTTCTTTTCATCGGTTCCAAATTATACCAAATGGCGTTATGCCAAATGATTGTATCCAATTGGTTTTACCATTTTCCGATTGTACACAAGGGCGAATCAAACTGGCAATTTGGGTAAGATCGGGTACATACAGCATGTAAAGTATATAATCTTAGCATATACTAAATTGATACATTCTATAAATATTGCATTAAATAAACAGAAGTAAATTCTAAACAGAAGTAAAACTATTCACTCTAGCATTTTTTTGTGATTTTAAAGATATTTTATATGGTTCTTATACAAAGTTGCGAGATGATCTGTCATCCGCCAATTAAGTGTCTGTTCACCAGTTTCACTTGTATCAATGCGGCCATGTGCCGGCTGACCTCTTTTGCATAAACACTTATCAGCAGGTGAACTATTCTACTGGTTAACAGCCTTTGAAGCTTTCGATCACCATCGTAGATCGTAGTGTACACGCACGTTGAATCAGTATGCAGGTACGTGCTTTAAATGAAAATTGAAGCCGGAGTGCACGCGTTCATTGTTGATGTCATGATTTTCCAGATGCACATTCTTCCTTTGATCGATCAAACTTCCGCAAATAGTACACCATTAACATATAAAATAATTGCCTTGTTGAACAATGTTCATACAAGCTTTGTCGCTTGGCTTGGTTGTCTAGTTTATTGAGGAACATAATCGATATTTTTATTATAAAAGTGGATTAGTGAAAGCCAAGTTTTGACGTAATTGATTGGGATGCTCTAATGGAACATGAGGAGACCGGGTATATTTTTTTAATAAGGTCGAAGTAGAATACTTCCTTGTTTTCGATACGGATGCAGGGGTGCACCTCACAAGTTTGAAAAATAAGTCACGAAAAATGATAGATTACAGTAGTTAATAAGTCGCTCATTTTTCAACCGATTTTCATTTGTTTTCTACTAATCGATTAGAGATATTCGTAAGAATCCATAGCGGCTATTTAAAATAATCATTAGCAATAAATTTTTCATGATTCTTATACAAAAATGATAGTTTTGGGGAACTAGAAGACTCGTGGTTTGGTCGAGGTTGTAAGAATTAAATGCTTCCAAGCATTTGAAGATACAAACACGTTAGATATCCTGTTAGATTCGGCCACAAATTTAATAGTAGCAAATTTAATTAGTAGCAACCAATCCAACCGTTCCTTGTAGTTTATTTTATTAAAAAAAATCGATATTTGTTGAAATACATTTTTTCCTGTTTTGAATTTTTCCCAAAATTTTTGTATTGTATTTACTTTTGCTTCTTGGGTGAAACCAGATGTAATGTTTCATATGGAGCTATTCAATGTCATCAGCAAAGTCGCTATTTCGTAATTCACTTCTTTGGCCTTATAGACTTTCTAGATCTGAACTGAGTTAATGTTTGGAGCATCGTATATATTGTAAAGAATCTACAATACCGCTAGAAAGGTGCAGGGATGTATCATGATGCATCACAGATTCAAAGATATAATCGAAGCATGGTGTAGTGTCGGGTTTATTCTTTAGAGCATCGATGTCATAATTCAAGGATAGTTTGGATACTCTATAGACCATCATTTTACCCATAACCATCCTACTTTATATCTTCTTCGCTAGAAATGGAATTGTCAAAATTCGGTTGAGTTAAAGTGAGGTAGAGCGTAGATTTCTTCAGAAAATTTGTTTAAAGTTTAATATATGAAATATATGGAATCCATATATTTCATATATTTAACTTTAAACAAATTTGCTGAAGAAATCTACGCTCTAACTCTTAAAACCGAATTTTGACAATTCCATTTCTAGCGAAGAACATACAAAGTAGGAGGGTGGAATGGGCGTGGAATTGTATCCATAGTCTGCTGCATATATTATGCACCTGTATCTGGTTGAATACTGCTAAAAGTATAACTGTCTCATATAGATAGGAAATTAAGCGAAGAAGGGACAGTTATGCTTGCAGCGGCTGTGTTACTCACAAGCAATTAAATTCAAAAAGACCGCTGAGCCTATGGAAAAATGTCTCAAACGAATATCTGTGCTCCCAATATGTAAAGCTTTTCTAGAATAAGCTCAAACGGAAGTCATCTCGCCTCGTTCCGATGACGATGCACCGGAAAAATCCATTCATTACATCGAGTGCTTACGTGAGAAGCAACTTATATTCTCTGCAGACGAGCAAACCGGGTTCGTGTGTATAATTCGAAATCCATTATTACACTTTTTGTTTGTTTACGTTGCGGGCATCTCCGGTGATGGGATGATCTTTGTTTTCGCACGCTCGATTGCTGACGGCCATAGATATAGGCAGGCATGCTGTTGATGGTCAAGGCGAGAACGAGCCCTATAGCCAGCACTCAGCAACGTCTTTGAGGCCGCCATTCAACCGCCGTCGACAGGGAGATCTTATCAGAAGACGTGCAACATTATTCAAATCGGTTGTCATGAGATAGCTAATCGGGAGTCATATGAATAAAGGAACCCTCCGAGGATAAATCTTTGTAATAGAGGGTGGTCATTATGAATAAGTTATTAGGCAATGAGATGGGGTGTCACGTTTCCAGCTGAGATTTTAATGAATAATTAACAGATTTAACTGGGGGTTTAAATCATATGAATGGAACATCAGTCAGGATGCTAATTAGTTATCAGGTTTTATCGTTATGTTTTGTTATGGCATGCTTAGAATTGCGTATTATATGTGGAATCATGTTATGATGCAAATATACAAGGAATTTAATTTCTGTGGATATACATATGATATTTTGGTATATGACGTCTAATAATGTTGAAAGTATATCAAAACTACTTCAAAACAAACTGGTATTCTACGAAAGCAAAAACTGATTTTCTTGTAAATATCCTTTCGAGAAAACACTACTGAATAAGTGTGTTACGGAGTAAGATCTCCCAAACCAAGCCTTAGCTATTATTAGCAGCTTTAATAACATTTGCATAATTCAACAAAAATACGCCACTTATGCACGTAACATAGATCCAAACACATAATTGAAAGTGCAGGCTTCTTTTTGAACATGCACCTCCAAAAACGTTGCCGAAGGAACTTGTACTTACTATTTTGGACCGTCCGGTTTTCCTCTTTATTGTTATTGTTATTGAATTTGTTATGCAAAGTGTTAAAAATGTGTAGTATGCCTATCTGTCTACATGATCCAAAGCTCATACGAAGGCCACAAATTCATTTTTTTTAACTCCTAAGTAAATAACATTTTTGATTTTATTACGGTCATGAACACTAGAAATACTAGAATAAGAGATCGACGTTTACATTTTGCATCCATAAGATGGAAGCAAAAAGTTCAAGTGTTGCCAGTATCATTGACACGATTTCATGCATTTTCATACGTTGCCATTTCGACAGTTTTTCACTCCGCCGTGCGGTAAGATGCGCGGCTATAAAGCAAGACCATGCTGAAGGTGGCTGGATTCGATTCCCGGTACGGTGTAGAAAATTTTCGGGTTGGAAATTTTCTCGACTTCCCTGGGCATAAAAGTATCATCGTGTTAGCCCCATGATATACGTATGCAAAAATGGAAGCATGGCTTAGGAACCTCGCAGTTAATATCTGTGGAAGTAACACTAAGCTGCGAGGAGGCAATGTCCCTGTGGGGGATATAGAGTAGAGTGGGGCAAGAGTGCGCGTGGGGTAAGAGTACGTTTTCGATTTTTTGAAGTAATAAAAAAAGATAAACCAGCAGCACTGCATCAGTTTGACAGGTATTCTGGCCAACTATTATCATGTGTAATTGTAAACGATTTGAATAAACAACAAGGGAGATATGGAGTTAGATAACTGTTTGGTCATTTTGCTAAAAATAATTGGATTTCCGCATATATACGTTCAATCAGGTGAACATTATACCATTTCGATAACCTATTGTATAGAGTACTTTATGGTACAGAACACCAATCCGGTTGGTTTTCCAAGAAGTCAAAACCATTACTTGAATATTTTTTGGGACTGTGGGGTAAAAGTACGCAGGAACCGGTGGGGCAAGAGTACGCATATGAATCTTCAAGTTATGATGTCAAACCCGTATCTCCGGCCGAAATAAGACTTCTTCCAGAGCGTTAAGACCCACAACTAAGAAAAAAGGGACAGAATTCGAAATTATCACAAGTTTTTAGGATAAGTTGAAGTAATTCGGTGTTAGAAAGGACTTAGCGAACAAAGCACTGAAGCGAAATAATGAAATTGTATTAGGACTTGTTGTAACCCTAAACATAGTACGAAAAGACAATTTCATCTAAATGATAATTTCATTTAATCAAAAGAAACATTCATAAATTACGCAACGTTTAGCTGGGAGGGGTTGCGAGATGTGTGACGATCCATATAATTTTTAGAGGTTCATACAAATAGTGTAAGATAGGGGGGGAGGGGTGATGAAATAGCCAAATTTTACGTTACGTGATTGGTGGACTTTCTGTAAGGAAAATGCCTTTGTATATGCCACGCGAAACCTGATATATATTTTTACCTCTGTAGTTTTTTGTATATATAAAAATCAATGGTTTTTCGTATGAAAGTGCACATTTTTAGGACCCCCTCCCCCTTTGAGAGTTACGTTATTTTTAAACATTCCCTAATATATGCTCATTAAACATCAATTAAATCCAATTAAATCAGTCGAGTCAAGTACGAGACACTGAAGACGGCCTTACTGTTGAGGTCGAAATACGTATCTGTCAAGATACAATTAAGTGGTGGAATTCAATGGGATTGTATTAACTCGTGTTATGACAAGTGAAGACATTCCACTAAACAGCTCAAAATAATTTTCTTAACATCAATTAAATGTTATTAACTCTTATTTGTGTTAATATATACTCAAAGCACATGATTGGATAAATGCGTACTCTTACCCCACCCGATGCGCACTTTTACCTCACCGGTGGGGTAAGAGTGCGTTTTTCACTTGTCTTGCAATAAGGGTTCTACTAAACCGAATCTCAATAATTTCAATATTTTTTCCACTGGGTAACATAAAGGAAAAGTATATGAATTATCGACACAGATTTGATATGCAGAAGCTTGCTTCATAAGGGCCACATGATCGATTGAAAACTAAGTGCGTACTCTTGCCTCACTCTACTCTAATGCCAAGAAGAAGAATTTTGGTAACTGGTAATAGCTGATGGCAGTAGAGTAAAAAAAGTCACTTTTAAAATTCTGTTTTTTTTAGGTTATGTACCTCAATTAATTAAGATCCTAATTTAAGAACGGATAATAATAATCATGCTTGAATTAAAACGTAACCGGATCTCAATACTTAACAAAATAACTCAAATTACAAACGCTCAATTATTGCGCAACATTTCCCACTGACCTACTGGGGCATAACATAGTGCGAATGCTGAAAATTCAAAATTATTCATCTCCGGCTATAAACAATCATTTCAGCGTCAAATCATTATATAACAACAAGCCGAAAATGCACATTTTGTTTGTGTTCACCCGTCGTATGGTCCCAATCCAATCCATCTTCATCACGCTATTGAATTGATACAATGTCTGCTTTTGGCGAGTTTATAAGTCTGGTTTAATGGTATGCGATATATAGAATGATTTTGTTCGAAACGTGAAATACAATAACCAATGACATGACCAAGATGGTGAAAAGTGTTAGTAATCGAGATCTCAGCTATATCGCTCACCCCAAAGAAGGCACACGGGGCTGACACTATAATCACAATAACAAAACATCAGTCAACCCAGGTGGTAAAATAGCTCATGCGCTTTAGTTTAGTATGTGGAATGGGAAAAGTCTAATTTAAACGCTATTTTCGTCGCAACTTTGATTTAAGAGCTTTTCACTCAGCTCAAGTATTCTATATGATCTAATTTGACCTAATTTCCGTTGGAAAAAAAAAGACGGCAATACAATTTTACTCAGTCACTAAGTAGGTGAAAGTTAGAGTGTAGGACCAAGTTTTTGCTTCGAATTTAAGGAAGGTAGTGTACATTTCATTTCACTTCATCGTCAACTCATTTTGTTATACCATACATATGTGACGTTCTATTTCAAACCCAAAAAAAAACTGTTAACCGCATACCCCTATTTTTGATCTTTTCCACATCACCTTCATTTCGCTCATCTTGATAAATCTTATTCCGAAATTTGATGTCACTAGGTATACGCATTAGTCATCGTTGAATTCTTTGAACAAAATGCAAAATGTTGATTTATTTGTTGCGTATGTTGCTGTAACTGTGTTTGTATCATTCATTTCTAATATAGTGTGTACAAACATTGTTCGAACATAATTTCATACCAAATTCTCAAATCGGCTATCTGATTTTGTAAACAAAGATTTAAACGTTGATTTGACGAATTTGATAGCACTCCCCGCAAACCAACACCATCAATATGTAGATGATTTCGTCCGGTTTCTATGAATGTTTTCAGTAAAGCTGCGTCAGCATGTCTAAGCTTTTTCCATGTTTTCACCTATATAAACAAGAGTATTGAACCATTTCAACGTGTAGATGCAAAATTTACAAAACTAGTTACATTTTACAATGATCTCTTATTCAAAACCACAAGGTTTTTTTTTACTTTTTAACGCATTTAAAATAAGTTTTAAAAATGGGGCTGGGGCAAAACGCCCGAATGGTGGTGTAAAATGGCCCAATTGCATGTAAAATAATGGTGAACGCATGGTTGCTTGTTTTGTCTTAATGGATTGAACGACAATCTTACGGGTGAGGTGAATAATTCGCAAATCGTTAAATTTAAGCGAAAATGAAAGGATTTTGCTCATTTTTTTCATTGCAGCTCAATAATGAATAACTAATTCTGAATTGTAATGGTAATATTCGTTCATAAATGTCCTACAAAAGATTGTATTAGTGATTTTGTCAGTGAGGCCATTTTGCCCCAGGGATGCATTATGCACTTGATATGGCCATGGTGTGCATCCGGTCGAACCCTGGGTCAAGTATGGTTAAATCAAGTATTATTCCTTTGTCGTACACAAAGTGTACTGAGAGGCTGCCTGTTCGCTCCAAAAATCAAAATTCTAAGACGTTTTGATAGACCTATGCGTGCTAATCAAGTCAATTTTCGTAAATCTGCTCTGATAATGCTGGTCCCATATTGACTGAAAAGTTTTAAATTACCAGACTATAGAATCTGCTTAGACCACTTCAATTCTTTCAATAAGTGACTGTGTTTCACTTAGTTTTTTTTTACAACTAATGGGTGACTAATGGGGGATCAAGTGTCCCCATATTGAGGCAATAGTTTCAAATCCAAATATCCTAAAATTTTGATGAAATGAAGACATTTTCGTCAGTACAGATCAATAAGCATATTTATGGCTTTGTGCTGTGGAAAAATAAAAGCATTTGGCCATTGTTATGAAAAGTTATTCAAATTTTGCGTGGCCTATTAAAAAAAATCTTTAGGAAGGTCAAAACATACAAACCGCCCTGCAAAATAAATAAGGTTGTCAATCCAAAAAATAACTCACTACATGAAGGTCATTTGTTTAAAGGATAGGGAGCGGGACCATTTGGGCAGCACCCCCTATTCCCGTCCGCAGCGTTAATAACTCGACCGCGTTCCAACCAAATGGCTTGATTTTTTGTACATCGAGTAATGAACGTTGTGGACGGGAATAGGGGGTACTGCCCAAACGGTTCTCTACCATATATGCTAAAAAATACGCTAGAACAAAACTACTTTAGTTCTCGATAAAACAGGGGGTGATCAAGTCTCCCCGGCGATCAAGTCTCCACACCTTCCCCTAGCCTTTAAAAGTTGTATCAAAATTTTATCATAATATGATTTAAAAAATACCCAACACCCTATCGAATGATTTGAATATATCAGATGTTCTAGGTTCTCCAAACCGTTCCGGAATTTGGATCCAGGTCCACTGGATTCGATACAAATCTGACAGCAACCAGTCATGTCCATACAGCTCCCTTGGGCTTTCGCGCATACTTTACATTGCAGTTATACCCAACCCAGATGTTTTAGGTTCTCAAAATTGCTCTGGGTTCGGATCAATTGTTCTGTCAGATCAACTGAGCTCGATACAAATCTGACAGGGCCAGACATGTCCATTGTCCATACAACTCCCCAAAAGCCCCTACGTATATATCTACACCTCAGTTATACCCAAACCAGATGTTTTAGGTTCACCAATCTGTTCTAGAGTTTAGATCAATTGGTCTACCACATCAACTACGCCTGAGCACAAAGCAGACAACAACCAGTCATGTCCATGCAATTTGTTATTCTCTCCTGATTGGGTAGAGCCCACGCGTTTGATGTTCTACTTAGTTATACCCAAACCAGACATTCTAGATTCTCCAAACTGTTCTGGAATTTGGATCCAATAGTTTACCAGGTCAACTGAGCTCGATACAATTCCGACAGCAACCAGTCATGCCCATAAAGATCACGCGGGCCCCCGTGTATACTTCACATTCAAGTTATACCCAAACCAGATGTTCTTGGTTCTTCAAACTGGAGTTTTAATCAATCAGTCTACAAGGTCAACTGAGCTTGATATCAACCTTATAGCAACTAGTCCTGTACATACAGCTTCCTTGGGCCTCCTCGTATATTCAGCAGCTTAGTTGTTTCCCGATTAGATGTTCTAGGTTCTTCAAACTGATCTGGAGTTTGGATCAATTGGTCTACCAAGACAACTTAGCTCGATACGAATGTGACAGCAACCAGTCATGTCCACACAGCTCCCTTCGGCCTTCGCATATTTGCAACTCAGATACACCCAAACAAGGTGTTCTTCGTTCTCCTTACTGTTCTGGAGTTTTGATCAAATGGTCTACCAGGTCCACTGAGATCGATACAAATCTGACAGCAACTAAACCTGTCCAAACTGCTCCCTCGGGCCATCTCATATATTGTACAGCTCAGTTATACCCAAATCATATGTTCTAGGTTCTCCAAATGTTCTGGACTTTGGATCAATTTGTCTATCAGGTCAACTGAGCTCGATACAAATGCTACAGAAACTAGTCTTGTCCACATAGCTCCCTTCGATTTTCGCGTACTCGGTTATACCTAAACCAGACATCTCCAATCTGTTCTGGAGTTTGGCTCAATTGGTCTACCAGGTCAACTGAGCTCGATACATATCTGACATCAACTAAACCAGTCCAAACAGCTCCCTTGGGCCATCTTGTATACATAACATATATATTCAAATCAAATGTTCTAGGTTCTTCAAATTGTTATAGAGTTTGGATCAATTGATCTACAAGGTCAACTAAGCTCGATACAAATCTGACAGCAACAAGTCCTATGCATACAGTACCTTTGGACCTTCACGTATATTTTACATCTCAATTGTACACAAGCTAGATGTTCTAGATTGTCCTAGCTGTTCTGGACTTTGGATCAATTTGTCTATCAGGTCAACTGAGCTTGATATAAATCTGATAGCAACTAGTCCTGTCCATACAGCTCCCTTGGGCCTTCACGTATATTTTGCAACTTAGTTATACCCAAACCAGATGTTCTAGGTTCTCCAAACTGTTCTGGAGTTTGGATCAATTGGTCTACCAGGTCAACTGAGCTCGATATAAATCTGATAGCAACTAGTCTTGTCCATATAGCTTCCTTGGTTCTCCGCATAGCTCCCTTGGTCCTCCGCACTTAGTTATACCCGAAGCAGATGTTCTAGAGTATCCAAACCAAAGTTCAGGCTAATTGGCCTTCTTTGTTAGGTACGCCTAATATAAAACCGATAACAACCAATCATGTCCATACAAGTCTCTAGAGACCATGCGTATGATATTCCACTCAGTTTTGCCCAAACCAGATGTTCTCTTGTTCTGGAGTTTGGATCAATTGGTCTACCAGGTCTACTATACTTGATGCAAATCTGACAGCAATCAGTCATCTCCATACAACTCCTTAGAGCCCACACGTTTAATTTGTTTTTCGATTTTGTCCCAGATGTTCTTCGAATTTTTCTGGATCTCGGATAAATTGGTCAACCAGGTTAATTATCCTTATCTATATAATAAAAATGAAATGGTCTGTGTTCGTATCCGCATAACTCGAAAACGGCTGGATGGATTTTCTTCATTTCTTCAGCAGATATTTTCGTTATCGTTTCCGACGGGTTTATATGATAACTCCTCATGCGAAAATCATTACTAAAGTCCAGTAAATAGTGAAATACTAAAATTTAGATTCTTATGGAAATTTCGCATGGGAAGTTTACAGCGCCCTTTTTCGCCTACTATGCAGAACAACGTCTGCCGGGTCAACTAGTCTTCTATATAATAAAAATGAAATGGTCTGTGTTCGTATCCGCATAACTCAAAAACGGCTGGATGGATTTTCTTCATTTCTTCAGCAGATATGTTTGTTACGGTTTCCGACGGGTTTATATGATATTTCCTCATTCAAAAGTCACGAGTAAGGTTGAGTAAATCGTGAAAAACTAAAATTAAGAATCCTATGGAAACTTCCCATAGGCAGCTCAGAACGCGCATTTTCGCCTACTATGCAGGACAACGTCTGCCGGGTCGACTAGTTACTGTATACAAACAATCATGTCGATAAAAGTCCTTAAAGCTGATTCCACTCAGTATTTATCGGATCAGATGTTCTTGGTTTTCCAAACTACTCTGGAGCTCAGATCTTTCTCCGAGCCTTTGTACATATGCTAACTATGTAGATAAGATGCTATTCAAATTTGTTGTGAAGTAAAAATAAAATAGTGTACCACTTTCACCTCGCCTAGTAAAATAAAATCAAGTTGTGGAATTAAATGGAAAAGTATTATACTAAAACTCTAAAACTAGACTGGACAAGACTGGAGGTATCCTGGGCAGGTCGGAGCCAATGGAGGAAGGAGATCCACTGACCGAAGCTCGATGCGTCGAAGGATGACGACGAGGAGGAACTGGAACCACTGGGCGTTACGTTGCGCGACCGGGAGGGGCATGCACTGCTAGAGCCGCTGGAAGTGGGAAAGGAATGGTGGATGTGGGATTTATTTTCAATTTTACCGCTTATTTGCCACATTTCTCTCTTCTTTCCAGCCACTAATCGCAGCAAAACTAGGGTGGTCGGTATTGGTCATTTTTGACAAATACCGGTATTCGGTACCGGTAACAATAGGGAGCGGGACCATTTGGGCAGCACCCCCTATTCCCGTCCGCAACGTTAATAACTCGACCACGTTCCAACCAAATGGCAAGATTTTTTGTATATCACTAGATATCGACAGAAACTAACCATGTACTAAAAAACAAGTAATTCGGTTTTAATGCTCTCGAGTAATGAACGTTGTGGACGGGAATAGGAGGTGCAGCCCAAATGGTTCTCTACCCTACTTGTTGAAAAACTTCGAATGTTAAAATCATTGTTTGTTGAGCTGAGAAAAACGAAACTTAAGTAATTAATTGGTTTAGTAACTAACATACTGAGTGACTCATCTCCCAATCCGCATTGGATTTTGTTGGCAATGTGGGCTTCGTGGTCGTGCGGATAGCGACGTTAATCGTCTTGACGCAAGTGTTATGGAGTGTGGGTTCGATTCCCGCCCGGTAAAGAGAAAACTTTTCGAGATCGAAAAATTCTCCTCTGGTCCACTGGGTGTTATGTGTCCTGTCCGTTGTCTCATGCTAGGTGTTAAGTGTTCAGTCTGTACGACCTCTGGTCGAAGACGATGTCCCTGTCTTTAATTGTTGCCAATTTTAATTGTTAGGAATCCCTTTTGGTTCAACCGAAGTTTGACGAATGGTTCGAAAGCCGTCAAAAATCAGTGTGAAGTACTTTCCCTTGGCACGTACCATTTTCACAATTTCAAATTTGTTTGACGATGTCAACAATGTTCATTGAAGAAAAAAAGTCATTGGCAGTTTGATAGATGGCTAAGAGAATGAAGCATGTATGATTAATGTCGATGATGATCGATTTTTGATGTAGGTGAATTTCGTCGATGATGCGTACTTAGGAAAGGTTCATCCATGCGCACATTCAATTGTTGTTTTTTTTTCACGATGAGTCTTTATTGCTTGTACCCTAATATCTCTCCCATCTATGCTGGATTTCCTATTTATATGGGACAGATATGCGATTACATGCAGTTTAGCTGATATATGTAGGTGGAAACTATTCGAGATTTTTGATTCTGACAGCAAAATTTGAAATACCGAAAATACCGGTATTTTCCGTCTATGAAACCGGTATTATCGGTATCCAAAATTGGCCGGTAATACCGGTATTACCGGTTTCGGTACTACCGGTTAGACCACCCTAAGCAAAACGAATGTAAGAATTTCGCGAGAAAATTTCATTTGTGCGACAATTTTCAGTACGACAAATAAAACTTTGTTCTTCATAAAATCCCGAAGAGCACACATGCTGTAAATGAGTTTGTATTACTCAAATACGACTAAATTCAGTTGTATATGAGTTACTACAACCACATCGGTCTGTTTTGTGCTGCTAGGGATGATAGTCCAGAAAAAAGGCTGATTAAGTGCGCCATTCACTATCAGTATGCGAGAAAATCTCGCTTAACTTTTCAAAAGGACCTAAGTAACATTTTTTCATGAATTAATTTGAATAGCGCAATCGACAGAAAAACATGAAAGCTTTTGATTGCAGTACTTAAATTAATTCATGAAAAAATGTTACTTAGGTCCTTTTGGAAAGTTAAGCGAGAAATCACTGGTGTTATCATAATTGTCATCAAATTTTCTGTTCCTCTACAGACTATTCGTCACACATCCATTGTCTTCCATTTAAAATGCTGTTTCTGAAAAGGAAAGGTTTATGCGTCTCGATACACATCCGCTGACGATTGTTGCAGATGGCAACTCGATGCTTCATCACGATTTACAGAAAATTTCACTTGAGAACTGCTGATGAAGGCCACGCGACGATGATTCTGCAGCAACACGCCGACGAGCACCACCGATGCCGATGCTGGGACCGCAATCCGCTGGACGCAACCGATGCAAGGACCGCTCTCCGTGGTATCTCGAACAAAATGGCTCGCGCATGCGGGAAAGCTGCTCTCTTGTATTCAAAATAGTGATCCCATTAGCTCCACCCCTTTGTTAATCGTTATGGGTGCACATTTTATGTGCACTCATTACGAATAACGAAGGTGGGGAGCTAATAAGCTCATAAGATACGCGCGCGCAATCCATTTTGTTCGAGATTCTTCGTGGATCGGTCCCAGCATCGACATCAGTGGTGTTCTTTTGCGTAATTGTCGGTTTGCTGTAAATGCGGCCGTCGTCAGCAGCATCATCAAGATTTCGAAATTCATCACACAATGATGCCCGTCGGTTGCTGCAGAAATCTCGTCGTCGGTGGGAGTACTAAAGTTATACTAAAGTTAGTTATATTCTATTGAGCGCTGCCAATGCTACCGTAAACGCACGCAGGGCAGGTAAGCAGTTTTCTGAATTGACTTGAGACGATGTCTTCGTCGGTACGGTCCAAGTAACATCTGTGATGGCGTCGGCGGTAGTTGGAGAAAATTGTTATGCTGAGAACAGATTAAGATCTGTTTATAACGTAAGTATTTTACACTTCACATAATTTTTTGAATAAAATTTGCGATTGTTTCATGTATACAATCTTATATTTACATGATATTACGATTCTCATTGCACAGAGGTTTTACGTAGTTTACCTCGAGCGGTCGTGTCTTGTATACAACCCTTCTAATTTTTCGTTTTATGCACAGAGAAAATGAGGCGATGGACCAAAGGGTGCCTACCTTACATCAATCTGATATCCGTGCTGAGGATGCATGAACGGGATTGGTTGGTTCTAAAATGTTTACCGGGCGTGAAAGAATTTTCAATAGATTGACGTTGATAATCAATAGTTTTAATGCAATAAGCAAAGTGGTGGAAAGTTTGCGAATTGATTTATATATAAATCTTAAAAATTAACGTTTGAAATCTTACATGATTTCGTGACGGTTCCCAATTATTTTGCACCCGGTTTACGTCAAAATTGTCATTCAATGAATGTGTTTGGAAATGTGGTATAATTTTTAAACTAAAAATACACCATGTGACCACAAAGGAATAATTGTGCCCGCTCAATTTTGCGATCGACTGTATATAGGGTACGATCGAGTGATTGTATCTTTTTTTTTCGCAACTTGATGTTTCCGTCTTATACACAACAACAACCGACGCTGCGTCCGCTGCCGCCACCGGTCGGTGTTGTGTATTAATGAGCGGCTAATAGACGTCACATAATATATCTGCCAGAGTATCGAATAGCACTTTGGTGGATGTCGATAATTGAGCTGGTGGCTGGCTATAAAGCCAAACACAGTCAATAACAAACAGAAACGGTTCACGTTTGATCGCTTGAACGAATTTTATGGCCCCGCTTTAGAGTTTCTTGCATACTTGTTGAGTAGCTTTTTTTGTCTAATTCTTGAAGTAGATTTTGTTGATATAACGTACTCAAGCACTAGTTGGATAACGACAGTGGAGGTCGTTATCCAGTGTATGGCATTTTGTTGGCAAAAGTAAGTAATCTTGTGCACATGAACAGAATTTACCCGTGAGAAATATTTCAATTAGGAAGTACGTATACCTTATAATGCTGGAGGTGGCCAAAACAGGGTTTCGTTCAGATAGGAAAAGCTCTAATGCTTGAAAGATAATCGATAAAGCCCAAAAAATGGATAGCCCTTCATTTGATTCCTGTAGAATGTTATTTAATTATATTTGTCAATTTTTATTGGATTTGATACATACTTTTTCTTCTATCTATTCATGCCTGCAATAGATCTCTGCGTTAAATAGACAAATTCTGAATTAAGTACCCTATTGCAGTAATACATTCACCCAGCAGCTGTTTTTTCACCTTTCCATAAAAAACCCGCAGGAAAAAATATGCACTCGAAGCCGTTTGGTAGAAGATGTTATTTTTCTATCAACTAAACAAACCGAAGTCAGGTGGTTTTACAACAGTAGTGTCGCAATATTCCTTCACAACATGTTGTTGAATGTACTAAAAATATTCAATATCTAATTCAGGTGTCCAATATTTGAGTGTTTAACAAATGGAAAAGTTTGTCTATTCACATAGGAATAAACTTTAATTCACAGATGGTTATTTTTGTTTGATTTTATGATCTTGCTAGCGAACTCAATTCATTTCATGACTATCATGAGATCGATACATTTCAGTTCGAGCACCCCTGTGTCAAACTATGCAAGATGTGTTTACTTCGCTGTTTCTGTATAATTTTTCCAAGTCACTAGTTTCAAACAGTGGAATGATACGGCCATTCCATCGTCTTTTTGTTACAGACAAGTGTTATTTGTTTGCTCAGTTATCAATCGTCACCATTTATTACTTCCATTCCAAACGACAATAAAATGTCTTTGAAGTATTCCAATATTGTCATTTTTCACCACATTCAATTTAATGGGCTGGACCCAAGTCACGTTCTACAACTGCTGATGGGTTGTTTGCCTACTTATTAATGGCTCAGATATCGAATTATTTAACATTTTTTGAAGAACACAACCAACCATCCAACCAACCATCAGATAGGCAATCGTGATATGCATTTCAGTAAACTATAGCAGCATGAGCATAGTTACGAAAAATATTCTTCTTTTTACCCTACAGCATACGTCGTCAGGTGTAACCAGTCTCAGCATAGACGATTTCGCTTTGGGCTCCATATACGCGAGCTCTCACTCTCGTTTGCAGGTCATCAACGTTAACGTAGCACTAAATTCCGAACAAAAAAGAGACATCAACGGCACACAATCGCAGAAACAGCAGCTCGGCGACGATGACGACTTTGGTGGCAAATGAATCGCGACATTTGAAACCCGACTATCGATTTAAATATCGCGAAAAACCACGTCCGTTACGTCGCTATTGTTCGCCGCCTATGGAAGATTGGAAAATAGCATCCAGGTCACTTGAAAACAGACACGAAACTAATTCGTCACTTGAACAAACACTTGCCCCGTGGTGATAACCAGCTTTAAACTTTTATTTTTTTTTCGCGAAATAGCAAAACCCAGCCTTTCAGTGCATAACAATAAAATTACTATTGCGAATTCTAATTGCCATGAATTTCGATTAAACCTGACTTAATCTACGTGTGTATATACAGAACCTGATTGCAGTGACCGGATCAGCGCAGACCGCGCGCGCACACAATTGCAAACCGTCCCCCGTGGCCGTTGGCGTTAGGGCGAAGGAGACAGCAACTACTGGATGAGCACGAACCGCGAAACGTACACGACACAAAACACAAAACTCTGCTTCACACACAGCAGCAGGTCGGTCAGTTCGGGAGAGTGAAATGCCCGCGATCGAGACGGCCCGAGCGCACTTTGAATACTGAACCGACACGATAGTAGTCAGTCAGGCCAGCCGCAGTGCCACCTCTGCTGTTGCTCGAGCGATCGAGGGTGGCCGCGACGGGTTCCATTCACACTAAACTAAGTCAAATAAGAACCGTCGCGGGCAGGCCCGGCTCAGGTAAGTTAGTATGAAAACGAATTAGAGAGACGGTCTGTTTGGGTAGCGCTCATATTCCCTTCCTCAACGTTTATTATTCATTCATAAGCATGTTGTCGGTATATGACCATGTCTTGTAGCTGTTCAAGGAATACCAGATCATCAATAATTATTGGAATTTCCAGTTTTACTATTTCTGGGGAATGGTACATTCTGGCAAATGGTCTATTCTGGGGAATGGCTTTCTGGCATATGGTCCATTCTGGCAAATGGGTTTCTGGCAAAAATCATTCTGGCAAACGGTTTTCTGGCAAATGTCATACAATCACATCAACAGATATTTCACTGATAGTTCTCGCATCAACAGATCCACTGGCTTCGGTGTTTTCATTGTAGCTTCAACCACCTTCCGAAAACTTCAGGAACAGTGTACGGTTTATGTTGCTGAGCTGGCAGCAATTAACTTCGCTGTGGGGGTAATTTCAAATCAGCCCGTAGACGATTATTTCATCTTCTCGGATAGCCTTAGTTCTATCGAGGTACTTACATAAGACAGCAGATGCGTGTTTTGGTCGAAAGATCATTCAGGATTACCTTTGTTTGTTTGGTCCCATCTCACTGCTCAATCTATGGCAATGAGAAGGCAGACTCGCTAGCAAAGGTGGGCGCACAGGAAGGTAAGGTTTATGATAGACAATTCTTGAACAAAGACTTTTTCCCATTAGTCCGTGAGAATACTCTTCAAAGTTGGCAAATAAAATGGACACAACGATCTTTGACTGTGGCTATTTTCCATAGTTCCAAAAGTGTCTGTGTGAGCGTGGTTCAAAGGTTAGGACTTTAGTCGAGGCTTCATTCACGTGATGTCTAGACTTATCTCCAGTTACAATAGAATAGACCTTGTCGATGGCAACTTATGTAGGTGCGAAGCCGGTTATGATGACATCGATCACGTAGTTTAGCTCTGCTCGGAAAATGACGCCTCCCGTTTCGGGAGATCGTGATGTTGTCTATATACTGGCCATTTATAGTTTTCTTTGTACTTCTGACACCAAAATCTAATATTTTGTTTTTTTTTGTTTTCTTTTCTTTATTCAAAATTTGTTTTTGTTTAGTATCTGTCTTTCTGTTCCGTAGAGCTCCGTAGCTCTTGCCATCCGGGAGAGACGCTCCCAGTCGAACCAATTCTCGAGCACGACAACACGTCACATCTTCTATGACGCCAAATGCTCGAATGAGAAGCTGAAATTTCCTGATTCCATATCCTAAGCCCCGTCCACCCTTAAACATTATAAACTAACCTCGAGTCACTTACTAACTGTGTAATAAAATGATATTGATTGTGTATATCACAATGAACCATGCCTCCGTAAAGTGTTATACACGACTGAGCCTACCAAATAAACTAATCTGGAAAACAATGTCTTGTGTTGCACAAAATCAAATCATTTGTAGAGTGCGACTGAGAAATAAATGCCAGGATGTGCTGCTCAAGTAGGTCTTCTCTCCACTTTTTCTCGAAGAATTGTTATTTTCGGTGAAATGTAATTTTTGGGGAATTGTAATTTTCAAGGAAATGTAATTTCCAAGAAGTTCAGAGAAATGTCAGCTCCGGGGAAATGTCATTGTCATGAACTGTCAGTTTCTGATAAATGCCATTTTCGGGAAAATGCCATTTTTGGTGAACTGCTGTTTTCGGGGAAATGGCATTTTCGAGGAAATGTCAATTTTGGAAACTTGTTATTTTTGGAGAAATGTTATTTCCTGGACACTCAGTTTCTTTTTTTTTTTTACCATTTCGTTTATTTGTAAGGCTCAGTCGTGTTTAACACTTTGCGGAGCCACCCAACAATATTGTATACAATACAAATCTTACGATCTATCGATAAAGAACTCAATTTCATTTACAGAGATATTTATAGCTTTTGCTATCCTAAGTTTATCTTCTTCGATTATTTCTTGTCGTGTAGCTTCATCCGCTATCCACTCATAAGACGGGATTCTGCACCTTTCCTTCTTGCTGGGACGATGGGATTCACAGACGGTTAAAGAGCTGGTTTCTATTTTACTTGTACAACTATTATTTCTTTGGAGATCGCTGTGTGAAGGAACTGCCGATTTTCGTTGATGCTTTGTGTCCATCTTCTTTTTCTTCTTTTGCACAAATTCACCAACATTTTTATACAATTATCGGACTCGCATTCATCCTTCTTAGCGACGGATTCATTTTTCTCGGCGACGGCTTCAACTTCTTCTTCCACACTTGTAAGTGGGATTTTCTCCAACATTTCTATTTCCTTTTTCTTTCCGCTACGTCGTTCTTGAACTAGCGGGCAAACCTTCTTCAAATGCGTATCTGATTTGCACGCGAAACACTTCAGCTTCAGACCATCGTAATATAGCCTCCTTTCAGGTTCCGAAAATACAACACCTCCGGATCTACCTTCTCTACTTCCATGTAAACACCACGAACTCTGGTATACATGTCTAATTGATACTCCGCCGGAAACCGCTCCCGTACGGTACGTTTCACCTTTCCAAATTTCGCCATCACAGATGATAGGTCCAGAATCGGCAATTTCTAGAGGCAAGTCAAAAATACGAATATAACGAGTGTTGCCTCCAGCCACCGACATATGCACAATAACTTTGACTCCGTTGGTATACACGAAAGGTAGCGTTTCGTTATTGTTTTCCAACGTAAACCTCATTGCATCCACCGTTCGGAAACGTATAAACACTGATTTATCATCAGATATTTTGTACGCAGTTTCCATCATGTGATGATCACCTTTCAACGATTTAACGAATCTAACCATATCAGCCAGAGTTGGTTGATTAGCATTGTCTGGGAATAAAAACGCCAGTGTGTTTCTTACTGCCACATCGTTCGACATATCGACCGGTAGGTATGAATTCAACGTAATAAACAAAACCGCACCGAAACAAGCCTGCGAGTGAACGACACTCAGTTTCTGGGAAATGCCATTTTCGCCAAAATGTCTGTCTGTCAGTGTGCTAAGAAAAACATTAGACAACTTTTCATACAGTTTCACTCGACAGGAAGTAAAGCTTAGATCACTATTTAATTTGATAACATGAACCCCTCACCAACGTGAGCAGGAATTGATGTTAGAATCACAGACAAATTGACGTGGAACATGTAAAGCGGAACAAGGCGAATTAGCATGCATATTAACCGATTCAATACGGATTTTTTTTTTCGTCGTATTTCAACATAAATTTTGGACATTTTGCTTTAAAAACGTATGCAAACCATGAAACAGCAGAAATATGGGGTAATTTTTTTTTAGATCTTCTAGGGCTTCCAAACTTTCATTGAGTTCAGATCTTGATGATTTACATAAACAACAAAGCGTTCTACGGGGCCTCAATCCTGATTTGAAGTTGGCAATGCTACTTGAGACATAATTAAACTATTTTTATCAAATCGCAGTGTTACCAAAACATAAACAGTACTCCAAACTATTCTTGAGTTCAGATCTTGGAGGTCTACAAGATCAACAGAGCAATTCATAGGTTCCCGAGCTTGTGTGTTAGTTGGAGGAGCCCCATGGAACATTATTACAGCAGTATATACAAAATACAACATTCCCAGAATATCTACGGTACTCCAAACAATTCTTGAGTTCAGATCTTGGAGGCCTACAAGACCAACAGAGTGATTGATAGGTCCCTGAGCTTGTGTGTTAGTTGTAAAAACCCCATGGGACGTGATTATGTCAATATATAAAAACATCCACATTCCCAGAATAGCTACGGTACTCCAAACCATTCTTGAGTTCAGATAGTGAAGTTCTGCAACACCAACATAGTGATTCATAGGGTTCTGAGCTTGTACGTTAGTTGGAGCAACCCTTTGGGACATCATTATACCAGAATATGCAAATCACAGCATTCCCAGAGCTCCTGGGGTAATCCAAATCATTGTTGTGTTCAGATATTGGAGGTCTTCAAGACCAACAGAGTGATTCATTGATTTCCGAGCTTGAGTGTTAGTTGGAGAAGCCCCATGGAACATCATTACACCAGTATATACAAAACACAATATTCTCAGAGTATCTACGGTATTCCAAATCATTCTTGAGACCCACACCCCTACAAGACCCACACAGTGATTCAAAGGCAACTCAGCTTATATGTTGGTTGTAAAAACCATATGAGATATCATTACACCAGTATATGAAAATTGAAACATTCCCAGAATATCTACGTTCAGATTTTTGAGTTCAGATATTGGAAGTCTACGAAGCCAACAGAGTGAATCATAGGATCCTGAGCGTGTGTGTCAATTGTAGAAACCCCATGGGACATCAATATACCAGTATATACAAATCATAACATTCCCGTAATATTTATGGCGCCATACATGAGTTCAGATATTGGAGGTCTAAAAGACCAACAGAGTGATTCATAGATTCTGAAGCTTGTTTGTTAGTTGGAGAACCATCATGGAACATCATTACACCATTATACAAAAATCTTGTTAGTTGGAATTGCTCAAATGGACATCATCACGTACACAATACGTACGTACGAAAAAACGTACGTACGTGTTATTGTGATCACAAACATCGCATCCACAATTTTTTCGTTCCTTTTATCGTCAATAGTGTTATAGAATAAAGCTTGGTCTACGGGTACCACGGCGTCTCTTGATGACCGGCTGGGCTATACATGTGAATTATTGCTACTCCATAATCGATCAGAATTAGAGTAAGTTGCACCCTGAAGGCGTTGGTACTCTCATACTTACTTGTTTCATACTTATTATACATATTATATATTTTATACGATATGTTTACCATTTCTATACGTATTGAAACCACCAAGGGGTATCATGAGATGACAGTCTAACCAATAAATGAGGATTGCGTACCAAGAACTGAATAAAGCTCGCAACACATTCAATCGACAATATAATTGGTTTCAGTATTGCACGGAAGTGGATGTTACTAAGACTAACATTTATATGTAAGAGTAAAGTAATTTACCAATGAATAATATCACAAAATTTCATTTCAAACGCTTTACTTATCCCAAAATGAATTAAATGTAATAGCTAAAACATTTTGCTAAAAAAAATCTCTCTCTCAGTTCCTCTGCAACCATTTGATGTGATTCTGCGAGATCGTCAACAGAAGGCGCTTCAGTAAAACTTTCGAATCGACACGTTAAGCTCTGGTGCACTGCTGCAAACATGAAGCACACTATTAGTAATTTTTTTGTAAGCAGTGTACCAAAAGGAATCAATAGTTAAGTTTCCCAATAATAATCTTCTTCATCGAAAAAATATTTAGTAGACTAACAGGTAACAGGTAATTTTTTTTATTCGGGAAATGCTCTCATTATTGATGAAATTTGTGTAAGGTGGTTATTCACAAAGTGCGTCACATCCTTACTGTGACGGGGGTCTGGGCAGCGTGACGAATAATTAAAAAAACTAGAGGTTCATCAAAAAAAAAAAGAAAGAAGAAGCGGCGAAGTGGCGAAGGGGAGAGGGATGTTGAAAATGGTAATTGTTCCGCATGACGTACTATATCGATCTTCCCTAGATGTCCTTCGCCATATATATTTTTTGGCGGTAAATTCAAGCATCGTAGATCTTCCTGTTGATCGATTTGAATATAAAGAATTGAACTAATTGACAATTTGGATTGTCGTACATGTTCAACGAATTCTATAATGTGTCTATAATAGTGTAACGAAGTCCTGTGGAGCTATTCCAACTTATAAAAATAGATAGGATGACGTAGATCTTCATGATGATCGATTTGAGTATTGGGATCTGTACTCATGGACAGTTTGGAGTGTCGTAGATGTTCAACGAGCTCTGTGATGTGTCTATAATGGTGTATCGAAGTTCCGTGGAGCTATTTCCACTCATAGAAATAGTGGGGACCTCAAAGATCTTCGTGATGATCTATTTGAATATTAGGATCTGCGCTCAAAAACAGTTTGGAGTATCGTAGATGTCAAACGAATTCTGTGATGTGTCTATAATGGTGTAGCGAAATCCCGTGGAGCTATTCCAACTCATAAAACTAGTGGGGACATCGAAGATCCTCATGTTGATCGATTTGAATATTAAGACCTGTACTCAAGGATAGTTTGGAGTGTTGTAGGTGTCGAACGAACTCTGGTGTGCCTGTAATGGTGTTACGAGGTATCGCGGTGCTAGTCCACCTCATAAAACTAGTGGGACATCGAAGTTCTTCCTGTTGTTCGATTTGAATACTAAGATCTGATCCCAAAGAGAGTTTGGAGTGTCGTAGATGTCGAACGAATTCTGTTGCGTGTCTGTAATGGTGTTACGAGGTATCCTGGAGCTATTCCAACTCATAAAACTAGTGGGGACATCGAAGATCTGCATGTTGATCGATTTGAATATTAGGATCTGTACTCATGGATAGTTTGGAGTATAATAGATGTTCAACGAATTCTGTTATGTATTTATAATGGTGTAATGAAGTCTCATGGCGTTATTCCAACTCATAAAAATAGTGGGGACATCAAAGATCTTCTAGTTGATCGATTTGAAAATAAGGATCTGAGCTTGTTTGGAGTTTGGAGTGTCGTACATGTTCAACGAATTCTGTGGTGTATATCTAATTGTGTACCGAAGTTCCGTGGAGCTATTCCATCTCGTAAAAATAGTTTAGACATCGGAGATCTTCATGTTGATCGTTTTGAATATTAGGATCTGCGCTCAAAGACAGTTTGGAGTGTCGTAGATGTCAAACGAATTCTGTGATGTGTCTATAATGGTGTAACGAAATCCCGTGGAGCTATTCCATTTCTTAAAACTGGTGGGGACATCGGGTTGTTCGATTTGAATATTAAGATCTGATCTCAAGGAGAGTTTGGGGTGTCGTAGATGTCGAACGAATTCTGTGGTGTGTCTGTAATGGTGTTACGAGGTATCCTGGAGCTATTCCAAATTAAAAAACTAGTGGGCCATCGAAGATCTGCATGTTGATCGATTTGAATATTAGGATCTGTACTCAAGGATAGTTTGGAGTGTCGTAGGTGTCGAACGAATTCTGTGGAATGTCTGTAATGGTGTTACGAGATATCTTGGAGCTATTCCAACTCATAAAACTAGTGGAACATCGAAGATCTTCATATCGATCGATCTTAATATTAGGATCTGAGCTCAAGGAGAGTTTTGAGTGTCGTAGATGTCGAACGAATTCTGTGGTGTATCTGTAATGGTGTAATGAGGAACTCTGGAGCTATTCCAACTCATAAAACTAGTGGGGACATCGAAGATCTACATGTTGATCGATTTGAATATTAAGATCTGTACTCAAGGATAGTTTGGAGTGCCGTAGATTTCGAAGGAATTCTGTGGTGTGTCTGTAATGGTGTTACGAGGTCCTCCTGGAGCTATTCCAAATCATAAAACTAGTGGGGACATCGAAGATCTTCATTGTTGGATGTATTTACGAGTATTTTTTTGTCAGTAATAACTTGTTTACTTGCAGCATATCATACATATGACACGAATTCTAAAATTACCCGGCCCAATGTGCATGCCTGCAATTGGGAGATAATTCATAACTCAGCGGTAAGCGGTGAGGTTGGGAGTGACGTTGCTAAGAAAATTAGTGTCGCTCTTTGATGATCCAGCTCTCAGAGATGGGACACTTGTATTTCTCCCAGCCTTGGCTAAAACGCCATTACTCGCTCTCTGAAACGAGATAAAATAAAATATAATCAAATGAAATACAAGAAAATCATGAAACAAAATTTACAAACCATGATTAGGTATTATTAGTAATTCAATCTGCAATGAATCTGATATCCAATACCATACAACTAGGGTAACCGTACCCTTAGTGGAGGTAGCACCAATAGTGGAGGTAGTGGGGTTTTAATGAGATTTATCGTATTTATACATTCAACGATGGTTTCAGTTGATGCGTCGTGCTTTAAATATCCTGTTAAATGCAACTTACCTTAAGATTTCGCTTGATAAACTATTGAAAACAATGATTTTCCTTAACAAAATTGACTCCCTTGCACCTATAGTGGTGCAACTGTACCAATAGTGGCGAGTCTCATAAGAAACCAATGGATAGCACCACTATAGGAATCAAAATTAATTTTTACCGCCACTAAAGGAACAGTGTACCCATAGTGGTGCAAGCAATATTTGGTAATTGTTGATGTTAAATGACATCTATCTCATTTTTGTTAGCAAATTTATTAGTGTATCTATTGACTAAGATAATAAAGCAGTAAATTTCCCATAACTATCAATTTTTTAAAAATATTTCCTTTTGTGGATCTACTAATACCTCCACTATTGGTACCATTACCCTAGTCAAAATTTGTTGACCATTTTCACCACTCTTGTTAAAAAAAATAATATGTATTTCATAATGTTAACCCCAATTTATCTGACTGTGGTAAGTTTTTACGTCTAGAGATGAGCCTGCTTAGGGCTGCAAGTACAGACATATATAAATAAATATTATACATAATCATAAATAATAATAGTTTTATGCGGTTCCACATGAAAAGGATTACAGTAATATTCCGATTTTATCACCCCTTGGTGAATTCTGTGGTGATAAAACAGGGTATGTGACAAAATTGGAATAAAATATTTCCAATTTTTCAATTCATTCCACAAATATGAATCATTTTATGCCTTGGAAAGGCATAATGCGTGAACAGTACCCGTTTTCTTGTCGAAATTGCTTACAGAATATTTCCCAGGTACTCAGAAGTCGTTCGTAACAAACTGCAGGCGGTGAAAGTTATTTCATGAAAATCAATGGTGTTTGTGGTATTATTTACGAAGTTAAAAAGAATGACAATTTTTTTTGGGGTGACAAAATCGGGTCGAAAACGTGATAAAATCGGGGGTAGACAAAATCAAGGAGTGACAAAATCGGGTCAACACTGTATAAGATTCTCCGCTGCTAAATATAGTATCGGTTTTACTAGATTTTATTAGAGCTTTTGGAATTTACACGAGTTCAAGGTTGGTTGTACATCATATTCACAAAATCAGTGATTTCAATACTGGCCGAATTTCGTCTATGAACTGGTGTCAACTGGTACAGAAAAATATGCATTTTCATATAGACAAAGTTATAGATTTAATATAAAAAATGAGGTGAACCGGTCAAGGGCCGAAAACCTCATTAATAAAGATAATAAAAAAAAATGTACATATTTTAAACAGTTACAAAACAACTCAATTATATATTGCTGAGCTGGTCCTGTCCTCGAACGCAAGCATACTGCGCTGCGGTTGTTCGCGGCTCCATACGTGTGTGTGTCCCATTTGTGGGTGATGTTAAGATCGCTTCATCTGCCAGTCCGCCTGGGATTCTATCACCTACCTGTTGTGATCGAGAGGTGTGTGTTCATATGTGGGGCCACCATATAAGTCGTATTAGTATTCAAATACCTACATTAGGGTAGATCAACTTGCAAAAAGGTAATCAGATATAGATAATGCACTTATTCAATTATGTCCATAATTGTTATTTTAATTTTTATCAGTACATACAATCGATTTGTATATATAGAATACTAGTAGTATGAAATCATTTAATACGAAATTAAGTAATCAATTCCAGAATTATCTTCAAATTTAATGTAAAAACAACAGTTCTAAAATATAAATCTCTAAAAAAATAAAACTATTCGATGTTTATCGAAAGTAGTATTGATCGGCAAGCGGGGCCATGAAAAATTGTTTGAGTTGTCACTGTTAAGTTCTATTTAGGTGTATCATTTTTAAATTTGGGCCACCCTAACATTTGTGTTTGTGATGAATTCAATACGTTCTTTGTCGTTTGTTGCAATTCTCGCTATTTGCCATCCATCAATGTGGCATCACACATTAGTTTTACGGCTGTGTTTTATCGATTGATCGTCAGCTGGTTTTACCTGTGTAGTTTTTGTAGGGTGGTTCTGGGAATAATATTGCTGTAGCTGATAGAGATAAATATTAGAGGATGTTGCATATAGGGGAGCTGTTCTGTTTTCCATCTTACTGATCATACATTTTTGCCAGAATACGTATTTTTGAACAAGGATGCAGAATATATAAAAAAACTCATTTTGGCCAAAAATGTCAAATATGCAGTTTGTCAAACAAATGTTTCAATTAAAAATGATAGTAGTTTTTCTATCATAGTCATATGAAAGAACAATGTCAATGATTATTTATGTTTTCATTACCTTTTTAGTGAAAAAAACTTATGAAAAAAATGGTTCAAACCGTGAATAGCAATATCGACAAATATTGTATTCCTCAGCTCAGACTATTGTAAAAAATATTGATCATTATCTTCTTCCATACTTCTTTTTCTTCTTCTTCGTTAGCATTACATCCCCCACTGGGACATTGCCGCCTCGCAGCTTAGTGTTCATTCCAAAGTTATTAACCACGAGGTTTCTAAGCCAAGTTGCCATTTCTGCATTCGTATATCATGAGGCTAGTACGATCATCCTCCGTACATAAAACAAAATTTACATATGCACGACCGCGCATCACTAAATATTAGACAGCCCACCTTTTGCTAATTTATATTCGTTTTCTTTTTCTTTTTACGAGGCAAAATGTTATGATGAAACTAGAATACTACTGTGAAACCCAAAACTCAATATTATACATGAAATGGTTTTTCGTACAATTTGCAATGAATTTTTAAATTTTGACCATCTATATATATGAAACAAAGTTGGCATATGCATGATCGTACATCACTAAGTATTAGACAGCTCAATTTTTGCTAATGTATATTCATTTTTTTCTTCTGTTTGAGATGATATTGGAAAAATTTGGAAATCAAAACTCAATCTCTTCGATGAAATAGATTTTCGTACATCATGGTATGGGAATTTCAAGTCTTGATTATCTATATATACATAACACGAAGTTGGCATTACGCACTTACTTGATACTTCATGGGCTCCAGCTCTTCGACGAACCTACGCCGAATGATGTATCCTTATCCACTGGACGCGATTCTGGGCCAATTGCTTCCAGTCGCCCTGAACGTTGAACGCCTCTTCAACTGCAGCCAGGCATTGCGATATCATCTGAGAATAGGATAATATCTTTGCTTACGCTAAAATGTCCCTAATATATCCCTAATCGAAGAGCACTTTGGAAATATATTATCATTTGACTATTAATGATAATCAGGATAGCTAGCGCAGTTCTGGCTTTTTACACGTTGCGAAAGTGTTACTACAAAAGCTGTGAAAAATATCCATGACGAAAGTGTTCGTTTACTGAGCGGATAGGTACCAAACTGAGTTCAGTGTTCCATCATTTTATCAATATCTTTGATCAGAAGAGGCATTAATTAAAAGGTGTGGCAAAATGACACATTTGCATGGAAAATAATAGGCGAACGCATAGTTGTTTGTTTACCAGATTGAACGAAAAACTGCAAGAATTGCAAATTTCATGAAAATCAAAAGATTCATCTCAATATTTTTGTTATTACACCCAGGTTTTTTTACACGTTTGGAATTCATTAATTTCTCGAATAACCTGAACTTTCATAGCTTTTTAAATACCCCCTGAATTTTCTTTGATTTTTGTGATTTTTTTCGTGGGGTTAACTAGAGCAAGTTCCAAACTTTCGGAAGACCCTACCGCAACATTCACGTTTGCCAAAAATACTAAGCACCAAAATACACAGATCTTACAAGGAACAATATACTCAACTAATAACTTTCGCCTCAACTAATAACTAATAGCGCCACCATTTCGAAGAAGTACGCATTTATTGAGCACCACTTAGTAGTCCTGGAAATTCTGAACAACTTTGCCAATGACAACTTGAGAGTAGGTACAAAAGATCTCAGCCGAGAGCTTATAATTTTTCATTATAATATTTCACACATACAAGATTTTTTTTTAACCGCCCTAACGTAACATTTACAATACTATTTTGTCATCAAATACGGAACATTAGCCATTTCATGCTTTTTATTACCAGACTATTACCATTTCATGCTTATCATTTCCAAATTACTTAAAATTTTAGTAAGGATGACTGAAATGCAAAGCGCTCCGAAGCAAAGTAAACGACTCGTGAATGCGAGATTCCGTAGTGCAGCATCCCTAGGTTAGGCGAAAAAAGTGTCAAACAATAGATAGGATGGAGGAAAAACCTAAATCATCCACTCATAAATGAAACATCTAACTTATAATGTACTTCGCGCCTCCACGCACTATCCATACTAGAATCATAGCCTGTTGTGTGTGTATTTTTTTTTCTTCCTAAGCAATGCATGGAGGGGGAATCTGCTCAACAGGCTCAACAGGCATTTCCTGGACGTCCAACCCAGGAAGCCTGTTGAGCAGGTATCAGGTATCAGAACGTGCCTCCTGAGCCGACGTTCTGATACCTGACATCTGCTAACATGCTTCCTGGACGTCCAGGAAGTGCGGGGTTAGGGACCACCTCCAACAGCAAACGAGGGAGGCAGGACTACATCCCCGACCCGCTAAACCGTTTCCATTTTCGCCAAGCCCATAGTCCCTTCGGTACAACCAGAAAGTAATGCTTCAAAGGGGGGCCAGTGCACAACGCACCCTCGATGGTAGCTGCGTGTCCTTGCAGCACCGAACATCGTGACTCGCTTTTTTAAAAGAACACGGCTTTCCAGGTGGCCTTACCACGCCCTATGTCCTCGGAAGGTGGGAAGGGTCGACTTCGCGCCTGCTTCCCTCTGCAGGTCTGGTATCAAGAATGATGATGCCGCGTGCACCCCAAATTGACCTCTCTGCGATAGGGTCTATTCGCCAACACACAGAGGGACTTGCCGACGCGGTGCCTACGCCTGCCCCAGCCTTGACGAGGACCCCTTTCCGTCCTCGGGCTCGGAACCCGCCCGGTTGACCGACGCCGCGAAAGCGACGATACCATGTTGTTCTTCGCACGGCCACTTGTTCGATAAAAGGATCGAGTTCGACCACAGGGCATGACCACCGGTATGACCCATGAAGCCGACTCCGATCCCTTGGACCACCTCTTATTTGCGCCTGAACTAGCCATCCTCGAGTCCACGCGTCACCTTATGTGTAGCTCCGAGACGATTTGGACGATAGCCGATAAAACGGCGTTCCAGCCAATTTCATCTTTAAACATCGAGCTATGTTGTCCGGGGTAGTAGCCAGACCACATGTGGCACCGTTTCCTCTAAACCTGCGCACACCAAACACTCGGGCGAGGCCGAGCAAGCCAGCTGCGTTACCTGCACTGTGATTTTGCAGCACGCTTAAACGCCGGGCACATCGAACCCCCCATGGGGTGCTTGCTGTTCACAGCTTTGCTGGAACAAATCAAACAATTGGGAGGGTTCGTGCAGCATTGTGCCGTATGTCCCTCCAATCCGCAGCGTCGGCACAGATTGCTTCTGTCAGGGCCTTTGCAGTCCCATTGCTTGTGACCCGGTTCCAGGCACTTGAAGCAAACTTCGGGTTGCTCGTATATGCCCACAGGGCACACCGACCATCCCACCTTGACGCTCCCTAACTTGACTACCTTGGAGGCGTCCGCTGCAGATAGCCAAACCAATGCTACCTGCGTCCCTGCCTGACCTTTCCGTAGCCGAACGGCTGCGGTGGGCGTCTCCACTTCACACTGTCGCCGCAGTGCCGTGACGAGCTCTTCGACTTTGGTGATCTCGTCCAGGTCTTTAATCCTGAGATTCACATCCGTCGTGAGTGCCCCCACCTAGACCGTCTCGCCTAGGACTTTCTCCGCCAACTTCTTGTAGGCGGCGCCCTTTTGCGAGACGCCCCGCTTCAGCTCGAGGATCATTTCGCCCATCCGGGTACGTCTTATTCGACGTACGTCGGCGCCGAGTTCACCGAGCTTGACGTCACTCCTCATCGCCTTCAAGACGTCCGAGTACTTAGCCTCGTCCGTCTTGATGACTAGGGCATCGCCTTTCCAGGTCCTTCCTCCCCCGGTTTTGGTGGTACCTGGCCGGGGTTTAGCTTCCCAGCGGGAGTAGCCCTCCGCGTTTTGGAGCGGCCCCCAGAGAGCTCATCCCCTGGAGACTGTCTCCCCCGTTTTTGTGTCTGCTCCATTGGAGCAGTCACCACCGACGTGCCCGCGAATACTTGAGCCTCAGTCTGGGTAGACTTTGGCACCACCGTCTTCGCTGGCACGCCCTCGGTCGATTCGACCTTGCCCGAGTCTGCGAATCCTTGGGCCTCAGTATGAGTAGACCTCGACTCCACGGATTTCACGGGTTTGCACTTGGCCGTCCCGACCGCCCTCTCCAGCTTCGCGTCCAACATCGACTTTCGAAGTTTCAGCAAGCTCCCCATTGAGGTCCTTACTGATATTATGCTTCGATGACGCAAAGTCGATGATGGCATCCAGCGGTTCCGTCGCCACCTCGAAGGCCGAAAGCCCATTTCGGTTGCGATTCATCGCCCTCACAAGCCATGGATCGTCCATAACCACTACCGGCGTAGCCGGGGAGAAGGTTAAGTGACCCACAACGTGCTTGCAAAACGGGACATTTTAAAAAAACTTTGTGAAAAATTCAATAGCTGTGGAAATTTCAAAATTTATAGGCTTAATTTGCATTTTCCGTGTAAGAAATTAGAAATATTTTAGAGTGAATCATTCACTACCATAGCCTTCTATTGTATTAAGTTAGGTGTGTAAAAATACTTAACTACAAATATTTCACTCTTCAAAGGAACGCGGATGAAAACTTGAAGTTGAAAAAAAATTACGCAATTCTATATAACTATTTAAAAAAAATGGGGAATTTTGAAATTTTATTTCAATGTACTCTTAGACACTAATTACGTTAGCATATTTTCGTGGTTTTTTGAACCCACCTCCCCTCAAGTAAGATTGATTCCATACAAATATGTTTTTGTTATGTGGAGCGAAAGAAATTGACAGACCCCCCCTCCCCCCATAAATGCTTACGTAATTAGTGTACGACCCCTATTATTGATCCATATCAAACACTTTTCCTATTTCAATTGAAAATAACAAACAATTGTCAAGAGGAAAAAGGATCCTGCCTAAGGCCGGGTTTAGCACTTAGAAGACTTAGAAAAAAAGGTTTAAAAAAAATGCCACAAGACAAATGCGAAAAGAGCAATAGCGTGGGATTATTGATTTCCCGCGCCAAATTTTTTTTTTCATGAATATAAGTGGGAAAAAGAATAGGATAAGAATAACAAGAATTTCAACAAGGAAAGAACAATGATAAAATGTAATTTTAATTATTTCCATGAATATGGTTGGCGCATGAGAATGAATGTCAAATCTAATCAATTCACACTCCTTTTTTATCGAAATTGATTTAAATGACGCTAAAAGTAGCCTCTCACCTCGGGAATCTTGTCCATTGATTTTGTGCCCATGTGCTCCCAAAAAACGGGACTCATGCAATTTCGTCGCGAAAGATAAAAAAAACTTGGGCAATTTATAGTCTGCTTTACAGCTCGGACTCTTGGAGATTTCCGCCTGATTGTGTTTTAATTCGGGACGAATTTCAAATTTTTCATAACGGAATCCTAAAAAAACTCGTCCATACACATGAGAGCGAAATTTGAGACAAGTTCCTGATGTGTAAACTACCCTTAAAGTACGTGCGGACCTTAAATCTAGCCTTTAATCCGACCAAATTTTCCCTCTTTTTCTACCCTACTATATACCTTATACTCGATTTTGTTCAGTTGATTAAAACATTATGTTTTCATGCCGTCGTTTTGCCTTTCTCGTTTACAAAGTATAGGATCGCTCCAAAATCTAACTTATGATAGAAGGCTTGAAGGCTTGCAATTATTGCACCCCTTGGATATTGTTTTCAGGCGCTAGTCACCTTTTGTGGCGCAAGATGGCGTTAATGTGCTGTCTCTTGCCTAATATATGGGGATTCACGAAGTGAACTATATTGATAATATACTATATTTCTAGACCAACATTTGAAAAGGGCAAAATTTATTCTTTCTGATTCTTTGTCCACATATATAGCTATATATGTAGACGAAGGATCATTAGGAATAAATTTTGGTTGTTACGCCCTTTTCAAATGTAGGTCTAGATTTGACTATATGGTACTACATATATGTGTATGTGTAGCCTAGACTAGACTAGACTTAAAGTAGAACTATATGGCCCATTTGGCCAAATATACGGTTTTCGGTCACTTGGGATCGTTTCGTAACGTATTGATTCATCTAAAATCATAAAAAATTGACTTCTACATTCCTTAAAGGCAACTAAGAAATCGTACCTTATTCATAACGAACCGTTTTTGAACGAACTACGCGAAATTTAAATCTTTAAATCGCATAATGAACAATTACATCAAATATAGTATATTAACTTCATTGTCTCTTCACTACATTGCTTGCCTTTTGTGACACCGCGGCGCTAATGCGTTGTCTCTTCAAATCAGCCAGTGTGGACTATATTGGTAATAGAGTATATTTGATTACATTACATTCAATACAGTGAAACTTTTGACATTACATTCCGGCAGAATGATGACAATGGATCGATCGCCGTGATTTTATGTTTTGGTTGCTAATCGATTGATTTTCGGCGAGAAATAAAACAAATGTTTGCCAGATTGTCCGGACGTTTCGGTCGATTCACTGGCCTTCGACCATCTTCTGCACACTTAGTTTTTATTTCTGCAGCTCGGCAAAAATCCGCACAGCCGTGCGCCAGCAAAATGAAAAACTGATATTCCGGCAAAAAGAATGTTTGTTAGCTGATTTTCGGCAAATTATTTGCTGATATCCAGCAATTTTGTCAGAAATCTCGGCAAAAACATGTTGGCTGGGACACGGCTGTGCGAATCTTGGTAATAGTTGACGATTTCGCTGAGATCCCGGTAAAAAATATTAAGTGTGTGCGGACTCTAAAATACACATATAAATTGTCAAGAAAACATAAATTACACAAAATAATCACTCACAATCTTCCTGCCGCTTCCTTACTCTAAGACGGCCATTACTACTACTGATTGTTTACATCTATTCTTATTGTTACGTACTGCTATTGGGGGTTTTCAGCTTTGTTATAATTGAGTTATAGGCGGTTTTAAAATTCATTGCATCTTTCTGTTTGTTCACAACTTTATCGTCCCCTCTAATTTTAATGTAAAACGTTTTTGCTGTCAATCTTTTGTAACTATTACTAATTTGGTCAAGTATTTTTGTTTTGTCGAAGTCAAAAATATGTCCCTCTTCTACAGTGTGTTGCGATAAACCAGTTCCAGAAATGTGGAAGATTGTGAGTGATTATTTTGTGTTATTTATGTTTTCTTGACAATATATATGTGTATTTTAGAGTCCGCAGAAGATGGTCGAAGGCCAGTGAATCGACCGAAACGTCCGGACAATCTGGCAAACATTTGTTTTATTTCTCGCCGAAAATCAATCGATTAGCAATCAAAACATTCCGGCAGAATCTAAAAAAAAATATTTTCATGCAATTCGAAATCGCAACACCAAAGACAAATGAAAATTATAAATAAACACCGTAGTAAGTGTTTGCCTCCAATACTTTGCATTTCAATTTTTTATTAGTGTTAAATTTCAACTTAATCTTAATTTAATATTTAATATGTATGAATTTTGTCTCCAGTCTCCAGTTAGCCTTGCAAGTAAAGGCGTAGGATTACCAATCCGGAGATGGCGAGTTCGATTCTCGGTCCGATCTAGGATGTTTTCGGGTGGGAAACATTCTCGATTCCCTGGGCATAGTGTATCCATTGTTCTTGCCACACAAGATACATACTCACGCAATGGCGGGCA
The DNA here is from genome assembly GCF_024139115.2 of Armigeres subalbatus. NCBI lineage: Eukaryota > Metazoa > Arthropoda > Insecta > Diptera > Culicidae > Armigeres > Armigeres subalbatus. The sequence continues at coordinate 185,496,125 of NC_085140.1, read as the reverse complement.
GACAAAAGCTTTCAATTCATAACTGAGGAAATGCCAATAGCATAGCATAGCATAGTTACGGTGTACTTCGTAGATTGGACACTAGTGATACTCATGTTTTCTATTGAAGTCCTTATTCAGATTGCTATCCGAAATCAAGGTGGTTGTGGCCCTTGATTTCAATCTAGGATAAAAATCACAAAAACATGAGGATTACTACTCCTGGCCACGTCCATCTTCACCGTAACTTGGGAGAGGAAGGGAGTGTTGATGAAGTACTTACTTAACGAGAGGCCCCCGACTCAGCGACACCCTCATAAATACCACGGAGTCGGATATTGGGGAAGGTATTCGTTTGGTCAGGATTTGCCTGTAGCTGTCAATGTGGCCGTGGTAGATCTTACACCGTAACACACCACGCAAAGGTGTCTTCCCAGCGTTACGGGGGAATTAATTCATAACTGAGGAAATGCCAATAGAATACTAAGTTGGAATGTAGAGCCATGGAGAAAGAAATGTATGAATTTTGTAATTCATTATCTATATTGGCATTAGGAATAATAAATTATGCATATATGTATATGTACTAGTCTACGATGGTTGACGAAATCAATCAAATCAAAAAGCAAAATCAGATGATAAATTAGATTTTTTTTTTCATATCTCTCTGGATTAAAAACCTGAAGCTCATAACACAATAGCCCATAGGCTAGGTTGTAGAAGATTAATCCAATCAAATACTAACATTAGGTGTGAATTCTTTCAAGTTCAGATCCATGCTGATAATTTCAATCGCAGCTATGAATTAAAATCGAAAAATAAAACATATAAATAAGTTTTAGATGTTACTTTATTTTACTTTCTCAATCTTGTAGCACATCAAGTAGATTTCATTTCATCATCTGGTAATCTTTGTTATGGTTAGAGATCAGTTTTTTTTTGCAAATCTCTACCTCTTTAAAATCGTACAACTTGACGCCTCAAAAGAACGTATTTAGGGAGTCATAATACAATAGTTCTGCATCGATACCGAAGTAATACTTGAATTTGCGAGCAATTTTAACTACGTTTTCTATATCCGAAAAGAATAACGTTTTCTTTGATTTAGAAACATTTCATCCAATCCTTTGATTTGATAATAAATGCTCTTCGAGGTAGGGTGTGTTTTGTGTTTTCTTAAAGTTCACTTCTCTATTTACATAACAGAGATTTTTTTTTGTCATAAACTGAACGAAAACTTATTTTCCTTCTTATCGATTGAGTTGATTTCCTCTGTAATACTTTCTATCATAGTTTACATAAGTGGTTGTTCGATTTTTTTTACTTTGTGAGGAGGCAGATAACATCAAAGACTTTGGCGTGCATGCTTAACATATCTAATTAGTGAGATTGAGAAAAATGCGTCTATCCTTCACATTGATTCCTAATTGGTTAAATAGTAGCTATAAATAGTTTTAAATGCTAGGTGGTTTAAATTAGAACTTAATTCCAGCCTGAACCTCAGCCATAATGCGAGCCGACTCCTTCAACTTCTGGGTTTCAGCATCAGTTAGAATTTGCTTCACTACATGGGAAACACCATTCCTGCCGAGAACGCATGGCAGTGAGAGATACACCTCCTCTTCGATTCCTTGTTCACCCTGTGGGAAAAAAAAGTTGTTATCTCATTCATAAATTACATATAATTCTGAAGCTATGATACTCACGCTGACCAAAGTTGAAACGGCATGAACATTGTATGTATTTCTAAGCAGCGCTGAAGCCAGCGAAGCAACGCTCAGGCCGATGGCCCAGGAAGTGTATCCCTTCAGTCGGATAACTTCATACGCACTGTTGACGACTTCGTGATGCAGATCACCCCACTTTTCGTCGTCATCGGCAGTTCCAATGGCTGGGTTAAGTTCCGAGAGGCGCACACCGGCAACGTTGACTCCGGACCACACTGGCACCGAGCTGTCGCCGTGTTCACCGATGATCCAACCGTGGCACGAGGTTGGGGCCAGTCCCAATCGCTGAGACATTAGGAAACGGAACCGGGACGAATCCAGATTGGTTCCGGAACCGATGACACGGTTCTTCGGCAAACCGGAGAGCTTCCATGCGACGTAGGTCAGAATATCGACCGGGTTGGAAACGACCAGCAGAAGAGTTTCCGGGCTCAGTTCAACCAGTTTGGGAATGATACCCTTCAGGATGTCGCAATTGCGCTGGACCAGATTCAGACGGCTTTCGCCTTCCTTCTGACGCACACCGGCAGTGATGACGATCAAGCGGGAACCGGCCGAAACGGCGAAATCTGGAAAAATATGATAGAAGGGAAATATTAGTCGAATTGTTCACATCATTTAGAATGATATTTGAGAATAAATTTATCACAAGGTTTGTCAGTTTAATAACAAAATCATGAGATAAAATGGGCAAAATAATAAAACAATTATGAAGGTAATAAAATCTCCCGCTTAAGCACATAAAAATACTACGGAGGAAACCCGTGGCATTTTATTGTGCCTAATATTAATTTACCCTTTCTTCCATATTCCACCACCCCCCAATCAATCTGAAAATTTCAGCTCAATCGCTTGTTGCATAAGCTGGCGCATTTGATTTGAAGATTGTATGGGGATTTCAATCAAAATATATAGGAAAATACACAATCGTCACTCATTCGATCTGGAAATTGGTTCTGATTGCTCGATTGAGCTCAGAATTGCAAAAAGTGCTGTTTGTATGTTACAGAACAGTTCCACAGAACATTGTACGATAATTAAATGAACTTTTATTTAGCTTTCGGCTGATTTATTAGGGGCTGTTTTGTGTACTTTTGGATTTATTTATAAAAAATAGGCTTACATAATTAGTGTACGTTCCCTAAGGCCGAAGTGGCCTGCGCAGTACATAAAATTCTTCTCTTCTGAAAAACTTTGTCGAAGACACCAAGTTCGTAATTTCATTACTTTTGGAGATTGATTGCTTTTCATGCCAACAAGCTTTGAACATGTTCGACGTATAAGCAAACAAGCATATGGAGACGCATGGTGCATTGGTTCATCAATTACTTGTGATGGGAGATTAACTTTTGTTTTGCATAGTAGTAAATGGTTTTTGAAGAAACAATCCTTACATTCGCTTACAACTCTATTGTTCAGGTTTTAACTTCAATTTCATTACTTGTCCTTTATTATGCGTATGAGATTGACTGCCACAATGCCCGTTATTAAATTGCAGTTAAATCAAATATGATTAAAAAATCCAATAAAACTGTTAAAACTTTTTTATTTTTCAAGTTTTCAAGTCGCAATAGCTACCAAACGGCGTATTTTTATATTGTCTAAAACCTTTAAGAACATGCCAAAGTGTAGCACGGTGTGTCTATTTGGAAACATTATTTTTCAAAAATCAGTATCTCTGAAACACCCACCACGTGAAAGTAGATGCTCTCCTCTTTCATATAGTGGATAAACTAAAATGTTCTATCGGGGGATCTAGAACAATTTTTATTTTTATCGCTATTTTTGGTGCAAATTCCATAGAAATCTCAAATGATAGCCGATTTAACCCCTTCAAAAATGTATGAAAAAATAACCCCCGATAGAACATTTTAAAAATGCACCTACGTGAAAGAGGAAAACCTAAACTTTCGTGTCGTGAGTGTCTTAGAGATACTGATTTTCTGAAAATAATCCTCTTCGGACAAACACACCGTGTGTAGAAATAAAAATAAAAAAATATAATAAAACAATTATTTTTAAGGGGTTGTCAGCAAAAAAACGTAAAAAATCTCCAAATGTAGGGGAAGGGGGGGCAAAATGCCCTAGCTAAGCAAACACTGCTTTATTGTCTCATTTGTAACGCTATTCATGGGTATTTTTACATTATGCAACAGTTAAACAAGCTTGCTAGTTGATGCCATTCAAAAATTGTCAAAAATCTCAATCATATTGATGATATTCACATTTCAAAAAAGTGGTGATATTCTGTTGCCGGAAAACTCATGAGGCAAAACGCCTTTTAGCTGGCAACTACTAGGGAACAAAGTACCATGCGTCGGCAAATCAGCATTCTGGTATGGATAGTGCGTGGAGACGCAAGTACATTGTAGGATAGCGCCACTAGGGCGTTTTGCCTCGCCAAAATGTTAGATGTTTCTTCAAAATGTGGAAATTTTCGGGTTTTCCGACCTTCCCATGCACTATTTTGAAACTTTTTTCGTCGAACCTACCTAATTTTTGATCTAGTTTTGTTACGGCCATCTTAATGAGGGTAATTATGACGGAAATCCCAAAAGGCGTTTTTGCATCGGGGGGCGTTTTGGGGCCTCTTCCCCTAACGGAATTACGAACTTGGTGTCTTCGACAAAGTTTTTCAAGAGAACTTTTGCTACAAATTAATTTTTCACCTCGCTTTTAACTTTAATACCTCCAAAGAAGCTCATTTATTTGTTGATAAAATGTCTCGAAGACACCATTACGCTAAATTGCAAAATAAATGTACTATTAACTAAATGCGCTAAAAATGCGATTTTAGACACTGTGCAATGTGTGATTTTGCCCCTCCCTTAGCACCAGGGCTATTTTTAAACACATTATAAATGCGTTAGAAAGTCACTAAGTTCTTGTTATATTGATTTGGAGATAATTGTGATAAATCATGCTGCTAATCATGTAAATTTTGAATCTGTACATTGCATCGATTTGGTGTTTCAGTTTATATTGGTTGAAACATCGAAAAAGCTTGAGGGGCTCATGTTTCATATTGGACCATCCTGGATATAGGGATTCCATCGAGGACGGAGTGAAGACCTATTTTCTACCTTGGGCCATTATCTGTCCTGTCTACAATTCTGCCCATCACAAAGCGGTTAACATCGGAAACACTGATACAGCAAACGACAACCAGATGGATGCACGCACACGTTCTGTGTTGCAGTGCTGCGAGCGATGTATCACGCGTGTCGCTGGAATTGTATCGTTGCTTGTCACGCATTTACATCGTTTCATTTTGTGCTGGCAGCAACATATGCGCCAAATAATAAAACAGTTATTGGTAGTCTAATCTATATACATAAAAATGAATTTCTGTCTGTCTGTGCCTTATAGACTCGAAAACTACTGAACCGATCTGTAGTAATAGAGACAGTAAATTGAAATAACCAATAAAAAGACCCGTAAATTGTAGAAATCATAAAACTCATACATATTTAAGTATATCGACAAAATAAAATTGATCGCGCAATGCTAAAAACGTTTGTCTTGTTCCCTCATATTCTTTCCGACGCCACAAAAAAAACAAAAAAGAAGAAAAGGAAAATGAAGATTTGACCTATAAATACGGGTGCATTGCAGAGAATCGTGGAGAATTTCGGCAGACGCAGAGGAAGCAACAGCTCAGGAGAGCAGCATCGAGGCACACGCATACGACTTCCTTCAGCAGTAGCGGCAGCCGGGACGAGGCTTGCCCAGCCGAACGCCTATCCGGCGTCCACCAGCAGCAGCCGGGACGAGGCTTGCCCAGCCGAACGCCTATCCGGCGTCCACCAGCAGCAGCCGGGACGAGGCTTGCCCAGCCGAACGCCTATCCGGCGTCCACCAGCAGCAGCCGGGACGAGGCTTGTTTAGCCGAACGCCCATCCAACTTCCATTCCACCACCAGCAGCCGGGACGAGGCTTGCTCAGCCGAACGCCTATCCGGCGTCTACCAGCAGCAGTCGGGCCGAGGCTCACTTAGCCGAGCGCCCATTCGACTTTCAGTTCATCAGCAGCGGCAGCCGGGCTTCTTTTAGCCGAGTGCTCATCTGACATCGCCAAGCCAGTTGATCGCAGATAGTCGTCTCGCCATTCTACTGCAGTAAGGTTTTAAGGGGTTCCTTGCTGCAGCAGAAACATGGAGACGACGCTGCACGGTCGCGACATTGGCGCTGCATCAGCTCCCATAAAGTGAGTTTAGATTGACGAATTCGGAGCTTCGGTGAAAAAGACGAAGCTCCCGCAGAAATGTTGATTCATTGGGGCTCCGGTGGGAAAAGACGGAGCCTTCAGCGAAAAATAATAATAAGCAACGAAAGCGGATGGATTGAGGCATATTTCAAACACTGGCCTCGGGGGGAAATGGACGGAGGTTTAATAATAATAATAATAAGAAAATAAAAAAATAAACTGTAAATACAAAACTAATGCGTTGCTATTTTTTTTTTGGCATCTTGTTACAGGACTCCTTCAAAGAAGAAAATTATGAAGGAGTTAAAGCAAGCCTTGGACAAGAACAATTCTTTGCGCGAACAAGTTGCTACATTGACATCAGGAAAAGATACAGTTTTCGAATCGAAGCAAGCTTCCTCTAGTAATGTTCGTGATGATACGTTGCTGTCCACGATGAACAGTTTAACACTGGGTACTTTGAACATCCCTATGTGCACACCATCAGAAGGTGAAACCGAGATCGATAAACGAGCATTTGAGTACTGGAAGGACATGCTCGTTTCTTCGTTACAGCTCATCAACGCTGCTGATGAGCATACCAAGTTCGGAGTGTTTAAAATCAAATCAGGTCCGAAGCTCAGGAAATTTTTCAAACTACATCGACTTCACCGGGTATGCCAGATGAGAAGTCCGCTCCGTTTTCGAACGCATTAGCTCGATTGGACGAGTATTATGGATCCAGAGCGTATACACTTTCTCAAAGAGGAAAACTCATGATGTTGAGTCAAGAAGCATCAGAAAGCAGCATTGGCTTTTTTCGACGCGTTGCTTCGGCAGCAAAATTGTGTAATTATGGGCCAGACGAAGAGATGGAGGCTGTGGTACGAGTGGTTACTAAGGGTGCCAGTGATGGACGAGTGATAGTCCTAGCCCATCGGAACTGGGTTAAGCAAGGCACAATGAAGGACTTAATAGACTTGGTACGCGATAGAGAGATTGAGAGGACCAATGAAGAAGAGTTTCAAAGAGTTCATGGTCAAGGAGGTACATCAATGATAGCAGCGGTCTCTCAACCCGGTTATGAATATCGTCACCCTCAAACGGGATTTAATTCGTATGGAAGAGGCAGAGGGTTCCAACGAGGAATCCGAGGTGGAGGAAGAGGTGGAAGAGGATTCCAGAGAGGGAATAATCGTCATCAATCCGCATCTCGTTGTCATAGGTGTGGAAGCATTTACCATCGAGCCTCCGAATGTTTTGCCATCAATAAAGAATGTCGAGTTTGTAGACAATTAGGCCATATCGCAAGGGTCTGTCCATCGAACATACAAAACACGTCACAAGCCGAGAGACGATCCTTCAAACGCCGTGGTGAAGAAGAGGAACCAGTAGAAAGGAAAATTGCGGCAATCGAGTGTTCTAATACCGATGCTGAATTGGACACAAAGGTACGGGTTAATGAAGAAGAAGTTGAGTAATTTCTTTCTTAATGCAATTGAAATATTTTGAATTTGAATAAAGTTGAGTTTTTTTTCTGATCTAATAATACTTGTTAATTCTGGTGTATTTTACAGAAAACGATTCCACAATCACATGTCACAAAACCTGAAATTCAACAAATCAATCATGTTCCACCGTTCAATAACTGTACAATCAACCAGAGAAATGCGTTGATTCAAGCTAAGGTAGCTGGTATCGAAGCTGAATTTTTAATAGACTCTGGGGCTCAAGTGAACATCTTAACCAAATTGTCATTTGATAGAATAGTGAATGATCCAAATGCTGCATCTCGAATCCTCAACTTACACTTCTGCTCGGATAAGCCTTTGAAAGCCAACGCAACGGAGAATCCCATCAAAGTCGTTGCCAATTTTTCAGCCGAGTTGTTCATTTCACCGGATAGACCAGTAATGGTAGAAAAATTCTACGTTGTAGACGAGTTTAGATCGCTTTTGGGTTTTAATACAGCAACAAGATATTCTGTTCTCGATGTTGGCTTGGGCGTACCAATACGACAGCAACATCAGTCTTTTCGGAGGAATGCACATTACGTACAAGCAGTATCAACAGTTGTAGAATTTCCGAAATTCAATATTCCTCCGGTACTGTTAAGGTACAACGTAGATGTACCCCCAGCGCGAAACGTGTATACTCATATTCCTGCAGCGTATAAGGAACTTACGAAACAGAAACTAAATTACCTATTAACAAGTGGTATTATTGAAGAAGTCAGTTTGGATATGGATCGGTCTTTCTGCTCATCACTTCTAGTGGTTCCTAAAGGCAAGGACGATATCCGACTTGTCATCGATTTGCGAGGACCAAACCGGTGTATATATCGAACACCTTTTAAAATGCCCACACTTGAATCGATACTGATGGAGCTCCATGGTGCAAAGTGGTTCTCTACTGTTGACCTCACGAACGCATTTTTCCATATTGAGCTGGATGAGAGGTCGCGACACCTAACGAATTTTTTCGCGGGTGACGGACTGTACCGTTATCGTAGACTTCCATTTGGCCTAACAAATGCACCTGATATATTCCAGGAGGTACTCCAAACAATTGTACTTGCTGGTTGTAAAGGACAAGTCAATTATCTTGACGACGTAATGATTTTGGAAAAACAAAACAAGAGCACGATGAGAATTTAGCTCAAGTAATGAAGTGCCTCCAAAATCATAATGTGAAAATAAATGAAGCCAAGTGTGCTTTTGGAAAACAAGCTGTTGACTTTCTTGGCTTTGTAGTTTCAAGCGATGGGTGGAAAATCGAGGAAGAAAAATCGCAGCTTTGAAGAACTTTAGACATCCAGAATCATTGGCCGAAGTCAAAAAGTTTCCTCGGCTTGGTCAATTTTGTTGAAAAATTCATTCCCAACAGAGCAGACAAGACAATCCTGCTTCGCTCATTAGCTAAATCTGAAAAGTTTCACTGGAATCAAGCGTTGGACGATGAATTTGAGTACCTCAAATCAGCAGCCTGGAGAACTATCACAACGCTAGGCTATTTTAATAGAGATGACCGCACTGAACTGTTCGTAGACGCGTCTCCTTATGGTCTCGGAGCCGTTTTGGTCCAATTCGACCACGAATGTAAACCGAGAGTCATTGCCTGCGCTTCGAAAGCACTATCCGCTACAGAGCAGAAGTATCCACAAACACAAAAAGAGGCATTGGCTATGGTCTGGGCGGTTGAGAAGTTTTCTCTGTATCTAATAAGCATAACCTTCACGATCAGAACTGACGCCGAGTCCAACGAGTTTATCTTTGGAGGATTGCATAGAATCGGGAAGAGAGCGGTGACCAGAGCAGAGTCATGGGCATTACGGTTGCAACCGTATAACTTTATTGTTAGAAGAATCCCAGGAGAAATGAATGTCGCTGACGCTCTGTCCAGACTGGTGAAACAGGCTCAGCCACGCGAGTCATTTGACGATGAAGCTGATTGTAATCATTTACTCTATCTTATTGACGCGGGTGCAATGGAGATATCCTGGAGCGAGATTGAGGAGCATTCAGAAAGAGACACAGAGTTAACAAAAGTGAGAACATCTATCGAATCAGGTTGCTGGGAGGACGGACTACGTAGATTTGAATCACAAGCCAAGGAATTGAGCGTTTTTGGAAGCTCAGTCTTCAGAAGTGACAAAATCGTTCTACCGAGTGCTTTAAGGAGTAAAGCCATTGAGTCTGCTCATCAGGGCCATATGGGAATTGGTTCAACAAAGAGAATTCTTCGTGAACATTTTTGGTGGCCAGGAATGAGTTCAGCAGTGGAGTCGTTCATTAAGTGCTGTGAAACGTGCCTGTTGTTATCAAAAAAAAACCCACCTGTTCCACTATGCAACAGAGAACTCCCGCACGGCCCCTGGGAGATTCTACAGATCGATTTTTTTACCGACAAAGAATTTGGATTTGGTGAATTCCTCGTCATAGTCGATACTTACTCCCGTTATCTACATGTGACAGAGATGAGACACATGGATGCGGAGTCGACAATTGCTGCTTTACATAAGATATTCGCTGAATGGGGTATCCATTAGTTATACAAAGCGACAATGGCCCCCCATTCCAAAGTGATAAATTTATAAAAACATGGCAGAACAGAGGCATTGACATCCGCAAATCTATCCCTCTGAGCCCACAATCGAATGGAGCAGTCGAGAGGCAAAATGAAGGGATAAAACGAGCTTTGTCAGCATCAAAATTAGACGGTACGCATTGGAGAGCAGCATTGAACAATTATGTACACATACATAATAAAGTTCGACCGCTTACCCGATTAGGTGTAACACCTTTTGAGTTACTAGTCGGCTGGAAGTTCAGAGGAACGTTTCCAGGGCTATGGGGGTCAGATAATTCGAAGGAACTTGATCGAGAAGATATCAGAGAAAAGGATGCCTACTCAAAACTAGAAAGTAAGCAGAATGCCGATCTGCGAAGGAATGCTAAGGACAGTAATCTAGCGGTTGGCGATAAAGTAGTCCTTACTCAAATAAAGAAGAATAAGTCCGATTCAACATTCGGATCAGAGAAGTTCACGATAGTAGCAAGGGAAGGTGCTAAAATTGTAATCCGGAGCAGTCGCGGTGTTATATACACAAGAAACGTAGGAGATGCTAAAAAGGCGGTAGTAGAGGACCAAGATGAGGAACTTTCTACAAGCAATGAAGACATAAGCTCAAATATGGACATAGGTAGGCCGTTTTATCTTTATGAACTTGAAAATTTCCTTCATGATGCAATTGTACACACAGGTCATCAACTGTCCAAGGATGCAACAAATACAGAAGTACTGGCTAAAGAAGGTGGTACAAAATCCGGCAAGGAATCTTCGAATATGGGAGTGAAAAACACCTGCGAGCAAGGTATGATAACGGTTGTTAAATCATGGTTACAACGTATAACACAAATTTCTTATTTCTTTTAATAACACTACAGGCGAATCAAAAAACAGAAGTCAAATGGATAACGGAAGATTAACTGAGCTTCGCCCTCGGCGAGATAAGAAAATACCGAATAAGCTGAAGGATATGTACCTTTTTAACATATTTGACTAGGTAGCAATTAGAATGCTGAAAATATTTTACACTAACTGCTCTTAAGTTTTCCAAACTATATTAATGAATTGACCTAAACAAACTATAAATAACAAGAAGAAATAAAAGGTACAATAAACAATATGAAAGCGATTACACTACGAAATTTTGGTATTTTTACTGATCTCTATGCTGATGTTGACAGCGCTTGTTGATTTTCTCGATTCGTAAACATGCACATCAGTGCAATTCAATGTTACCTATCAACAAAATTGTTCTGCAGCTGTTGATGTGAAATTCCAGATGCGAAAGGTGCCTTTGGTTTTTATACAGCACATCTTTTGCCTTTGCCAACTTCCGCCACTTACCAGAGGTTGCTGCTTTCGTGTCCCAAAAAATAATAATAAATATTAAGTAAAAGAAGTATACCTACTAAAGGATTAGTAAAAAAAAATGATGAACAATTCGTGCGGATCAAGATTAGCAAATCATATTTACAAAACAAAAAGTGGAAAATTAGATGTCACAAATATCGCAAATGTCACACGGAAGGGCCTTTCTAAAATTACGTACTGGTGGGTGCGGTCGATATGGTTCAGCACAGGTTACACTGGAGTGAAACAAATTTGAAGACTAACATTTGAATAAGTATTATTTTAATTATGTGGCAACAGAAATATTGTCATGATAAATATGCAAAAAAAAAAAACAACAACCGATTATTAAACAAAAAAAATATTTTTTTATATCATTCTACGCAAAGAAGTATTTGGTCATCACGAAACTGGATGTATTATCAACAAGAATGAAATATAATAGCATCAATGCGAATTAGAAAAAATCGTTCTACACTCTGAGGAAAATCTATGCTAACTGCGTTTCTCCTGGTTGACCCCACGTTCGTTTACGTGTAGTTTATACTCGATTAGTATAATCTCCGTATCCTTGCTGTGTAACGATTTAATCTGGCATAGATTACTTTTTTACTCTAGCTTAGTATAAGCTTTGAAAATATGAAAAATGATTTGACTGTGTTGCCACTCTTAATTACATAAACTCTGGTCTTGATATTGCTGCGCTCCGGCGCAATTCAACGGAGGCTGATTGAGAGTATCATGATCTGAGTGTTAATAATAAGATGTTAAAAAAAAAACTAAAAAAAAAAAAAAAGAACTCAAGGTGATAGCATTTTCTATTTTTCATTCAAAACCACCTAAAACACAAGAAAAAGGATAAAAAGAGAGTAGGGGTGAGAAGGAATGTAGTAATAGAGACAGTAAATTGAAATAACCAATAAAAAGACCCGTAAATTGTAGAAATTATAAAACTCATACATATTTAAGTATATCGACAAAATAAAATTGATCGCGCAATGCTAAAAACGTTTGTCTTGTTCCCTCATATTCTTTCCGACGCCACAAAAAAAAAACAAAAAAGAAGAAAAGGAAAATGAAGATTTGACCTATAAATACGGGTGCATTGCAGAGAATCGTGGAGAATTTCGGCAGACGCAGAGGAAGCAACAGCTCAGGAGAGCAGCATCGAGGCACACGCATACGACTTCCTTCAGCAGTAGCGGCAGCCGGGACGAGGCTTGCCCAGCCGAACGCCTATCCGGCGTCCACCAGCAGCAGCCGGGACGAGGCTTGCCCAGCCGAACGCCTATCCGGCGTCCACCAGCAGCAGCCGGGACGAGGCTTGTTCAGCCGAACGCCTAGACGGCGCCCATCAGCAGCTGTTTAGCCGAACGCCCATCCAACTTCCATTCCACCACCAGCAGCCGGGACGAGGCTTGCTCAGCCGAACGCCTATCCGGCGTCTACCAGCAGCAGTCGGGCCGAGGCTCACTTAGCCGAGCGCCCATTCGACTTTCAGTTCATCAGCAGCGGCAGCCGGGCTTCTTTTAGCCGAGTGCTCATCTGACATCGCCAAGCCAGTTGATCGCAGATAGTCGTCTCGCCATTCTACTGCAGTAAGGTTTTAAGGGGTTCCTTGCTGCAGCAGAAACATGGAGACGACGCTGCACGGTCGCGACACGATCGACGTGAAAATTTGAGCAAAAAAAAAAAAAGCAAGACCATGCTGAGGGTGGCTGGGTTCGATTCCCAAACCGGTCTAGGCAATTTCGGATTGGAAATTGTCTCGACTTCCTGGGCATAAAAGTATCATCGTGTTAGGCCTCATGATATACGAATGCAAAAATAGTAACTTGGCTAAGAAACCTCGCAGTTAATAACTGTGGAAGTGCTGCTAAGCTGCGAGGCGGCTCTGTCCCAGTGTGGGGATGTAATGCCAATAAGAAGAAGAAGAAGATGTAGAACAGTCCTTAAATTATTGTTGTTATTGATACACAATCGATTTTTTGGAGTACTGTCAAAAATCGACTTTTAAAATATTCGGGGGAAATTGATCCCTCTCCAAGAACTTGCTTTGATAAAATTAGAAAGGTGCCCTCTGATTTTTTAAATATTTTTACTACAAAATACGCGGAATTTTCGAATTGCTGTGCGTATACAGGGACGATTTTTGTTATTGAATTTGACAGCACATGCAATTTTAAAATTTGGGGAGACTTGATCCCCTTTTTATGATATCTACGCAATAAATATTTTTTTCTGACAACCCTTCATCAAATCTGTCAAATCTACAAAAAAATAGAAGCCTGAGAATAGATTTTTTTTTTTAATTTTTTCGTCAAAATTTTGTATGAGTGACTAATGGGGGATCAAATGTCCCCATATTGAGGCAATAACTTCAAATCCAAATATCCTAAAGCTTTGATGGAATGTTGACATTTTCATCAGTACAGATCATTAAGCATATTTATGGCTTTGTGCTGTGGAAAAACGAAAGCATTTGGTCATTGTTATGAAAAGTTGTTGAATTTTGCGTGGCCAATACAAAAATCTTTAGGAAGGTCAAAACATACAAACCGCCCTGCAGAATAAATAAGGTTGTCAATCTACAAAATAACTTACCACATAAAGGTCATTTATCTAGAGGATCTATACTAAAAAATACGCTATAACAAAACTACTTTAGTCCTCGATAAAACAGGGGGTGATCAAGTCTCCCCAGGGATCAAGTCTACCCACCTTCCTCTATAGTAGAAGAAATGTCCAACCCGTTTTTAACTAAATTTAAAAAAAAAGTTACCCTTTTTTAATAAAATTGATTTTAGAATTTTTGAGAATAGTTTTAAAAACTTCTTTGCATGGAGATTTTTTCGATTTTCATCTTTCTACTTCTTCTTCTTCATGCAACATCAAAGCGCCAATTTTCCTGATTTTTGGTCCATCATAGCTTAGTAGTGAAAGTACCGGTTTAGCATACTTATACGCCTTTTATTAAAATAATTATCGAGTTAAATATTAGAAAGAAAATTGAATGCATGAGGATTGGCATCAACTTTCTGTTTATCATTATATTTATTAACATAAATGATGTAATCTGAAAGGCTATACGGACTTGGATTTAAATCCTGCCGAAGTAAGTGTTTGCCTCCAATACATTATCAATTCGATTTCCTATTCATGTTCAATCTTTCATATGATGTGCGTAAGCACGTCGGGTTTTTAAACTTTGTAATTAATAACCACAATGGAAATTTCCAATTCATAGATTTTTTAAAATAATTCGTGGAATAATAACCATACAAGTAATAGCGCTTTAAACATTTTATGACACTAGTTCGTGATTGTTCATGTTTCGTATTGTATTGGACGCGGATTCGAGATCCGGGATATTTTGTTCTGTGCCGTGCGCCGATGATCAAATTAGTTAGGTACGCGATCGAACATGATATTTTTTCGAGACGAACCAGCCTAGGGCTGAAATTCTCGTAAATAAAGATATATTCGGAGATTCCTTTACGAATTATCTAAGAAATTTCTTCAGAGATTCTTTTAAAAATTTCTTTGGGAATTCTTAAGGAATCTATTTCAATTGTTTTGAAAAATTTCTTCGGAAATACCCTAGAAACTTCCTCCAGGAAATCCTTCGGAAATTCTTTTAGTAAAATCTTGAGAAATATCTTCCAAAATTCCTGCATAAATGAAGAATTTATTAAAGAATTAAATAGGAAACACAAAAGGAAGTTTCGGAAGAGTTTCTAAAGGAAATTTTAAAGAAATTTGCAGATGAAATTTACCGAAGAACTCTTAAAGATATTTCCGAATGATCCAAAGGAAAGAATGTAAAAAAAATCGAAAGAATTCTTGGATGAGGTTCTGAAGAAATTTCGTAAAAACTCTAATAATTTATTCTTAGAGTTTCCAAAGGATTTCTTAAGGAATACTAGAAGAATTTATTTAAGAAATTCCTGAAATAATTGCTGAAGCAATTAAAAAAAAAGATTCCTAAAGCCATTTACAAAATAAATCATAAATAAATTTCTGAAGGAGTTCTCCTAGGGATTTTCGGAACATTTTCGGGAAGCAGGGGGCCCTCCTTAACTTAACGGTAAGATGCGTGACTATAAAGCAAGACCATGCTGAGGGTGGCTGGGTTCGATTCCCTGTACCGGCTAGGCAACTTTCAATTTGTAAATTGTCTCGATTTCCCTGGGCATAACAGTATCATCGTGTTAGCATCATGATATACGAATGCAAAAATGGTACCTCGGCTTAGAAACCTTGCAGTTAATAACTGTGGAAGTTTTAAAATAAGAAGAAGAGAAGAATTCACGTGATCTCTAATGACAAGTACTGCATCTCCCCTGCACGATGCAAACATAACACATTCAAATACATGACGTTATTTGTTTACCATTTGAAAGTATGACTGTATTTGCCTTATAGTAGACCCCCTGTAAGTTCTAATAGTCGACACTCCATTTGATTTTCAAATTCAATTTCGTGATGTTCTTCTTCCCTATTATGGACTTCCCTATATTCATATAATGAACACTCTTGTGCTTTTTTCTGTGAAATTGTAAAAAATATCTATTTCCACATTACATGGAATTTTCATGTAATCAAGTCAATAGCATGTAAGTTAGGCTTTCCCGATGGAATTTGATGATTTTTTTTATTATGCCGTGATAATGCAAATATGGTAACTTTTTTTTTCCAAAAGTCGTTCAAATAAAGTGAATAAAAAATTCCCTTGGTGACTGAGAATCCTCAAATTTTGCCTTTCTGGTACACCAGGTTTTGCTCAAAAACTGCCGAAAAATCTATAATAATTAATAATAATGAACAAGAATAAACCTAATTTTTATCAATATATACCTTATCACTACCAAACACAAGTTCCAATATAATTTTGCAAACATATCTCTAGATTTTTAAGATAAATATGCTTGATTAAGTCGAAGGTCAAGAACGACATAAATCAAGAGATTACGAATATATATTTATTGCATACACCACATACGTTAACGCTCCATGAAGCCAGCCGTTAACATCGGTGCCACACGTTTACCCAATTAAGTTTTCATGGTCACGAATGAAGTTCAATCGTCGTAACTGTTCTATTTGGACGACGCGACAACTACTTTCCCAAAAATGCGCGCCACTACCAGCATCGATCAATGGAACAGTATGAATAAGAACGGCTATAAGCGGACGAGTATGTTGTAGCTAATATTGAACTAGAATGCTTGAATTCAAGTTCATGTGTCGTACAAGTTAGCGCACAATGGTGAAGAAATACACATTTTCTGGGCATTTTTTATTTCATTCAATTTGCAATCATAGGTTAAGGATTTTTCTATTGTATATTCCGGCAACTAAATTATGGGACAAGAATCTAAATGAGTCCAATGAGTTTGCCATTTGGCTTTGCTATCATAGCATCCATATAACCATTGAGTGGCTTACCTAATTCAGATAGGATTTGGTCGCTGTTCGTTATGTTAATACAGAACCGGCTAACCAAATCGTAGTTCAGTAACAACAGCACAGTAATGTACATACTCATATTTTTGGAAAAAGAAACTGCGACTCACATATTTGCGTAAATTGAATGCGCAATTCTACGTGCGGGGTAAATTATTGAAGTCGGGTGATAACATTATAACACGCTTTCTGAAACAAATGATTTACGTACGTGAGGACTAAAGGATTTCTTATAGATAGTTTTGGACGCCGTTTACACAAAACCTACCTTTGTGCCGCAGTTGAAGACAGTTGCGTGTTTCGTTATTCAGTTCGTTACTATTTCATTTTCATGCGATTTTTTTCGTTGATGTAGAACGGTATCGTCGGGGAAAATGTATCAGCAAGTGATTTGCGATACTGCTCGCATTGGTAATACAATGCCCTGGTTATACAATCAGCTCATATAAATCAATACGGAAATAGTTGTATCTATATTTGCTAAAGTCAAGTGTAGGACGTTAAAGTCAAGAGTAGGACTGTTGTGGCAATAACCAAATCAGTGTCATACATTCAATGTCACCCAACTAGGGGAAATTATGGCTTTGATTGATTTCGTTCTATTATTACTGGAGGGGATTTTGTAAGGAAAATGCTTACAAATTATCTTATTTACATTAGAACGCAATAGTTAATAAATACCCTGGGAATTATTTACCTTACTCGTGTAAGTCATATGATATAAGTTTGCAAAAATGGTAGCTTGACTAAGACACCTCGCACTCAGGGTAAGACGGTATAACATGAACCCCCCCCCCCCTCCAAGGCAACTCCTTGATAACTTTTTACTTTTCAAGGCAATTTATGCAAACTTTGTGTTATTTGGTAGTCCAAGAAGTCGCTAAAGCATTGCCTGTGAGTAGTCTTATAAAAATATTACTGATAACACTTAATAAAGCTTTTTTTAAAAGTCGTGAAAAATGGATTTCAAAAAGTGCCTGGGCAATACGCCCCACCTTAACCAAAGACGTTTCATAGCCCTTCATTAGTATTTAATCAATCTTATAATAAAAAGGTTACAAATCCTTATGTGCTTGACATTAAAAAACCTACATAAGTCCATTTAAGCAGGTTTGAATTTCATTTCAATTGTTTCCATATAATTTGGAAGCAACTGCTGCAAGCTCGCCGCGCTTGTGTCCGGTAGGTAAGGGCGTATCGTACTGCCTACACTGGGCCGTTTTGAGCAGTGAAACATATTTTTGAAAAACGTTACATTTTTGAAGATGGAAGCAATTTGATATCATATTAACCACTGAGAAAAGTAATTTTGTTGCACAACTGAGTGTTCCAGTGCAAGTTTTGCGGACAGTATGCTACCGTCGCTCCAGAATGTTGAGCAAACATAAATTGAAAGTTACATCAAAACTGTAACTTTTTGTATTTCGCTATTATTTCCATTATGTAATACAATAATACTTCAACATTCACATAGTATGAAGGTTAAACAAATATTTATAGGTACCAATTGATTTTGACCCTTAATTAGTTATAGTTTTCTACAAATCAAAGGGGGGCATTTTAGCCAGGTGGGCGCATTATACCCTAATAACTGTGGGAGTATTTAATGAATACTATTGAACACGGTCAGAACACAGTTGTAAACATAATGTCAAGAAAGAGAAAACATTTCAAAATATGGCTGCCTAATACGTTGATATTATAGCGAAGGAGCAAAGGAGCAAAACTGGTTCCGATAAATTTCGATTTATTACTGGGACATTACCCGAGCAGCACAAGTCAGAAAAAAATGGTTACAGCAACTTGATTGTGACTGAATCTGGTCACATATCAGTTGCAGAAACCAATGGGTGACATGTGTGCTACAAAGGTAGTATCCCCTAATCTACTTTCGTCATTTTCCCATTTTTTATGTTTCTGGCTCGGCCATTCTTTATCGCACTACGTTCAGCTTCTTCTTCTTCTTTTTCTTCTCATTGGCATTACATCCCCCATTGGGACATTGCCGCCTCGCAGCTTAGTTACCATTTTTGCATTTGTACAACATGAGACTAACACGATGATACTTTCATGCCCAGGGAAGTCGAGAAAATTTCCATCCCGAGATTTTCCATGTCCGGACTGGGAATTGAACTAAATGTTCCATTTTGGACCCCGATATCTGCTTATATGTATCAAATGGCACGTTTGATATAGGCGGAAATCACACCATTTCATAGCATCAAGGCATCAAGTGTTGATAAATCGCTGAGAATTGTAATTTTCTGAAATGAAAATATTCTTCGCTTTGGACAGTACAACATATTTTGGACCCCCAAATGTACACATTTGGGACACCCTCAATTTACTCACTTCAAAATCGATTTTCTAATTTACCCTGATCAATTGAGCCGAAGCAAAGTCTTATCTTTTGATTGGCATTAATCAATGAGAAGATTCATGCGTTTTAAATTCACAGTTTCGACAAAAACTTATTGTGTGCGTTCTGAGATTTTCAGGGATGTATACATTTAAGCGTAACGCATTGTAACGCTCGCCTTCTTGAACAAACTAATTTCTTCGAAATTTCATCTAAATATCGCTATTTTCGCACGGGAAACCAGTGAAACAGATGCTGAGCAATATTATTTTTCTGAAGCCAATGTGAGAATTAGCAGCGGCATTCATTTTAGTTCAAAAATCAAGAAAATGTCGCCAGGAGGGTACAAAATGTGTAGGGGTCCAAATCAAGTTGGTTACCCTAATCGGAGCGTAGTACACCCAATTCTTTTTTTACACGGGGGATGCGTTCCGTGTAAAAAAAGTTACCAGTTCAAAATTCGAAAATCCGTGTAAAAAAAGTTTTATGATTTCTCGACGAATCATGCAAAATGGAACAACTTTGCAAAAATTTTGTATGAGATTTTTTTTACACGGCCGTGTAAAAAAATCCGTGTAAAAACAGAATCGGGTGTACTTTATTTCATGCTTTTATTTTCGTGCTAAGCTATTCATTCGATGATAAGATTTTTTAGTGTCCGAGTATACTTCCTAAAATATTTACGGAATTCTGTTAATATGTTTGAGATGAAATAGGCAGGATAAACAATGCAATGCTTATAGTTATCTAGCTGTATGTACCCAGCCTTGCTCGGAATTGCCAGTTTGATTCGCAGATTTTTCACAAAATGAAAATGAATAAACCAGTTGGTCAACAGGATATTTGTGTTTTCTTATTTGATTAAAATAAGGCAGAATACATTTGAAAATATTGACTGATTTTGAAGAAGGGATCAAACACATAATTGCCTTATTCCGGGCGAACGTCTATTTCTAAAGAAGGAAAAACATCCACCGATGTCTTATTCCGGGCAAACGTCTATTTTCGTCAATACTTTACCAGCACGAATCATGTGGAAATGGAAGCATTTTATAACCGAACTTCACTCATCATCATCATCATCACCTTGCATAACGATCTTCCAGGCAAAAGTTTATAACTTATGGGCCCATATGCAGCATGTTATTCACTTCTTTTTTCTTCTTCTGCTCCCTGAAAGTCCGTAGTTCATTTTGTGTCTTGTTCGATCGACTTTATTCTTCGATATTCTCAGATTTTTCCAAATCTTGGAAAGAAGTTTAGGGTGTCCCAGAAAGTATAAGCACGATTTTGATGCACTCCTATTGTTTTCAGATAAATTTTAAATGACAGGTAATTACTGAGCATCATTGTTTACATTATTATCTGTCTGTGATTCATAAGTACTATTTGTTTACGTTTTTATGGGATTGCGAAGCTTTTTCCTTGAAAAGTGCAAACAGACTTTGCACGAATGATGCACTATTCCCAACATTCACTGAGTCAGATGGCGAAAATAGAAAATTTAACCATCGAAGCAGTTTGCAATGCGATTCGGAAGTATGGTGTGGTTTTTCATTTCAGGGCATCACATAATCTGAGCGTAAATCAGTCCGTATGAGTCATATGTTCGATCGGAAAATTTTTCAATCCTTTCCGGTAAAAATGGTACTTCTGTTCAAGATTTGGAAAAATCTGAGAACATCGAAGAATAAAGTCGACCGAACAAGACACAAAGTGAGCTACGGACTTTCAGGGAGCAGAAGAAAGAAAAAGAAGTGAATAACATGCTGCATATGTCCGAATATGGGCCCATAAGTTATACGATGAACTTTTGTGTGGAAAATCGTTATGCAAGGTGATGATGGTGATAAAGCATAAGTGAAGTTCGGTTATAAAATGCTTCCACGGGACCATTTCAACATAATCCGTACTGGTAAAGTATTGACGATGTTTAAAAGCAAGCTTATTTAGAAAAATTCTGTAAAATAGCAATGATTTTGTAAGAAAATTGTAAGTCTGTAATTCTCTCAAATCCATTTGCCGCGATCGATACAATAACAGTTGATGTGTACGTTCAGGAATTCCTGTAGTGGCGGTTACTTTCCATTATCCGAAAGCATCATAATCCACCATTATTTTGGACGGTTTTGATTTCAGTGTATTACGCGTTGTACACGGTAATCTGGTACAAAGCAAAAAGAGTCGAATCCGTACTCAAGGAGATGGATTCTCTAAATCATTTCCAGGGATTTTTTTTGCTTTGACAAAGGCACATTTGTGAAAGCATGTTAAGGAAGTGGACTCCATCATAACTTTGCAAAAAAGATGGAAAATGTAACCTAAATCATTGACGAACGGTCCGTGCAGAAGCTAATGGATACCATCTGATGAAAATCCAACTCCTTAGCGAACGATCAAAACGATCTGAGAAAAGTGATACTGAACAGCAGTAAATCATAGTGAAGGACATAAAAGTGAAACAATAATCAATTATTCTTAAAAAAAAAAAAACCAAAGTCATAATGTTATTTTTAAATCGTGCTTATACTTTCTGGGGCACCCTATACCATTTTTACCGGAAAAGATTGAAAGATTTTCTTATTGAGCATATGGCTCATAGGGACCGATTTACGTTCAGATTTTTTAATGCCCTGAAATGAAAACTTTATTAGTTTGAGTTCTGGCTAGTTAATGTAAATTAACATACTCTGAGCAGCATTCTCAAGGGGAAATATTTAGATTTTATTCATCTGGGCGAAAAAAAAGGAAGACCCCTTGTAAAACGAACTATTTTTCCGAACGAACTTATTTTTACATCAAAATGTCATATTGATAGAACTTTGAAGTTTTTCTGGGACTTCCGGAAGTGGTTTCAAGGCGTCAGTTTGATAAAAAATCCAAAAGTAGGGTAACTGTCCTATTTTGTGTCCTAGAGGAAGTGCATCCCAATATATGCTTATATCTATTGAAATACAGGTTCGATATGGGCGGAAATGACACCATTTCAAAGATGAAAGTCTTACTTATGAAATAGAAATTCGAAATGAGCTTCAGTTATTGATAAATCAGTAAAATTTCCCATTTTCTGAAATGAAAATATTCTTTGTTTTGGACAGTGCAACATATTTTGGACCCCCAAATGTACAAATTTTGGACACCCCCAATTTAGCCTCTGCAAAGTCGAATTTCTAATTTTCCCTGGTCAATTGAGCCGAAGCCAAGTCTTATCTTTCGATTGGCATGCATCAATGAGAAGATTCCTGCGTTTTAAATTCACAATTTCGACAAAAACTTATAGTGTATATATTTGTTTTCACTTATCATAAGACGAGTTCGTACTATTTCATTTAATTCCACCACTTGGTTATAACTTATAAGTTTAACCCGTTTCGGCCCGGGCTATGATTTCAAATTCTAAAAATCACTGTTCCTTTGTTTTTCAACCGATTTGCATGAAAATTTGAGCAAAGATGCACTATATCCTATATTTTTGTGTAGATGTATTGATCTGGTGATTAGGTCTATGATGTCGGCTTTATCGAGGGATCCCCAGGGTCAAATGGGGTCAAAAATAGGTCAACTTCCTTTTAATCGTAGATAATTAACAGTAAATTCTCCCAAAAAAATGTTATAGTTTTTATAGTTTTTAGTTTTTCGAATGTCCGGTTAAAGGTGTTTCTGGTACCTGGTTTCCCCAGGGAAGTGGTCACTTTTTGAATGAATCTGAAGTCCAGCTTACGCTACATCAAACTTCATTATTTTGCAACACAAATACAATACAAAACCATCTTGGCACATTGGTCACTTCTGGAGGTTCATTGGGAACCTGGTGCCCCTCAGGGAAATTCTCACCTTTTAAGTGGTTCTGAAACCCAGCTAGCGACACATTTCAACTTCACAAATTCCAGATTTCTCGGAACCCACGAAATCTACGAAACTTGACGTTTTCTGCGAAATGTAATACTTTCCACGAAAAGCCGCGAAAGTATTTCCCACGAGAAAATGCTCTCAATAGATAACGAACAAAGCGGAAAGAAAGGCAAAAGCTGTTCCGAATCATAATATACCATGATAACAAATTTATCAAACTTGTATACGAGTGCGAAAAACAAAATCGGATAGGCAGCCCCCCACAGAGAAGTGATGATTCTCACTTTGTTCTCGCTCATTTGGTGTTTAGAACCGCACAGCTGTGTAGAACAAGTTGAAATGCATCATCAGCACCTACGTTTAAAGCTTTTTACATAAAAAAATTTTATATGACAGCTTGCGAAAAAAGTCTTTCGAGAGTGGGAAACTTTTTCATTCTCTAATGGATTCAATCCGTGGTCTCAACTGATCACTTGATTTATTAAAGGTCAACTTGCTCAAAGTACGCACTTTACGACACTCCCAACTGCTTTAACAAACGAAAACATAAAATTAAAAATAAAAGCTGCAGTGGAATTTGGCTTAAAGAATTTGCCTGATGATGTCGAATAAGATACTTCTTTTTTATTTATTTTTTATTTTTTTTCTTTATTTATTACTTTTTAGAAGATTTCCGTAATAAACTGATCAGAACGTCAGTTAAACGATGACAATATTCAGATCGCATTTAAAACAAACGAATAAAAAAAAAAGTAAAAAGCGTAGATCATTCTGAGAGCGACAGTTTTCGTATTTCTGCTACACAGCATATAAACATCCCGTTACAGAAATACCGGACAACTTTGATTAGCCCACCAGGACCGCTTTCCTCAGATCTTCGAAATAACGGTGAGTCTATTAATGGAAATTCGGTTGATGCTGAAACATTTTTGCCTTTTGCGTATACTAAGTATGCGTAAAGGCTATAGGATCACTCCAAAACCGAACTTTTATATACGAATCGACTCAGCTCGAAGAATTGAGGTGATGTCTGTATGTGTGTATGTATATATGTATGTATGTATATATGTATGTGTGTGTGTACAAAAAATGTGAGACACACTTTTTTGTACTTCGCATTATCCGATTTTCGTGCAACAGATTGCATTCGACGCGGAATCCTTCCTAATTTTTCGCTATCGAAAATTAAGCCAATCGGCCATTGCGTTCCGGAGTTATTAAAAAAACTTTGTTTTTTCCCCGTTTCTCCCTTGAAATTTTTTTTTCAAAATATTTTTTTTCAGGAACTGGTGCAATGCATTCAAATGAACGCAAATGAATGTGAATTGATGGAAATAACTGAATCTATCTATCTATCTCTATCTATAGTTCAATTTTGTCCTCTCTTATTACATTTGTTACATTTTATTATTCAATTCTTTCTCTTATTTAGAGTTAATTTTCAGAAAGATCCCATATTTTCTGACCCTAAAACAACTTGCAGTGATGAACTTATTTCAAAATTAAAAAATCATTAAAAAAATTACCCTAAAACAAAAAACCGAAAAAGTGCTACAATTCCATATTTGTTCATAATCTAACATAAGGTCAATTCTTCAGGGGTCGTACACATATTACGTAAGCATTGATGGGGGGGGGGTCTGTCGTTTTCTTACGCACCATATAAATAAAAAATCATTTGTATGAAAAAAATCTTACATGGGGGGAGGGGGGTTCGGGGCCCTCCTTAGCCGTGCGGTAAGACGCGTGGCTACAAAGCAAGACCATGCTGAGGGTGGCTGGGTTCGATTCCCGGTGCCGGTCTAGGCAATTTTCGGATTGGAAATTGTCTCGATTTCCCTGGGCATTAAAGTATCATCGTGTTAGCCTCATGATTTACGAATGCAAAAATGGTAACCTGGCTTAGAAACCTCGCAGTTAATAACTGTGGAAGTGCTTAATGAACACTAAGCTGCAAGGCGGCTCTGTCCCAGTGTAGGGATGTAATGCCAATAAGAAGAAGAAGAAGAAGAAGAAGGGGTTCGAAAATCCTAGAAAAATTGCTTACGTAATTAGTGTACGACCACATTAAGTCACTACTTCCGTTCACTTCACACTGTAGCACTTTTTTCATTTACAAAATAATTGTTAATAATTCCACTGTCCAATAAATAGAACTTCCGGTCAACTTAAAGCACTGACGGACTACCAAAACCTTCATCAAACGCACAGACAACTGAAGTACTTGTATACTGTCAGAACTTCAATCGCATGAAAAGTGCTTTTAAAATAAACGAAATACAAATTTGAGTTTACTCTTTCTCAGTTATTTTATAAACTGAAACAAGTTGGTCAGGAAGCGTTAAAAGCGAAGTATTTTTTGGAAGAGGTAATGTTTTTAGAGACGACCGAGATCTCGTCTTAGCGCAAAGAATGTCTGGTACTTTCCTCCAGATCAAACTTGTAAATCATCATATGAAAAGTTCTTCTAAAATGCTGATGAAATTATTTTCCATTTTCTTCCTGAATTCAAAGTTCACAAAATATTTTGATGCCAGTTGTTGGTGAGAATGATACTTTACAATCTATATTTAAAAACTGCATGTTTAGGACTGAATCAAATTAATGTGAAAAATCGACAGAATTGTTATTTGGACTTTTTATTCACAAACACTCTCGGTGATTTCTGTGTAAATTAGTCTTTATCGCCTTTATAGAAACATGAAGCATTTCACACAGTAATTGAATATTCTGTATTTGTGCATCGGAGCAATGATCCTCACGGCTTTGATTTCGAAAATATTCGTGATTATAAAAATGCAAATTTTGACAACGTTAAACAAAAATAAAATGGAGCTAATTGGCAACACGTTTTACAAAATCAAGCTGACATTCAATGTGCCGTTGCAGACTTTTATGCAATTTTGTAAGACATTTTTCGGAATGAAGTACCTCGTGAGGAAACGTCGCTCAAAAAACCCAGTATGGTTCAACAAACAAATAAAAAAAGGGAACCCCGAAAGCAAAAAGCTTACAAAATTTAAATACACTACACGAGTCAAGAAAAGAAAACTATTTGAATATTTGCGATCAACTTAGTTTAGCCATGTCTTCTGCTTTTACGGAGTATAATGCTAAAACCGAAAATGAAATCAAATCATGTCCAAAAACTTTCTTAACTATGCCAAAACCAAGTAAAAATCCAGCAATTTTCCATCGAAAATGACGTTAGATGAAAAATCAGGAGATGAAATTTGAACTCTTTTTGCAACCTTTTTCAAGAGACATATACCGAATATTCCGAAAATGATCGTGATTCGCTTCGGATATCTGGGCCTTTAGGATATAGTCATAGGATATAGTTACTAGGGTGGTTCAAAAAGTCGATTTTGCTCCATAGTGCTTATATGATTCTTTATCATGTTCAGAGTGTCTGAAGTGTCTGAATGTCTCTGAAAATTTGAACTCATTTGGATCAAAATTGATTTAGCACAAGCCGTTTCAAGTTTGCATGCAAATTAGTATGGGGAAATTTTTTTTTTTATTATACTGATAATGACGCTTCCTCATTAAGCGCAGGTTAAAAGAAAACCTACATAGCTAAAAGGAATACTCAACAGCTTTCACCCAACGAAAACCGCAATAATTAGTAATCGATTTTAATACAGGTTGCGAATCTTAAGTCATGATCTTTAAACTTCTTTGAGGGCATCACTGAAATGTGCAGTGCAACATAGTAGCCTGAATTTGTGTGTGCTATCTTTCCCGCCACGAGCAGCAATGTTGCCTGTTGAGGAGTTAGGTATGCAATTACCCTAGTAGCACAGTTCTGGCAGATTTGGTTGCAGCAACTCTTATATGACCCAATTTGGTCGCATATGAGTCACAGAAACTCCTTTATAACAAGTGTGTTGCTCGGGTAGCTCCAGCAAACCACGGTATAGATTAAATTCGATTACTAATTATTGGGAAGATTAATTAAGATGCGGTTTTCACTGGGTGAAAGCTGTTGAGTATTTCTTTTAGCTATGTAGGTTTTCTTTTAACCTGCGTTTAATGGGGAAGCGTCATTAACAGTATAATGAAAAAATAAATTTCCCCATACTAATTTGCATGTAAACTTGAAACGGCTTGTGCTAAATCAGTTTTAATTCAAATTAGCTCAAATTTTTAGAGGACACTCAGAACATGATAAAAAATCAGATAAGCACTGTGGAGCAAAATCAATTTTTTGAACCATCCTAATAGTTACACAGCCATTCTAAAACGCTGGACATATGTGTATGACCCATTCGTCCCGAAAAAGGATAAAAAAGTCAAAGAATCAACTGAAACGATAACACGAGATATTTTTTTAATGGGAAAGGTCAACTGAAAATGACCATGTCTGCAAAACAAACTATTTCGCAAACCAAAAATCCACATATTTTCTGTGTCGAAATCACGCAAATAAAGAGAATACCAAAATATTATTATCCGGATCAGGCTCGGAGACAGCTGCTCGTGTGTTATTTACACACGGTATCACAGCACATTTAATAACGAATTCTAAAAGACTTCAGTGATGGCTTCTGACGTAATTTATGAAGTCATGGTAGAGGTCATTGTGTAATAGGGCTGATGCAGCACATATAAAGTCATTTGGATTCATTCAATTTCAGTTCCCATTTTTTGTGGCGTTATGTGTTAACTGTGGTAAAATTAGCACTTTTTTTTGAAGGGGAAAGCTGTTAACAAAAAAAACTTTTTCAAACTACAAGTGAAACATAGTTTAATTGTTTTTTTTTTATTTTGTGTCATATTCACTGTATCATGTTTGAAAATAAATTTAGAGCAAGTCAACTTTTATGCTTTATACAGCTTCTTCTTCTTCTTCTTATCTTCTTCTTATTGGCATTACATCCCCATACTGGGACAGAGCCGCCTCGCAGCTTAGTGTTCATTAAGCACTTCCACAGTTATTAACTACGAGGTTTCTAAGCCAGGCTACCATTTTTGCATTTGTATATCATTAGGTTAACACGATGATACTTTTATGCCCAAGAAAGTCGAGACAATTTCCTATCCGAAAATTGCCTAGACCGGCAGCGGGTATCGAACCCAGCCTCCTTCAGCATGGTCTTGCTTTGTAGCCGCGCATCTCACCGCATGGCTAAGGAGGGCCCCTAACAGCTGTAATCACTTATATTTGCTTAATACTTTGGTATAAGTACTTTGTTGTTGTGTTCGAGATACGATGACTGCGGGAAAGTGAGGCGGAAAACAGACCATTTCCTCGTTAAGACATAAATAATTTGCTGATTGTAAGAATTTAAATGACACTAAAATATGCCCGTAATGGCTTTAGAGGGGCGTATTATGCATTCATACCCTAATCTTTTTTGTTTTGTCTATCGGCACATGTGTAAACGATTAAAATTATCTCGACCGCTCATCAAAGAATGAAAAATATCCGAAACCTCTATGTTTGACCGCTGCTCCCTCCTCGACCGGTGTAGGTCGTCAGAGAGAACAAAGTGTAACATGCTACCAATTCCATTGCACAAACAAGCATGCGCATTTTCGGCGCGTAGTCTCGGCAGTTCACCGAGCGGCTGATATCGAAATGCGGCGTCGTCGTCATCCCTCGACCCACTAGCTCTCTCGATCCGCTGAGACTCACGCCCCAGTTTGCGAAAGAGTCACATTCACTTTTACTTTCGTTCCCGCCCGACCAGCCAGCCAGCGTAGAGCTTCCCCCTTTCGCAATCGTCGATACTTTACGGTAGTCCGACGGCGACGGTAGGAGCAATGCTCGATTGCGAAGCTCTTTTTGCTATGGGAATGTTGATGTAGGGTAGAACTTTGCAAGCAAAACGAAAGTCTGCTCATCGAAAGGGAAAGCCCCCGACCAGATGTTGTTCACTTTCATTTGGCAAATCAAGGTTTTAACTTACCTGTGCTGGCATTGATTTGGGCATTCTTCATGAATGCAGAACCGTGTTGCAAATCCAACATTTCTCCCTTCAGTTTATCGGCGTTCACATCGATTAGAGCCACCTCGCTGGACACACTCTAGAGACGGGGTGGAATTCAACAAAAGTGTGGGATTTTTTAGACTCATGGATTTTCCAGACTGGCAGCGGTAACTCACCTGGGTCAAGATACTGAAGGCACATGCCATACCGACTTGGCCGATACCGACGATTGTGACCTTGTTACCGGAGGAGGTCATCGGCTCAGCGATTTCCTTCATCAATTTAGCTTTCACCGACATTTTGATTGGTTTTCTGGAAGAAAATTTTCGGCAAGATTCAAATAGGTCACTCTGAAGGTCACATTCCAAATTTAATCACTTCTATCACATATGACATCACAATCAATTTCTCAAAATTGTGCGAACAGCACAAAATATTCCATATCACAAACTGGAAAATCAAGATTGCACACTTACTTTCAATTGCACTTCTGGCTCAAAGAACAATGCACCTCAGCTAATGAGCTGTTTCACTTCACGATACAAATTGCACACTGGAAAACGGGAACCGAACAGTAAGACCGACGGAATACGTATGCGGATACGCGTAGCACTGATGAACGAATATACGCTGCGAGGCGTTACGCGAGGAATATATCCTCGACCAAAAAGATGTTGAAGGTGACCTTTTTCGTTGTTGCTGCACACACCGGAGCCGCGGCGTTACCCAGTCGACGTCGATGATTCAGTCATCGAGTATGGCGAATTCGTGGCATACAGAGAGTACCGCAATATCCAAACTCACCGGTTCCCACCACCCTCCAACGGCGCCAACGTAAACGCGTCGCGGTTGATGCGCTCTCGCACGTTGTCGTCCGGTTACCGGCGTCATGAACATCATCGTCATCACCATTGTATTTAGTCATTCAAACTGCTAATGGTTTCTCTCTCTGGGTTTGTTACCGTTGGAAAAAGTTTGTTTTGGTATCGGTCAGCCAGCCACCTTCTTTCACGCTCGCTGAAGCAACGCAACGGTAGCGTTGGGTGGGTTGGGCCGAGAGGATGTGTTGCGTTCAAAGCACGTTGGCGATATCCGCGTGCTCACCATCAAGGGGCAACGTGTGAGCATGGTGGTGAAATCATTTTTGAGTATAGAATGATGGGGCCTGTTATAGGTATAGGTCAGAAATGATGCAATATTATTTTGTTTATACCGAATGAAATCTAAGCATTTTAGCGAATCTATCTTATGTTAGTGGTTGTTTAACTCAGTTTAAATCAGATACCCCAAATGGCAGAGGTACGATCTGACCGGTGCTGGCTCCCCCTCATTTGACTCATTGTCACCCCCGATAATGGTTTTTTGTATAGTTCGTAGATTGGACACCACTGAGTGCTGATACTTATGTTTATTTGCAATACCTGTCTAGCGGAAATCAAAGTGAGATAAACTCCTGTACTCCATTTATAAGGCAAATAAAACAAAAAAAATGTATACACAACTCCTGGACACGCCTTTATTTAAAGTAACTAGAAAGCGAGAAGGAAGTGTTTTGCAATAGGAGAGACCGGGGAGACTAGATCCCCTTTTCTCATTTATTACTGAAAAAAAACGCGTTTTTTTTTTCAACTTTAAACTGATGTGTGTTAGTCTGTAGACTGTTGTTGTAATTGATGCACAATCGATTTTTCAAAAATCGAAATGTCAAAATTCAAATTTAAAAAATTTGTGGAGAATTATTCCTCTCCAAGAACCTGGTTTGATATAAGTAGAAAGGTGCTCTTTGATTTTTTGAATATTTTTCCTTGTAGTACGCTGTCCAATCCTGCCACCAAGCTTTGCTTGCTGGGTGGGAGTAGGCTCAGATGCTCTTTCCTGACTTGTGCTGATCTGGCTCTGAACACGTAAGTGTCAACCCTTGCATGGCCTCCCTGCATACCGTAAGGCATGTAAAGATAAACAATGTTCCAATAATTATAAATCGATTTCAATACAGGTTGCGAATCTTTAGTCATGATCGTTAAGCTTCTTAGAGAGCATCACTGAAACGTGCAGTGCAACATAGGTAGTAGCCTGAATTGGTGTGTGCTATCTTTCGCGCCACGCGCAGCAATGTTGCTTTTTTAGGAGTTACGCAATTAGCTCCAAAAAACTACGGTATAGATTAAATTCGATTACTAAAATGCGGTTTTCGCTGAGTGAAAGCTCTTGAGTATTCCTTTTTGGCTATGTAGGTTTTCTTTCGAATTACGCTTAATGAGGAAGCGTCATAATCAGCATAATAAAAAAAATCCCATACTAGTTTGCCTGCAAATTTGAAACGGCTTGTGCTAAATCAGTTTAAATCCAAATGAGCTCAAATTTTCGGAGGACACTCAGAACATGATACAGAATCAGGTGAGCGTTGTGGAGCAAAATCAATTTTTTTAACCACCCTAATAACCATGGGTTTATAAAAGGCGACTACTCCAGTAGGATTCGAAGGCAGCCACAAGGGGATCCAATTACAATGAGTGAAGCTAAACATAATTCTTTTGACGATGCGTTAGGCATGGAGGTGGTAAACCCCTTTGCCAAGGGGGGTTTGGTGAGGTCTCCTCCCAGGGAGGCGGAGAGCGGAGTGACGGAGGCTGCAACTAGCAGCACCGGAGTCTCCCCAGCAGTGACGGGGTATAGCCCTATCAGCACGCTCGGCGGGCCACTACCCGGGATGCGGGTGGTCGCCAAGCAACTCGATGATATCATCGAGTTCGCGAACGCAAGACAGAACATCAGTAAGAAACTGAAACAGAACCTTCGGATGCTCCGCCAGGCTGCTTGAGTCGCAAGACAAGAACAGGATGCGTTTATCAGGCGGGTGGTGGGAAGAGAGAAGGCCGACAAAGGTGCCCAAACCGATGCCTTCTCCTTCCTTGGAGGAGCGTCCATGGCCCAAGAGGCGATTGATTTCGCCGTAACGGCCAATGAAGAAAAGACTGCGCTTAACCCGAAACGACTCAGGCAGCAATCAGAACAAAGCCAAACGTCGTGCGACCATAAAGGCTAAACCGGCCTGTGTCATCGGCACTTACTTACTTGATGGGCTACAGCTCTTCGATGAACCTACGCCGAATGGAGTATCCTTCTCCAGTGGACTCGATCCTGGGCCAATAGCTTCCAGTCGCCCTGAACAATAAGCGCCCTTGGGTCCTCTTCAACTGTAAAAAGCCATCGTGTACGCGGCCTTCCACGAAGCCTGCGGCCTCCTCTGGGTTCTCTACTAAATATCCTGTCCACCGTAGTCTGCCGTGTTGTATAAGCTTAACAATATCCAGCCCTTTATACATCTGGTACAACTCGTGATTCATGCGACGCCGCCAGATACCGTTCTCCTGTTTACCACCGAGTATTGTCCGCAGCACCTTACGCTCAAACACTCAGAAAGCTCTCCGATCAGCCTTCTTTAACGTCCATGTCTCATGGCCGTATAAAGCCACCTGAAGAATCAGACTAGTATACAGCGCGAGTTTTGTTTTCTTTTGCAGACTACGAGACTTAAGTTGGTACGAAGTCCTTAATAAGCCCTTGTTCTGGCGACACTGCATGTACGCAGCCAAGTCACGATCAACGTTTGGCTAACAAAATAGGTTCTTCAATTTTTCCGTGTTGGGTGACAGTTGACAGACAGAGGAGGAAGAAAAAGGTGAGCAAAAAGTAAAAGTAGATATAACAGGAACATAAACAAAAGTTAGAAGTTGAAAGTAAATAATATTTATGGATAAATGAAAAGTTTAGGAAGAGTATAGATTAAAGAAATTATCGTATAGAAAATTGCATAAATCTGGTCATACGATCACATCACGCATACCGTAAGTAGATCGGGAACATGAAATAAATGTGAATTAAAATTATGCTTCAATGAACAGCTGAGCAATACGGGTGCAAGACAGTACAGTGGTGCTCAATCATTTCTGAACAATCCACATAATAGAAGGACGAACATTCGACACACTGCTGGAAGAAAAGAGGGAAACAGGTAATCATATAGTACACGCTAAAACTGAATTAGTTAAATTAAGAAATAAAATAATTGACAGAGCAAAACAGGAAGGTGAAGTGAGAAAGTAAGCCTAGGAAAATAAACTTAAAATTGTTAGTAAAGCATTTTATAGTAACGGTAAAGATTTGTAAGACAAAGAACTAAATTTCAAACTTTAAATAAACTTTACAGTTTGATCATCCTTTGGGTTGATTACCAAAAACGGGTTCATTTCTATCCGACCGTCCGAACAGCCCTATTTGCAGCTGCAATACGCCTTTTCACCTCGCGGGTAACTACCCGATCAGGAATACATAACAAAATTATAACTCAATTCTATCAATGGTTGTTATTTAAAACAACGTGTGTTATAATTAGATAATTCGATAAAAATGTGTCTTCTGCCAGTTTTATTTCATATCAAAATTATAACAACATTAGTTATGTATATTTACACAAAATAATTGCCTACATTTTTTGATATTGGAAAAAAGCAGAGGTAATCACCTCCAGTATAACTTGAATCAACGTTCGATGTTAATAGCTAGTTCAAAGTTAATTGCCTACATTATGGATGGAAATCCGGCGTTGTAGCGTACCACCTTTTTATACGTGATGTAGGCAATTACCATGAAAGTAGATTTTTGTACCTCATAATCATATCAACGGTTGTTATAATGTTGAAATGAAGGTAACAACCTCTGATATAATTATGTTACGGCTAGAGGGAATTTTGATATAATTTTTGTTATTTTAACAACTAACCAGCCAATTTTATAACACATTTTGTTACATTATTTTTCTGAAATAAATAAATCCCCTTGTTATAATTTTGTTATGCATTCTTGATCGGGTAATGTTTTAAGATACACAAATTCTTCCACCACTTCAAATTTTTTCACCATCCATCACAATTTCACTACCACCACCACTAATGAACCCACGTTGATTGCCAGCGACCATGTACCATGTACTGGTATTGATCGTGAGTCCAATACTCGCTGTCTCCCTCTTAAAAGGCACAAAAGCCTCTTCCACAGCACGGCGATCAATCCCGATAATATCGAAAAAGTCCGCAATTCCCAGGAGCATATGCGATCTTGTGATAATGGTTCCGCTTTTTTGCACACCAGCTCTCCTAATCGCTCCCTCGAGTGTTATATTGAACAGTAGATTCGAGAGTGCACCACCCTGCTTGAATCCGTCTAAGGTAACAAATGATGTCGATATTTCATCCGCAACCCTTACACTTGATTTCGATCCGTCCAACGTTATACGAATCAGCCTTATCAGTTTCGCCGGATAACCATGTTCTAGCATAATTTGCCAAAATTCATTCCGTTTCACTGAATCGTACACCGTGTCTGCAAGTTATAATCCCGAAATTTACCAAGGATTTGTCTCAGGGTAAACATTTGATCCCAGCGGTACTCTGCCGATACTCCTTCCGCCGACAATCGCTGGATATTGTAACGCATCGTTCACCGTGATCTTTCGTTCGATACAGTTCACAACCGTGATCGAATTTTACTGACAACGAGGTAGTGATTAGAGTCAATGTTCGGACTTCTGAATGTCCGCACATCGATAAAATCCGAGAAATGGCGCCCATTCACCAGAACATGGTCTATCTGGTTGCAAGTTTCACCATTAGGGTGTCTCCAGGTGTGCTTTCGGATATTCTTTCGTGCAAAGTAGGTGCTACTGATGGTCATCCCTCTGGCAGCAGCGAAATTTACTAGCCGTAGGCCGTTGTCATTGGTAGCGGAGTGAAGGCTGTCCCTACCAATTATGGGACGGAAAAAGTCCTCTCTACCGACCTGAGGCTCTCCATAGGCTTTATCATAACATTCATAAAACGTGTCCTTTACGTCGTCGGATTTATCGTTTGTCGGTGCATAAACGTTGATTAGGCTGTAATTGAAGAATTTCCCCCGTATCCTCAATACACATATTCGTTCGCTTATGGGTTTCCACCGCATCACTCGCTTCATCTGCTTGCCCATTACTACGAAACCAATTCCATGCTCTGCTTTTCCGCCGCCGCTGTGATAGATGTTATATTTAAATGCAGTGTTGGTCGTGGGGTCCACGGCTCGGAATTCACGTTCTCCAGATCTAGGACATCGGATTTCTTGAATAGCGGCCACGTTCAGTCCAACCTTCTGCAGTTCACGAGCCAGAAGGCTCACTCGTCCAGGTTCATTTAGGGTCCTGACATTCCAGGTACCGAGTTTCCAATCCTAGTCCTTATTTCGTTGCCGGGTTCCCGGGTTGCCAAAAATAACGTTCTCTTTTTATTCTATCTCCATTTTTCGTGGTATTTCCTGGTGAACAGACGCTCGAGGCGTACCTTCTCACTCTAGCTGATATCAAAAGGACAACAGTGCCCAGGCTGCACTACCAGCTAAGTACACCGCCCTTAGCTGGCGGTCTTATGTCATCGGACGACCCATGGAAGCGTGAACGACCCACCATTTTGCAGTCCGGCACAAGGGTCCGAAAATTCTTGGCAGCTGGTCAGTAGGGCACAGCGGAAGTCGAATGCATTTCGACCAAGGAAAGCGACAAGGAAAGCTAAGGACAGAGGCGAGGCCTTGTTGGTGAAAACTGATAAGAAAAAGTACGCTGAATTCTTTAAATCGATGCGGGCAGCCCAAAAGCTTTCGGCGCTGGGTCAGGGCGTACGAAGCATCAGACGCACCAAGACCGGTGATAGGATCTTGGTCTGAAACGCGGAATGCAGGTTAGTGGGACTAACTACAGGAAGCTGGCGTAAGAGGTCTTGGGTGACGACGCTGAGGTGAGGTCGTTGGGGGCGGAAGTGGGTGCGGCCGAAATGGTGTCTCCGGTGACGAACGAAGAGTTACTCGCGGTGGAAATCCTTGGTAACGAACAAAGCTCCAGGGCCTGATGGAGCTCCAAACAGGGCTCTCAAGACAGCAATCATAGCGAACTCGAACATGTTCAGGCTAGCTATGCAGAGCTGCCTTGATGAGTGTAGATTCCCGAAAGATGGAAAAGGCAGAAATTGGTGTTGTTTCCGAAGGCTGGGAAGCCGTCGGGCGACCTATCAACCCTGTACTCAGAGGGTATGAACGGCCTGTCAAGCAATCAGTTCGGTTTTCGCAAAGGTAAGTCCACGTTGAACGCTATTAACTCGGAGGGAAAGACCACCGAGATAGCGATCAAACAGAAAAGGCTAGGTATTCGATACTGTGCGTTAGTGACACTTGATGTGAGGAACGCATTCAACAGCGCAAGCTGGGATGCTATCGCGCTCTCATTTCACCTGCTTAGCCTGCCGGTGGACCTGTACCGAATTTTTTAAAGCTATTTCAAGAACCGTGTACTATTATACGAGACTGATGCCGGACAGAGAAGCATTCCTATTACCGCAGCAGTTCCGTAAGGTTCAATACTGAGCCCGGTATTATGGAACCTTATGTATGACGTGGTTCTGAAGTTAAAGTTCCCTCCTGGTGTTAAGATCGTCGGCATCGCCGATGACGTAACCTTGGAGGTCTACGGGGAGTCAATTCCCGAGGTAGAACTGACCGGATTGGACGAACGCTAGATGCCTGGAGCTCGCTAAACATGAGACGGAGGTGGTTATCGTCAACAACCGCAAGTCAGTTCAACATGCAGTGATTCATATGGGTGAAGTCGTGATCGCATCAAAGCGGAGTTTAAATCTTCTTGGGGTCGTAATAGACGACAAGCTGACCTTCG
Organism: Armigeres subalbatus; assembly: GCF_024139115.2. NCBI lineage: Eukaryota > Metazoa > Arthropoda > Insecta > Diptera > Culicidae > Armigeres > Armigeres subalbatus. Next base: position 185,459,453 of record NC_085140.1, on the reverse strand, counting down.
CCAGCCATGTCGGCTATGTCGAGGGTTTTGACTGCTGTTGCGGCATTATCGAGGATCATTTCCAACAGTTCCAAGGTGTGTGCCAGTAGACGTAGGCTTATGTAGACTCATTATGTATAATAATTTACCGAACGAAATTAAAAGAATAACAAATTTATATTCATTTACTAAAAAGCTAAGACTTCATCTTAGGGGTAGCTTGGAGCGATACATTTAATTAGCACTTTGAATTAAAATCAAAATCACACTGATAAATATACAAAAAGTAGTAAGAATGCCAAATTTATAAAAACCATTAGCCAGCCTTTCAAAGAACGTTTCGTTCATTGGGTAAGCTAGTAGGATGAAGAAATCATTTTTTTTCTTTTTTTTTATTTTTTATTAATTTTATTTGCTAATTATCTAATACATGCATTCATCTCTTAGACTAGGTGTTCCGTGTTTTCTTAACACTATCATCCTTATTTGCTATGTTATGCTTTTAGTTATTATTAATACATTTCAATTGCCTCTGGCAGTTAGAATTTTTTCCTCTGGTTGAATTGAACCATTTAGGAATTACAATGTTTTCAACTTAAACTAAACTTAACCTATTTAAAACTAAGGGTACAAGGAGTTAATCGTTGCAATAGAAGATTGCAACGATTTTTGTCTAAAATTGGAAATTATTTTGTTGGACATTTGTTGCAATGTCTCAATATTAGAAATTCTATGAAGTTCATTGGTACTATACCACGGAGGCAACTTCAGAATCATTTTCAAAATTTTATTTTGAATCCTCTGGAGTGCCTTCTTTCTGGTATTGCAGCAACTAGCCCATATTGGCACAGCATACAACATGGCAGGTCTAAAAATTTGTTTGTAAATCAAAAGTTTGTTCTTAAGACAAAGTTTTGATTTTCTGTTTATAAGTGGATATCCACTTAATATATTTGTTACATTTGGCTTGAAGGCCTTCAATGTGATTTTTAAAAGTTAATTTTTGATCTAGCAGAAGTCCTAAATATTTAGCTTCGCTAGACCAATTAATTGGAACCCCATTCATAGTGACAATATGTCTGCTAGAAGGTTTCAAATAAGAAGCTCTCGGCTTATGTGGGAAAATTATAAGCAGAGTTTTGGAAGCATTCGGGGAAATTTTCCATTTTTGCAAGTAAGTGGAGAAAATATCCAAACTTTTTTGCAGTCTACTACAATGACACGAAGGCTTCGCCCTTTGGCTGAAAAGGCCCGTGTCATCTGCAAACAAAGATTTTGACACCCTGGTGGTAAATCAGGTAAGTCAGAAGTAAAAATGTTATACAATATGGGCCCCAGTATGCTGCCTTGGGGACACTATTCTTACAGGTAATCTATCAGATATAGTATTCTGATAGTTTACCTGCAGCGAGCGATCTGATAAATAATTTTGGATCAGTTTAATGATGTACAGAGGAAAATTAAAATTCATCAATTTTACAATCAAACCTTCATGCCAAACACTGTCAAATGCTTTCTCTATATCAAGAAGAGCAACTCCAGTCGAATATCCTTCAGATTTGTTGAGCCGAATTAAGTTCGTAACTCTTAATAACTGATGAGTGGTTGAATGCCCATGGCGAAAACCAAATTGCTCATCAGCAAAAATAGAATTGTCATTAATATGAACCATCATTCTATTTAAAATAATCTTTTCAAACAGTTTGCTTATTGAAGAAAGCAAACTGATTGGGCGATAACTAGAAGCCTCAGCTGAATTTTTGTCCGGCTTCAAAATTGGAACAACTTTGGCGTTTTTCCATTTATCTGGGAAGTATGCCAATTGAAAACATTTGTTAAATAAATTAACCAAAAAGGATAAAGAGCTCTCAGGAAGTTTTTTGATAAGTATGTGGAAAATATCATCATCACCCGGAGCTTTCATATTTTTAAATTTTCTGGTAATAAATCTCACTTCATCCAAATTAGTTCCCAACAAAGGGTCAAAAACATTATCTTGATTGAGAATGTCTTCGAAGCTCCATGTAACCTGATCCTCAATTGGACTAGTGAGACCTAGACTAAAATTATGGGCACTCTCGAACTACTGAGCAAGTTTTTGAGCCTTTTCGCCATTTGTTAATAAAATTTTATTTCCCTCTCTAAGCGCTGGAATTGGCTTTTGAGGTTTTTTTTAGAATTTTCGTTTATTTCCCAAAGAGTTTCGAACTGGGATCCAACTTGAGACATTATTCTCAAAATTGGTATTTCCCAGAATAGCGAAACGTTTTTAAATTTCAATTTGCAAATCTCGCCAAATAACTTTCAACGTGGGATCGCGACTTCTTTGGTATTGCCTTCGCCTCACATTTTTAAGACGGATCAGTAGCTGAAGATCGTCGTCAATAATAATGGAGTTGAATTTAACTTCACATTTCGGAATTGCAATGCCTCTGGCTTCGACAAATAAATTTGTCAAAGATACGAGAGCATTATCAATATCACTTTTGGTATCGAGAGGAATATCAACATCAAAATTCCTATCGATATACGTTTTATATAAATCCCAATCAGCTCTATGATAATTAAAAGTAGAGCTGATTGGATTATAAATGGCTTCTTATGAGATTTCAAATGTCACAGGAAGGTGATCAGAGTCAAAGTCAGCATGAGTTATTATATTAATTGGCCACACAGCTGACTTGAATCCGTTAAAACTAAATCAATTGTAGAAGGATTTCGAGCATGAGCATGAGCATGAGCATGATTGACCGCCCACGGTTGCTACTCCGTTATTGCCAGGTCAGCTGTAATTACACAGAGAACCAACAGATGATGTTTGGGACTAACATCATCCTCAATGTGTAAGAACTGGTGACCACAAATTTAAGCAATACCAGCGCCGGCCGTGTCCGAATGCAGGTCAATAAGGGAATAGGTAGGAAATTGTTGACGTGATACTCGCTTTGATGGAAGCCGACGAGTCATCTGCACTTCCACGAGAAATCACTGGGATGTTGGATATATGGGGTAGGGAGTGTAGCTGGGTTCGTTTTGGTAAACGGCATGCCGGGTGTAGCGTGTAGTTTGATCGAGGTTAAACAAAAAACATTCAAACGCGCATTAATTGTACGATATTATTATGCATCCCAAGATAACCACTCAGATCGTGATCATCCCAATCAGCCTCCGTTGAATTGCGCTGGAGCGCGCCCATTTACTTTACACACGGCGGCTATTCAACTATGGCAACCCCATTCGACGGCTTATTAAATTAAACAGCACAGGCTCACACCCTGTGTAAAGCTTATGGGCGCGCTGCTGCGCAATCTTTGCTTGCGCGTTATCACCGCGAAGAGTTGAGCGTTTAAGAAGAGCGCGACAATACGATTGCAAGCGAAAAAAAGTTTCGATAATTTCTATGCTTGCAAAATGAAACACGATCGGACGCAAACTATTTTTTCTCGTTAATTAATTTATTCATTTGTAAAATGCAGAAAAAAAATTTAAGACCGCGCAATCATTCTGCTAAAAGAAATACGATCGGACGTAGACAAGAATTGTATTTTATTTTACACACCCGCACAACGCAGAATAAATCTTTCGATGATCCCGCGATCGTCTTGCGGGCTGATGGAAACACGATCGGACGCGAACTCCGAAAATATGATTCAATCGGCACGATATTAGGTCACAATTTTATGTTGAATAGGAACAAGTATCAGACTCATTTCCAGCTCTAGGAATATAGTGTACACTACGCTACAGAGAAGTCATAGAGAAAGAAATGTTGAGTGACAAAAAAAATGTGAAACTTCAGAAGATAATGGGGTAATATGAAATTCGAGGTTTCAAATGCGCTAAAGAATTCTTTAAAGTGTACAGTACAGTAGACGTCCGACAACTGCAAGTCAACTGCAAAGCTTTTTAACTGCAATTCGATAGTTGCAACAGTTTTGCAGTTATCGGACCTACTGGCGGAGCCAGCTATTGTTTTTTGGTGGGGCACCACTAAGCGCAAGAACAATAGCCTTCGAGAACAATGGTGTGATTGCATCGCGTGGTGCCTCACCTCTGTCTCCGCCAGTGATCGGACCACTAAACTTCAAACTGGTGTCAAACTCAGTGACAGCTGCGTTGCGCTGCACATTTAGATGCACTTTCATTGCATCTGACGTCGATTGACAACCGTTTGACGTCCAGAATGCGTTGCAGTTATCGAACGGCATTCGTTAACTGAAAAGTAAACATCTTGCAGCCATCGAACGGCTACTGTACGTGAAAAACTACCAAAAAAGTTTTAGATCTAACAGATTGTCAAGGGAATTCAAAATTATCAAATTTAGGCACGCGTTTAGTAATAAAATCTATGTCTAATTGTTTTCTCTATGAAGGATCGTTTATCAAGTCCGTTGATAAGAACAAAATGAAATTGTATTGAATAATTAATTGTCGAATAATCTAATTGTGTAACCTGAATGTGCCTTGTGAAAAATTAGTGATGAACTTAATTCAAATTCAAAAAATCACTCAAATAAAAAATAAATTGGAAAAATTCTCGAAGAGAATAAACATTTCTGTCAAAAAGAATAATACATATGATAATGTGAGGCAAAGACAATGATAAAGTCTTTCTAAGTGAAGAACCAATTTATTCCTTTTCGATGTCCTTTCCAATTACACTCAACCAGCATATGTCAGACCTTCCTATAACTCTACAGGAACACACTGAAGTCTGTACAAAGACAAAAATTGTATAATACCTCACAAGTATTTCTTGCAATAAATACCTAACTAAACGTACATTCCTAGTGCAAAAAACTAGAAATCTTGCACAAGCCACAATTTCGAACAGATTCCAACAGGCTTTCATGCTGAATCAAATAGAAAATCTTACACCTACTGGTTGGGTGTACCTCCTATATTTTAAGATACTAGGGCAACGTTGCTCTTGCTAGATGGAATAGATTAAATTTCGTGGCAGGCAAATGATTTCCGGAAAACCCGCAATTTCCTTCGCTTTTTTGATATTTGTGTCAAATTACCTGATCAAAATATGTATAATTTCAATATTAGCTTGAGAGTCTACTAGTGATGCTGGAACAAGTGCTGGAACCATTTCACGTCATATTATATTACAGAAGTTTGGCAAAATAATTCCGAATTCATGTTTAACGCAAAAAACTGAACGATGACTAGTTTTTGTAATTTTTTTTATCAAAATCACAAGGTTCTACTGAATTGGGAATAATCATTACGTACCTGTATCTGACTAAAATCTTACCAAAAAATTAACCCTGAGATTTGGAACAATTTTCCGGAGGTAGATGCGGAATCTAACGTCGTAGTTTATCCGTAGTTGAATGGGTAAGATCCAGATCCAGTGAAATGGAATCATCCATTTTTCGTCCATACTTTTATAAATAACTATAAACTTCCATTTTCTATCTCTTTAGAACACTTTTATTTGCTAATTTTCAAATGTTTTGGACAGAAGAAACTTTTGGCGGAGACAAAAACACGTCCACCCCCAAGTCCACCCCTCGAATGCGTCGAACGCGACATAATGGCTGAAATACTCAATCCAATAAAACAATGTATGGAAGTAAGGACTGTATAAAAATGCCAGGAATGTGCTTTTAAAGGTGTATAAAAATGATTAAAAGTGCCTTTTCTTTTTTTATTCTAATTTTGAGTACGGCGTATTAAAAATGCAAAACTCTTTGCTTCAAATATTTATTGAGTAGCAGCTATCTTTTTTTATGAAGAAGATGTGTGATGCAAAATCTAATTAGGGTTCATCCACAAAGTACGTCACGCTTCTAGAGTTAGGGGTGGAGTGGTGGTTCGAACAGTGTGACGATCCATACAAAAGTTTTATAGGATTAATACAAAAAGTGACAAAAGGGGGAAGGGGGTTGGAAACTGCCGATATTTGCGTGACGTACTTTATGGATCTTGTCTTAGGTTGTTTCAATCTATGAATATTCGTCATATAGAGCAATAGTATAATCATCGTTGTTCTGCCTATGCAGCCAATAATCTAAGAACTTTTTATCAGATGAACGTTATTGATTCTGACCTTGAAAGAACGGAAAATGTGCTCTTAATTCATACTATTTTAGTCAATTTACATGCACAACAGAAAGCATGCGTTATGTTCTATTCGGAAGTAATGTCAGTAGTACAAAATAACATTTCAAAATCTGAAGACAAACACAATTAAGACCAATTGAAAGTTCCTGGACTTGATACCGTAGTACAAAAAAAGCTAAAAGAAAATTGCACTCACCTTTCCGCGTGCCCTAAGGGGACTTACCTCCCACTGACTTGAATGAACTTACTGCCCTTGTCCTTATAATCCATCCCGATCTTTCTTCACACACATTACTGTGTTACTCTATACCTTGAGCGGTGTGATTGCCCAATATGCATCCAAATCAACCAATCAACTTTCAAAATGTGCTGGGGCGGGGACTCAGAGTTTTCACTTTCCATTTGTTTGATCACTTTTTCTTTTAAACTTTGATCACAAAAAAAAAAGTAAAATCTGGAAAACGAGAGTGAAAAAAATTGACGCGAAAAAAATCAACCTTCCTTGAGCACAGTTTGCTTCGATCTCCTCAATTGTAGAAGGATTTCGACTGGAAGAAAAACAAGTTGATCCATTGGGATATTGAATAGTATAATATCCCGCAGAACAATCTTCAAATAAAATTTTACCATTGGAATTGCTTTGAGCATTATTCCATGAACGGTGTTTGGCATTGAAGTCACCAATTACGAAGAATTTTTTATACCAACCTGAACAGCTTCAGGAATGGTATTTGCTTTGAACATTGCATCAATCATGTGATGCAATTGTTCAGTTAAAAAATCAAAATCGGAAGCAGTCATGCTACCTGAATCGGCAACATGACCGTTATTTTCCGTTGGGACATGGGTATAAACCGCATTTTGAGAAGAGAAATTTGGTCTACCAGCAGCGATGTTTGCATACGTAGGTACATTGGAAAAATTGGAATTTACTGAAGTGCTTGCTACCCGTTGACGAGCGGCAAAATTTGTTTGTGAATTGTGGTGGGTATGAATTGCTCGACCGGTAACCGGTTTCGAAATTTGAGCGTTTGAAATAATTCTACCCGCCGAATCTGGGATCCGATTGGAATTTCCCGTCATCAATTTTGCACGGGAATTCAAAACTTTTTGCGTGAAGGGCATTCCCAGAAATTGGATTTATGATTGCCCCCACAGTTTGCGCACTTAAATTTATTGGAATCTTCTCTCACAGGACATGCGTCCTTGGCGTGAGAGGTTCCACCACAAATCATGCATTTAGCATCCATGTGACAATGTTTGGTTCCATGACCCCACTTTTGGCACTTACGGCTCTGGGTAGGGTTTTGGAAATTTCCCCCAGGCCTGCGGAAATGTTTCCATGTAACACGGACATGGGACATAATACAGGCCTTTTCCAAACTTTTCATATTATTTAGTTCACTTTTGTTAAAATGAACTAAATAAAATTCTTGAGAAATGCTCCTCTGGGAAGTACCAGAATGTGATTTCTTTTTCAACTTAATTACTTGGACTGGTGAAAATCCAAGTAATTGAGAAATTTCAATTTTAATCTCATCCAGTGATTTGTCATCACTGGGGAGACCTTTCAAGGCGACTTTGAACAATCGCTCAGTTTTGTCGTCGTATGTGAAGAATTTATGGCGTTTCTCAGTTAAATAGTGAAGAAGACGTTTGCGATCGTCAAAGGATCCCGGCAAAACGCGGCAGTCACCCTTCCTAGCAATCTGAAATGAAACCTTGATCCCCTGAAGGTTACTCAAAATCTCATTCCGGAAGCCAGAAAACTCGGCAACAGATACCACAATTGGCGGAATCCTTTGCTTTTTCGCATGAATCGAATCACCTGGGCTAGAGGTATATTCAATTTCATCATTAATCAAATCGAACTAATTGCTCAGTTCGATTGGAGAAGAATTATTTCCGATATTAGAGTTAGAAGGAATATCTGAATTCTCCAGCTTCCTTCTATTTTTTCCGCGCTTTGGCAGGACGGTCTTGAAACCTTGTTTCTTTGAAGGAAGTGGAGAATTCAGAGACTCCCCCTTCCTCTTGTTGTTGTTAATACTCATTGCTGAGCGTGGAGACGTGACCTTCTAAGAGGTTTTTTCCCAGAACGGTGTCCCTGCAGGATTACCACCGCTTGTCGGAATTTTACTTCCGCAAACGGGTCCAACGTAAAACGAAGGCACGGGTCCTTGCAAAGATCGTAACGGGATCAGTGGGTATAAATAGCGCTAAGAAGCACCGTTGAAATTAAAATAGCTTCGATGCGGTCTGATGAAGAAATCATTGTAATATTCTATGAAAAGAAAAGTAGGTTTTGTGCCTGTGGGAGAAGCGGTTTATGTCTAACTTGCACTCCCAGGGGTTTTTCCCTACTTCAAAAAATAAATGATGAATTCAAAAAAAAAACTCAGGATATCCCAAAACCATCTGACCATATCTCTTGGTCTTTTGGGATTTGTTATGCGTATGGTTGAATATATAGCCAGACTTGGAGTGATGAAACAAGCTCGCATGGTAACTGTAGATCGTAACTGTGGAATCAAGGGTAGTTTTGATGATCTAGTACATCCCGAAAAAATATTTTTCAACTTGTTTTGTCATTCCTCCATTATTAATCGCGAAAACAAATGGAACATATCAAATTTACTGGGTAATACCGCTTAGACAAATTTGAGCCTGAAAGGGTTAAAAGAACGTTTTTCGTTTGATCAGCTCAGTCAACCTGAATAAGCGAAAAATGTACATTCAAAGGAACTTTTGGTTTACTTGAGATTCTTGGGAAGACTATCCCTACCCATTATGGGACGAAGAAAGTCATCCCAATCGATATGAGCGTTAGCGCCTTCGATAAAAAATTTCACGTCTTGCTATGGGGCACTCCCCATAGCCTTTATGGAGACATTCATGAAACGTGTCCTTCACGTCGTCGGATTTATCATTTGTCGGTGCGTAAACCGTTATCAGCCTGTAATTGAAGAATTTGCCTCGAATCCTTAACACACAGATCTGTTCGCTAATGGGTTTCCACCTCATTACTCGCTTCATCTGTTACTACGAAACCTACTTCATGCTCTCCTTTTTCGCCGCCGCTGTATAGATGTTATAATTTGAATGCAGTGTAATCCTAGTAAAGGAAAATAATTTGGAATGACGAAATACCCAACACACTAACGGCCATATCACACTTCCCGCCTCGCATAGGGACCGATATCGCCACAAGACTCTCTTTTCAATCATTCATTGAGAGGGAGAGAATAATCGTCGCCTTCACTGATCACATTTTTTTTTAGCAAATTACACTTGCCATTCAATCATTCACGCGATAAAATAATCACGTTTAGTGGCAAGCACAAGCACGCTAAACAATATGATCGTAATTCCTAAGAACACAGGGTGTTCACCGAATGCCCCAGGATAGAAAAAAAGCGCTTGGGGATCCCGCTTGTCTAGTCTTACCGGTAAATGTGGGATTCTCATTGCTTGCAGTCAGTGTCAGTGCCGGGTCGCGCGGATGATGTAAGACTGTCTCCGAAGTGTGCAACGTGCAAGCGATTCGCAGATCACGTAGCCCTTCATTCCATTCACGACCAGCTGTATTGAAAGTAAATAGTGCTGTATCTTGTTTTCTTATGCGCCTTTTTATAGCGTAAAGAGAATCATGACAGTCGGCACGATGCACTTCGCTATTAGCAAGTTGGTTGGCCGCTTGCCAGCTGGCAGTGAAATGATGTACCGCTAGGAATGCAGCGGCTTGAACTTCTTCCTCTATGTTGCTGTCGGCGAGATTTGTCGTACACATGGGCGTTAGAGATCATGACAGCGTTTATCACTTTCGATCACATGATAGCACGTATGACCATTCCGATGAAGTACTTTACTTTAGGCACATACAGTGTGGCTCCAGCGTGGTATTGTACGTACTATATTTCAAAACGGATTAAAAACATTATTAACCTTTCTTATAAGTAAACTTAAACTTAACTTAAACTTAAAAACAATGTCTATCCTTAAACCAACAATTAATGTCAATTCATGCGTACATTTGTTACAGGATATACTCAATTCTTGGGTTGATATTTCCGTTTCGATTTGTGATCATTTGAATCTGCTACTTGAGAACTTCAGCATAAACATTTGTAAATTTTTATTGGTGTTTGGTGCGATTTAGCAGAGCCCTGGCCATTTAGCATTAGTATTTAGATTATTTTACATAATACAAATTTATTTTTTCTTTTGTATTCTTATAAGTTACAAAGGCATATCTCGATAGTACGTACCCTCGATAGTGCGCACCCTCGATAGTACGTACCCTCTATTGTACGTACATTTTACCTCGATAGTACGTACATAAAAAAAAATTTTTTTTCGTTCAATTTTCTGCACGATTTTAGAAAAAATTTGAATATGTTTTGATCATGGCACATGCGGGGGTCCTTCATATGTTACGTAATAATTTCACAACTGATTTAAACATCATCGTGAGTTTATAACGAATTTAGTAGCAAAACTTTGAAAAAGCAGCGTGTCATAAATGTTTGCCAGTCTTACGTAACACATATTATACTATCATTTTAAACAATTGAAGGATCATCTGAAGCAGCTGAGCAATCCGGAGCGCGTCCAAGCCCTCATAAAGCAGAATATCATCAAGAGGAATTCTTTTGACTTGGACGCGTTCGCACTCGCGTGAGTATGTCATCGGCTTAAGAGTGTTATCAGCAATAATTGAAGTTTTATGGATATGATTTTCTTAGAAAGCAGATTAGCTATCCACTTAATTGAACAATTATTATGTTTATGAATTATTTTGTCTATCAAGGAAATTAGTTCCAGTTCTGAAACCCTTCCCCATGCATTAGTTCACCTGATAGACCAGAAAATATTTCCCCGAGGAGTAAATTAATTCCATCATGGGAATAGTGATTCATAATATTGAACTATTTTACTGTTTAATTAAGCTTACTATAAGTTTGGTTCTATTCTATCCACTTGTCGGTAACATTTTTTTTTCTTGAGAAACAAATTAGCAGCGTTACTAAAATGAGGAAAATTTTTGGTCGAAAATTTCCTCTGATACGTCTTACTGGGATTTCCGAAGAAGTTTATCCTGGAACAGTAGTTTATCCCAAGGGTTCTTTCTGGGATACCTTGGTAGTTTGGTCGAAAATTCCATACATAATTTGGCTAGACCTGTGCGCCGATTGAAATTTTAACGACGGTGAGGCGTGATAGATCATTTTCAGCCAGTGGCAGTGGCGTGGTGGTGATTGGCGGCGACGTGAGTCAGCGTGAATCATTTTCATGTATTACAAGTTTTCCGGAATTTATCTGAATGTTCCTCCAGGAATTCCTCCGTAAGTTTCTCCGGGAATTCCTACGGGAGTTCCTCTAGGAATTTCTCCGCGAATTTTTACGAAATTCCTCCGAACATCCATCTTAAATTATAGCCAAATATTTCTCCGTTAATCCTTCCAAATATACCCTCTAAATTCCATTATTTTCTCGGTAATTTCTTCAGCAATTCACTTAGGAATTCTCTTAGAAATTTCCACATCCCCTTTCCCAAAACTGCCACCAGAAAATCATTCAGAAATTCCCATGTAAACTCCTCAGGGCATTCTTTCTGGAGTTACTCAAGAAATTCCATCAAGATATCTCCATTAATTATTTCGAGGTCTTTCCGGAAATTCTCTTTGAATTTATTCAGAAACTCACATGGAAGCCCTTGATACTCACGTCCCGAGAATTCTTCCGGAAATTCCTCCAAGAACTCTCCCGGAAAATTGTTCCCGTTTGTTTTTCTTCGGGAATTCTCTTGGAAATTCCTTGCAAAATTCGTCTGCAAATTCATCTGGCTACAAAAATTAAATTTCGTCAAAACCAGTGCTGGAAATACTCGCTTCACGAGTAAGAAAAGAGTGTAATTTACCAGAAATGCCATACTCGCGCGAACCTACTGCCTGCATTTTTTCTAGCGCTTGCTTTGTTCGCGAGTACGGGCAGAGCAAAGACAAAAAGCAGGGCAGTATTTTTTCGCGAGTAAAAATCACGATGGCGAGTATTTGTGGTTATTTCGAATAAAATGGATAAATTTCACTTAACATAAACACAATAACAATGAACAAATGCGTTCTTGCTCGAACAACCGTGAGAATCATGTTCTGAGGTTGGTTTATAACATTTTGCAAATTAACCCGAATGACTCGCGAAGGTCCACGAACATTTTTCGGGGTTCGCTTTTCTATTTCTCTGCGAGTAGTAGGTAGGCAAGAAAAGGCAAAACAAGTGTTCGCGTGTATTTTGCATGGCCTACTTCTTGTTTTGTGAACAAGGTTCACAGATTTCCACCACTGGTCAAAACTCTTTCGGAATTACCTACAAAAATTCCCCTTCCCCTTCCGGGATTCTCCCGGAAGATCCTGCAGCCATTCTCAAAATTTCTTCGGTACTTCGCTTAAAATTTCTATAAAAAACCACCCAAAATGCCCTTCAGAATTTTCCGAGAATTTTTTCCAGGAATTCGCAGCAATATCTTAAAACAATAACCCCGAAAATTCTTCGAGAAACTCTCCCATTTTTAATCCAGAAATTCCTCCACGTATTCTCCCAAAAAATCCGCCATTAATTTCCCCGGAAATTACTTCAAGAACTTCTTCAGAACTCTTTTTTAAAGTTCCCCCGAAAAGTACAACTCGTGCTGAAAAAATCATCTTTTTGCAATTTGTCGCACAAACTACTATTTAGTATTCTTACTTTTCTATTTCTTTATTTCAAGCAAACAAACTATTTTTTTTATTGCATCATTAGCTAGCAGACCGCATCGTGCTTTCGTGCTGTGCGGTTCTTTCTCTCTTTGCGGAAGGAAGTTTTTAATACTACCTGAAGCTATTTTAATTTCAACAGTGCTTCTCAGCGCTATTTGTACCCATTGATCCCGTTACGATCTTTGCAAGGACCCGTGCCTTCGTTTTACGTTGGACCCGTTTGCGGAAGTAAAATTCCGACAATCGGTGGTTATCCTGCAGGGACACCGTTCTGAGAAAAAACTCTTAGAAGGTCACGTCTTCACGGTCAGCAATGAGCATTAATAAAAACAAGAGGAAGGGGGAGTCTCTGAATTCTCCACTTCCTTCAAAGAACAAGGTTTCAAGACCGTCCTGCCCAAGCGCGGAAAAAATAGAAGGAAGCTGGAGACTTCAGATATTCCTTCTAAATCTAATGTTGACATTGTTTCTTCTCCTATCGAACTGAGCAATCAGTTCGATTTTATTAATGATGAAATTGAGCAAATCGAATCTACCTTTAGCCCAGGTGATTCGATTCATGCGAAGAAACAAAGGATTCCGCCAATTGTGGTATCTGTTGCCGAGTTTTCTGGCTTTCGGAATGAAATCTTGAGTAACCTTCAGGGGGATCAAGGTTTCATTTCAGATTGCTAGGAAGGGTGACTGTCGCGTTTTGCCGGGTTCCTTTGACGATCGCAAACGTCTTCTTCAGTATTTAACTGAGAAGCGCCATAAATTCTTCACATACGACGACAAAACTGAGCGATTGTTCAAAGCCGTCTTGAAAGGTCTCCCAGTGATGACAAATCACTGGATGAGATTAAAATTGAAATTTCTCAATTACTTGGATTTTCACCAGTCCAAGTAATTAAGATGAAAAAGAAATCCCATTCTGGTACTTCCCAGAGGGGCATTTCTCAAGAATTTTATTTAGTTCATTTTAACAAAAGTGAACTAAATAATATGAAAAGTTTGGAAAAGGCCTGTATTATGTCTCATGTCCGTGTTACATGGGAACATTTCCGCAGGCCTGGGGGAAATTTCCAAAACCCCACCCAGTGCCGTAAGTGCCAAAGGTGGGGTCATGGAACCAAACATTGTCACATGGATGCTAAATGCATGATTTGTGGTGGAACCTCTCACGCCAAGGACGCATGTCCTGTGAGAGAAGATTCCAATAAATTTAAGTGCGCATATTGGGGGGGCAATCATAAATCCAATTTCTGGGAATGCCCTTCACGTAAAAAAGTTTTGAATTCCCGTGCAAAATTGATGACGGGAAATTCCAATCGGATCCCAGATTCGACGGGTAGAAATTTTTCAAACGCTCAAATTTCGAAACCGGTTCCCGGTCGAGCAATTCATACCCACCACAATTCACAAACAAATTTTGCCGCTCGTCAACGGGTACCAAGCACTTCAGTAAATTCCAATTTTTCCAATGTACCTACGTATGCAAACATCGCTGCTGGTAGACAAAATTTCTCTTCTCAAAATGAGGTTTATACCCATGTCCCAACGGAAAATAACGGTCATGTTGCCGATTCAGGTAGCATGACTGCTTCCGATTTTGATTTTTTAACTGAACAATTGCATCACATGATTGATGCAATGTTCAAAGCAAATACCATTCCTGAAGCTGTTCAGGTTGGTATAAAGTACACACAAAAAAATTGTTATCGGACTCCGTTTCAATGGATCCAAATAATTGTGTGAAAGTTCTAAATTGGAATGCCCGATCTCTCCCCCCCCTAACAGTTCATAATGTGCATATAACTGAAACGTATTTAAAACAAGGACTCTCCATTAACAGAGATCCAAATTACTTTATCTACAGAAATGATCGTCTTGACAGCGCCTGTGGTGGGGTCGCCATTGTCATCAATAGACGTATCAAACATAAATTATTTTCTTCGTTTGAAACCAAAGTTTTCGAAACCTTGGGAGTTTCTGTTGAAACAAATTTTGGACAATTTTCCTTCATTGCAGCCTACTTGCCTTTTCAATGCAATGGGCAGCAAACGAATTTGTTGAAAGCTGATCTTCAAATTCTGACTCGCAACAAATCAAAATTCTTCGTAATTGGTGACTTCAATGCCAAACACCGTTCATGGAATAATGCTCAAAGCAATTCCAATGGTAAAATTTTATTTGAAGATTGTTCTGCGGGATATTATACTATTCAATATCCCAATGGACCAACTTGTTTTTCTTCCAGTCGAAATCCTTCTACAATTGATTTAGTTTTAACGGATTCAAGTCAGCTGTGTGGCCAATTGGTAACTCATGCTGACTTTGACTCTGATCACCTTCCTGTGACGTTTGAAATCTCACAAGAGGCCATTTATAATCCAATCAGCTCTACTTTTAATTATCATAGAGCTGATTGGGATTTATTTATTTATTTATCATCAGACTAAGGCCGGAGTGGCCTGTGCTGCACATAAAAGACTTCTCCATTCAGCTCGGTTCATGGCTCCACTTCGCCAACCACGCAGTCTGCGGAGGGTCCGCAAGTCGTCCTCCACCTGATCGATCCACCTTGCCCGCTGTGCACCTCGCCTTCTTGTTCCCGTCGGATCGTTGTCGAGAACCATTTTCACCGGATTACTGTCCGACATTCTGGCTACGTGCCCGGCCCACCGCAGTCTTCCGATTTTCGCGGTGTGAACGATGGATGGTTCTCCCAACAGCTGATGCAACTCGTGGTTCATTCGCCTCCTCCACGTACCGTCCGCCATCTGCACTCCACCATAGATGGTACGCAACACTTTCCTTTCGAAAACTCCCAGTGCGCGTTGGTCCTCCACGAGCATCGTCCAGGTCTCGTGTCCGTAGAGAACTACCGGTCTTATAAGCGTTTTGTAGATAGTCAGTTTGGTACGACGGCGAACTCTATTCGATCGGAGCGTCTTGCGGAGTCCAAAGTACGTACGATTTCCAGCCACTATGCGTCTCCGAATTTCTCTGCTGGTATCGTTATCGGCGGTCACCAGTGAGCCCAAGTACACGAATTCTTCAACCACCTCGATTTCGTCACCACCGATAGAAACTCGTGGTGGGTGGCTCACATTGACCTCTCTTGAGCCTCTTCCTATCATGTACTTCGTCTTCGACGTGTTGATGACTAGTCCAATCCGTTTAGCTTCGCTTTTCAGTCTGATGTAGGCTTCCTCCATCCTCTCAAAGTTACGTGCCATGATATCAATGTCGTCGGCGAAACCAAATAACTGGACGGACTTCGTGAAAATCGTACCACTCGTGTCTATCCCTGCCCTTCGTATTACTCCCTCCAAAGCGATGTTGAATAGCAGACACGAAAGACCATCACCTTGCCGTAACCCTCTACGGGTTTCGAAGGGACTCGAGAATGCCCTGAAACTCGAACTACGCACATCACCCGATCCATCGTCGCCTTGATCAACCGTATCAGTTTATCCGGAAATCCGTTTTCGTGCATTAGCTGCCATAGCTGGTCCCGATCGATTGTATCATATGCGGCTTTGAAGTCGATAAATAGATGATGTGTGGGCACGTTGTATTCGCGGCATTTCTGCAATACCTGACGTAAGGCGAACACCTGGTCTGTGGTAGAGCGTTCACCCATAAATCCCGCCTGGTACTGCCCCACGAACTCTCTTGCAATTGGTGTTAGTCGACGGCATAAAATTTGGGAGAGTACCTTGTAGGCGGCGTTCAGCAATGTGATTGCGCGGTAGTTGCTACAATCCAGCTTATCGCCCTTTTTGTAGATGGGACACACGACACCTTCCATCCACTCCTGCGGCAGAACCTCATCCTCCCAAACCTTGGTAATCACCCAGTGCAGCGCTCTAGCCAGTGCTTCACCACCGTGTTTAAACAGCTCTCCTGGTAGCTGGTCAACTCCAGAGGCTTTATTGTTTTCAGCTGGCTGATCTCCTCCTGGATATCCTGGAGATTCGGAGCCGGAAGTCGCATGTCTTGCGCGCGTGCTCCTAGCCCTAGGTTCATTACCATACCGCCACCGTTGTCTGCCATATCGCCATTCAGGTGCTCTTCGTAGTGCTGTCGCCACCTTTGGATCACCTCACGCTCGTTTGTAAAAAGGTTCCCGTTTATGTCCTTACACATATCGGGCTGTGGCACGTGGCCCTTACGTGAACGGTTCAACTTCTCATAGAACTTTCGTGCGTTATTAGCGCGGTACAGTTCCTCCGTTTCTTCACGGTCTCGATCTTCCTGCTTCCTCCGGAAAATCGAGTTTTGTCTGTTCCGCGCCCGTTTGTATCGTGCCTCGTTCGCCCTCATGCGGTGTTGCAGCAATCTCGCCCATGCTGCATTCTTCTCCTCAACTAACTGCTCACATTCGCCGTCATACCAGTCGTTTCTATCGATCCGGGAGCACCGTGCCTAGTGCAGCGGTTGCGGTGCTTCCAATGGCGGATCGAATATCTCTCCAGCCATCTTCAAGAGATGCTGCTCTTCCGTTGGGAGTGCCACTTCCAGCTGCTGCGCGTAGTCTTGGGCTAGACTGCCGTCTTGTAGCCGCCCAATGTTAAGCCGCGGCGGACGACTCCGACGCGTGTTGATCACCGTCGAGAGTTTTGAGCGCAGACATACTGCGACGAGGTAGTGGTCGGATTCAATATTCGCACTGCGGTAAGTGCGTACGTTCGTGATGTCGGAGAAGAATTTACCGTCGATTAGAACGTGGTCGATTTGGTTTTCCGTTACTTGATTAGGTGATTTCCATGTGGCCTTGTGGATATTCTTACGGGGGAAGAAAGTGCTTCGGACTACGCATAGAACGCTTCTTTCTCGTCGTCGGATCTCCCTTCGTGTGGGCAGTTGATAATGCTATAGTTGAAGAAACGACCTTTTATCCCCAGCTTGCACACCCTTGCATTGATTGATTGCCACCCAATCACGTGTTGGCGCATTTTGTCCAGCACTATGAAGTCGGTTCCCAGCTCGTTGGTGGTGCCACAGCCTTGGTAGAAGGTAGCCGCTCGATGCCCGCTTTTCCACACTTTCTGTCCTGCCCAGCAGATTTCCTGCAGCGCTACGACGTTGAAGTTGCGGGGATGTAATTCATCGTAGATTATCCGGTCGCAACCTGCGAAGCCTAGCGACTTGCAGTTCCATGTTCCAAGCTTCCAATCGCGATCCTTATTCGTCGCCTAGATCGTTGCCGATTGTATCGAGTCGTATTATCTTCTATGTCGTTCGTAATAGTTGTTTTTAAAGGCGGCTTATTGGGCCTGCGCAAACCTCCTGTCTCGTCGGAGGGCCGTCGTGTCAGGGCTGTTTAGCGTCCCACCTAACACCAGGACTTGGGCTTGCGCGCTTTGAGCGGCACACGGTCGCTTTGGCGGAGCCTACTTGCGGATACATGCAGCTTTTTATAGAGGTTTAACAGGGCCCACTGTCAAACCCCACCACATCCTAGGCAGGCGCCACAACTCGCAGATGGCCTGGGGAGGGATCGTCAAGCCCTTGGACATAGTCCCTGCTGCCCCCAGGGATTTATATAAAACGTATATCGATAGAAATTTTGATGTTGATATTCCTCTCGATACCAAAAGTGATATTGATAATGCTCTCGTATCTTTGACAAATTTAATTGTCGAAGCCAGAGGCATTGCAATTCCGAAATGTGAAGTTAAATTCAACTCCATTATTATTGACGACGATCTTCAGCTACTGATCCGTCTTAAAAATGTGAGAAGAAGGCAATACCAAAGAACTCGCGATCCCGCGATGAAAGTTATTTGGCGAGATTTGCAAAATGAAATTAAAAAACGTTTCGCTATTCTGAGAAATACCAACTTTTAGAATAATGTCTCGAAGTTGGATCCCAGTTCGTAACTCTTTTGGAAATTAACAAAAATTCTTAAAAAAAACCTCAAAAGCCAATTCCAGCGCTTAAAGAGGGAAATAACATTTTATTAACAAATGGCGAAAAGGCTCAAGAACTTGCTCAGCAGTTCGAGAGTGCCCATAATTTTTGTCTAGGTCTCACTAGTCCAATTGAGGATCAGGTTACACGGAGTTTCGAAGACATTCTTAATCAAGAGAATGTTTTTGACCCTTCGTTGGGAACTAATTTGGATGAAGTGAGATCTATTACTAGAAAATTGATGATGAGTGATGATGGTATTTTCTACATACTTATCAAAAAACTTCCTGAGAGCTCTTTATCCTTTTGGTTAATATATTTAACAAATGTTTTCAATTGGAATACTTCCCAGATAAATGGAAAAACGCCAAAGTTGTTCCTATTTTGAAGCCGGACAAAAATCCAGCTGAGGCTTCTAGTTATCGCCCAATCAGTTTGCTTTCTTCAATAAGCAAACTGTTTGAAAAGATTATTTTAAATAGAATGATGGTTCATATCAATGACAATTCTATTTTTGCTGATGAGCAATTTGGTTTTCGCCATGGGCATTCAACCACTCATCAGTTATTAAGAGTTACGAACTTAATTCGGCTCAACAAATCTGAAGGATATTCGACTGGAGTTGCTCTTCTTGATATAGAGAAAGCATTTGACAGTGTTTGGCATGAAGGTTTGATTGTAAAATTGATGAATTTTAATTTTCCTCTGTACATTATTAAACTGATCCAAAATTATTTATCAGATCGCTCACTGCAGGTAAACTATCAGAATTCTAAATCTGATAGATTACCTGTAAGGGCTGGTGTCCCCAAGGCAGCATACTGGGGCCCATATTGTATAACATTTTACTTCTGACTTACCTAATTTACCACCAGGGTGTCAAAAATCTTTGTTTGCAGATGACACAGGTCTCTCAGCCAAAGGGCGAAGCCTTCGTGTCATTTGTAGTAGAATGCAAAAAAGTTTGGATATTTTCTCCACTTACTTGCAAAATGGAAAATTTCCCCGAATGCTTCCAAAACTCAGCTTATAATTTTCCCACATAAGCCGAGAGCTTCTTATTTGAAACCTTCTAGCAGACATATTGTCACTATGAATGGGATACCAATTAATTGGTCTAGTGAAGCTAAATATTTAGGACTTCTGCTAGATCAAAAATTAACTTTTAAAAATCACATTGAAGGCCTTCAAGCCAAATGTAACAAATATATTAAGTGTCTATATCCACTTATAAACAGAAAATCAAAACTTTGTCTTAAGAACAAACTTTTGATTTACAAACAAATTTCTAGACCTGCCATGTTGTATGCTGTGCCAATATGGACTAGTTACTGCAATACCAGAAAGAAGGCACTTCAGAGGATTCAAAATAAAATTTTGAAAATGATTCTGAAGTTGCCTCCGTGGTATAGTACCAATGAACTTCATAGAATTTCTAATATTGAGACATTGCAACAAATGTCCAACAAACTAATTTCCAATTTTAGACAAAAATCGTTGCAATCTTCTATTGCAACGATTAGCTCCTTGTACCCTTAGTATAAATTAGGTTAGGTTTAGTTTAAGTTAAAAACATTGTAATTCCTACATGGTTCAATTAAACCAGAGGAAAAATCCTAACTGCCAGAGGCAATTGAAATGTATTAATAATAACTAAAAAGCAACATAGCAAATAAGGATGATAGTGTTAAGAAAACACGGAACACCTAGTTTAAGAGATGAATGCATGTATTAGATAATTAGCAAATAAAATTAGTTTAAAAAAAAAAAAAAAAATGCATCATGAGCTTGTCAGTGTATGAGTATTTGAAAGATGGTACCCATAAGACGGTTTTGCTAAATTTCAGCAACTAAATGTTTGCTTTGTAGTAACTTGTAGCTGAGCATTGATTGGGAAAAAAATCATTTAATGATGGTCAGTGCTCGCCACAACAGGGCGATAAAATACCGAGACCAGCTTTACCTGGTCCATCTGGAGCATGGCTCCATCACCTTCAAGGATCTGAAGCTGGTCGGAGTGATTATCTACACCGTCGTCGGCTGGGAGCGATACTGGCCCGTGCACCGTGACGTGATACAGTGCACCAAATGTTACAACTTCGGGAATGGCACCCGGAATTGCAACAAATGTGGCGAACTGCACCCGACGGATGAGTGCGATAAGATTGAGGTGGCCGATCTCAAGTGCGCCAACACCGTTGCAGTAGCACAAGCGACGGGTCGCACCAGCAGCATCGATTCAAGCCCCAGCACCACCAGCTATATCCTCCAGCGAATGGGCGGGGGCCTTCCCCTGGATTCCGTCGGCAGCCGGAGAATCAAACTGACCCGCCGGAAGAATCTGCTCCGCTCTACAATCCGGAGCTGCTGATGCCGATCTTTGCACAGCTCGCCACTCGGCTGCGTGGCTGCAAAACCCTTTTCGACCAGGACTTCACTCTTGGCATGTTCATTATTGAAAATAGCTGCTAGGGTGAGCCTGGTCAACTGGAACGCTTGCTCGCTCAAGAGTTGCCGGCGATGGTTTATAGGCTGCCCTTCGGAGGGACATCGTCAAGCTAATGTGGAGACAAGGCCAGTACATCATTACCGGCGACCTGAACGCCAAACATCAAGCCTGGGGCAACAGTCGCGGCAATCGAAACGGCACCATCTGCAGATAGAAAAATGAAGCAACGATATGGAGGAAGGCCACTACACGATCCTGAGCCCGGATTCCCCCACTCGGCTGAGTCGATCCGGCGTCCATTCGAAAACCGACTTGTACATCACCAACATAAACGACCACATCTCACAGCCGGTCGTCTACGACTTCAGGAAACCAAATGACATTTATTATTCAAGATGTATTGAAATTTTGCAAACGTTGCTACGAACAGTATTCTGTTCTCAATGAAAATACATGCCCGAATCTATAAACCAACAACAACGCGCCAAAAACAGTACAATCAACTTCTACAAACTGGGAACGTATCTTTTCGAACTCAGCCAACAGGTACATTTATCTGCTCTAAGAAGGAAATCACCTTTGGATTGAAGCATCAAGGGCTTTTGTAGGTTTATATTGTAGGCTCTATATTTCCGTACGAAACACTCTCTAATCAAAATCAAAGCTGCAACATTTGGGCGTAACTTTAACTATACAGGCATACCTCGATAGTACGTACACCTGCGTTATTTTAGTGTTCGTACTATCGAAGCGGCGATGTGAAACAAAAAATCCCAAAAAAAAGTTGCGTTTGCACACTTATTCTCGACTCTCGTGTTCGGTCATTTTGTTTACGGTTTTGCTCCGTAAACCAGAAAAATTACCGAGAAAATCAGTAGTTCCATTGGATATGACTGATTTTCTGTAATTGTTTACAGTCTACAGTAATTTTTAGTACTGGGTTTCGGTAATGCTTGTTATTTACATTTCATCAGGATTCAGTAAAAAGAAGTACTGAATTTCCGACATATACAATTTTTTACTGAGTTTTCATCAAAAAAGAATGACAACTTCAATCAAAACATTTTTAGCGCGTTTCGAAGTTCATCACGATGGCATCATGTTTCACAGTTTATCAACGCTACTGGAACGAAAGAATTTACCCAATTTGGGATTATACATCTGCTATTCATTGTTTGGCAAGAAAGTCAGAAAGTTGTATGCCAGGATATAGGATAGCGCACCGGAATATTGCTGCGAAGAGCTTTTTTGGGAGGAGTTTTTTTGTTATTCTGGGACTCCTGTTTGGGGCCCAGAACTTAAAACTAATTCAACGTAACCTCAATGGATCAGTGAAAAAAATTATAAGTACCAGGGAAAACTTTTCAAACATCTTTTCATTGCGCTGCGTTTCCAAATTCGCAATCAAATTAATGCTCTATAGATTTTTTCAAGTTTCGAAACATTTTTCTTTTATAATTTTGGATCATAATTTAGAGAATATTTTTTACTGAAAAATTCAGCGAACGAAAAGTAAACAAAAAGTTTACCGAATAACTCAGTAGTAACATGTACTGACTTAATCGGTACTTTTTGACAATTCCGGACCAATTTTGTATTACCGAGTTTTCAGTAATTGAACTAATTACCGACTTAAGTCAGCTGTTCAAAAACTCAGTAAAATTTTACCGAGTTCGGTGATCAAAAGTTACTGTGTGCCTTTTTGTTTATTTACGAGTAGCAGAATGTTTACCCAACAAACATTCACTAGTTGAACTAACATCAGTGTGATGATTTAATTCAGCGCTGTGTTGAATTATGTCTGTACTATTTCTTATCACAACTTCTGTTCAAGCTTTGTTCACACAATTTTGGCGAAGTTATACAACTACATCATCTCATTTTGAAAAACAACTTTATTAACTGATTAAACCTTTAATAAGTATTTTACTAAGCCTCAATTCAGCTACATGTGAATTCTTCGAAAATAATAACGCATAGAAGGTAACATCAGTAAGATCTTCAATGAAAGTATTTTTAAGCAATTGCTGTTTTCATATAATCATTTTAAAATTTTCCTAAATCGGGTCTCGAACTGCTGTCATTTGATCATCCGCTGGTAACGTTGTCATCCGCGCCATCCTTGATTTGTTAGATATGGCTCACTCTATGCATAACATAAATAATCTTGTTGCTGAATATGAATCATAATTGGACTCTTATCCAATAAGTCGATCTGTCAAACTACAGTTTGTTAATAACTGTACAATTTTTTATTTCAACCATTGTTCAACCAGTCATAACCATCGCACACTAGGAAAAATACGTAAAAATAATGTCGATAAACAATAAAATAAAATCCGTCCCCAATGCTATTTATGAATTTATGAAAATAAAATCAATGTATATTCGGCCTTCCTCAGAATCTCTTGATAATCGGTTGCGATATGATTGTCAAATGCTAAGATAATTTCAATTATTTCGCCGCAATAAAAATCAACATCCATGCGATAATATTGGGATTCCACACATCAAAGATTCAATAATTTTCCGATGTTATTCAACGGCGTTATGTCCGGCTTTTAGTAAATTTAGTTCCGCATGAATGCATAATTTTTTATTGCTCCAGCAGTTTTGTTCGTTATAATCTCCGACAGTTTGATAAATCACGAAAATAAAAAGCATGTCTTGAAAATGAATCGTTATTTTTCTATAAATCAAATTTCCCAGATCTAGAACCCAGATTTTCTCTCAAACTGAAAAAGCATGTTTTTCCCACTGTGCGATAGATCAGATAAATTTGAAATCCAATGGTTAAGAAGGATGTCTAATGCCTGCTTATTTACTTACTATTCAAACTCAATTCGACCACCCTTTCAGAGCATCACATCATCGAACAGAGAACTTTAAAAATCATTAGTTCAGTACATTGTTAAACTTCCCCAATGTGCTGAAATGTGATAAAACGAAAACGTAAGTTCGACTTCAAATAAAGGTAGTAAACAAATAAATAGGCCATGTCGAATATTAGTTAGATTAAATGCCGAAATGAAATCTGTCTAGCAAATTATTCAGCATCCATTTTATTCAGCTACAAAGATCACAAATAAACAATAATTCAACCAAGATGCTTATTTGTAGCTTGTCGTTGTTTGTTGGGTATAGACGAATCCAAGTAAAAATAAGAAGAAGACACACGACGGTGTTAACTTTGACAGATCCTACAGCACAGCATAGGAAGATCATTTTAAAGGTTCCCCCAAACACACGCGACACGACAATCGCGACGCGATTTTATCGCTTGGCGACTGCGATTCTGTCGCCGTTAGTATGGAAGCGTAAATGAAATATTGCCTGCAGCGACCCAACGATATAATCGCGGCGACTAGTTGTCGCCGTCGCGGCGATGAAATCGCTTAGGTCTGGGGGAGCCTTAAAATGCTTATAATAAATTCTAGACAAAATGTAATTAAAATCTGATTGATGTATGATACGGAAAAAGTTCCGAACTGTACGATAGATACATTTTTGGAAAATATTCAAAAAATTGAGATAAGCTTTCAGATATGTAATTCAGAACTTTTTCCGTACCGTACATCAATCAGATTTTAATTACAATTTGTCTAGAATTTATTATAAGCATTTTAAAATGATCTTCCTATGCTGTGCTCTAGGATCTGTCAAAGTTAACACCGTTGTGTGTCTTCTTCTTATTTTTACTTGGATTCGTCTATTAAACTACCTAGAAGCTAAAATTTGGTTAGAAGGCTCTGTACTCTTAGCATATTTGTACTTGATATAATACACAACAGGACTTAGATTCTTCTTGAAATGGTACCTACATGAAGCATTGAGCAAGTCTTCTTTTTAAAAGTGAGGCTATTTTTTACGATACTGTATATTAATGCTTTGGAACATCCATAAATCACGAGACATTTTTAGTAGTAATGTTTCAAAGATATATGTTACACATCGTATATAATTATGCATGTCACTACAAAAAGCGACGATTGAGGGTGGTTGATTGATCACTAAATTTTTAATTTTTTTCGGATACTCCCACAAAAATTCCTTTGGAAATTCTTTCTGACAAAGAAATTTCCGGAGCAGATCTTGGAGGAATTTTCTGCGGAATAACTTGAGAAATTTCTGTGGGAATTTCGAAATGAATTCCAGAAAAAATATTGAAGAAATGTTCGAGGGAATTTATAAAGGTATTTCTGGAGGAATTCTTAAAGTATTTTTCGGGTGAATTTTTGATGAATTCCTGGAAGAAAAAGTGGCAAAGTTTTATGAAGGTTTTCCGGGATTATTGTTTTAAGAACATGCTGTGAATTCCTGGAGAATTTTCTTGGATAATTCTGAAGGGCTTTCCAATCATCTATTTTTTTATAGAAATTGTAAGGGAAGTACTCACAGAAATTTCGAGAATTCCGGCAGGATCTTCCGTGAGAATTCCTTAAATAATTTCCAATAATTTCTTTTCTTTTTCCGTGTTTTGACACTTGTTCTTCTTTTCATCACAGTTGACCATCGAGTTTCAACTGTTGCCTTGACTGTTTCACCTAAGCCCCGGGTGGACTCCTCTGAGCACAATAAAAGGGTATCCAATTCAAGACAAAATTTTCAAAACGACTTATCTGCTTTTGTAAACAAAGATTCGAACGACGATTTTACGAATCTGATAGCTCTCCCACGCAAACCATGGCCATCAACAGGTAGCGGAAACCTTCACCTACCTATTGGTGGTGTTGGTTTGCGTGGGAGTGCTATCAGATTCGTCAAATCGTCGTTTGAATCTTTGTTTACAAAAGCAGATAAGTCGTTTTGAAAATTTTGTCTTGAATTAGTAAATTCTCGCGCTTAGTTTCATAGGGGCGTAACTGTATAGATCGATTTCTCTTCCTCGATGTTTTCTTTTTATTTTTGTACCGAATTGCGCTAGTTTGTCGATGATTTAATGGTTTGGTGTGATAAAAGATGATTGTAGCTTGCACCAGAATCAATAATTACGGTTGTAGCTTTTGAAACAATTGAATTATTGACAAAATATAAAATCGATTAAGAGAAATCGATCAATACAGTTACGCCCCTATGAAACTAAGCGCGAGAATTCATTTTCATAAGGATGTTTATACCGGGAGCAAAACACACGTTCATAACTGGTTATTAATAAGCTAAACGGATGATTTGAAACACTCGTTAAAAAAGTCTTCGTAAAACAAAAATCATGCGGAATATTTTATTTGGGATACCAATGCTTTCACAAAAAAGCTGCTGGCTGCAACTGACAGTTGGTGACAGCAGTTGATTGGCAGCAGATGAAGTTTCATTTTTTCCTCTTTGCAAGTCCCGTCAAGAGATGTCGCAAATTAATCGATTACAGTAAACGTTCGCTTATTGGGGTTTTTCTAGTTGGGGCGCTTTTTAGTTGGGGGTTCGCTAATTGGGGCGAAATCCAATTAAAAAGCAGCTAAACGTCAGAATGTGATGTCAAAAACGCGTTGACGTTTTGTTTCCGTGTTTGTTCAATGCAAAAAGTAAACAACATTGACGCTTGTCAAAACGCCCCAATTAGCGAATGGCATTCGCTAGTTGGGGTGAGGTCGTGCCCCAATTAGCGAACGATCACTGTACTTCGATTAATCGTTGTGATAATCGATTAATTTTGAATCGATTACTTCCCAACGATTAATCGATTCAATAATTGACAAGAATCGAGCGTAAACGATTAGTTACTAATTGATTAATCGAGATTTTACGATAACTCTTAGATGTCGATTACTTCAATTAATCGATTCATCGTTGTGATAATCGATTAATTTTGAATCGATTACTACTCAACGATGAAACGATTCAATAACCGTCAAAAATCGAGAGTAATCGATAAGTTACTAATCGATTAATTGTGATTTTATGACATCTCTTGTAGAGATGTCACAAATTAATCGATTCATCGTTGTGATAATTGATTAATTTTGAATCGATTATTACCGAACGATTAATCGATTCAATAATCGAGAGGAATCGAGCGTAATCGATTAATCAGGATTTTACGACATAATGAATATGTCGCAAATTAATTGGTTACTTCGATTAATCGCTTCATTGTTGTGATAATCGATACATTAATGAATCGATTACTATACAACGACTAATCTATTCAATAATCGACAAGAATCAAAAGTAATCGATTAGTTACTAATGGATTGATCGGGATTTTACGACATCTCTAACTGTGTGCTTCCGCCACCAGGCACTATCGTTCTATCTCCCCACATGTATGACCACTTGGCTTCTGGATGGCTCCGATCTGGATTCAATTTTCAAAGTATTATGGGGCGTTTTTATTTTAACATTAATTTTATCGCATACTGTCAGCGCATTTGATACAGCAGGCAGCGCAACGACTGGCATGTTGCGCGACCTACTGTCTGTCATGCCATCTGAACGTCTGATACAGAACAACGTTGTGCAACATTATACCAGAGGTTTGTGCCTTTGATAGGTTGTGATGTCCACAGTACACATTCAGCTTCATTTACTCAAAACTGAGTTGTTGGTGATGTTCATAAGGAATTGTACATTACAAGACAAAATTTTCAAAACGACTTATCTGCTTTTGTAAACAAAGATTCAAACGACGATTTGACGAATCTGATAGCTCTCCCACGCAAACCAACACCATCAACAGGTAGCGGAATCCTTCACCTACCTATTGATGTTGTTGGTTTGCGTGGGAGAGCTATCAGATTCGTCAAATCGTCGTTTGAATCTTTGTTTACAGAAGCAGATAAGTCGTTTTGAAAATTTTGTCTTGATTAAATGTATTTAAATGTAAATGTATTTAAAATTTTCGTTATAATGTGATATGTTTAGAGGTAGGTATTGTGTCTTACAATCAAATGACAACTTTCGTGATAATTTTCCAAGGCTCTCATAGATGTGTAAAATCTATCCGCAGTATATATAGCACGTGCTATCAAACACGCAGAGGAATGTATTGTAGAAACAACAATAATCTGGATCAAATTCAACAATAAATATTGTTAACTCAGGGCTAATAATATTTATTGTTTGAGTCAATCCATAATATTGTTGCTTTTATAATCAAAGCGATAAAATGAATTAATCGACATTATTGTTGAATCAACAATATTATTGTTGAAACAAATATCTGTGTATTTTTAATTCGATGCAACTTTCTCGATTGATTCAACAATATTATATTGTTGAAACAATAATAATGTATTTTAAGATTATGTGATTATGTTTTTCAATAAAAATTAAAAAAAAATCTTGTCGAGTTAAACACTACTTTATTCTTCATTTATTAATAATATTTTCACATTTTTAACACAATCATAATTACGTCGTTCCCTTCGCAACACACGAGAGCAATAGATCCGGAGAGAGGAATGCCTCGTCATGAGACCGTAAACTTGTATGTTGAACAATATTCAACATGATTATACCACTTGATTTCTGTAACAAAATGGATAAATGTGAATATCAAAAAGTTTATGCTTAACAATCGGTGCCAATTTTACCTGTGGTTAATCATAGGAAACAATTGCACTTGCACTTTATTGCTTCACTATAGTATTTTTTGCATTTAGATTCCACTCTTAAACTTCAGATGATGGATACGCATAAAAAATACACACTTACTCGAAATCGATAAATTTCAAAATAATAAGGCCGATACAAATATTTAAAATCTATTTTGTCTCCCCCCACTCGGATTTTTTTGCCAAAAATTCATATTTTGAGGGGGCAACAAAATAAGATTCTTATATATATTAATACAAATTCATATTTTTTTTAAACAAACGACTCTAAGAGTTTAAACGTCTGAAATAAAGACAAATAATAATAATAATAAAATAAAATTCGGGTAATTTTGAGGATTTTCAAAACATTCTTTAACAAATCCGAGGAATTTTTTGATTTTTTTCATTTTAATATTTATTTTTTATTATCCCCCCCCTTGACCTTTCGGTGACCAGTAGGACAAAAAGTTAATTAAATATTTGTAACGGCCTAATATATACTGTTAAAATAACAATATTATCGTTGATTCGATTACACAATTTTGTAGTTTTAACAATCAACTCCTTTTGAATAAATAATAGAGTGATTATCTGAACCAACAATATATTTTTTGGATTAATCGTACAAAATTGTGCTGCGTGAAGCAGTCACCGTCAGACTTCACCACGTGGCGGCCAAATTTTCAAAAATATTTCTTATTTCTTTCAAAAATATTTCTTATTTCTTTCAAAAATATTTCTTATTAAAATTTTCCTTAGGCGACTATATGGCGGTTGTTTTTCGTTGCGACTAAAAATAGGCGGAGAAGTAGATTTTTTATGAGCGTTTAAATATACGGTGCAAGGACAAAACATATCTGTTCAATTGAGCTGAAAGTCTCGATAATAAAGACATTAAAACATATCTGTTCAACCTCATTGATGGGAAATAACTAATTCATAAAGTAGGTAACCCCAAGGCAAGTAAGACAAAAAACAAACCAGTTTAGCTGAATTGATAAGGCCGATAGAAATAATAAATTTATTTTATGTCACCCCCCCCCCTTTAACTTTCCCAAATTATTGAGGGGGCGAAAAAAAAATCTTTTTGACATTCTAATTTTTTTTTAATTTTGAACTTTATGCATGACTGCTTTATCTTGCTAAGAAATATATCATTCATAGACCACAGATGTGTCTCCAAGAGTGTTTTAAATAAAAATACGAGCACATATCTCTATTTGCATAAATATTCTATATCCTATCCTTAGTTCCTTACTGATTCCGTCTAAGCTTTCTTGCAATATATGCCGGACCCATTTCCATCCACGTTTTCTAACATCTATTGCTATCGGTATTCGAAGGCTTTTACGTTGCTCGGCCCTGTAAGGCCGTTCGATTTACAAATTTTAGACATCATCTGCGTTATTTTTGCCTAAACACAACACGCTTCACGATAGAGTAGTACATTCGAATTCTGGTGCGTGGATCAATTCGGTTGGGTCTCCAAAAATTTCGAAAACTCGCGACGATAGCCCAGCTTTTTTGACTCATGGTTCCACGTCAATCCCAATTTCGTCATCTGATGATATCAGACTGTCAATATATTGAAGTCCCCCGATCGTCCGGCTACTGAAAAGTTTGAGGGGTTTTTATCGTTCTGCGTTCTGGTTCTGCGGGCGTTGATGGTGGACTCACCGCAAAGAAGCATACGATCAGCTCGTTAAGCACACACAAAAAAGCATCGCAGTACAGTCAAACCTCCATGAGTCGATATTGAAGGGACCATCGACTCATGGAAATATCGAGATGTGGAATAGGAAATCTTTGGAAAGCTCTTTGGAGGGACCATCACAGTAACCCAGAAAATATTTTTTGATATGGAATAATTTGCTTCCATGAGTCGATATCGAGTCATAGAACATCGACTCATGGAGGTTTGACTGTACTAATAAAGCGTTTCATGTTTATTAGCCAAATCAGGGTCGTCTGGATGTTCCTCAATAATAAACTGCCAAAGCAGCTCAAGGTATGGTACACGATCAAAAGCACCCACCAAGATCTTTTTGATTACGTTGAGAAGTAACAGTGCAGATGAAATCCTTGCCTCACATCAGTGACTACCTGAATGAGGTCAGACAAAGCTCTGACCCAATTTGAAAATCCCTTGCATCCCTGGGCGCCGAACAGATTTTTGTGATTCAGAAAGACAAAACATTCAGCATAGAGTCACCTCCGCCGACTGCCGATCGACCTTAGGGCCCCTTTAGATTTTATGCTTCGGATGGCTACTTTTTGAAGAATGCTGGCCAAGATTTGAAGAAGCTGTTCGAAGTGATCGAGCCAACATTTCAGCTTTCCATATCAGTGAGTTCATTCATTTATTTAGTTTACATCTAAACAGATAACACTGAATCAACAATTTGACGCCACAATACACGGTTCGAGGCCGCATCTCTCCATCCTCAGATACGCCCCACGCTCGCCAAGTCGTTTTGCACCTGGTCTGCCCATCTCGCTCGCTACGCTCCACGCCGTCTCGTACCTGCCGGATCGGAAGCGAACACCATCTTTGCAGGGTTGCTGTCCGGCATTCTTGCAACATGTCCTGCCCATCGTACCCTTCCGGCTTTAGCTACCTTCTGGATACTGGGTTCGCCGTAGAGTTGGGCGAGCATGGTTCATTCTTCGCCGCCACACACCGTCTTCTTGCACACCGCCAAAGATGGTCCCAAGCACCCGTCTCTCGAATACTCCGAGTGCTTGCAAGTCCTCCTCGAGCATTGTCCATGTTTCATGTCCGTAGAGGACAACCGGTCTTATAAGAGTCTTGTACATGACACATTTGGTGGGGTGGCGAATCTTTTTCGACCGCAGTTTCTTCTGGAGCCCGTAGTAGGCCCGACTTCCACAGATGATGCGCCTTCGTATTTCACGACTAACGTTGTTGTCAGCCGTTAGCAAGGATCCGAGGTAGACGAATTCCTCGACCACCTCGAAGGTATCCCCGTCTATCGTAACACTGCTTCCCAGGCGGGCCCTGTCGCGCTCGGTTCCACCTACAAGCATGTACTTTGTCTTTGACGCATTCACCACCAGTCCAACTTTTGTTGCTTCACGTTTCTGGCGGGTGCACAGTACTGCAACCTTTGCAAATGTTCTGCCGACAATGTCCATGCCATCCGCGAAGCAAATAAATTGACTGGATCTGTTGAAAATCGTATCCCGGCTGTTACACCCGGCTCTCCGCATGACACCTTCTAGCGCAATGTTGAACAACAGGCACGAAAGTCCATCACCTTGTCTTAGTCCCCGGCGCGATTCGATCGAACTGGAGTGTTCGCCCGAAATCTTCACACAGTTTTGCACACCATCCACTGTTGCTTTGATCAGTCTGGTAAGCTTCCCAGGAAAGCTGTTCTCGTCCATAATTTTCCATAGCTCTACGCGGTCTATACTGTCGTATGCCGCCTTGAAATCAACGAACAGATGGTGCGTTGGGACCTGGTATTCACGGCATTTTTGAAGGATTTGCCGTACAGTAAAGATCTGGTCCGTTGTCGAGCGGCCGTCAACGAAGCCGGCTTGATAACTTTCCACGAACTCGTTCAGTGTATCAGTGAGTTATTGAGGCGATAATCTTCGCTTGTTGCAGCCGTCTTTTCTTCATCGGCCAGGATGTCCACACACGCCAGCCAGTCTTGTTTGCAGCAACGCCCAACTCCCACTTACAGAGATATATTCTGTAGACAGACTCGTACTTTACTCCTCTGATTCTTCCCGTTCCTCAGCCTTTGATTCTATGCGCTTCTCAATCTTCAGTCGGGTTACATCTGTAATCCATTCTATTAGGTAAGTGCACCACTTATCCAAGTTGATCTCGTCCGTCGGTTTCGATAAAAGTATTCTTCGCCGTCCACTTTTATTCTACAGTGCCACCTTCCAGAACATCCACTACCTAAGTTCCATATTCTTCGACGAACAATCTTTTCACAGCTGGATCTTCTTGTCGGTCTATGGTGAATCGACACCAGAGTGAATTCTCCTCCCGCTGAATTCTGCAAATGCGTGGTCGCTTAAGTAAGGCAAGGCTGCATGTATTATTAGACTGATTCAAATTTTGACTTTTTCGCTCCAAATCGTAGGAAATTCAAATTAACACGTAAAAGAATAACATCAATATCAATAATGAGCATTTTTGTTTTCTATATAACTTTGCTTACAAAAGTCAAATCGCTTCACAACAACAACTGTCTTTCAGCTTAGGAAGTGTTCTATGAAGTCGACGCGTTAATTGTATTCAAATAGTTCATGGGCCACCTCACGGAACGATCTTTTACATCAATAGCGATTTCCATAGTAATTTTCATACAAACTTCAAATGACGTGTGCACAATCAAATTACATCCAAAATAGCTAAAAATTTAGGAGGTTTATTTAAATGGCAAATGCAATCATTTAAGCATCGGGGGGCAAAAAAGTCAAAATTTGAATTACTCTAATGTATTATATCTCTGTAGCTGGTGCCCAAAGAAATCGACGAAATCATGGGCCGCGCTAGCAGCCCACCACCATAAAGCAATCGTACTACCTCGACCCAGATGACGATACTGCAGTACTAACGCAACAGTGGAGTAAACTGAATGACCTGGTTGAATGTTCCCCCCATCAACATCAACAACACCGAATCATTGGATGTGAACAACTTCAACTCCATGGTAGCCGGGCAAACAGTGGAGAAGGTCGAAAATCAAAGCTAGTCAACGTTAGACGGCGGTCTAGGCAATGCACCAAAAACCAAATACTCAACTCTCACGTGTAATTTGTGATGTTATACGCCAGTGATACTTGGTGCGAATTCGCAGAGATCACATAGATGTCAACGTTTTATAGCTCGGACCTGGTGACCTCATAGCTGGATTCTGAATGTTGAGTCCTATCGACGAAGCCATCGAAATCCAATATCAACAGCAACTCCACAGTGTGAATGAACGTAGGCCTGCTATACACCACCTAAGAGAGGAGGCGAAATCTGCAAGCAAGCGCCGGAATCCGGCAGGACATCGCAGCAGGGGCAGGCCTAGAATCTCCTGGCGACGAAACCCTAACAGAGAAATAAATGAAGGCGATAGGAATCAGAGCGAGCCCAATTCAAGGATGGATATTTTTTTCGTTGGTCCTATGTTCCCCAAAAAGTACTCAGAACACAAGAGTAACACATGTACATGGGGCTGAGAAGGAAACCAATGTACCATATAGCCTATACATTTATTTTAGCTATTTTTACAAAGCAATAGACATTTAGTTTAAGACTGTTTGGAAGAATGTTTTATTGTGTGTGTGTGTGTCATCCTCTATCCCTCACCCAGCCGGGGGTGTTGATCAAGTAGTACTACGAATAATTTGATCATATCTCATGCTCCGTAATGGTGCCCTTATTGTTATGAAGACTAGTACTACAAAAAGGATTCACTTCTGAAAAAAGAAATTATTTTCAGAATGTGTAGGGAATGGGATGTACTAGGTGTTCATAACAGGTACAGCAAAACTTCACAAGGACGCCCTTATTCGTACTAATTACTCAGGGAATAGAAGGTCGAGAAGAGCCACCGTTGCTAACTAAAGCGTAAACCGGATACCTGGGACTCCCACAATATCCGCGGCAATAGCAGCAAACGATGCCCTGTACGTATTTAGTGTTTAATTTCAAATGTTTAATTTTATATAGCAACGAAAGAAAGGAAGAAAAAAATGAAGATTGCTCAATAGTTGAGTCAAAATCGCTTTAGTTTTGGACAGAACTCAAGTACGCTTAGCTGTTAATAGGATTAATTACAAAATATCAATAAGGAGAAAACTATAATAGAATTGGGCATTTAAAAAAAAAACAAATAAAATCTAAAAAATAGATTTGGACTAAAATGTTATTAAACATAAAGGCCTGACGTATTGAATATGAAAGCAATTAATAACAAAGAAAAAATGACTGCGATAGTCGGCTTGAGTATGAGGTATCGTAGCCATTCAGTAAAAAAATTGGAGAAAAAGGATCAATTGAGAACCACAGATTAGACAGTTAAAAGGCACAGTTAAAAAGATAGCAACAGAGAATTTAAAATAATATTGGATTGATCTCACCAAAAGCAAACCGACTTCCGATGATTTTATACATCCTTCGAAACAAACGGCTGATTAACCAAATCCATAGCACCAGCAATCCTGCTGGAAATATTGCTGAAGAACGAGCGCCATCGCTTGGTTTGAAGGCAGCAGTTTTGATGACTACAATTCAATTTTGAACACATTCCACCTTGATCATCAGTCAGCAACGCTTCATCAGATCCGTGCTGAATTGGGATGGCAGCAGCTTTCTCAATGTCCGATTTCGGTGGTATAGATCCGACAGTAGGCAGAAGGCAAACAAATATATACACGCTGGCCTTTCGGATGCGGTGAGCTCGAGGACCACATCTTCATGTATCGAATTGTGGACGTTGCAGTTTTCTTTCGAGATTTCACTTTTCACAAACACGACTTATATTTAAGTTTAAATTTAGGTGGAGAGCCAAAAAAATTATAAAAAAATGACGGATAATTTTTTTTGCATCCTTTTCGCTCAACACCTACTTAGATCTCCTGTTTGGAAGAATGTTTTATTTTTCATAAATCAATTGGAACTGTAACTCTCAAAAAGCAAGGTATTTTCAGTGTATCGTACCTTTGCTTGGAGTAAGGTAAACAAAAATCTGCAACCAGACGCCTGAGAAGACATCTCCCAGGCAGCAATCGGCGTCCATGAGCCGAAATTACCTCCTTACGACTATACAGATCCCCCGCAGCTCATCGGCGCATGTTTCTTGTATGGGTGAGTTTAACGTCCATTGCATCCTCTCTACGGCTTTGTCCGAGGTCGTTTCCATGCCGCCAGCAAGTAGCATGGCATTCCAATAATTTTAGGGTCGTGGGCATGCTGATATGGCGTGCTTCAACGATTCTACTTCAGAGGTCACCCAAGTATTCCGTATAGTCCGGGAAGTCTTCATTTCCGAGCTTATGCAAGAACGTCATGAAACAGCAATGTTCAAACAACACATCTGTGACTTTAGAACTACATCTGACCATTGATTGCCCCTATTGATTCAACCAGTTTGAGTTTCATACTTGACATAAACAAAAGCTTATAACTCTAGCAGTACTTTGGTGTACTATGAATTTAATAGTTTACTTAGAGTTCATTAGCAAAAACAGTCCAAAAACAGAAATTTCTACAAAAATAAGTACCAGTATTTTTTTAATTATGTATCAGAACGTCGGCTCAGGATGCACGTTCCCCTCAATTTGGGAGATTTGTGCCATCGCCTTCACTGGCCTTTCTCATCATTTACCTGACGGAAAAGGAAGTGAAAAGTGGAAAGGAAGAGGAAGTGAAGTTGGAAAGGAGAATGGAACCATTTATAGGAAAGCCAATTATGTAGACTCACACGCATTCAGCTAGGGACTAAAGAGAGGTTTCACAAAAACACAGAGGACGTAACAATGGACGAACGTCAAAGACGAAACACAGAGTGCACTGTGAAAAACGCATAATGCGAACCCATATAGGTGGAAGTTTGTTGAAAAACTAAGTAAAACACATATTCATAACCCCATTCTTATTGAACCTTGATTGAACACGTTGAGATTGAACATTGACTTTACGTCAACTCTCAATGTGGCCGAACAGCCGACCGTCATGAAACAGCAATGTTTAAACAACACATCTGTGACTTTAGAACTACATCTGACCATTGATTGCCCCTATTGATTCAACCAGTTTGAGTTTCATACTTGACATAAACAAAAGCTTATAACTCTAGCAGTACTTTGGTGTTATGCATTGTGGAAAATTTTGGTGTTATGAATTTAATAGTTGACTTAGAGTTCTAAAAGAAAAACAGAAATTTCTACAAAAATAAGTTACAGTATTTTTTAATTATGTAAGGTTTGTGCTAAATTTACTACTGGATAAATATGTTACAAATATTCATATTATTTGCTTTTTCTAAACATTCCTTGCTTACATTTTTCATTAAAATTTAAAATTTTCCATGAAATAATTGCACGTTGGACTTTTTTGTCGTTTCCTTGTTATTTTTTTATTCCCCCCCCCTCGTACATTCCAAGAGCTGTCGGACATAAAATAAGTTTAATATTTGTATCGGCCTAATGCATACTTATAAAACAGGGTGTTTCAGAACATTAATGACGCATGCATCATTATATTCCTGCGTAGTTGAAATGTAAAGACTTTGGAACCCAATTACAAAAATTGCTGAAAGAGGCAGAAATAAATTTACTTGTAGGAAATAACGCACGATTATAATAATTGAACTCTTCTAACTGTAATAAACTGTACAATACTTTATAACATCGAAACCAACGATATCTGACTCAGACCCTAATGAAAAAAAGTTAAAATGGCACTATCGAAAATGTTGTTCAGATCTGTTGCACTTGATCCATGTTTGTGAAAACGCAAGCGGAAGTAAAAATTACAGATTTTGGTTTCAATTGAAAAGTTCAAATCGTTTTCGATTTCATACAATTATTATTTGCTTAAAATATTCACTCTCTACATCAATAATAAATTTCAAAATGACTGTTTTGATGGAAATTAATTTGATGAATTTTGCGCCAGAAGAAGTTACTAGAAAAAAATGGAAAATCTTTGATAACTTCGGTACATTCAAAGTTAATTGCCTGTATGCCGGGTATTAAGCCACCCGGGTGTGGAAATTAATTACTATGTCTGAAACTCGATTATGCATATGCACAAAATAACATGTGATAGATTTAGTTCGAAAAAGGTATTGG